>NC_134421.1:58039969-58664969 GCF_030867145.1 Opisthocomus hoazin
TTCCAGGAAGGACTCAGCCTGGCAACCCCAGAAGCTATAAAAGGGCAGAGGCCACCAGAATTTGTCTTGCTGCACACTGAATCAAAACTGCAGGACAACTACCAGCTTCGGGAAGCCCCAGCTCACCAATGATCCTTTAGCCCAGCCAGCCAAGCTCTTCAGGCTGGTGTAAGAGTGACCACACATGTACATGCGTACCTGATTGTCTTCCCCCTGAATGCTATATCTTTTCGCCCTTCTACATCAATCAGCTCAACTGATCAATAAAGCTCAACTGAACATAGATTTTACCTGACTGGTTACTACTTTGGGTAAGAATGCTATTAAAATCAGAGAGGCTACATAATTGCAGCAGACCAGTACAAAAATTGAAAAGCACATCCGTTCCATAATTCAACATGCCAAAAAGCAGCATAACCCCCTGGGGGTAGTGCTCATTGACTTAGTGAAGCCATCTATTCTGTTTCATGTGCTCTGGGTTTTCAGACAAAAGAGGCTGATTGACAACTAATTGAACTAATCTGGCATGCAGACAAAACTGTTACTCTTCACTTGGAACTGAAGGAATTCATTGAGTCAATTACTATTAAGACTGGAGTTTAAATAAAGAAGATCCAACATTACCACAGACTCATTTCTCTGCCAGTTAGAGGCCATCAGCAGCGAATTCCACCATGGACAAAACAGATCCACCATCTTAGCCTTTGCTGGCAGTCTGGTCCTGAGCAGTGACTCATGGGAACAGATATTAGGAATACCTCCCAAATTTCCTGTGAAAACAGTGGTTCACAGACCCAGAGGGAGAAGTGTCATGAACTCTTCCATTAAACCCAGTCATAACGCCTACACAGTCAATAACTGCAGTCCTTGGATGGTGTCCAACACTCAGTATGAGCATCCAGACAACTTTAAAAAAAATATATCTAACTAAAAATTGATCTGTGAGTAGCAACTGCTAAACCAGAATTACTGACAAAACTGGAACCTCAGTTTTCTAATATCTCTATATTTATATTCTATAAAAAGCTCTGTTAAAATCTCTCCAAAAGCTCACAATTTTATACATCTTCGCAATCACAAGGCTTGTATAACTAGCAGACAGAAGGTCCATAACTTCAAAGTCTAAATATTAACATCCAAAGCACTTTAAAGGATGGGTTATACTTCCCGGCCTTTACAGAAAGCAGATTACTTTACAGCAGCACAAAGAGCTGCGACTGAGGAGTTACCCACCTCATAAGCTCTCTGTGAATCTACAGGTACGTAGAACGTCACACACAGGATACCACTGTCCTGAGAAACAGCTGTGGAGGGATGCAAAGAAATAGACTGACAGATTATAGAGAGTCATTGAAGGAGTTAGTGAAGAGGCAAACATCGCCAAAAGAACAACTCGAGAAGTGCTAGCTATCATAGGCACTAACAGGGTCAAGTGAACAATGTAACAGAAGATCTCCAGCCAAGTTATATTTCCAGATTTCAAGAAGACATTTAAGAGATGGACCATCTTGAAAGCTAGGGCTGTGGAGTAAAGCACTTTGAGAAGACCCTACCAGTAACAACTAGCTAAAGAGCCATCAACATCTGTCAGAGATGCCTGTTAACAGCTGTACAGCTTAGGGCAAATGATTACTGAGAGGATTTCCACGGAGAGAATACAACATTAAGAACTGCAGACCCCACCCAGCCAAGAGAGATCCAGGCACGTTTTGTGGGGACACACTCTTTTCAAACCATGTGCATAAAAGAAAACAAGCTATGGCTGATAAATGGCAGAAGTGGAAGAAACACACTGAACTCCAACAGAGAGAAAGTGATCAAATTGTTTAAAGCAGTTAAAGATGGGGTGGCCCTTTTGTTGTGGTCAGGCAAGACAAGCCATCCACCCTCACTGATGCAGCATTAGAAAGTGCAGAAATAAGAAACTTCCAGAACCGAAAAATATTAAAGAGGTGCTCCAGAAGTAAAGTCCTTTGCCACTTTTCCCACGCACTGATACGAAAGCCATCCAGACAACTAAGCTTTACTATCAGAGCTCAACCTCTCTGCCAGTCATCAGGACAGAACTGCTCAGTCTACAACCCCTAATCACTTCTACAGATACTATTGGTATCTTTGCCAGATTTTTCTAGGCAAATCCAGGAAAATTGTAGAACATAGACACTTACTGTGACCATCTAGTTCTTTCCATTCTCCTCTGGTCTAACTAACACACCGCAGAAGACTTTTGGCAAACTCTCCCAGACTCATGGAGATTTAGAAGTTGGCATCCCCTCCAACCAGCCCTCCAGGGAACTACCACCTGCAAAGGAATGAAGCTTGGCAGCAAGTTTTGGGCTTGCGATGGGCTTTGGAATGTGGAAAGAGGGACAGGCCACTTGGGAAGAGTACAGAAACGTAGTGAGAGCATGCAGGGATGCGACGAGGAAGGCCAAGGCTCACCTGGAATTGAAGCTGGCAAGGGATGTCAAAAACAACAAGAAGGGCTTCTTCAACTACATCAGCAGCAAAAGGAAGGCTAGGGACAATGTGGGGCCGCTGCTGAATGAGGCGGGTGTCCTGGTGACGGAGGATGCGGAGAAGGCAGAGCTACTGAATGCCTTCTTTGCTTCAGTCTTCAGTGCTATGACTGGCCCTCAGGAATCCCAGGCCCCGGAGGTAAGAGAAGAAGCCTACAAAGAGCACGACTTTCCCTTGGTCGAGGAGGACTGCGTGAGGGATCGCTTAAGCGATCTGGATGTCCACAAATCCATGGGCCCCGATGGAATGCACCCACGAGTGCTGAGGGAGCTGGCGGATGTCATTGCTGAGCCACTCTCCATCATCTTTGAGAGGTCCTGGAGGACAGGAGAGGTGCCCGAGGACTGGAGAAAGGCCAATGTCACTCCAATCTTCAAAAAGGGCAAGAAGGAGGACCCAGGGAACTACAGGCCGGTCAGCCTCACCTCCATCCCGGGAAAGGTGATGGAGCAGCTTATCCTGGAGGCCATCATCAAGCAAGTGGAAGAAAAGAAGGTTATCAGGAGTAGTCAGCGTGGATTCACTAAGGGGAAATCATGCTTGACCAATCTGGTAGCTTTCTACGATGACATGACTGGCTGGGTAGACGAAGGGAGAGCTGTGGATGTTATCTACCTTGACTTCAGCAAGGCTTTCGACACAGTCTCCCATGATATCCTCCTGGGGAAGCTGAGGAAGTGTGGGCTGGATGAGTGGTCGGTGAAGTGGATAGAGAACTGGCTGAATGGCAGAACTCAGAGGGTTGTCATCAGCGGCGCTGAGTCTAGTTGGAGGCTGGTGACAAGTGGTGTCCCTCAGGGGTCAGTACTGGGCCCAGTCTTGTTTAACTTCTTCATCAACGACCTGGATGAAGAGTTAGAATGTACCCTCAGCAAGTTTGCTGACGACACCAAACTGGGAGGTGTGGTAGATACACCAGAAGGCTGTGCTGCCATTCAGCGTGACCTGGATAGGCTGGAGAGCTGGGCAGAGAGGAACCTGATGAGGTTCAACAAGGGCAAGTGCAGGGTCCTGCACCTGGGGAGGAACAACCTCATGCACCAGTACAGGCTTGGGGTGGACCTGCTGGAGAGCAGCTCTGCGGAGAGGGACCTGGGTGTCCTGGTGGACGACAGGTTAACCATGAGCCAGCAGTGTGCCCTGGCTGCCAAGAAAGCCAATGGGATCCTGGAGTGCATCAAGAAGAGTGTGGCCAGCAGGACAAGGGAGGTTCTCCTTCCCCTCTACACTGCCCTGGTGAGGCCTCATCTGGAGTACTGTGTCCAGTTCTGGGCTCCCCAGTTCAAGAAGGATGAAGAGCTACTGGAGAGAGTCCAGCGGAGGGCTACAAGGATGGTGAGGGGACTGGAGCATCTCCCCTACTAGGAGAGGTTGAGGGAACTGGGCTTGTTCAGCCTGAAGAAGAGAAGGCTGCGAGGGGACCTTATAAATGCCTACAAATATCTGAAGGGTGGGTGTCAGGAAGATGGGGCCAAGCTCTTTTCAGTGGTGCCCAGTGACAGGACAAGGGGCAATGGGCACAAACTGAGGCACAGGAAGTTCCGTCTGAACATGAGGAGGAACTTCTTCTCTCTGAGGGTGACGGAGCACTGGAACAGGCTGCCCAGGGAGGTTGTGGATTCTCCTTCTCTGGAGATATTCAAGACCCGCCTGGACAAGATCCTGTGCAGCCTACTGTAGGTGACCCTGCTTCGGCGGGGGGGTTGGACTAGATGACCCACAGAGGTCCCTTCCAACCCCTACTATTCTGTGATTCTGTGATGCCTGGATCTCAAGAAGCTGGTTCCTTTATTTATTCAGCCACCTCAGAAACACTAGCGTAGTTTTTTGTTCTTTACCAAGTGGAAAAAGGAAGTAGCACTTACCCAGGCCCCAAGCTGTCTAGCTCAAGAACCTACAATTGCTACATATTGTTTACTCAAGGATCTACAAATGATCTGGGACAGCATGCCAGCTGTACACGACAGGATGGAACAGGCAAGGAGACTGCAACTGCCCAACACTTACTAAAAAGGTGGGTAGAAGATAACACACTGAAGATTTTGGACTTCTGTAGTTTCAGGCAAGACTGATCATCATGGGTTTTTTGTTTACAGTACTGTCTAAGCTCATGCATAAGTATAATTTGCTTTCCCTGTCTTTTGTGCCTTCCACAGGGACACCTGTTTGACAAAAGAAGAGATACCATCTTGGTACAGACTACGTAACGTTCCAGTTGTGATACAGGAATGCAAAAGCTGGAGGCAGACATCTGCTCTTATACATTACAAGACAGAAGAATTTATTAGTCTCTGCTATGTCAGCATGCCATGTCTTTATATCTGTCTAGATGGTCACACAGCAGAGATTGTATATTCCATAATGAGTATTAGTAGTCCCATCTGAGTCTAAGAGGATGAATACAGAACAGTCCAAACTGGGTAGTTAGCTACCAATCTCATTAAAAACAAAAAAACGGAAATAACTCTTACACCCAAAGCACCCATCCTCAAGAACAAACCAGCTGCTACATAAGCCTGACAGTTTTCATTAAAAAACATGAAAAGGAAACCTCAACAAGTACTTGGAAGTGAAAGTCATCTGGAATTTAAGGAGCAACAAGGGAGGTGGAGTGATAACAAAACCCCTGAACACCTAGCTAGGACATGCTGAGGAAATTACAGTTGAGATCTCTTAACAGAATGAAGTCTTTTGAAGTATAAATCAAGCTTACATTTTAGCTCTAATCTTTGCTTTCACTTTCCTTTTATCTAATGCCCTGGCCTTAACTTTGCTAGGCAGCTATTTAGGACAGAAATGATCAGAAAATAACACAGAAAAGGCTCTAAGAGCAGCAAAACAGAAACTAACATATACATGTAATCTCAAGAGGCCTGCATCCAACACACAGTTTAAAGAACTCAGCATAATTCAGGAGAAAGGTCTGGTCCCCAATTTTCCTGAAACAAATCCACGACTTTTTTCCCCACTTACATTCACCGAAAATCTAATACATAATTTGTACTTGTGCATTGCTATATAAACCACAGTGCAAGGAAGTCCAGAGCAGTAGTACAGCTACTCTGCTAAATGCACAAAACAGCCACAAGTTCAGTTGAAGATCAGGATTCGAAAGTTGTATTAATATGACTTTATCAATATCACTAGATGTAACTTACAACTGGCATTTCAGATCTGTACAAACTATTAAGACTGAGTCTTAAAAATCTTTTGCTGAAGTCTGGTAATAGCTACAGCTTTGCAGATACTGGAGAAAGCTGATCACTGATATAACCTGAAAGACTGTATTTGCACTCATACTATTTGCAAGATAAAAGAATCTTGTCAAAACTGCAGGAAGCCAGCAACAAGGCTTTAAATATAGAAAATAAATTTTTAAGTTTTTCTTTGTCCTTAAATTACTGCTTCTGCAGAAAGGAAAAATATCTTTCAAGTGAAACTAATCCATTCAACTCAACTAATTTTTATTTTAGTCCAGATGTAACACATTCCACACATCTCAAACTATGAGTCACTATTTCATAAAGCTATCTCACATTCACAATTGTTTTCCAGTGCTTCAGAGAAGGAGAAACTAGCTCACCATCTAACAAGTCCTAGTTTGCAGGCTATAATTAGGATGCCAAGACAATAGCTTCTTTGTGCACAAAACCTTAAGAAACACTGAATGATGACAAAAACATACAAGCTTTAAGACCAATACACCAACAAACTAGAGACAGTTTATCCAGGACGGAGTGGCTTCAGAGGCATTACTAAACACTGTTTCTTAAAATTTATTTTGAGAAATAAATTAGTGACCTGTACATCAGCTATTTAATAAATATTATGCATCTCTATCAACCAAACATTTCAAACGAAGCAAAAGCTTCAAGTAAATCCATACTCCCACCATGATCCTCCAAAACATTTGTCTAATAAAAGTCCAGTTCAACTGAACAGTTTACTCCCTTAATTAATAGATCTATATTTAGAAGTATATACAAGTTCTTCACGTAACACATTCTACTGATACCACCTTTCTCATCAAGAATTATTTTAAAAAGTGCTTATTTGTCTCCTACCCACACACCACTATCCTGGAAGGGCAGCAGAGCAGAAAGATTGCCAGACCTCAGGAAGATTGCATCAACCACAAATGAAGCAATGCGACCACACAGCCAGAAAACCTTCTTATCTCCAAAGAGCATTCTCTCACTGCACAGCTTGGAAGGAAATTTGATTCTAAGGACAACAAAGGGTTGTTTTAACCAGACCCACAGACCTGAGTCCACAGGACTGAAGCACTCAAGAGCACAGAGCGTGTTCTTCCCTCAGGCAAGGTGAGCTACAGCTTCCCCTCAGCTGCCACACAGCAGCCTTAGGAGCACAGCTCCCTCTCCACCTGCCCTCGCCCCTCGCAGGGCCACCACATGCAGAAGGGCTGACAATCCCGAACACCATACGAAGCAAGGAAGCACCTCACCGGCTCAGGACCTACTCTCTGCCCGGGGAGCTGCACAATGCATACACACACTGGCTACGTGTGCTTCCCTTCTCCTTCCCTATCCAGCAGGGCACTATACGTCTATGTTTTCTTCCTCAAAGTCAAAATATGTAAGGCACGTAGCTCCACACCCAGCCCCTCACACCGCACCACCCTCACCTCAGCCCGCAGCTTGGCCTCCGGCGCTTTTCATAGCGTAGAAAGCATGACGGGGCGGAACCCAGGCTCCAGCTGTGCGACTCTATTGGATAGTTGTGTTGTCAATCACCGGAAACGGGCGAGCCGCCAGAGTGCCTCGGCCCCTCCGCCGGGCCCTTGTGCGACTGACGTGGGCGCCCCCTAGAGGCAATGGGGGTCCCGGCCGGCCCGCGAGGGCTGGTCCGTCGCCGCGGTCGTGTCCCCGGCGCGGCGGAGGCGGGGAGGGGGGCGGGAGGCACCGGGAAGGGCGGCTCCGAGCAGCCGGGTGACGCCAACGCCGGGAGGGCGGGAGAGCGGCTGTGGCAGCGCAGCGCGGCGGCGGGACGGGCCCGCGCCGCCCAGCCCTCGTCCCCGCGGGCCGCGGTGGCCGGCGGATGGACTGAGGCGCCCGCCGCGCAGGTCAGCGGGTTGGCCATGGCCAGCACTAGCCCTGAGGAGGGGGAGGCGACGGCGAGGGAGGAACAAGCCTTGAGGAAGCTGGTCGTCCGGCTCCAAAACCTCCAGGAGAGGAAGCGGCTGGAGACGCTGGTGCAGACCCTGAGCGACCTGCTGGAGCTGGCGGCCCGGCAGAGCGGTAAGGCGCGGGCGGCCCGCCCCGGCCCGGCCCGGCCCGCCGCCGGTCGCTAACGCGGCCCTGTCTCTGTTCCCCCACAGCTCCGCGGCTCTTCAGCGGCAAAAACGTGCACGTTCCCTTGCTGCTGGTGGTGGAGCTGTACCCGGCAGCGGCGGGCGTGCAGCAGGTAAGGGCGGCGCGGGGGGGGGGGAGGTCCGGCCCGCTTCCCGCTGCCCGGCCGCGCTCCCTCGGGCGGGCCGGGCCCCGCGGTCCCCTCCCGCAACAGAAGTTACCGCTCGGCTCGGTTGGTTGTTTTTAAGTTGCTGCTCTTCGGGGCCGCTTTGTGAAGCGCTGTCGGGGTGTGAGCGGGCGCTGCACCCGCCTGCGTTTGAAGGGAGGAGCGGCGCGGCTGTGTGCGGGCACCGCTCGCTGCCGCTCTGTTTGGACGGCGAAAGAAGGCGAAGTAGAAAATAAAAGCGAAGCAATGTGAATGCTGGATGGCATAGGCTTCTAAATTACCTAGAACCTTATCTAGTGTATTTTCGACATGTCAGTATTGAAGTTTGCCGTGGTTAGACAAGCTTCTGAAAAACAGAATTTTATATTCATATTTATATTCATACATAGGTCGCCGTATCTTAGAGAGTTACACTAGCCCATTTTTTTAAGGGGGGGGAACCTTTTAGCTAAGAGTGGGTTCCGCAATTTAAGGTTCTGCTTGGCTGCTCCTGTAACTTAGCATTGGCCCATTGAGATTGCGTGTGGCTCTTGCACAATTTGATGTTGTGCTTACGGTACAGCTGCCAGACTTGTCATATGAAACAGCTCCTTCCTGGCAGGCCTATGTTAAATTTCTGACTATATTATGCTTAAAGGATGTTTATAAGCTCCAGATTTCTGTGCAACTCTGTTGATTTTTTTTATATATGTTAAACCAGTTTGTGTGGTTACAATATTTTTGGCATCTTTTACTTTTTTCAATTCAACTAGAAGGCAAAGCAGAAATTATATAGCAAATGTCTCTTAAATAATAATATATCTTAACTTTTTTTTTTGGCTTAATAGACTTTAGCTAGAGGTCAAAAGCATAAAATTCAGATTAAATGTGAAATTGTACTTGTGATTAATCTGGAGTAACAGTGATCTCAGGTTTCCTTTGAAGGCTAAATACTTGTGAAGAGTCTGAAGTTTTAATTTATTTTACTATTCAGTTGTCAGGTCATTGAGAAATACAGAAGGATGAATCAGCAGTTATTTTCAGGATAAAGCATATTGTGTGTATAACAATTGACAAAACCACTGCCCAGAAGTGGTTTTGTAGATTGTTATACACACAATAGACTAACAAGTGAAAAATAAGAAATACAACAACAACCAGAAGCAGGTCTGAAATGACAGCAGAAGACCCTCAGAAGTGCATAAGGGAGATAGTGATTGTTTAATTTTCATTTTAACCCTATTAAAATGCCTCACTGATTTAATACAGAATTTTAAAATTAGTTTTAATCTTCTCTCTGCCTACATCTGCAGTCGTAAAGTGTTTCAGTTGAGAAGTTTTCAAGCCCCTTTGCATTACTGCATTGTATTAAAGTGTGCAAAGCTCGAATCCTGTTCCTCGTACAATGTCATAGGCAGCTGTTCCTTCACATTCAGCTACAACACTTACAAACATCCACAATATGTTAGTAGAGCTCTGTCTTTTTGCTTCATTTGCTGCAGTTTGTTTACAGTCTTCGTGAATACACAATTCTCACTTTATGGCAGTGGTGAAGTAACGCAGTCCTGATGTCAGTGCAGTCTCTTTACTAACAAATTTTCAGTGAATTAACGGATTAACCTCTTTTTCTTTTGGCATTGTAATAAAATTGACTCAGATAAGGCAATAAACACAGTAAAAGACATATCTGAATGGAGGATTTTCTTTCCTTCCCCTCCTTAACTGCTTATAAAGCATCATGTTGTGCTGCTGTTCCATGGGCTTGTCCAGGGTAAATTTGCTTAATAGATCAATATTGCAAGTACCAGTGCAAGTCAGACTACAGGCATAAACCTGCAAGCTTCTGGGCTGGAAAGTCAATAGTACCTTGAAGTGAAATAGATGTCTGTAAGTAAATATGGTAGTTTCTTCCTTCACTTGCTTACTGGCAATGATTAGAGCAGCTTAGACACTCTAGAGCAAAATATGTTACACTGGACTAAAGAGCCATCAGCAGAGCTTTATTGTCTCATGTAGAAGGTGTGAGCTAATGTAATACAAATTCATTGCATGCTAGAAATGAAAAGAGTCTGATTTAAAAATAACAGTTTCAGTGCTGCTACCAACTGTTTCTGTGTACAGGGACCCGTTTAAGTGTTTATAAGAAAGTCTTTGTTTACTGTTTCTTGGTTTTCTTTCCCTGTAACCTTTAGGATTTCTGTTATTTACAAGACCCATACTTTCTTATGTAATTTTTAAACAGATAATAAGCTCTCTGTTATCTCAGGTTGTGGTTTTAATATCGTAAAATAGACCACATGTCAGCAGGTCAGATGTTTCCTTTGGTCTGCTCTGGATCCACAGTTCTTTGAGATGTTTGTCAATACTTGGAATCAGAACAATCCAAGTAAAAATATTTAATGGAAATATAAATTTCATCAGAAACAGTTTTAATACAAAAAGGTATTTTCTAAAGCTAATTTTCATCAGGTTCTAAGTTTTACGAGAACAGTTAGGATGTCATGAAGTGGGACTTCAAAATCTTTTGTAAGCAGTACACAGTGTGCGAATTAGTGGTCAACTCTACAGTGTCTTTGCCGTGCAGATTTGAAATTTGTACTTGATTGTCACTGATAAACTCTGTTTTGCTTGGAATGTGGAAAATTAGGTAATTACATATCCTCATCTTGGGAAGGACTGGTGATTGCTAAGACTGTTCTGTGCAGTTATGTTTAGTAAGGACTCAGTTACACAGACCAGCCTAATCTTCCTGAATGTCCACAGGAATTGGTTTGCAGTCTCATGCAGAGCAAGCCATCTTGCTCTCCACGCAGGAGAAGAGCATGGAAATTGGCTCATGGTCAGCCTCAATCTGCAGACATGAAGATTGTAATTGGCTTAAAACATTTGGCTCTGCAAATCTGAACTGAAACTACTGCAGATAGTGTGAACCTAGCCCATGCAGCCGGTTATGTGAAGCATAGAAGCAGAATTCCCATACCCAGGGAGCTACATCACCTTTTTCATATTCTCCAAAGATGTCATGAAAGCTGTCTAGATTCAAGCCGACGCTGTTCCTATGGATGTCTCTATCAGACTTGCAGTTTCATGTCGCTATAGTCTTGCAAACTGCAGGGTTAGAGATCATGCACTTTCCATGAACTTTGCAGTTGAACTCTTTGGAGGTAGCCATTTACATTCGTGTTGTTGGCTGTCCTCTTGTGACCCCTTTGCTTTACATAACTTTTCTGCTGAAAACTACTCCAGTTACGCATATAGTTTTTGAGCCATACTTAGATTATCTTCTGTCTTGACCCTGTCCTTAAAGCACACAGGCCTACTTTTTTCTTTCTTTTCATTTGTATGGCTAAGGAAATTTTTATGCCTTGTTTTAAGTCCTTTTTATAAAATCTGCTTCACCTTGACTTTTGACATTTCTCAGTTCACTCCTCTTCCAGTACAGCAGGGTTTTCTTGCTCATCAGTTAATACTTTGTACAGATTTTGCTTGCTACATCCTCACTAAAGCCCGTTCAATCATACCAGCCTGCAGGCATTCATAAGAGAGCAGATTTCTCCAATACAGAAGACTGATGAGAAACATTTTTAGGTTTTGGCATTGTTTAGGGGTGTTTGAAAGTCAAAGAATTTGCATAGGATAGAGCAGGTACTTATTAAGAACAAATACATTTCTTTTAGTTCATCTTTCATTCGTTATGATCTCAAAACTTTCACTGCCTTCATTATGTTTAGAAAGCACACAGTCTTGAAGGTTGATGGCGAGAATATGAAATATATAGAGTCGTTTAGGTATCTCATCCTCATTTAAAATATTGGACACCTTTAAAAACCTATCCTTTCTCCTTATAATTTGCAATTAAATGGCAAATTCTTGTGGAAACAGCTGTTCTTCAATAAACCTGGACTACCTGTAGTAGTGCAGTGGTCTTCCATGGCTGATGATGACATGCTATGGATCACACCATATTTTTCTCTCTGTCAGCACCTCTTTTAACTGTGTCCTTTATCCTCAGACAGTGCTGAAGCGCACTGAGTGATGTGTTCCTACAAGCAATGCATTCAGAATCATTAGCCATATCTGTTTTACCTCCATCTTTTAACTTATGTCATTTGTCTTGTGTTAATTAATTTTCCCTTTTTTGATTTAGGTATATAATTTTCAGAACATTTGTCTTCCAAAAGCGAAGAATTTTAGAAAATGACATTGAAATTCCAAACAGAGTATCTGTTCTAACGTGGCTGCATTTTTGTTTTACAGATGGGTTGGTCACTTCTTTGTAAATTAATAGAAATTTGCCCAAGTACTCTACAGAACATAACTCCTAAGGATGTCGGGAAGGACTGGGAAGTACTGGGTGTTCACCAGTAAGTATTTTGTATACAAAGAGTCTTCCAGAATGTTTGGTTATACGTATATTTGCAATGAAATATATTTATATAAATATATTTATATAAAGTTATTACAGCAGCTTCTAAATGGTTGAAGATTTTTGTGGGTTTCTTCAGCCTTCGGAATGGGAGACTCATGCAAGCAGGCGTCTTATCTGTGTGTGTAAATACCTGATGGAGAAAGTAAAGGAGACTGAGCCAGGCTCTTTTCAATGGTGCCCAGTGACAGGATGAGAAGCAATGGGCACAAATTGAAATACATGCAATTCCACTTAAACGTTTAAAAGAAACAAGCAAACTTTTTAGTATTTGTTGTTGTTGTTGTTGTAAGGTTGATCAAACATTGCAGTAAGTTGCCTGGAGAGGTTGTGAAGTCTCAAGCCTTAGAGACATTCAGAACCTGACTGGACATGACCCTGAGCAGCAGCTGTAGTTGACCCTGCTTTGAGCAGGGGAGTTGAAATAGGAGGCCTCCAGCAGTCCCTGGCAATCTCAGTGATGCTGGTATTCTGTGTTTATCCAGGTCTTCTATTTTAATAAACAAATGCAGTATTACCTGGATGGTTGTGTGTGTATATTCTTTCCAGATGTGATGAATTATATCTATAAGCCTGAAGTAGTGCAAATAGAGAGGAAGAGTATTTGTCACACCTAATCTTAGTGATCTAAAAATCAAGTATTTCAACTGGTCACCTCCACAATGACCTTCAGAGAGGGTGGTTCATTCTGTCTTTTTCGTAAGTTAGCCTGGAGCAAATTGTAGTTTGGACTTCCTTGTCTCTGTCTGTTAACCATCGAGGGAGCCAAAGCAACTGGTTTCTAGATGGCTGTGGTTAAATGGGATGAAAACCCACATAAGTTAGCTCTTTAGTTGTTCCATAGCACAAATACTAGTTCTAGATGTAGGCATGATACAAATGAGGGAGAAGGGCCTGGTTTGGTGTTCTCTCACTTGGACTGATTACCTCATTCAGGGCTGATAATGACAGCAAGAAGCTACAGCCTTGAATCTCCCCTAGTGAATCTGCCTCTACCTCGACAGTCTTCACCATACCTTTGCTTAGAAAGGTTGCTATTGTAAGATCATTTGCATGAAGATGCAGTTTGGTTTTGTGGGGATTGGTTTGTTGGTTTGTTTTACAGTGGCTAGAGTACATGGTCAGCAGGGGAATGAACTCCCTTGAAAGAAATATTGACAATTTTTATTAGAAAGTGGAAGTGGTTTTGGTTGCTGTTCATGAGCAAGAAATAACTTAGCTGAAGCTGTACAAGTTAGTTATGATTTCTTTGGCAGCTTAAAGGGTTGATAATTGACTGAGAGTTACTCTGAGAACTAGAGATACTGCTGTTCATTCTTGGGTCCCAGAAAAATTACTCTTTTGGGGCTGATCTTTTCCATAGTCTCCGCAGAACCCAGTCAGTGTGTGCAGTTGAACAAAGCATCCTTCTAAAACTTAAACTTCACTAAAGATCTGGTGACAACATTGGTGATAACATTGCTATACATGATTCTTTCACACTACCAATATTTTAGCCAACTGTGTAACCTGTCTGATATGTTGACAGTTTTGCTTGCTGTGGAGAAATTTGTTCTTGGTGGAGGACTGGGCTCAGACATTTCTGTTAGTGCCAGAGGCAGAGCAAGCCAGCTAAATTATATCTCAGATTCCTTCTAGGTGGATTGGATTAGTGCTGCAGTGCATCAGCACCATATTGACTACATGCTGTTTGCAGCAAGGCAGGAAACAGATACAATAGAGAGGAAAAGGTCATTTTTTTTGCAAAAGATTTTCACTTTTGTGTGTGTAACTATTTTAGGAGAAAAGAAACTTTAAGCTAGAAAAAGCATTTTGTTTCTTGTCTCTCAACCATGAGCCAACCTGATCATGTTACAGTTGTGTTTATAAACAGTAGTTTGGTGTTGATTTAGGTGTTCTTGACAGACAATATGATAAATAAATAAATAGTCACTGTGAGGAGAAAGGAAGGAAATTCCTTCAGTGTATTTGCATTCTTTCTACAAGCTCAAAGAGACTTCATGAGATGTTTTGTGGTCTCTGAGGTTAAACTCTCATACAGTAGATGAGATTTAGAAAACTTTACATTCTCACTCTTGATTATATTTGAAATGGGAGGGTATATGCAGGGAATTTTCTCCTTGTATTAGACATGCTTTAGTGTATGATTAGTTTACCCTGTGGTATACTGAGCCAGCTCATGCCTCTATAGATCAGACTCTATAAAATGCCCTCTTCCCAAAGCAGAGTTCCTTCCCCACAGCAGAAATCATGAGTCATTGGTAGACAAGGGAGAGATGTTTAGTGGCTTCAAAGTGTTTGATAATTCAGTGGGGTTTTCAAGCCATGCAGGGTGTAAGGAGTAAGGAAGTCTAAGCCACAGCTACTTATGGAGCAAAGATGTGAAGGAATCTTCACCCCATGTACAGTTTCTACACATGTATGCTTGTAGACACACCTGCAACCACACAATAAAAAGCGTTAGGAATGCTTAAGACTAGAACACTTTAATAGGAGGTTAAAGCAGATTTAAGGGTGTCTGTTTAGCTATTCTACCAGCTTGGTTAGGGTGGCTCTTTGTTTTCCTTGATTCATCACCCTACTACTTAGTCCATACATGTGGGCTGTATGCCAGGACAAGAATTTGCCTCAGGACTGAAAACCCAAATGCCACCATCTATTCTTGTCTGTAGACTTAGAAGTCCAAAGTGTGCATACAGAAGTTTTAGTGAGGTATCTATTCTCAGTTCTTTAGATCATCCCACACAGTATTCTGACTAACCCTAGATTTCAGTAGCGGTTTTGTGTTCATGAGAGTGTAAGGATATAACCAAGTCATGGTTTATGTGAACAGACAATATTTTATTGGACTGATACTGTTAAAATTTCCTGTCTTGCAAAAGGTAAAGGATATTATATCAGACTTATGTCAGACTTTGCTCCTTATGTGTACTTTGCTACTATACAACTGAGGAGAAACTAGCAACATCGTAGTATGAAGGGAAAGGAAATAAACCAGTGATACATTCATTCTAGTTTATAAAGTTAGACTTTAGCAAGGCAAACAACATCATTGCTAGAGCTGGGGAATGAAATTTGGATGAAGCTTTAAGTGGTCTCTTTGTTTTTCAAGACAGGTCAAGAATACTGAAGTATTGCAAACTACTGCGCAATCCATTTTTATTAGATATTATATATACAAAGACTCACATTTGAAGATTATTAAGATTGCAAAGTGAAGTTCTCCAAAATCATGAAAATAAGAAAATTAAGGTTTCCTGAGGGTTTTTTTTGTGTAAGCTTGTCCATTTTTATTTAGTTTTTAATTACACAATTGGGGGGTTTGTCATCAACATCATTCACTGCCTTATTACTGTGCATTAGTGATACCTTACGTGAAACTGGCCTATTCATTTTTTTCTCAGCTTTTATTAGTGGTCATCAGTATTGTTTAGAGCTTTTAATATTTTGTTTATTGAGAAGGTGTTACAGAATGGTGGTCACAGTTTTACAGATGGTAGTTTGAGTACCAACTGATTTTTGGGTGCCCAGTTTGATACATGCACTGGATTTTTCAGAGTACTTAGCACTGTTTGGCTCTCCTGCTGTTTAAATATTCAACTTTGGTTGACTCTGATGCAGCATTTCAGAGGTTAATATCCCTGGTTCTCAAGCTGGGCCACCCAGTAAGTAAGAAGTATACAAATGGCAGTCTATGAAGTGTTTCTTTCTAGTGATTTGTCCAGCATCACCTAAGTGCTGTGTGGTGGAAACTTAGATAGAGTTCTTCCAGATGCTGTTCAAGTTCTTTAGCTGGGAGACTGCTGCTGCTCTTCCAGCAAACCCTTGATCTTTCACTGTGACTTAGCTCTTGCAACAAACAGAACAGTGACATACTGTCCACAGTCTACTGCGCTCTACAACCCTGCTTTCTGTAGAGTAACCCCATCCTGAGTGGGTCTTGTCCCCTCTGGGATTAATATATACATAATTAATTAAAATTAAAGTAAAATTGATAAATTATACATCATTATTTTGATGAAGTATGAAAAAAGTTAACATGCCAACATTATTTCATTACTAACTTGGAAAAAACCATAAATTGAAATAAAAATTTAAAAAAATTATTGAGAAGCTTTTTAAACTTTTGCTAATTTCTGTATTTTTGTTTTTAAAGTAAAAATTTGATAAAATTTTGTGTGTGTTAATATTTCTTTGGCCATAACTCTTTTTTCCTTCTTTTTTAATGTTTAGGCAGATTCTTAAAATGCTTACGGTCCACAAAGGAAATGTAAATCTCTCAATAATAGGACTGAAAGCATTAAATCTACTCCTCATGTCAGGTATTGTGTGTTTTACTTTCCTATATTGTCTAAGCCTTTAAAACACAGAACTGTGGTATAAAATGGGTGACTGTTAATGTCAGGCCTGATTTTTCTCTGTTTTACTCCATAAAGTCACTTGCCGTTTGTACTTGTATACAAAATAATGAGTACCATTTTGCACCTTTTTTAGCCAGTAGAAAGGATTCTTCAAATTGCAAGGCTGTGAAGAACATGACTGATTAATTTTGCCAACCTGTTACTAGCATAGACACAAATACTTGCTGTTATGTAGTTAAGTAAAATGAGTAAGAGCTTATTTTTTCTTACCAAAGTATAAATTTGACATTCTGACTTCCTTTAGTACGGGTTAGTACTTCTGAAAACAGTAAATCATCTCAGACATTTATGTTAATCTGCTCTGCAGAGACCTAATCTTATCAGGTACTGAGGACTTTTCTCATCATGCTGAGATTCTTGATCATCTGTTGAAATTAAAGAGAGACCATAAGGGATTCTGCTAGTTTTAGTCAGGCCAGCGTATAATATTAGCACAAATTATTGTTAGAATAGGAATGTTTCCATTGATTTTAACAGAATTTGGACTCAGCCTTGTTTACAAACTAAGGATTAGACTTGACTTTAGGTAGTTAAAGCTAATCCAGCTGTCCAAGCTTCTACTGTAGGCAGAAGGATGAGAACAGGCACTTTGAGAGGATGGTTCATGTTATTCATCTGTCTGTTTTATAAGATTAGTTGCCTCTTCAACCTGTTTTCCTTTCTCTTTTGATTGTAAAGAGGACTGGAGGACTAGCTTTGACTAGACGACCAACTTCTTATCTGCTGAAGTTGGGTAATACAGGTCTCATTATAAGGCCTTCCACTGTGTGATTAATAATAATAATACCAAAATCTGTCTAGTAGTGAGTAACTGTAACCAGCAGCTTCTTTATTTTAATTGTGAGGTGTCGTAAAGGGTCTTAAGCCGTTGACTATGTATTTCATAACAGTTTATTCCTGACTTCTACTCTTCTCAGGAGTGATTAACTAAACTTAAACATTTCAAATACCTTATGTCAGAAAAATATTTGAAATTGTACCTTGTCAGAAAAATCTCTTAGTATTCTATATTTCTGTATGTCTGTAAACTTGAATTGCACTATAGCTGGAGCTGACAGGCCAGTGTGAATGTCATATAGAAAAATCTCTTAAAAAGAAAACCCACACAGAAAAACCAGCTGCAGCTGAAACACTGAAACAGACATTATGAATGCTACTGTTATTGGTGGAAGCTTGAAAAATTGTCATGAATATGAATCTTTTTGCCTACACATGCTGTAGAGAGAGTAATGTTTTTTTCAGATTTTTTTTAGTGTCAGAAGAGCAACTGTGCGATTGGCTTTTTTGGTTCAGTTTCAGGCTGAACGAATGGCTGAGACAGTGAGAATAGGGTTTCGTGATACAGATGGTCTGATTTCATGGTTCATTGTAGCTGACAGATACATTTCGAATCCCCTCTTGCTTTTCTCAGGCAGTGTAGTCCTGCCCTCTTTCATCCACCAACCTTACTTCTTAGTGAAACTTTTCAGCTTGCTATGATGACTGCAAAAAGAGGTTTTTTGATGGCTTAATTTTCTGCCAATTCAATGAGTTGAACTGGCTCATTGAGGGGGTCAGAGAATTGCCAGAGTAATGCAGGGTGGGAGCGAGAGCGGAGAGGGGAAACTGTCTTTTTGGCAGTAATGTTTTAGAACATCTCAGTTTTATTTTAAAATACTACCTTAAGAAATAACATCCTCATGTGTTATACAAAAACCTGGATATGAGCCATCAGAGTAAGTTTTAAGGACAGTATTAAAGAATTTTGGATTTTAATGGTTAAGTACAGCGCTTCAATCAAAACGTTAAGAACTAATCAGTGCAACATGAAATCTCTCTTGTTTTTCAGACGTAATTGCTTTCCTGCTCTTGGAGGAAGAGGTGGACGTGTTTTCCTTGGTATTTAATGCCATGCACACCTTCCCTAAAAATGAAGAGATCCAGCAACATGGATGTAAAGCATTACACAAACTTTTTGAGAAAGGTATTTTTATTGTGTAGTTTATTAGGTTAGAAAAATGTGTAGGTTGGGAGGGAACTGCAGATGTTTATTTAACTGCAATAAATGAATTCTGGCATTCCAGATGCTGTTTTGTGTATTATATCTGTTCTTTCAAAAAGTTAGCACAAAGCAGGTTTTCCAAGCAATATCACAAATTTTCTAAATTAGAGCAATGAATATGAAATTTTCAAAAAATCTAGAAGTGTCTTCATTTCTGACTCTAGAGTTAACTGAAAAGATGGGATTCAACATTAATAATACTGGAACAAAGATTAGTGGCATTTGAATTTATTTCTCAAAACCAGGGTTGTTTATTTAAAGACTGGCAAATTTTAATAACGTGTGAACAGTTCTAAAATAAAGCAAAATGTTTGCACTTTAGAGAAATATGTGATTCTGCTTTTGATCCTGACAATGCTGAAAGATGAATATGTATCTGTATGATATTCCTTTGTTTCTTCTGAGAAATGAATTGAATGTATTGAATTGAATTGAATTGGTGTATTGAATTTCTGGAAAATTTTCAGGAACTTTATGTGTAATGGCCAGAAATACCATTGTTGTAGAAGCCTAGCTTTGCATTGAGTTGCTTGCTTCAAAATAAATATTGAGAAATACTAGCACTCCTGCCAAGTCCACTTTACTCCTTTGCTTCAACGATAGTCTCCAATTCTTCAGATTTTTTCTTTCTGGCATCGTTTTATATTGCTTTTTCTAAGTCTTCCTTCCACACATGTGTGCTTGGAACTATCTTCTGCATTCCTTCCCCTCTTACACTCTCCCTAAATACTTTTGTCCTGCTGTGTTATCTCTTCAGTCGCCAAAAAGGTCTGAACTTAGATTTTCTCTGCATGCTTTTTAGAAGTGTCTGATTGTTACAGATCTACAGTCTGCTCCGGGTACAGGCGTTCTTCCTGATGGCAGTGCTAATGTAACAAGTTCCTAGGCTGCCCTTGGCTATTCTTTCCTACCTCTGAGCCACTTTGTCAGTTATTGTAATGTGAATGTTTGCCTAGCCTTAGCTTGAACCGGATTCAGAAAATGACTCTGCTTTCAAAATTTAAAATAAGTTGTTCTTTCTCAACCTGAATCAGTTCCCTTGTCTGGTTCATAGCACAGCTGTGCAGTTATGTCAACACAAATGAGAGGGGGCAGGGGTGGAAAACCTTAAGCCATTATTACAGTGAAGGTAATGTATCATTAAAGCATGGCTGTAGTTTCTATGGGAAGAACTCCATTATCAAAAAAAGTTGAGAAGTGAGGTAAAAATCATGTAGTATGCAAAAAATTCCATCAAATTGTTTTCACTGTATGCTTAGCCTTTCCTTTACTTGTATACTATCTTGGTAAGGAATATCTGAAGTTCTGTGAAAAAGGCTAGCAGGCTTCTTTTAAAATACTGATTCACAGGAAAGCATTTAAGAGTCAGAACTCAGTTACATAAAGTGTAGGCTAGAAAAAGGTCTTTGTAAAGTAGCTCGGTTTTTAGTAGAAGGAGTCATAACTGTGGAAAATTATGTGTATGGAGAGTGCCTTACTTTCTGTGAAAGACAGAAAATAAATGTAAGGAAACTTGATAAAAACAGATGTCTTTTCTCGTGTTGTACGAGGATATGAGTTATTTCCTCAAAACGTTCTATATCTCTCTTGCTTTTTGATTTAGTTCCAGAAGAGCAGCTGACTGAATTTGTGGAAAGCAAAGATCATATGATCATACTGAAAGTCTTCAAAGAGTTTCCAGAGAAAGAAGAGGTGATTCTTCCTGCACTTTATTCATTACATTCATTAGCTGGTCCATGTAAGTGCATTATTGGAAGTTATTTTCAATTCCTCATTTCCCATAGTGTGCATCCGCTCACCTCAGTTTGCAGTAATCTTTCAATGATTGTAAAAAATCAGCGAGAACTGGTTGGGAGTTGCCAGACAAATCCATTTTCTGTTTTCTTTGGGAAATACTGATTTGTAATTTTTCATGGGAAACTTTCATGTTCAACAATTCTGATAAAACTGAAATCTATCATAAAAAAAACAGAAAGAGACTTTCTTCTGCTTGGAGCAAGTGGTAGCAATGATGCTCACCGTGGTAGAGGTCCAAGTTCAAGACCCTGCCCTGTCTTTTTTTAGTGCTTGAAAAATACGATACATTTATTGACTAACTAAATCTTCAGTGAATTTGGGTATCAGGTAAAGAACACTGTTGGCAGAGGCTGTTCCCCAAGGGGAATATCACCCACGCAAGTCCAATGGCCAGGGCTTAGGAAAGGTATCTGTGCTCAGACACTCCCCTCTGATCATTCAGTGGTGGCTGCAATGAGGAGCATTGGTAGCACTGCGCACATTATAGAGTCTTACGGTGTTCTCAGGTGTTGTGCAATAAGACTGGAAGAAAATGTCTTCATTATGTCTTGTCTTGTGATAGCAGCAGTCCCTGTTGTGGGCAAAATCAGGTCCTGAGAAATGTGCTTGATGATTTGTGTGAATTTGTTGGCAGCAATTTGATCTTGTTGACACAGAGGCAGCTCCTGTCACCTTCCTGCTGGTAGTCACAATTTTGGCAAGCGTAAAGCAGGGTCCTGCTCTCCATGTCTTCCATAAGGTACCTTCCATGAGGTACTCTTGCAGATGTGATTCCCCACAAAGCCTGGCTCATACATCCTGTCTGGCTTTATACAAACCGTGCCAGCCCCGTGTGTGCCACAAAACAAGAACTAGACTGGAGTGTCCCACATTTCGTCAGACTACAAGCCTTTTACTTTCTCTTTCTCAAACTTCTTGCTGTTCCAATATGTGTTTAAAAAGCTAAGTATTGCTTGAGCCAGAAATAATATTTCCCTAGCCCAGAAGTTATTGTGATTTTATAAGGAAGAGGATGCCATATTTTAAGTGCTTTTTAAAATAGTAAATACTTGTGCAAAGCCTAACAAGAGAAGGGCATGACAAAGACCTGCACTAACATAGGTATTTATTTTGGGGGTTGGCACTCTCATTTCTGATTCGAAATATTGAAAATAGACAGAGAAGCAGAGATAGCTTGAACATGAATGTGCAAAGCTAGGCTACTTTTGCCAGCATTCACACTCTTGGTCTGTGACATTCCACAATACCTGCAAGAAAATGTGTTGCTTTAAGGCCACCATGGAGAAAATAATTCACTGTCAGCACACACTCTAGCTTATCCAATAGTAAAATGTTTGTCTCCCCATACCCTGAAGTTCAAGGCTCTGTTCCAAATGAGTTGCATCAAGGATTTCTACCTCACTGTTCCTTCTTTCACTAACACAGTTGTAAACTTTGTTCCAGCTCATATGTCATGAGAAATTGAAGCGTAAGAGTTTATTCCACTGCAGTATGAGAACTCTTTTAAATCTCAGTAGTTTCAATGGAATGAGAAAGTGCTTTGCGGCCAACTGTCCGCCAAAGTCCATAGGGGAGTGATGGGTCACAGAATGTTAGCCATCTAAATGGTAGTCATAGACAGCTATCCAGGCTTCTCCTCTGTTTAATGGGGAGAAACAGGCACCTTGAGGAAATATACCTAACACTAAGAGAGGTGTCTGTTACAGGTGGGATGAATACAGAGATGAATACACCCTACAGAGTGCTCGGATCGCTTCATTGATTGTTACAAGAACCTATATGACCAAGTTTTGGTGGTTAAAATTGAACGAGATCCATTCCACCTCCTTTTCTCTAGCTTGTTCTGGGAAGTAGTGGCTCCCTGCAAATGTACCATTGCTTGGTACATTGTTCTTACAGGATTTAAACATGCAGTTAATTATGCTCTCTCTGTAGTAAACAATTCTGGAATCTTCTGGATATTTTAATATGTTTATAATTGTTACCTGTGAAATGATAAATTACTGTGAAGTGATGCAATACTATTTTGTGGAACATACCTTTAAAAAGGTGTTTTCGGTTGAGAATGACATGAATAAATCGCTGTCATCCTAAAGCACTGTGAAAGGTTCCTTCCTTCGCTTATCCAATAGAATGCTTCAGAAATGCTTCCTACTCAGAGCTTGCTGTTTCAGCTTACAGAGTATAATTATTTACTGTTCAGAGATATATTATTTTGAAGATCTCCTGCTGCTTTAAAAAGACTAATTATCTTTAATAATACAGTTGTGAGTATTCCTTTTATGTTGCATACAGGAAAGCCAAGCTGTTGAAAGAACAAATAAGAAAGTCTATAGACCTCAGCAAAGTAATGCTAACTCCCTCGGAGTCAGTGACAGGACTGCCTTTCATTCAGTGGGGCCAGGATATTGCCCAAGATTTTTTGGGTTCATATGCTGTCTCATACCCTGGGTAGATGTACTACAAGGATGCCTTCATACAGTATGTTTTAACTACCATGATGCTGTTTTGCCTTAGATTACTGTACATGGGATCGCTATGTCCTTGTAGGAAAGGATGCATTCTGTCTTTTTACTGGCTCATGTGAATGTTGTGTTGGTTTCTGTATCTGGCCTGCATAATAAGCAGGAAATAGGGTGAGGGTGACCAAGCACTGGCACAGGGGCTGTGGAACCTCTGTCCTTGGAGATACTCAGAAGCTGTCTGGCCATGGTCCTGGGCAACCGGCTGTAGCCAGCCCTGCTCAAGCAGGGGGGTTGGACAAGATGACCTACAGAGGTCCCTTCCAACCTCAACCCTTCTGTGACTCTGTGAAATACAGACTTTGCAGTTAATTTCAGAATATTGCAGGAGCATTAGGTGGACATTTCTGTACCCTCAGTCCACAGTAAGTGTACAGTAGAACTAATTTAAATGAAAAGAATAACTTGGTATCTTGCCCCCTAAAAAAGAAGGAAAACTTAGACATGATTAATTCAAATAAATGACATTTACTAGAAAAAAATATTTCTAAATTGTTTCTTAATTGTTGGCACTGGAAATATTACTGAGATACTGTAAAACATTTACCTGATGACAATCACATTATAAACACCATTTATAAGATTGAATTAATATTTATGAAATAATTTGTTCAGCTTTAAGAAAAATGTTACGTAAGAATAGTTTCAGAGGAGGTTTCTGTTACGTGGCCTGATTTAGAATGGAACAAATCTGTAAATGTTGATATGGACTCTGAACTTAAAGAATTATTTCCAGGTGTTGGTAGTCACTAATGTCTCCTGTGCCAATACCAAGAAAAAAAATGCCACCTTCCTCTCAAGTTGAAAGGCAAAACATGAAATATAGGCCCAGTTTCCTAAATAAACATATTTAAATAAAGTCTGAAATGGAATCTAATCAACATGGGGTTTTTTTCCTAAGAAGAAATTTTTGTTTCTGTTTCTTTAGCCAGCAATGTTGAAGTGCTCATGTCTGGAAATGTTCGCTGCTACAATGTTACAGTGGAAGTGATGAAAAGTTTCCCCAGTAGTGAAACAGTTCAGGAAGTGAGTTGCTGTTTATTGCATAAGCTGACATTGGGTAAGTTCACAAAGTTGTTTTTAGTCAGCTTACTCTGACTCTGTGAGACTTGGAGTTAACTGACAGCGAGTGTTACAGGCAACAAGAGAACTGCTATTCCAGTTAATCCTCAGGGTGCTGTATAGCTCCATGTCTCTAGTGATGTAAACGTGCGGAGGTAACACTGGCCACAATCAATATGGTGTCCTTTTGTGTTCAGCATTAGTAACAAGGACAGAAGATGCCACAGAAGATTAGAATGGGGAAAAAAGTGGGACAGAAGAGTGGCAGAAGCACAGGATGAGAATGGGAGATAAATAGATCTCATTCTATATAAAGTTACTATACAAAGGGAGAAGATTCTTTCTAGATTTCTCTTTCGAAGTGCTAGTGCTGAATGTGTGAGAAACAACTGGTGCTGCTGAATTACCTGGGAGGTATTCAAGACTGTGTTTTTACTCCTTGCAATGCATTTACCTTCAGAGACCTACACTGCATTCCTGCCCAACTGTGGTGCCTGTCTTGAGGCCTCCTATGCTGCAGCAGTGAAAGAACCATTGGTTCATGGACTTCCCTTGACTTGGGCAAAAGTACTTTGGTTGTGTGGGCTTACGTGGGCTAGCGTGACGTTGAGAGAAATAATGGCAATATCAAAAAGAGATTTGTTGTGCCTCTTAGCAGCTCTGTGCTCTCTCTTGCCACTATAATAAGCTGATCTGAACAGTTGCCAAGGACCACGTAATAGGAAGTTCAAATGGAAATAAATATGTTTTTCCTTTTGCTGCATACAAAAAGATTGTGAGTAGCAGCCTGAGCAGCCCACACTCCATGGCAGGTTCTTGATCAGCCAAGGAGACTCAGCCAACGTCTTTCTCGTGAGTTAGACTTCCCAGTTCTTACAGGTGGTGGCCTGAAGCTACTGCAGGTGTTGGTACAAGTGTGTGACTCCCCCTAATCAAGTCAGTCCTATCCTTTCACCATCTGTTTCCACTGCTTGATGCAGATTTCATAGAAAATACAGATCAAACTTGAGTGCAACACAGAGCAACTTCCAGTTCCCCTTCAGAAAGCCAGATAAAAAAATTCAAGAAAATGTGGTGGCCACTGAGATGGTATTTGCAGTTTTTTGGTAAGAGGTGATGTTACTCTTGGATGGTTTCCTGTGCAAGCCTAACTGAAGATGGGCAGGAAAACCAAGCACGTGTGCAGACACAGCAACTCTGTTGACATGCCTTGATCTTGCCCTAAGCGCAACGAGTCTGGTTTCAGTCACACATTCGTCATGTGTGTATGCTGACCAACAAGTAATAGTGGCAGTAAAGCAGCCACGAGATCCATTTCTTCTTTCAGCATAACGGATGCCCTTCATCTTGATAAGGAGCCACTTCAGGAGAGTTACGGGAAGACACGTCCGCAGCACCACGCAGTTAAGGAAACAGATGTGAAATTGCTAGGTGCTCCTGGATATAGTCTGGAAGATTTGCATACAGCCAGTGTGGCCCCCCAAATTATTATGATGGACACTGTCTTCCTAAACCTATGTTAACTGGCAGTGAAATCATAAAGTCAACATCCAGTAGCTTCCAAAATCACTATCGTGTTCTTGCTAATCTAGTAACGACTACCCTAGTTTTGACTGTCATTAGAATTTTAACTGACTGATACCTGTTTGGCCAGCCACAAGTCTGACATAATTACTCATCACATAGCCTAAGATTATTAATTTCTGTAAGGTAAGTAACGTATTTACACAAACATAGTACTTCCATTAAAATACATTGAGAAACAGCAATGCTGATATAACATGACCACACTACTACAGGATAAGAAGAAAAATACTGTTTTCAGTTGTAATAGGTGTTAAGGCCAGGGTTTTAGAATGATGAGTCGGAAGGGTCTTGCCTGAAAATCTGCTCTTAAGCATTTCATTAACTTGGTCTAGTTGAACTGAATCATTGAACATTAGGAGAGGTGTTTATCTCCCAGTGAAAAATCTAGACATTAACGGTAGTCAGCACCTATAGGACTCAAAACCAGAACCAAGGGAAAGAAATCATGTTAGCTTTTCTTCTCTGTGTAATTATATTTTTGATGCTCAAATAAGGGATACTTCTTAATTTCGTAGCTTATCTTTGACGCCTTATATGAAGGACTTGAGAAACATTGATACAGATTTTAGTTTGACCTTTCACGTTGCTAGTGTAATTCTTTTTTACTAATCAAGAATTAAACGAAATTGAATATAAAAATAGAAACCATAACTATGAAACTGTATTTTACAAAGTGAGTGTTGCTGAATTATTTTATGCATAATACTTGTTTTTGCAACAAATGGGAAAGTTATTTTCACTTGCTTACTTTTTGCAGAATTCCTTGTATTCAACCTATAATATAAAATACAGCCTATGATAAAAGTTATGCTTTAAATATATTTATCATCAAAAAGTAATTCTTCTGCTATTCTAGAATGTATGTATTCTGTATTTATAATGCTGACCTTGATCTATTTAATGAGAAGGGCAAAAATGGGCACAACAGGGTTAAACCACTTGCTTGATAGGATAAATCAAATCATTGCAGAAATTCAAAACCAGGGCTGCGTTTGCTTCCTGGCAGGAAGTCTGCAAGTGATACACTGACAGTATTTTTCTTATTTTGATGACAATGTGCACTTTGTTTTGCATTAAACCTCAGTCTTTTGTAAAAAACAGAAAGAACCTAGATCCCAACTGTTTTTCGTCCTTGACCTCTTCTTTCCACACAAAAAATGTTGCTGTGTCATGCCTTGTAATAAGAAATCCAGCATTTGCTACAGACACAGTTTGTACATTGTGTGCTGAGAAATTTGTTATATGCATGTAAAGCTCTAGATACATTTTTATATTCATTTAATATCTTTTTTTATTTTCAGGAAATTTTTTCAATATCCTTGTATTACATAAGGTTCCGGAAGTCATTGTGAAGGCCGTTAAAACATACCCTGAAAATGCAAAGTTACAAGCTGCAGCTCTCAGTTGTTTAGCTCTTCTGAGTAAGTAAATTCCTTCCCAAATACATAAATAAATTACTTCATTTCTCTGTCCACTTGTTAATGTTTTTATACTGGTGATTTACTGTAATTCAAATTCCGTTTCTTTAACATGAAAGCCTCAGGCAGGATAGCTTTGACAGAGCTAGATTTCATACACGCTTACAGTTTGTTTAGTATGACATGGCTGTGTTCATACCATATGCCTAACATCTTCACAGTGTTCAGAGCTGGTAAGATATGCTGACAGATCTTAACAAACCAACCTGTTTGTTCATAGGCAGATACTGGATAATCCTTACTTAACATAAAATCTCTAGAGACAAGATCACTAATTTGATGCTGTGTTTGCCATGTATGACAGTACTCGTTACATTGTGGCAGTTGATAGCAACACCAAAGCAGTGCTTGTGCTTGAGTTCTGAAATCAATTAAAAGATTTAAACTTTTCCTTGAGTACGCTCCAGGTATTATTTTGAAAGTTAGTCAGCTAGTGGCAAAAAGCTAAGGATCTGATTCTCTTAGTCTTTGAGTAATTTTTCCATACAGAAGTCAGTAGAAATGCTGATTAAGAGTCCCTAAAATAGTAAAGATTAGAAGTCAGTGTACACTTCAGTAAGCCTCTGATGTTATGGTCAGTGTTGATACATATTCTTTTTTCCTTAAATGCTGAAAAATCACAGGTATAAAATAATTTCTTTTAAATTCTGTTGCACTTTCTGGGACCACATATTTCTCTCTTAGCAACTGCAATTTGCGTTACGTTTTTTAATGGCGCCAATTCAGAGTGTAGATGGCTCTGTGATAAGTGGTTACATGCAAATGAATCACAGTTATATTTTATGTCTGTGGTATTCTGTATGCGAATACACAAAAAGAAAGTACACACAGCTGTTTCCAGAGCCTGAACATTGACTGATCTGTTACTATGTACCTAATTAACTACAATATAATTCAGTTTTTTAGTCCCTTTGTAACCTTAAAGACATTTTTCAAATTCATCATAGAGTTTATGTCAAAAGACTGCTCCTTTCTCAGGAAAGGCTAATCCTCCCACTGATTTTTGCATGTAGACAGTGTGACCACCTTCGTGACTACAGGAAGGTTAAGTGTTTGTTTTCACAATAAGAATTTAATGTAAATCTTTTATATTTCAAGCTGAAACAATATTCTTAAACCGAGACTTAGAGGAAAGAAAAGAAGAGGAGGAGGAAGAGAAATTATGCTGGTTGGAAGCATGTTACAGAGCATTAGAACTACACCGAAAAAACACAGATGTGCTGGTGAGAATTTTTGTGTGATGGGGGTGTGGAAGGACTGCATTATGCATTAAATAAAATGTTTAGCAACATCATTTTCTCCCGTATACCCTCAGCCAAAGAAGGCCTTAAGGACTGGATTAGATACAGAATAAATCTTGCTTTTCTTATCTTTGTTCACCTCAGCTGGTTTCAGTCACTCCTTTGGATCAAATGTAGGTAGGTGAGACTTGTTACCTGAAACTTTCGCCATCCACAGATTGTTGTTTATATAGCTCCTCTGTATACAGCAGCAAAATGCAGTCCCATCAACAGAAGAATTAATCTTGGCCTAAAGTAGGTATCAAAATGCAAATCAAACAATGAGAATGTGGCTATAAATAATGTGACAGTCCACATCTTGTTGTATTCCTGCATAAATCACCTTGTACCTTTATCATGGACTGAAAAGCAGTCAAGCTATTTAATTTTTTTCATATTTTTTTATATTCTAAAGGCATATTTTCTTAATCCTTTTGTCTCCTCTTGGTTTATATTTAGGAGGCTGCATGCTGGGCTTTGAAAAATCTCTTTCTGTATCAACGCAACCTTCATGAGAAGATTGGAGATGGAGATAATCAGTTAGTGTTAATATCTTGAACTGTATTTTTGGAAATGAAAAAAATGAAAACCTAGTATTAGGCCATTTGCGGTCTCGTGTTTCAATTGTTTTTATTTTCCTTGCTTGTTTTCTAATACATCATGAAATATGATGATCAACAACACTTGAGAAACTTTCTTTCTTGAAAAGTGCTAACCTTGACTCAGGCGAAATTGTTAGTGTTTTAATAAAGGGTCAGAACACAGCCTAATAGAGCTAATTTTTACAGTTCAAGAGGAATTTCTTCTTCAGTTGCAACAATGATAGGAAGGATTAAAGAGTGTAAGAGTAGAGAGAATAGAGAAGATTAAGATATGTAGTACATAAAGGGTGTGGAAAAGCAGTACTCATTTTCTCACAAATCAGATTACAGAGCATAGTGGGAGGGGGCTGCCTCATCAAGGAGAATCCAGGCATGGATAAAGCAGACTTTCATGTTACTTAAACAGTTTTTCAGAGTTGCTTAAAATTTTAATCATTCAAATTGTAGTAAGCCTGTTTTGTACCCCTTTCTGTACCTCAAGTCACTTGGAAAGCATGGTTCTAAGTGAATTCGGTGAGATTCAGAGTAGGCTAATATGCATAGTTTGCCAAGGGCTTTCTGTTAGCTGTTGCTCTGGAAAAATAATAGAAGCCAAGTTCAATCATGTGAAAATTTAATTATGTTGCTTACTGCATTTTTAGAAAACTGAACTACAGTTATGAAGTAACTGCTATAATGTGGGCAATGTGCAGTGATTTATTTCTCTCTGTGAAAGGTTCCCGATAGACAGAGCAGTGATGCTCTCCATGCTGATGCACTCCTCTTCAAAAGAAGTGTTTCAGGCAGCTGCTAGTGCCTTGGCAATCTTGTCACAACAAAATGGTAAGGGAATTTAATAATCTTTGCCTTCTAATTCAGCAGAAAGTTATGGCTGTAGTATTAAAGAATATTTAGTGTGCTCTTGTATGAATACAATATTCCCTGTGACTAGAATATTATGCCATTGTATTTAGTAGGAGGTTTATTCGTTGCTTTGAAAAAGCTATTGTTAGCTAGTATGAAAGAGAGTATAGAAGTAAAGAGCTCTTTGCCAATTTAGGTGTTGCAATTGCTCTTTTTTGGAGCAGGAGATGTGACAAGAGTGTGTTTTCTGTATATGCTTGTTTAAATATTTATCACCTGTTTGAATTTCATCAAGAGCAGCATTTGTTGAAACTCATGTAAGGATTACAGCCTGACAAATACAATTTTCTTGCTTAACACAGGGGATTTGAGCAGTCCTGCTGACTTCAGTGAATCAAATCATGTGTAGAAAGTTAAGCATGTGCGTAGCAGTTTTCAAGATTGCTTTAGACCTGATTGTGTCCCTAACATGGTTTCCTGACTTTTTTCAATTTGCAGACCCCCTCAAAATTTTTCAGTGGAGATGTGGACCCCTGGGTAGAGTATTTAAGCCTCTACTGACATTTGGCCTGCTTTTATTAGATACCTTTCCCAGAACCCTTTGAAATGGTTATGGACCTCAAGTGGTTTGTAGACTGCACACTGAAAACCACTGGCTAGATAGGAAGATAAAGACTAGCAGTTAATTACCATTCTCTAGGTGAGAAAGCATTGTTTTATCACTAGGTTACTCAGCTATCCGGGTACATAAAACCTAATAATGAAAAGGTTTTGTAGTTATTTAGGAGATAAATACGTATGTATATCAAGAAATAGATCTCAGAAATATATGCATATGTTACACCAGGTACTTTCATAACATATTATTGACAAGTGGGCCTTTGATTCCCTTTGGAAATCTGAAGCAAATTTTTATTTTGTCTTCTTTTTTTGTCTCTCCCCCTCCTCCCCCCCCCCCCCCCCCAAATGAATGTGCTTATATCAGAGATGATAGACATAAAGAAGCTTAGTAAAGCCCTCTGGCACAATGCAATATTGCTTGAATTAACCATTTGAAATGGATGTACTGAAATGGGAATGACAAGAATTGCTGGTAGTTACCGTGATAATGTAGAATATTTTTATAGTGTTCTGAGCTGTATTGGTTACAGTTATAGCTACAACATGTGCTTGGATATTTGAATTTTTTTAAAAAATGCATGAACAAAGTAAATAGAGTGAATAAATGTAGTTTCATCTTTGAAGCTTTATTTTAGAAGTTGGAAGGTTTTTTGAAAGTTTTGAATTCTTGCTTTCCTACATGATCACAGAGTGCGAGTAAGAGGAAAAATTTTTTAAGAATAAACATTTTTGGAAATAAAAGTTAAGCTGTATATTCTCCTTCCTTTAAGTTAACTTTATGTAAGTAAAAATAGCAGATGTATTGAAAGTTATTAGGCATTCAGGAATTGTAATGCTTTTGATTAAACTACGCAAACGTAAGTCAGCTTCAACTCAAATTGTTTCCCATTCTAATTTATATTTCTATAATGTGTGTATGGTGAGGGGAAAAAAAATCAAAAAAAGGGGAAAAAATTGGAAAAACTTAGCAGTTCTGTTGTTTTTGAGAACTATACATAAAGAGAGACAGATTTACTTATAGGACGCTTGCTATTTTGTGTTGTAGTAAATATTAGGAAGACACTTTTGGCTAAAGGAATACATATGAATGTTTTGGATATAATGAGGAAACATCCACATTCTCCTGAAGTGGCTGAAAGTGCCTGCAGAATTCTGAATCATGTTTTCGAAGGAAGGTAATATACTTAGAAATACGTGGCCACTTCCAGAGTGAAGGTTTGTGAGATTCAGTGCTATAATTGGTTACATTTAAATTATTGTCTGTTTCACTGATATTAAAATTGACCACAGGCTGACAGTCCTGTTCAAGGCGTTGAATTTTGTAAGCCCTGTAGTCAGATGCCCAGGTGGATATGTGTACGGAGTTGCATGTTCTTCCCTTCGTGGTTCTTGAGCGGTGAGGTTTGAATAGACTGTCTCTGGATGATGTCCCCTCCTGTTAGACCCACTGAATTCCACTGAGAGCTAATGAATTTCCAACAGTATTAACTCTGACTATTAAAATAACATTGTGTTATTATTACTTTTGTGTTGGCTTTTGCAAATGCTTTAGAACATGACTGGAAAACAAACTTGTGATTTATGAATACTGATATACAGGGTGGGAATATTATTCCAAGTGTCTTGCCAAGCTTTTCCAATCTTCCTTTAAACCTTTATATATGCTAAGCTGTCTGTGAAAAAATAACGGACTCAAAATGTAGTCACAGAATTTCTAATTAATAATTTCATTTTACAAAGAAGAAGATCTCAAACCTTCCATAAACATGTTCACAGGAATAAAAAGCATTATAAAATGAAAGAAGAAAAAAACCTTAAAAGTGAATAGTGGCCTTTGGCTACTGCCATCTCTAGGAATGCTAATGACATTGAGATTATTTTTTTTTCTTCAAAATTAGAAACTAACATGATTCATATTTTCCTGTTCATTCTACAACTATCTGGCAATTCACCAGTACTTCATGACAGTTGTGGAGTGTCTTTTCACATAGCTGGACTGAAATCAAAGTGAAATATATGAATCCACCACTCACTCTGAATGAAATATTATACTCTCTGTGTATCACTGTTCTGGACTGGATTGAAAATTACCTCTCTGTAGCCTAGAATGGAATTAGTTACATAGACCGAATTCATGGAATGGCATGAAAATAATATGTTTGCTATGATGAAGAGAAGTACCATAGTTTAGTTTCTATTTCGTAGCTCAAACCAGATTTACAATTTTCTACAGGGTTATCACACAGTGTTAATTAAGGAAGCAAATATATATAAAATGTAGAAGTGCATTCTTTTTATTTATTTTATAAACAACATTTTCAGTTTCCCTCATCTGGATATAATAACAGTATCTGCATCAGAAGTTGTAAAAGCCATGAGGAAACATGAAAAATCACTCTCTGTACAACTGGAAGCACTTCGAGTCCTTTTACACTTTATGATGCCTGGTAAGTCATCCAAAAATCTAGTCAGTGTAGCATCACACACCAGATCAGAGAACAGAATTAGATAGTTGAGTTTTAGTCTTTCTGATCTAATGAGACAGCCTTTAATGGGACTTCAAAAAATGGAGTTCTGTACATAGCGGAGAGCAGCTGTAAGTCTGTAAGAACACATAAGATAGAGGAAAACTTTTGAGGTGGTGAAGGTAACAGACCAAATTATCACTGCTGATTTCCCATTGATTTTATCAGCTAAGAGTTAGCTCCATTACCTCTAAGGAATTCAGGGTATAAGTATGGAGCTATTGCTGTGATTGTGTATTTTCATCACAGATACCCTGTAAGTGAGAGCAAACAGTGACATCAACATTATTGTACCACAAAATGCAATTGTTTTCATAGTATCTCTTGGAAGGAACATAAAAAATGGACCTCTGACACCAAAAAAATAAAAACAGGTATTTAAAGATGTGAAATATACTATTACATAATTTTTTCTACAGGAGAGGAGAAGCCAAACTGACCAGCTTAGAAATTCCTTTCAAAAAAAAAACCCTTTAAAGGCAATCTACAGTGGGAGAAATATGTACTTTTTTAGTTCTATACCTTTAATAGAATTTGAGGAAAGTTTTAGCTCTTGTTACCAGTTTACTGCTATATATCCTGTTTTTTTCCTCTGATTGTGAGAGTACAGACATGGGGTGCTGATTTTTTTTCGTAACAACTTTTTGCAAATATCTCTCAGCAGTTTTAGTTGAACATTTACATAACCAGTAACTGTGAAACTAGTAACTTGGCTAATATGCAGACTGATTTTAGGATCTCAGTTTCCTTCTATTCTTCAAATTATAATCCTAATACTTTCCTTTTTCTCAGTAAACAGCAGGATTAAGACTTGATGTATGTATTCTAACATGTAGGCAAGGCATTTTTTTTGCCAGCATCCTGGAAGTGAGGTCCTTCTAAAGCATAATCAGTAAAAGAGAGCTCCAAATGGATGTTGGAACTTGCAGGTTAATTAGGGAATAACAAGTAAGTCGTGCGGAAATTAGTAATCGGAACAAATATGAATGCTTGAAGTGACTTCTAAAGGATTTCTGGGTACTTTCTGTAGTGCCACTTGACTGCAAGTGCCAATAGCTGCAAGAAAGGTAAATCTGAAAGACCTTTCTCTGTTCGTTTGTGTGTAATCACCTTCCGCTTACCTCATCGGTGGGTAAAATTTGGCCTATGATGTGCTGCCAAGTGATAAAGGGCAACTAGTTTATAGCTTCTCTACAGTCCCTCCTTTCCAGAAGGAAGAGACATTCTGAAGTAGGTATCAGGAACACCAAGAAACCCCATAGCTCAAATAAATAATATATTACAGTGTGCCTTAGCCAAATTTCTTTGGCATGATTTTGCTTTTTCACGGTAAGCAGTGGGCAAACATGTGGTGAAATCATTTCAAACACAATGTACTCATGCTACAGTGTAGATCTGGAGGGACTCAGTCTTTGTAACTACAGCATTCTGAAAAATGTCATAAGATCTGAAATAAGCCCTCTGAGTCAGTTCTTACAACCTGTGTGTTCAATTTGATTGGTATATTGGGTTAATAATACTGGGTTAATACTAACAGGAATGTTAAATCTGTTCTTCTGAGGAAGACTGTTTTCCATTGTTGCAGATACCAAGAATGACCAGAATGGTTCTTCCAGAGATGTGGGAGGTGCTGCTTTTGCACTTACAGTAAAAGTCATTAAAAGCCAATGTCTGTTGGAGGGAACTCATTCGTTGGTGCTGAATGCTTTGAACAGGGTATATTTAAAGCTTTATTCTAATTATTTTTGTCACTATTTTACACTTGCAATGGTGAATCATTTGTAAGTTTTAGTTCCACATCTATTTTCCTGTTGATTTGTTAGAATTAACTCCTGGGTTTTATTTATCATTTGGGGTTTCTTCTTACTTTCTGTTCTGGAGTGTATTTGATGATCCTTTATACAGTAACTCTAAAGAATATTTATAAAAACAAGGCTAATTTTTTTCAAGCGTACAGTTTATTTGTGATTTTTTTTAATGGATTAGTTTGTACATGAAAAGTGTCCTCATATCTACACCTCAACTACACATAGGACTGAGTGGTGGCTTTCATGGATATATAATCCTTTGCTTTCAACAGAACAGAGTTTCTCAGTGGTCTCCATTCTTTTCACTGTTCAATTTTGTAACTTTTTCCAGCTACTGGAAAACCGAATGATCACAGTGCCTTACAGAGGAAGCTGAAAAATGAAAGGCTGAAGCAGGCCCAATCTAAACAAAGGAAGCACTGGTCACTTTGCACAGCAAATTAACCTTAAATCCTAGTGACAGGGAAGGTTTAACTTCATGGCCTTCAGAAGAATCCCACCTCTACGAGACTTACAAAGTTCCCATGACCAGAATTTAAATGGATGTAGCAATTCACAATTTTTCTCAACAATTTCAGACTTGACAAACACCTTCAGTCAAGGAAATTTATGTCTCTTACATTTATGATAAAAATCAGAGCAAATTAGGTATCAGCAAAAGAGTGCTAGGGTGTCTAAAGACATCTCTTGACCTGAAGATGTAGGATGTAGGAGTTAACAAGGGAGGCAAAATAATTTTTAGTTCAGAATGTGTTACAGTCTCCAGTGTTTTGTGACCATCTTGATTGCTTTTTCTGACCCAGCTGGTTTGTGTTTTGGGGTGCTACAATATTAGCCAGAAGGGCTATAAACTAACATTTTAATGAAAAACTAGAGAATGAATAAGGAGAAAGATGGTCATGACTCCACTGAAATAATTTTGCAGATTTGTGAGTCACTGTGACAGCTATGCACACTTTCAGATCTAGGCCTCTTCTAGGTTTCCTTCATCTAGAAGTGGGAGAAAATTGGGAAAAATAATCACAAATAACCTACTGAAGTTCTATATAACTAAACCCAAAACTTTTAGTCTTGATGGGGTATGGTAATAGGCATGTCGCTTCATATATCTTTTTTTTTTCATATTTTTTTCAGTTGCCACCATGTTTTTCACTTATGACAGTTCTCAAAGAACCCCATTTTTTGTTCCTTTTTAACCATGAAGGAAGTACATTTTCTCACTCTCCTTGTCCTACAGCAAAATGGTGTGAACTTGTGAATGGTTGTACCGAAACTTTGAGGAAAAAAATTCCCACTCTCCATTAGAAAACTAACTAAGGATTATTTTCAGAATCAAAGGTGAAAATCTGGGGAGGCTGAAACTGATGGTTGAAAAGGAAACGTTTTTGAAATTGTGATTATTGTTATTGTCATATCTGATGTAATTTCACATACTTTAAGAAGAACAATCACTTGTTGTTAAAGAACAACTCTTCTGTTGCCATTGTAAGCAGAACAAACTTGATCTGATTTTATATTAATTTCTCTGTTAGTTTATTGGAAATCGTAGCATTCAGAAGTGTGGATTGAAACTACTTGCGTCTGTAGCTGAGTGCACTGGTGCACTAGAAATTTTAACCCAGCAAGGAGCTACTGACACTGTGCTTCACACCCTACAGATGTATCCAGACGAACAAGGTAGGGAAGGTATTTTGTCAGTAGAATGTGAATGACGTAGTAGGAGGGGATGATTAACCACACAAGCCGTAACCTATCTATTACATTCGTTAGTACTGGATGTGATGTAGGTTACACGGCAAGAGAAGGCTGCAGTACTGCATAGTCCTCAGGTTCATCCACTTTGTAGTTGTGCCTGGCCCTGTAATAGCTCATGCAAATAACTTTCTGGAATATTAGTAATATAACACTGCTTTTGTCATGGGTTTATTCCACTCAGAATGTCTGAATAATCAACTTTATTAATCTTTCTTTTCTAGAGATACAGTGTTTGGGTTTGAGTCTGCTACGCTGTTTGATTACAAGAAAGAGTTTGTGTATTGCATCTATGCATGTCCTGTCAACAGTTCTGGTTTCTACGCTGCGACGATTTAAAGAGGTCACTGAAATCCAGATGCACGTATGTGTTCTTTCTATGTACAAAGATGAAAGTGAAAGGCAAAACCTTAGAAAATTATCTTAGTGTAGTTAATAATTCCTTATTTTAAATGCTGCATTTTTATTTTATTGCAATTACTAGATTAGTATAAGCCTTTATAATTAAATCAATGTTTGCTGTAGAGATGGTTTTCTTGGTGGTATATATTCAGTCCAGAATATATAAGAGTAGGTTTAGGTGTTTATCTAAGACTTTTGAGATCTGCAGACTAGAACAAATTTCTCCATCATGGTGCATCATTCAGTCAATCTGTAACCATTTAATGAAGTAACCATCATTATAGCATGGTTTGTCCTTCTTTGAAAAGTGATAGAGAAGAGCTTAGTTCCCAGCTCTGTCATCAGCAATATGCTTAGTGTAGAAATGCTGTATTTAAGAAGGATATTACTGGAATACTGGGTCAGACTTTGGATCTACTTCTGAATATGGAAGGAGAGTTCTTACTCTGTCTGCAAACACACGTTCAGTTCTCCTTGTGTGAAAGTTCTTTTTCCTCTGCTTCAGAAGGTTTCCCTGTTTGCTGGCAGTTTCATTTTTCTAGTGGAATGGAGCTTGCCTGTGAGATCAGCTTCCTGTGAGAGTTTCTGTACTTCTATTTCAGATAAATATGAAAATATCAGAACTACAGCTCCTTTCTTTACTGCCATTTTTCCCCAAAACCTTCCAAATTTAGCTGAGCAACAAATGTAGAGAGAAATCAAAATAATGTGGTGGAATAAGAAGTTACTTAAAGTGCTTTCATCTCAATTAGGTTTGGACAAAAAGTCTGTAATTTACCCAGTTCATCCTTCTAGGTGAACTTTACTTGCAGAATCATGGGATAATTTTGTATTTCTTTTTAGATACACTTGTAAAGTTTTTCATTTAGCCTGTGTATTTTTTTCAAATTCAAGGATTACAGAGCAGCACATTGGAACAGGGGATGCATCTTTATCCCATATCCTGAGAAAGAGATTGTTTCCTCTGTACATTTTCAGGAAATGGCGAGTATGTTTGTCACTGCCAGGCAGGATGTTGTCAGATATTATGATGCATAGTTTTGCTTTTCAAAGCGTCAGTTAATATCTGTTTAAGTGGGTCAGCTGAACAAGCGTGAAAATGCAGCTATATAAACACAGAGATACCAGGTGTTTCTGCCTTCTCTCCTGATCGTCTCCAATTTGTGAATTATTGCATGTTTAAAAGCAAGACAAAAAAAAAAAATTAAAGCACATCTGTTTCAGTTGAAATTTTGTTGCACGACCTGTTTTAAAATGACATTTTTTAACACTGCTTTTTTCAATCTTCTTGTTGTGCTCTTAGGGATTTCATGCAATCTTGTCAATTCTTGGTTTGTCACCGTGTTTTGCAAAGCTGCTGGTACATGACTCATTTGACACAGTCATTTTCTACCAGATGTCTATGTGTTTTACTCACCAGCGAGATCCACAGGTATCTTCTCTCTTTTGACAGCTCCACAGCTAAAAAATTTGGGTGTTTTTTTGTCCTAACTTTGATTGTTTGTCTTCCCATTCAGTTTCAAAGCCTGTGCTGTAAATGTTTTGCTAAAATAGCTGAAAATGATGATTTAAAAAATATGATGCTGGAAAAAGCATGTATCGAGTGCAATAGTATTATGGCTGAATGTTTACTTCTGCTGGGAGCTGATATTAATAAGAAGACAAAGACAAACTCTTTGATCTGTCAGGTAATATATGGCAGTATATATAATTTTATTGTTTTAAAATTTGTGCTTTTGAGTTCTTTTCTCTTTTCATGTAAGCTTGTATTCGGCAGAACACAGCAGCAATACCCAGTGCAATCTAACTGTGACCTGAGTGGTGTTAACCATGGCTACTCCTGGTGACATGAGGCTCCGTCTGATGTTCACTGAAACACGCTTCACTTTATTGAAGTTCATAGGCTCGCTGTCACCTAGAACGTGCCCACACTGCCAGTTCGGTTCTGATGCAAACTCACTTTAAAGTCCATACTTTCTGATTGATTACCCTGTCCACGTGCAAACCTGGGTTCAATCAAGTACCGACTTAGTCTTAGCTTTGGAGTATTTTTGAGGAAGAAGACTTAAGCTCAAGCTTTTTAAACTCCCAGTCATTTTTTGTGAACTGATCAGGCATAGATGGCATCAAGCCCATGAGAGCCAAGTCCATGAACTGATATTTCAAATTCAGCTCTTCCCAAGCTCTGTGAGGCCAAAGTACAGATGGACCAGCAGGCAGCACTGTGTGTAGGTACGTTTCAGTGTGCTTAGTCCCACTCTGTTCTAGACCTGCAGAGAAGACTTTGTCCAAAATGCCTGCCCTGGAATGGTGGATTTTTTTTTTTACTTTGTGTTGTACTTAAAAATTAATATAGTCGTCAGTTTTTATGCCGATTTAACTGTTCTGGTTTGAGTTCTGACTTTTTATCAACACAGAGTAATACAACATCTTGGAATGTCTGCAGTCACGCTAAGTGCAAAGATCTTTATCCAGATAATGGCCACATCCAGAGCATCAACTATTTGAAATATGTTGGTGTCTTAGATAAGGCCAGACATCCCATCTGGAATCAGCCATGCCAACAGAGAGGCTGTTCCCACCTGCTTATAAGTGTTCACTGCTAAATATGACTCCCTTTAAAACATTTTTTGAGAAATAGTGTGTATGAGCACTTCTTAATTTTGCTTCAGTGTCAAAGTTTTAAATGGTCTGAGATAACCCCACCAGTACTGCCTCAAATGAGTTAGATTAGGAAGTGTTTTCTTCTGCTGGCAGAGCTGGCTGGCTGATAAAGCACATCTGAGTTTGGAACCAACCATCCGTCCATGGAGTCTGTGATAGGCAAATCAGTGTTAGCGAACCACAGTGGAAATATTGAAGTAACTGGAAGTATTTCTAAAAAATATTTGTAATACTCACAGTCATGCAGGCTGAGAATTTGGAAGGAGTAAAGCCAGGTGAAGACAATGGACCTGAGCTCTGCAGCACTAGTCAAGGCTTGACGAGTCTCACCTTTGTTGCCTTTTCATCTGACATCCAGATGACATAGTAAAATAACCTCTAAGTGACTTTTTTTCCACTGAACAGATAAATAAATGGAGTTGCCATAGACCACATGCAATAGCCAAACTGCATAAATCACTGTTCATTTTTGCCTGGAAATTGTGTGCACTGGTGGCAGAAATTACAACTACAGAACTCAGGCCTTTGTTATATTTTGGGCAAAAACTTCAGGAAAATGGGAGTTGGTACTCAGATGCCTTAGATGGAGGGGTAGGGAACTGTGTATTTGAAAAAGAGACATAATCATAAAAATGCAATGAATTTGACTTTGATACAAATCTCTTAATGCAGTCTGGGCTGTTGTTTGAGTGCCTCGCATAAATTTTTTTAATTGCTTTTCTCGGTTAGGTTTGTGAGAAAGGAAATAATCCTAAACTGGTGGAATTGCTATTAGCCAATGGTGCTCGAGAGCAGGATGTTCGGAGTGCTTTAACCATCAGTATAAAGAGAGGAGATAGCCAAATCATCAGCTTGCTCTTAAAGAAGCTTAGCCTTGATGTCACCAACAGCAGTATATGTCTTGGAGGATTTGGTATTGGGAGACTAGAACCTTCCTGGCTCATTCCTTTGTTCCCAGATAAAGTTACTCCATTAAGAAAGCAAAGTGAGTATATACAGAATTTGCTGTACGAAATGTGTTAATATCTCTTGATGGCACTATCACAGTGTTTTAGATAAAGACCTTCAGTTGAAGATCTCTTTATAGCATTCAGCTGGTTATAGAAAGACTGCCAAACCTTGAAAATAAATCAAGTTATTTCTGTTATATTTTTAAAGCTATTTGGATTTCTTGGAGAGTATGATAACTTTTTTGTTTCCTATACATACAGATCCAGGTTCTGCACTGGCAAGAATGGTGCTTAAATTCCAGATGAAGAATATTTCAGAGGATAGATCAAGAGCCTCCTCTGATCTAAACTCCTCTGAAGATGGAGCGGATAAAAACGATGACTGGCATTTCATTTCTGACCCATTAGTGGACAGTGTTTTTCCTTTGAGTGATGATATTGATAGTGAAGGTAATTGGTTTTTGTTTCTTTTTTTCTTTTTATAATCCCAATCTAGTGTAACAGGGCTAGGCCATAGCCACAAATCAGTTGTTTATTTGTATTTGAGATAAAACACTTCCCATGAAAAAAATACTTTTACCTAAAATTTTGTTTGTGATAACATTGGAAGATAGTTTATGATGATCAAGTTTGTGCTTTATCTACAAAATTAGGACCTTAAAGCATTTTATTCAGTTATCCGTTTAAAATTAGTTCTTCATGCATTTGGTTTCTTGTAGAGAGAGTGAGTGGGATTCATTCAATCAAATTTAGATATTGACTATTTTGATGTCTGTTTCTGAGCTATTCTCGTACACTGCCTTTATAGTCAACAGCAAAAAGCAAGTGCTTCACGAGCACAACTTGTCTCATCATGAAGTCAGGTGTATTGTGATCTAGAAATCCTTGTTCCCTGGGCTGTCTGTAGTTCAAGTGCGCACAGCTAAGTCTGGTATAGAGGATTATATTGTTAACAAATAAAGTAGGTGACACAAGCCCTATCCCGAAGATATCTAACTGATCAGAAAGTGTAAATGGCAAGCCTGTGTTCAGTCCAGCATAATTCCTGCTAACCATGTCAGGAAATCTGAATGCCTTTAACTTACGAATAACAGCATTTCTGTCTATAATATTGGTTAACTTAATAATAAGAGTAAGTGGCCATATTTTACAACATGCCTTTTGTTTGTTCAGATGTCACTGGTGTTTTAGAACTGTTGGATACTTCAAATCATCACAGATGAAGAATTTGAATTTTGAAATCAGAAAATCCTAAGGGATTGTTTTGGTTCTATTTTGTTCTTTTGCTTTACATCATTCAGTGCCGTTTCATTTCTGTAGGACTGTAGCACAGACATATGGTACTGATAGGTACTATTTGTTGTCCCACATACAAAAGTCGTTAAGTCATATATAAATTATGGTAAAAAAATACAGGCTGTGCTAACAGGAGTCATTTTAGGAGTTTTAAAAGTAGCTTTGAGAAGAGGAACACTAAATGGGTCCAGATGACCCTGAAGCACCAAAGCCAGAGTGGCATTTGGTGTTTCATTTTCAATAAATATGGGAGTGCATATTTATCTATTAAAATACAACCCTTTTTTCTGTTTTAAAAAGTTATTTACACTGCACTAGCACAAAGATGTGTTACAAAACATGCATAATAATCCCAACCTGCTGGAAATTTTAAATAATAAAGCATCAATGTAACAAGCTACAAGTCATATTTGAAGCATGTCAGGTTATTATGGCCCACGTACTCTAAAACATGTTAACAACATTCTTGGCCTATTGCACACACAATTAACCAGTGAGAACCTGACAATATTGATGCTTTTGAAATGTGTCTGTCCTTTGTATGTCAGCGTCTATATTCCAGTTGAATTCTGAGCCTTATTGTTAAATACATTTTCTTACTTATTTGTCCTCCTGTGTTACTGTTTTGTACTAGGAAGTGAAGGTTCACTTTTTACAAAAACGAAGTCCAATTCCATTTCAGTTGCTGACTTATATTTTAGGGAAATGGCATTTCAAAGAGGTTCTCCTACTTTGCCACGACATTCCTACTCTGTGGTAAGTCAGATCCTTATTCATTCCAAGCTTCTTACAAGTTCCTCTGTGTCACCTACTGCAAAATTGTTAATAATCAAGTGTTAGGAAAGGTCATGTAACCTTATTGCTGTGCAATTACTGTGTTTCAGCTCACTGTACAGATGAGAGTTTATTTCAGCAAAAATTGATGATCAATAAAAAGTACATGTTCTTGTGAATTGCTCAAATTTCCAGTCTGGTGTTCAAATACAGATACAGAAACTGTGGGCCTGTTCACAAAGATGTAACTACCCTGTAGTGAAGGTAATCTTCAGAGTGCTACTGCAGGCAGTGAAGAGAGACCGACTCCGTAAGAAGACATAAGAGGACAAATCGGTTTAATCAAAGACAGGTTCCTTTGAAAGGAGCTTGTCACTTTCCCTTGACTGTAAAGGGAAACTGGAGAGACTGGCTTCCCTAGGGAAAGTTGTTTTTTCTAATATCCTGCTCCACCCTATCACCCCACCCTAGTGAAAGTCATTTTAGGTTGCCAAAAGATGCACTACTTCCATTGCACTTGAAATCTACTGTTCTTTCGTACTGAATGGATCAGTAAGTTTTGTGAAGATGTGACCTATTATTTTTAGTTGAAATGTACAGTTTCTTTGTGTTTTCCCTGGGAGTTTTGATAGAAAGAAACCACAATAAAAAGAAATTTAATGAATTCAGTTCATTTCACATATCTGCATATGTCCATAACTTGTTTTTGTTACCTTCTGGATTTTCCAGGGACCTGGCTCAGATTATGAACCATTAATGAAACAAAGAAGAAAATTCTTGCCTTCAGATGAATCCCCCAGTAAGTAAAGTATACAGTTTAACAGATATAACAGATTTTTCATCCTTAATGCTTTCACAAGCATAGCATACAAAGATTTTAGTCAGGTTATATATTTGCTTACAAAGAGGAGGATACATTTTGGAAATACTACGGTGGAATACAAATAATGGCTGTATAGGGATTCTTTTTATTCCTGGGCTTCACAAATAATTTATGTAGAATTAAACAGGCAATGAAATTTCATCAGTGCCCTGATTAGCTTTCAAAAGCTACTTCTGTTGTGCAGTACATAAGCGTCCATCTCTTCCCTACTGTCTTACAAATTTCTGTCTCTTAATAGAGATCTTCATGGATTTGGATCATAATCAATATCCAAACATCCACTGTCTTCTGCATCTTTAGATCTCAAGTTGATTGATCTTAATTACGTGACAATGAAATCTTGCTATTTTTCACGTGTTTTTGTTTTAATAGAAGGCATCTCAAAATTTTCACCACATATAAGACCATCAGACAGTCTTTCTTCGTTGATCTCAGAGAAAGAATATATTAAATCACTAGACCTTTCGTTGAATGAGCTGGAGAACATTGATGCCATCAGCCAGAATAGCTGCTTAACTAGTCATCTGGAACATCTTGAGAAACTGGAGCTGCACCAAAATGCTCTCACAAACATTCCAGAACAACTGTGTGAAGTAATTCTGCATAATTTTATGTAATACAAGTTGAGATTAGTTACAATAAGTTATTTGTCTCTAACAATGTCCTCATAACAATACTACTTATGAATATGGGTGTATATTTTTGAATGCTTCATACATTCATTCAATTTTCATTCAGTGGATTGATGTTCAGCTAGAAATAAAAGTATTTTCATGGAACTGTTTTAAGTCATTTACTGCAGAGAACTGCTTTGGGACGTGTTATACTGAGTAACATGATAAAGTAAATGCAAGCAAGAACTGCAGGCAATTTATATCTGCTAAATTTTATGAAACTGAGCTAATTAATTTTGAAGACTGCTTTGTATTTTATTTTGTAGTAGAAATATTATGGATTACTTTGGTATGATTGCTATTTTCTGCTATTTTCCCTAGTGAGAGAAATGTAAGTAAATTAATAAATTCTATAAAATATAACTCAATTTAAAATCTATAAATTCATATTTTCTTTTAACTTTTAAAAAACAAATTATCCTTTTCTTTCAGAACTTGAAATGCTTGACGTACTTGGATTTGCACAGTAACCGATTTACTTCTTTTCCAACATACTTACTGAAAATGAATTGTATTGCAAATCTTGATATCTCTCGAAATGACATTGGTCCTTCCTTTGCTTTGGATCCATACCTCAGATGTCCAACTCTAAAGCAGCTTAATCTTTCGTACAATCAGCTTGTGTGCACTCCTGAATTTCTTACAAATGTTGCCGAAAATCTGGAACAGCTATTGCTGGAAGGGTAAGTAGCATTAGTAAATGGACTGTAGCGTAACGAACATAACAGAAAATAATGTATTTGTCATCTAGAATGATGACTGTTATAGCATGGGAAGGATTGTTTAGTCAGCAGTGAAACACTGACATTATCTTCCAAATGTGTAAATTGCTGCACTTTTCAGTGTTGTATTACAAAGTACATGAGAATATCTGTGGGCCTGGGTAGAATCTAATAGCTTTGCGGTTTCAGTGACATGCTAAAAATGTTGTAGTTCAGTGTTCTTCTACTGCCATATTCTTCATCCACAGGACTGTCTTGTGTTGTCTAACATACTCAGCTAGGTTTTCTGTGTAGAGAATACAGTTTCCACTGTATTTCATATTCATCAAAGGTTTTTTGGAGGTATGATTAGTGGAATTGTGTTTATTGGTATGGATATTTTTTAAATGACAGAAGCAGAAAAAATACGTAATTTTTTGTTTACCAGCCCTTTTTGTCATATTTGTTAGTGGGTGAGATAATTCAGACCTATACAGAATTCTTAAGAATGCTGTTATTGATAGCTATGTAAACATTCGTCTCCCATAATTTATTTTAAATAAGATGGTGATATTTTTTACACAGAAGTTCACACAGCATAAAGATAGCAACATAGGTAACTAAAGCAAGCAGTATTAAATATGTGAATCAATTTTACAAAAGCAGTATTTTAAATTCAAAATTCTGTTGCATTTCTTCATTAGCTTTATTTTGAACTTTATTAGCAATATTACCCCTGCAAAACAGTGCTGCATGGTTCCTTTATTTCTGTATTTTCAGGATCCTTGTCTCTTGCTGGTGTTCTTCTTCCAAGAATACATTATTTGTAACATTATACACTCATCCTGAATCATATCCTCAATGTGGAATTCCATTCTTTTTTTTTCTTTTAGATTTATAGTCATTCTGTGCTTATAATCCTGCAAACATGTATCTTCAGTAAACAGAACTAATCACAAATGAGAGTTCTCTTTGTGTGGGCTTGAGCTGCCATACGTAATCAGGAAGTGACACCTTGTCATACATTCTGACATTTACTTTCCAATTAATTAAAACAATCTCAACATCAGTCATGTCATTCCGTGTTGCCACAAGTACCAGTGTTTTAGCTGGCTGGTTGGTCTTTATATAGATAAAAGTCTGTTTTTTTGGTTTACCAGTGAAGGCATAGCATTGTCAGATCATACTCTTTACTTTCACTTTTTAGCTAAGAGTTTCTGGATAAAAAATTTATTTTTTTTTTTCTTCTTCTTGTTAACACAGAAACAAAATTTCCTGTTTATGTTCACCTATGTGCTTGAAAGAACTGAAAATTTTAAACATTAGTAAGAACAATATTTCATCCCTCGCTGAGAATGTCTTCAAGGGCTGTACAAAACTGGAGCAGTTCAATGCCAGGATGAATGCTCTTGGTAAGTGTCTGTGAAAATAGGATCCACATTCTAGAAACCATTCACAAAAACAGTCACAAAATTCCTCAGCCACCAGTATTTGGAGTCTGAGGGAACAGAAAAGGAGAATGCCACATATACTTGTCCTTGTTTATACCGTTCCCTAAGCATCAGCTTTTGGTCACTGTTGGAAGCGGTATACTTCCAGTGGGGCTTGGTGGACATTTTATCTGACTCAGCATAACTCATCTTGGTTTTACATTTATAGTGGATGCTATAAAAATGGTTGAGTGTGCTGGAGACTGTATGTACTGTTGGGGAAAGTTCGAGGCAAAGGAAATCCTTCAAAGTTAGCTGGCAAGTCTAGTACTAACACAGGTTTAGTACTGTATTGAAATACATACCATACAAGCATCCTGGCTTGTATCAGCAATAGTGTGGTCAGCAGGACTAGCACAGTGAATGTCCCCCTGTGCTCGGCACTGGTGAGGCTGCACCTCCAATACTGTGTTCAGTTTTGGGCCCCTCACTGCAAGAAAGACATTGAGGTGCTGGAGCATGTCCAAAGAAGAGCAATAAGCTGGTGAAGGGGTCTAGAGAACAAGTTCTGTTGAGGAGTGGCTGAGGGAACTGGGGTTGTTTGGTCGGGAGAGAAGGAGGTTAAGGGGAGACCTTATCACTCTTTACAACTACCTACAAGGAGGCTGTATTGAGGTGGGGGTTGTTCTCTTCTCCCAGGTAACTAGCGATAGGACGAGAGGAAATGGCCTCAAGTTGTGTCAGGGGAGGTTTCGATTGGATATTGTGAAAAATTTCTTCACTGAAAGGGCTATCAAGCAGTGGAACAGGCTGCCCAGGGCAGTGATGGAGTCACCATCCGTGGAGATATTTAAAAGATGTGCAGGCGTGGTGCTTAGGGACATGATTTAGTGGTGGACTTGGCAGTGTTAGGTTAATGGTTGGACTTGATGATCTTAAAGATCTTTTTCAAACCTGAATGACTCTATGACTTTGAGTATTACCACAGTATATCCAGCCTTGTCTTCTGAATAAGATACAATGTTTGATTCACTTGCCTGAATGCAGGTGTCATTTGAGATACCCTGTAGTATCCTACTTGGCTTACAGCTTCTGGTCCAGAAAAAGCAGGTCTTCCGTATCTCTTGTGTTGTATCTCCTAGCCATGTGCAGATAGCTCAGGTCCCACAGGGCAGATCACCTTGACTAGAACCCTGTGTTTTAGCAGTTGAATTGTGTCCAGCATGTGTTTCAGTGGCTTAGCATATTTTATGCAAAGGTGTCAATTAATTTGCCTGTGAAAAATACAAGTTACATAAATGAGTTTTTAATGATACTGCAGGAGTTCATAAGTTCCTGTCAGAATTTATTTCCGTCTTCAAGACATAAAATCTTCATTTTGAAATTACTGTCACATTATTTCCGAAGGTAGCTCTTATACCTACATTAAACAAAGCTGACCCAACCCACTGGTTGAATTATGGAAATATTATGTATACTGGCAATACAGTAAAGTGTAAGTAAGGTTATTTCAGTGTTTAATGCCAATATGAGATGAAGTATAATAGTATGTAATTATATATATGTTAACTCAGGTCTAAATTTGTTTCATTTTGGGAGTTGAGTTTTAAAAAAGCTTTTAAAAAAATAGTCAGATTCTGTCTTTGGTAGCTTGTACAAAGACCTGTGTATAGAAGATGATAGACTGACCTTTCAGTCTGTCTTTGATTTCAGAAAATTCCAGTCTTAAAAATAATTTAAAGAGTTCTGAAAAGTAATAGAATTAACCTCTTTTTCTGCTCTAGAAATAGTACCTGACTTGTCTTCCAGCATAACAAGCTTAAAGTTATCCCAAAATCACTTTATTAGTGTTCCAGAAGCAATTCTTCTTCTACCACAGTAAGTTATTATTTTATTTATTGAAGTTAATGTCAAATTCTTGATGAAGAAAATCTGATGGCAAGACCTTTGTTAAGCAGAAAATTCTTCATGTTTTACTGATTTTCAGGAAATCATCTCGAAGAGGTGAAGTCCAAAATTTAGTAGCTTTTAACTGAAGACAAATTAGTCACTTTTTCTTCATTATTTTGAGAAATTTTGTTCCTCAGATTCAAATCATTGTTATTGAAAATATATTGCTTGACTACTGAAGCTGAAAATTCTTGCTGAGAATACCAGAGTAAATTTATTATTTTCTTGAAACTAACGGTAAAAAGATACTGGAAATTTTTCCTTTTCAAGTTCTGCATACTTTTGCACAAGGCTACTGAGATTACTTTTTCACTTTGCAAATATCACAAGATATTTGTTCTCAAAGAATGACACTTCCTCTAGATGGAACTGTGATAAAGATGCATGTGACACTCATTTTTCTATACTTTCGAGGCATTACGCACGTGAAAATCACACTTCTGCTTTTTTTTGTAGAAGTTACTGACCTTAACAGGTCACTAGAATCAGATTGTCGAAGGAGGGCTTGGAAGGGATGATCAGTTATCTGATAGATGTAGGTAGATGGGTGCTGATGGCACCATGGGGAGGGCAGATTCACAGATTTGTGAGCTTATATTAGACAAAGTTACATAGAGCATGTCATTATTAACACGATATTATGCTGTTTCAGCATGCTAACCGGTATATTCACAGCAGCAAATTTAATGGATATGTTGAAAAAAGTGCAGCTTTCAGGTCCTACATCTCCCGGCCCAGACAAATCAATAACAAGTTTTGCAGATTTTTTGCAAGCTTCATGTTCCACAGTAACATAAACAGCATATTTGTCCAACAGATGACTTACAGAAATGAAATGTTCTTTTTTATGTAGTTCTTAAATACATGTGTAGTTGAACTGTATAATTTATGCACATACATGTATTTACAAATACATATTCACAGAAACATTCTGATAAAAGAGTGAGGTGTCCATACCACCTGATGTTAGTCTCAAAAGTCAGGAGCAAGAAAAAGAGCAGTTCAGATTACCTAGTGAGGCTCCATAGTTTCTAAGTGAAATCTTGGGTTCTAGGAAATTGATAATACCAGGAAGTTCCCTATTGCTTTTTTTGTAATTTGAAATCTATTAAAAAGCACATGAAAATGCATATTAGTATTATGTTAGATTGCAATTAACTTTTCTAATGCTTTTATTCTAGTAAGTTAGACATCACACGTAACAGTGTACTCCATGGTCCTGCATTCACCTGTAACTGGAATCCTGAGCTACTCTGTTACCTGACCATCAATGTATATTACTTATACTGTTTACAGATTAATTATTGAATATATGCACTACAGGAGTGTGAACTATATTTCTCTGTGTCTGCTACTAATCTGAACAGAGCCATGCATGTCTGCAAATCGTAGAAAGAAGAAGGAAGTGGGCTACTATCACAATATGTACACTTCTTTAAAGCGACTGTCTGATTTCTTATCTGAAACATATACACACAGTACAACATGGATGTTTATTTTCATGACCAGGCAATTTTATTATGGACAAATGCATTGAAAGAATATTATACTGAATCAATCATATGTATTTTCTTGTAGTTTTTTCTGAGGTAATGAATACCTGCTTATAATATAACCTTAATTACTTTTGCTTATAGTAATAATTCTCTGTCTTCTTCTATCTACATTCCTGTGAGAAAACTGTCTGTTCTGTGTCTGATCAATTTGCTTATTTATTAAAAATTAATACAGTTCCAGTTAATCTCAGTTTTATTTGCTTTGTTTGCTAACGTCTCTCTTTTTTAATTTCATGGTTTTAGTTTGCGATCAGTAGATTTAAGCCAAAACAAGATCAAAGGCCTGCCTGGACCAATGCACTGGAAATCATTAAACTTAAGGGAACTGCTATTTAATCATAATCAAATAGATGTCTTGGACTTGAGTGAAAAGGCATGTGCATGGTCTAGGCTAGAAAAGCTGCACCTGTCCCACAACAAATTAAAGGAGGTAAAGTGTAAGATTCTACCTAAAGCAAATTAAATCACTTTTCAATTTAATGCAGTTTTTCAATATTCATTGGATTTTTATGTCACCTCTCGTATCATTCTATTTGTAAAATGACATGTAAGTGTAAATAGTACTTCCCGTGAATGAAGATCACTTTATTCTATTAAGCTTTTCTGTGTCATATAATCAATTTGTATAATGAATTCATTATGAGGTCCTTTGTCTATTAGTGTGGAATATTAGTCCTGTTTATTAAAAAAAGTTAAACTACAGCAGTAAATATAATGCCTAATTTTGTTAAATATTTAATATATTCATGCTCATACATTTTTTTCATGTTTAATTGCCCATTAAATGTTCTTGTATTTAGATTCCTCCTCAGATTGGCTTCCTAGAGAACTTGACTTCTCTGGATTTAAGTCATAATCCCGATTTGAGATTCTTTCCAGATGAAATGGGACGCCTGTCCAAAATCTGGGATCTTCCTTTGGAAGGACTCCATCTTAATTTAGACTTCAAACATGTGGGATGCAAAGCCAGAGACATTATCAGGTTTGTTGCTCTATTGTTCCTGAATATTCTTGTTTTGCTTTCTTGGGATATGCAGTAAACATTAAGAAAGCAACATATCCTTTTGAAAAGACGTGCTGGTTTGTCATATGAAATCCAGGTATCATATCGTATCATATCACACACACATAAAATAGATTATAGTGGTTTAGACTAGAATAATATTATTTCTTTAGTTTGGTGCTTCTATAAACCGTGCAATAAATGGTGCTTACAAATTATTTCTAACATGTTTCGTGTGTTCCCAAGTGCATTGCACAGAGCATGTTTTTGAGTAATTACTAAACAAAAAAAGACATGTTCTAAATTAAGCTTTAGCTTTCAAATCAGACATTAGAACAGGCTGTTAAAATCCCAGTGATATCAAACAGATATTGAAAATTTGAAGAAAATGGTATGTTTAGATTTTTCCTTGGTCTTGAGTACTGTTGGTATTTTTCTTTATTATACACTTCAGTGAGTTCTGCAAACTTTTTTATGCCAGATTTCTTCAACAACGGCTGAAGAAGGCTGTACCTTATAACAGAATGAAGCTCATGATTGTTGGAAATACTGGCAGTGGGAAAACTACCCTGCTACAACAACTAATGAAATGCAAACGAACAGAATTGGGCTCTCCAAAAGCTACAGTAGGCATTGATGTAAAAGACTGGATCATTCAAGGGAAGGGCAAAATGAAGAAAGAGCTTATATTAAATGTGTGGGATTTTGGAGGTATTTCAAGAGCTTATTGTCCTTTACTATTGTCTTTTCTAACACATTAATGCATTACTTAGCCTGTGAAATTTCAAATGATGGACAGTAGAATCATGCAAAGTTACACCAAATGTCAAGTGACCACTTATAAATTAGTGAATTCTGTAAACTGGCAGCTAATCCCTCAAATTTAATATAAAGCCTCAGGAATTTCTCATCACTGAATGTGGTCTGACCACTCATTTCAACCACAGAACTGTCATGTCAGAATAGTGAGAAACTGCTTGTAATCACCAGACGGATGATTTTCCACTCAACTCTGTTTCTCGCTTTTATAGTCTGGATCTCTCTAGGCTCTACAGTATCACTGTTTCGTAAGGTCACAGAAAACAAAGCACTTAGGGGGAGTCTTTGAGCTTTGTGCTTTTGGAAAGCTTTCTAAGTTTGGGGGACTCCAGAAGCACTTCTAAAATTCAGGGGTATTTTAGGCTATAGAAAAGTTATTTTTAACGTTGGTCCATGATCTTTTAAATACAGTGTATATCACAATGGATGTGCACAGAAGAGCAGCATTCAAGCTGAATGTCCAGCTTCAATTATGATTTTAAGTCCTTAATCATGTGAACTTAGGAGTCTTATTTTGAAGTTGCTGAAAGGATAGGAGAAAGGGAATGAAGAAAGAGCAAGGGAAGGAAGGAGTGAGGGAGAGTTTCGATACTGGAGTTTTAAAAAAATCATGACCTTTCAAGTTGTGTTTGCAGCAACCATCTTTATCTAGTTATTAAATCTTATACTTCTTGATTTAAAACTAGCTTACAAATTTCAACACTACACTTCAGTCAATGAGCTACCACAGAGTTATCTACCTAAAATTCATAGTTATTGCAGGTTTCCTGTCAATTTAGATAGTTTTCTGTCAGCATGAATTTCATTTGTGGATTAGCGATCTGAGAATAAGAGTTCTGCCTTGTTGTGATCTGAAGATGTTCAATGAGGGAAGTAGTAAACAGTGGAAATATTTTATCATTAGGACAAGAAGAGTTTTACAGTACCCATCCTCATTTTATGACCCAAAGAGCTTTATATCTTGCTGTTTATGATCTCAGCAAAGGACAAGTGGAGGTAGATGCTATGAAGCCATGGCTTTTTAACATCAAGGTAAGCCATAGTTATGTACAGAATGGAATTCCACTTTCCAGGGACCTGTTGGCAAACAGCAAATTAACCACAAATATTTTTAAAGAGAGGAAGAAGAAAGAAGCTCTTCAGCAAATAAAGAAGATGAAGCAAGAGCTGAAATACATGATATATTGGATATGAAAATATTTGTAGACATATGTAGACATAATCAGCACCATTTTGTACTTAAAATGGTACAGAGTGATATGTGGAAGATTAGTTTGTATATTCTGGCAATATTTTAAATTGACTGATTAAAAAAGAAAGGGGTAGTATTAAAGCGATGACGAGTTAAACCTGCTTTTTCTTTTATGCCATTGTAAACTCTGGGGAAATCAGAATTTGACTAATTTAAAACTGACAGATGCAGGTTTGAAATCATGCTGTTAAGTGTATGCTTAGTATCCTATTGTTAATAGGAATGATCCCAGGACTATGGTGGGGAAATTGGTCTGAGAATCTGCCTATGTATTTTTCTTTTGCTCTAAGTGTTTTATTTTCATTTGATGGAATCGCTCCATGGTGAGCATCATTTGTCTTTTCATTTAATATGATGGTTAGCCATGGCGAGGCAATGCAATTACATGAAGATTTTGTATACTGATCCTGTTTGTTTAACTTGTCTTTTTCACTCTTTTCTCCTTGAGCAGTGATACGAGACAGAGGGTTACAGTCAGTTAAGTGTTGATGAAGACCATTTCTGATGTGTTCTCCTTTGCTGTGCAGTATTTGCTGGTGTTTAATAGCTGCACAGTTCCAGTGACAACTAGCAGAGTACCCTTTGCTTTTCCATGTTTTTAGGCGCTTTTAATGAAAGATACAGTTGTCCCTCTATTTTACTGACAATGTTATTAATCTGCAAAGTACGAAATCAGATCTACACTGCTTCCGTTTAGAAAAAGCTGAATTTTTTAATATTTCTGTTTTGAAATAGACTGCTGTTTGTATGTTAAAAAACATGTTTCGTATTTATCGGCTGATGCATTTTTACTGACTTACCCAGTCAAGGCTATTATAAGGGATTGCAGTTTAAACTTACTCTGAGTGAAGACATGAAATAGTATTTCAGATTTCAAACTTCTTTACAAGAGGTATATTTAAAGCAGGAGAAACAGTTGATTTTTTCATTGTATTGATTGATTGGACTGAATTGCTCACATTTTGTGTGGATATAAAACAATAACATCAACATTCACTATTGAGGTAATTGACTATGTGGATCTTACTAACAGGCTCGAGCTTCGACGTCCCCTGTCATTCTTGTTGGCACTCATTTAGATGTTTCTGGTGAAATGCAACGTAAGGCCTGCATGAGTAAAATTACTAGAGAGCTGTTGAATAAGCGAGGCTTCCCAGCAATCCAAGATTATCACTTTGTGAATGCTACAGAAGAATCTGATTCCATTATGAAACTTCGGAAAGTCATAATAAAGGAGAGTCTTCACTTCAAGGTAAGCTACGTACTGTTCATAATGTTGAAAACATCATAGTTTTAGTGAAGTAAATTTATTTTTAAACATTAATTAATCACATAATTAAATACATTTTTAATGTGATAGGAAACTCATCTTGCCTTCTATAAAGTGTTACACACAGCAAAATAATGAAGGAAAATCACCAGTTTTGTTTTCATTTCATTTTCTACAAAAAAAATAACTTAGTAAAAAATCTCAGCTAAGTTTTGTTTTCAAGCACTAGGGCCTAAATAGAATATTGAATTTAAAATAGGTCATCTTTTTCTTATGAAGAACTCTGACCAAAAACTGTGTTTTGTTGGATGGTGACATGTAATTGCAATCATAAGTATTGCAAGATTTCAGGGGACCAGGAAATAAGATTTTGTGATTTCTGACAGCCAACTAGTTCTCCGTTTACTGATTTCATTTTACATAGTGTGAAACTATTCCTAGAAAGAGGAAAGTGAATTAAAGCAGGACACAAAGACCCTTTGAACTGAATCATCCTCCTAAATTGGAGAATCTGCACTTATAGTTTGGTTGTCTCCAAAGTCATCCCTACCACTCATTCCCCGCTGTCTCCTTAGCCGTAGCATGAAGCTCCAATGTGAATGACAAGTATGAAGAGACTAACCCAGACATGGAGCTTATAGGAAGACAGGATCCAATCTGTAGCAAAAAGAATATAGGTCTTTTTATTTTTTCATTTATACAATATCAATCATGTATAGTGTCATAACTAAGTAAAGAGATAAGGTGATGTCCTGTGCTACTGAAGTCAATGGCGGAACTTCATGTGTCATAGCAGAGCCCAAATTTCTTCTGAACTACTACTTGAAAGATTTTATAGAGCAAGTCTGTATTTATGACCAGCCACACGCTGATGTGTTACAAAGCAGAGAAAGAGTGCGCACACCTCTTGTTTCTCTCAAAGAAACCACCAGCTTAGCTATATCCATAATCTGCCTGACTTCATTCCACAGTTCAAGGAATGGCTAACCAGTGCTAAGCGGCAGTGAGGTGGCCTATTCAGGTGGAATGCATTAATTCCACTTTGCATACATCCAGTAGGCATGAGTAGAGCCGGTATTTGTAAAGGTATGTGTCACCCTATATCTCACCATACTTCTTCAACACTCAGAAGAAGTTCTGCTTTTTGAAAATATTTCATTCTTAGGTACCTAGAAATTGTTCCTGTGACATCCACATCTCTTGCAGCTTAAACTGGTGTTTAAACCTCTGCACAAATGTAAGGTAGCCTGAAGTACGGGAGATAGTTTCCATAGATAATGTAGATACTTTGTGAAAGGAGTGTTACAAGGTACCTGCTTACAAGTTAGACAAAGTGAGTTAAGCATTCAACATTGTCATCAAGTGCTCTGAGTCTTTGAAATCACACAAGGTGCTAATTAAATTTTTGGCACATGAAAATGCCACAGTGCGCTGGGGCTCAAGTTCTTTGAGAGGAATATTACAAACTAAGAAGCCAGTTTGGAAATGCTGGGAAACTTGTTTCCCATTTCCTCAAAAAACGACTAGTTCAGCACCCATGGAGAATGAAAAAACTGGTCAGGTGCTAGGTAATACCAAAGGTCAAAGGATGTCTCCAGGAAGGAACTCAGGCTTAGGAAACAGGGACAAACTACCCAACTGTGTTTCCCTTAAGTTTCACTAACCTGGCCAAATTTATTTTTTCCTCTCACTTGTCCACTGACTATCAGCAGTGGAGACTTTTAGTTGAGCTACTGCCCTTTTCCACCTAGTTTATCGAAAGACACGTCAAGAGATATTACAGATTACAAGAGGTCTACCTTTTTTTATTCATTTGCCTATCCCTGAGATGTATGATATCATCTGTTCATACAGTGAATATTTTCCTTTTACTTCAAATCAAAGCTTTTTGAACTTCTCAGAAGACACCATTTTTTTTATGTACATGTAATATGGAAATATTTTGTTCTTTGCGTAATCATTTATAGAAAGATATTCATATTATAACTCTGAAAGAAGATTTAGTTACATCTACTTTTCAGAAGCCACGTTAGTCAATAAATGAGTGTTCATGTTACTTCTTGCTGCTACTATTGAGTGGACATGCCTTGCAACTTAGTCTTATTGTCTGCATTTCACATATATAAATTAATACATTTAAGATGATTATTCCTAATTCTACAGATCAGAGATCAACCCGTCGTTGGTCAGCTGATTCCTGACAGCTACCTGGAGCTGGAGAAGAGAATTTTGCTGGAACGTAAAAATGTCCCAGTTGAATTTCCTGTGATTGATCAGAAACGCTTACTGGAACTGGTACAAGAAAGCCAATTACAATTGGATGAAAATGAACTCCCTCATGCGATTCACTTTCTGAATGAATCAGGTAAAATATTATCTTCAGTGTATGTTTGTTAGCACTTCGTTGTAAATCTGCAGCAGACAGACCTGCACGCGTTCTTAAATCTCGCACAATGTTGCCACAAAGTGTTGAGCTGAAATGCTTAAACTTGGGTAACATTAGTTTGATAATCCAGGTTTTTATGTCATAAAGGAATTCCATGATATAAGGGATCACTACTGCAACAATTTGTATATCTTACCTCTCCTTGAAAACGCATTACCTGCTGGTTAGACAGCAGAGTTTCTGAAGAAAGATGCAATTGCTGTAATAGCTTGAGTAGAATAGCAGTAGAATAGCAGTTAGGTGAATATATGCAACAGCTTATCTCAGTGCCATGTAGTCTTCATAAGATTAAATAATAAATCACACAGAGCATAACTGCCAGGCAAAAACCCAAGTCAGATTACAAATCTAATGAAACATCTGAAAATAAAGGTAAAACTGAACAAACCATGATTACATTTTACTCTTCTGAGATATTGACATAAATTCAACAGCTGTGCTTATTATTCAAATTGCTTATGTCAAGTCAGGTAAGAATAATAGCCCAGAGTGGGCTGTTTATTTTGCTTAATATGGAGTTTGAGAAATGCACTGCTAATTACAATATTCTTTGCGCAGGTGTACTCCTTCATTTTCAAGACCCAGCACTACAGCTGAGAGACCTCTATTTTGTAGATCCTAAGTGGCTATGTAAAATCATGGCACAGGTTAGACTGATTACTTTTTGTATCTACATTTGTGGACATTTTTCCCTGTCTCAAATCAATCTAACTTATCAGTGATTCTTCTTCACCATTTCTTTACTGTTTCATGGTCTAGAATTTTCTCAGGGCCCAGATTGATTTACCTGGCTCTTTCCGTTTCCTTTGCTTTCTAGACAACTGGCTATCTCAGTGGTTCTATGTTCTTACACTGTAATGTCCAATATCATTTAAACTGCACCGGACACAAGAACACATATAGAACAGAAGAACCCCAGGGATACAAAGTAATCCTGGAATATGTTGCAATAGGTCGAGACGAAAGCGGGAACTTTGGATTAAAGTAGTAAGAATGGGGGAAGAAGGGTCATTGTATGCTTGGTACCGATGGCAAAGGAAAGTGAGTGATACGGATTGATGTGTTTGGGTGGGAGAGTAGCAGACTGACTGCTTAAGTGAGACTATTGTTGATGTGTTGAGCTAGAAACACTCTCATAAATTTTTATATATATTCAGATTTCCGAATCTCTGAAACTTTATCTTTCATTCAGTGCAGGAAATAGGACGGCAAAAATGTAAGTTTGAGCCTTTAAAGCTGGTGGGATTAAGAGTGAGAAAAGACCTAGAAGATCGTGTTCCTCAGTACCAATATGCTTGTGTGAAGTGCTGGTATGAAAAATCACTGTACATAGGCTTCTTTCAGAGAACTTTCACAAATTAACATGTAGAATAAATTTCCATATAATATGGAACAGTGAAAGCTACTGAGGAGTGGTAGCACACCAGTGGCTTGGACAAGCAAAATGTTTTCACTGCTGTCTTCTTGCTGGCTAGCATTATGGAAATGCTTGGTTTCACTGTGAAATGGAGTCCATTTTTTGCCCTTAAACAATAGGCTACGAAGTATTTCAGGGAACAAAGTTTGTCAGGAAAATGCAATCTAATGATGACTGGACATCTGAAATTGTTTTACTTTTTCTGAAAGATTCTGATGGTGAAAGTGGAAGGCTTTTCTAAATATCCTAAGGGAATTATAAAGCGTTCAGATGTGGAAAAATTCCTTTTAAAGAAGAGCAAGTTTCCTAAGATCTACATGTCACAATACTTTAAGCTTCTGGAAAAGTTTCAGATTGCTTTGCCATTAGGAGAGGATCAACTGCTAATCCCAAGCAGGTAAGCAAGGAGCTCAACCTACAAATGAGAGCCACAGAGATTATCAAAATAAAAACTTTCCATCAGGCTGACTAGTTTAACTGACCATGAAAGCAATTTGATATATGAAAGCGTGATACATACTTAGTACACTACATTTTAGTACATGCTTTCACAGACATGTTAAGCTGATCTTGTAGCCGATAAAGCTTACATCATATTAGCATGGTGGGTATATGGAATCTATACATGATAAAATGCTTTATGAGGATAATATTTCTTTTACAGTTACTGTGCTTTGAGACTAAAGCAGGAAGATTATAATTTAGATTTACATCGCAGTGTGCCAGCATTACAGATATTTATTGCAATATAAAAGATAACCATGAATTTCTAGAGCCTATTTGCTTGGAGTAAGAACCCCGGTCAAGTTACTCAGAGGCAGTATCTCCTCCAAACAGTCTAGTTATTGAATGTGGTGACAAAAATGTGTTACGAATTTGAATGTGGTCTTTTTGCTTTACCTGAAGCAGGTAATACAATTTCTCTGCCTCAGTTACAAGTTTCCCTACTGTGTTTAATAACGCTTATTTTGATTAATGGAGAGAGTGTTGCGTGGTTGCATTGATTAGAGTTTCTACATTCTTCAAAGTCCTGGGATAGGAAGATTTAACTGAATGTCTTACCTGCCGTAAATGTGTTTCAGGTTTTTCTCACATTTATGTTCAATATCTAATGATCAATATCTAATGAGGTTCTGTTGGGTTTAAGTTACAGCAGAACTTCATTTTATCACAAGCAAGCAGAATAAGGAAATACACTGTCTGCTCCCTGATCATTTGAATCATTCATTCGTTAATAAATGATACATTTACATCATAAATAATGTATGTCATCAGTCAGTTTGGATAAAGTACATCATTAAATACTGTATATTATTTTTATTCTTTCAGTTTGTCTGATCATAGACCGGTTATAGAGCTTCCCCACTGTGAAAATTCAGAAATTATCATCAGGCTTTATGAGATGCCGTACTTTCCTATGGGATTTTGGTCCAGGCTGATCAACAGATTGCTTGAAATATCACCTTACATGCTGTCAGGAAGAGGTACAAATCTTTACCTTCAAAAGCAATAGTGAGCATGTTTGCTTTGAATGCCAGCACCTGCATGTTAAAGCTCTAATCCCCAACATTGTTTTGCTTTAGCTAATTTCTGGCCACTTCACAAATGCAGTGGTCATTTTTGTAACTCAGAAGTATCCAGTGCCTGATCTTTACAGTGGCGTGCACAAGAAAGTGAAGGTTGTAAGCAGCCTATTTCTCTCCTTCACATGCTGGAGGTGGAGGAAATCCTAATATTTATGCAATATTGTCATTCACTTCTACAAAGAATACAGGAAAGGATATGTCTTCGACACAGAAAAAACCCTACTTTTCTTCAGGTTCATTCATTCTCTGTTTATGAAAGTCTAAAAACTTTGCTTTTAGCAGAACAGTGGAGGGGTGTCTTTAGTTTTTTTCCAATAATTCCATGCTTTGACATGAGATCTGTCTGCTGAACTTTGCAATTTCATTCATCTTTTGTTTTTTAATGTATAATTTATGAATACTGGTGACAAGTAAAGTATGAAAAATATGCATTGCTAATGCTCTACAAATATGATTTATAACTGCCTGCTCTCCTGGTGTTCAATTTCCTCCTGAGCATGGAATTCTAATTGCATCTTGCTATTTCATGAGTGTGTGATAGAGGGAAAATTTAAATCATTGACTTTTTTTCATATGTTGCCTAAAATATTCTGTGTTTGAGCCTGAATGTACCTAAGCATTTCTGTAATCCCTACATGCGTCACCTGCTACATGACTTACCATCTGATTAAATATTTGGTTTGTGGATATGCCTTATAGAACTCATCAGGAGTTGACATATATTCAGCTTTTGTGAGGCTATTCTGTCTGCAAAGTTATAGCCTGTATTTTGTTTGTTATCTGGGTAGGCGTAAACCTACAATCAGTTAAAGTACTGTGAACTATTCTGGATATTTTAAAATACGACATTCATAATGGAGATCAGATTTTTAATCTCATATTGTATTTTCTAGAGCGAGCTCTTCGTCCTAACAGAATGTATTGGAGACAAGGCATCTACTTGAATTGGTCTCCTGAAGCTTATTGTCTAGTGGAATCAGCAGTATTTGACAACAACCCAGACAGTTTTTTGAAAATTACGGCACCTTCTTGCAGAAAAGGTTAATTATTCCTGAGCCTGATTTTTGCTCCAGTTTGATTGCAGCTTGGCATTTTGGTTTGTTGTGCTTTTGCCTTTGCAATGTAGAGTTTAGCTTTGTAATTACATGTATGGCAGATTGAGGCTGTAATTTCCCTCTTTTGGTTTCTTAAAGGGTGCATCCTTTTGGGGCAAGTTGTGGATCACATAGATTCTCTTATGGAAGAATGGTTTCCGGGTTTGCTGGATATAGATGTATGTGGTGAAGGGGAAACACTGTTGAAGAAATGGGCTCTATACAGCTTTCAGGATGGTGAAGAACACCAAAAAATACTACTTGATGACTTACTTAAAAAAGCTGAAGAAGGTATATATTTATGTAATTTGAGGTAGAGTTACACCTGTATGTAGATAAATATTATACAACATCGTCTTTGTAACATTTGGGTACTTCACGGTATTTAAAAATTTTTCATTTCTGTAAGAAATAATTATGGTATAAGTCAACAGCAACTTCTTTTTTATGTAAGAGATGTCTGTATAAGTATAGAATATGGGACAGATTGCAGCTACTCTGTATAGTTGTGTATAAATGGCAATAATGAAAAGAATCATTTTGTCATGATACCAATAATGCAACTCCATTCATGGAACTGAAGCCAGCACATAGTAAAACTGATACAAGGTCTTTTGGCTGGACCACATACAACAGTAATTTAAAAAGCAATATTCAGGATGACATTCTACATACTTTTTATAGACAGAAAAATAATCTCTTGGTTAGTGTGGGGTTTTTACATAGCAACAGTTGCTATCACATTTGATTGGTGCATATACAGAATTTTAAAAATACTTGAACATGTAAGATACATGAAGTTGAATGGCAAATTTAAGTAGTGTTCTGTTCCATATATATATATATGTATGTGTGCTTATGCATACACATACACACAAACTTAATTTTAGGTACATTGATCATAAGCACTCACAGAGATCATGTACCTTTCAGCACCTTTGGAAGGATGACTACATTGGGGTTTTTTTAATTGTCTCATTTATTTTTCCTAGGTGACCTTTTGGTAAATCCAGATGAGCCAAGACATACCATTCCAATCGCTCAGATTGCTCCTGATCTGATATTGGCCGATTTGCCTAGAAATATTATGTTGAACAACGACGACCTGGAATTTGATGAAGCTCCTGAATTTCTCTTAGGTAAGTATTATTTTGTAGGGTTTTCTTACAGAGCTTATATAAAAAAATCTATTGGGGTCAGTTCTGCAACATATGGAAAACATTTTAGAGATTTCTTTTTCTGTGGAAATATACTTTTTAAGGTGTTCTGAATTTCAGGTTATTGAGTTCTGAATTTTCCGTTAACTTGTATGCTAGGACACTTTTTTATGTATTTAGATTACTGATCATTGAAGGTTAGCACAGTAGATGATCTACACACTTTAAAATAGGACCCATTCAGCTATTTCTTTTAGGAATGGTCAATACCTCTTCGTTTTTTAATATTCTTTTCCATTTTATCACTGAAAAGGTGATGGTGGGTTTGGATCTGTGTACCGTGCATCCTATGGTGGAGAAGAGGTTGCTGTAAAGATATTCAATAAACATACTTCCCTCAGGCTCCTAAGACAAGTAAGAAATGCTGCCTTTTTCTTTTCTGTAGTGCTGCTCTTGGAATAGCAACCCTAGTGAAGAGCTTAAAAAGCTTAAGTAAAGTGGAAGATTTCACTCCAAAATATTTCTGAGTTTACTTCAGAGCTACAGAGGTTATGTTATTTGCAGTATTTCACCTGATTTTACAATTCACAGGAGCTTGCAGTACTTTGTCACCTCCATCACCCCAGTTTAGTGTCTCTGCTGGCTGCTGCAGTCCGTCCCCGGATGCTGGTGATGGAATTAGCCTTTAAAGGATCTCTCGATCGTTTGCTTCAACAAGACAATTCAAGTTTAACTAGAACACTTCAGCACAGGATAGCTCTACATGTAGCTGATGGTTTAAGGTAAGTGTAACTGCTATGTTGCTGTAAAAACATGATACAGCTGCAAGTAGGGTGCAAATGAAAAGCATATCTTGTATTTCAAGCAGAATATTCCCTGGGTCAGACAAACGCTTGCATTTTTATGATTGATTAGCTGATATGTAACACAAGCTTTTGTTACCTGTTATTTTCTGCTGACAAGTGACACATATAAAAATAGAGAAATAGTGAGAGCTCTAGGTGGAATTTCTATGTGACTGTTGATTTCTTATTAAAATGCCAAGGAAATTAATTTAGTGCATTTTTAAAGTTCTGAAAGTCCATTAATGTCCTCAGGAGCTATTGAAGTGTGACTATAAAACCACAAAACTTGCAAAGGAGCTCGGGGACCAATGAAGCTTAAACTTCTAATATTCAGTTTTCAAACTTCCAGTGACACTTCGTGTAAGACTTGGTACTAAAATACTGCAGTATTTATGTGCCAGTGATTAGTATTTCAAAGCAATTCTGAAGTCAATATCCAGTCAGGCAGTGTCATGTTGGTGATGTTTGACATTTTTTAACTCAGTATTTAACATTTGAAAGCACAATTTGCTGTTGTGGGAATAATGCATTCAGTGTGTGTGTACAAATGCATCCCTGAATTATGAATGCTTTCAATAAATATTTTTTTGATTAACAGGTACCTGCATTCAGCAATGATCATCTACCGTGATTTAAAGCCTCACAATGTGTTGCTCTTTACCCTGTATCCCAATTCAGCTGTTATTGCAAAAATAGCTGACTATGGCATTGCCCAGTATTGTTGCCGAATGGGAATAAAAACCTCTGAAGGCACACCAGGTATGGAAAAATGCTTTATTTTACAGTGAATTAGATAAAAAAATAGCTAGTATGTTTTTTATTTAGTCTGTAAGAAGTAACTCTAATCTGTACTCCAGTCAAAATCACAAAATGTGATCTTAATGTTAGTACAAGTTGTGATGCCAGATTTATTCCTCTTGGCCTTTCTTCCTGTTCATGTTTTAACCCATTTTAGAAGAATCAAGGAGTATAGTAAAGGTTTAAAAAGAGAACAAATTAAATTACATGCAGAAATTACAATTTTTTTCTGTCTTATTTTAGTGTGGTTATTGTGATATTGAAATTATACTGCTGAAATTATTTGTTGTTTCAATTTTCAGTAATGCATAGGTAGGTCTGAATTTTTTTTTAAAGGCGATAAATACCTGCACTGTTCCCTGACTTTACTGAGAATGTATTAGCATTCATTTTAAAGCACTGAACAATTCAACAACTTTGAAAAGTGCCTTTAGATCTTGGAAATTATGCATGAGGATGTGACTTCAAGTGTTAAATTTTAGGCCTTCAGTAAAGTCTGCAGACTTGCCCTTCATTTTCAGTATTCATTGATAAATTAATTACCTTATGTGTAATGGTGCAGGAGCTCTGTAACTGATGTGCTGTCCCCTTCCTTGATACTGATTGCTGATATTTTTGGAGGTCTGCCACATGCAAACTATTGCCAGTTCAGAAATAGTGTGCCATTTTGGGTTTACTTCCTGTGACATTTTCATCAGTGTTTGCTCTTAAAAGGATAAAGATGGCTTCATCTTGGTGTGAATCATAGCTATTAATGAATGATCTATTTGCAGGATTTCGAGCACCGGAGGTTGCCAGAGGAAATGTTATTTACAATCAGCAAGCTGATGTTTATTCATTTGGCTTGCTGCTTTATGACATTTTAACAGGAGGAGGTAGAATAATGGAAGGCTTGAAGTTTCCAAATGAATTTGATGAATTAGCAATACAAGGAAAGTTACCAGGTATGCCTCATTAAAGTTTTAGCGTGAAAGCGGACCATTTGTCCTGCCTTCTCCAAAAATAACACCTCACATGTTTTATTTTGTATCTGACAGTGATCAGAGGAGGAGACCAATTAACAGCAATTTTTAGAAGCTTCTCCTATTTCATCATGGTCTTGACATAGTGAGAAATAAGTATCTATTCAACATTATGTTGGTTATAATTTCATTGCAATTTCAAGGGATCTAGCTGGTTCACTTTATAAAGAAATAGAGGTTTTGTATACTTGGGACTTTGTCCAGACCTAGCTAAAATGGATGCTGCTTGAGGTATCTTCTAGTACCATGTCTGGACTTGACCCTTCCATATTACTGTGATTAATGCATACCGTGCACTAAGATAAACACCATTCCACTTCTTACATTAAAAAATCCATTACTGAGAAGCTGCATATCTTAAAATCTTGTAAAAAAACCTTGAAATCTATTACAAAAAAAAAAAAATGCCACTACCTTAAAAGGGCAGCCACCCCTAAAGGTTTTAAATAGGAATTCCCTTTTAACATGTCAAGAGTGTGCAGTCCCTGCCTAGCTACTTGACGTTCTTCATATTCCATCTGCATTACAATACCTAGTTGTTGGCTGCTGGAAGGGAGATTAAACAGGCTATCAGGCTGGATGTGATGTAGTCAGCTGGACAATGTAACCCAGCGTTTGGCAACTTCTGTGTGAAGAGCTATTGAATTTTTGTAGTGCAACAAGCTTAATGTGTGGCATCCTTATTTATTGCCCTGGGATAGCGAATATACTGCTGAAATATTCTTTAAGACTGAAAAGTCACTCCATCTAGGAAAGGGCAGCAACTGTACTGCTTAAAGTGGCATTGCTTCTCCATTAGGAGAGACAGAGAGTTCATACATTTTCTACTCCTTCAGGAGAATAGTCCAATTCATAGCTCAGACAGTTTAAACCCCCTCACTAAAGAAGCCATCCCAAGAACGGATTACGAAGTATCTCTTGAGTGCAGCTGTCCATTTGGCTGTTTTCTGTATTATGAGACCTATGAAATAATCAGAAGTATTAGTTTCTGCAGATAGTATAGTTCCATCTGTGCATGTGCTCATCATTTATATATTTGCACCAAAAAAGGAGCTGGCTGAGCTCACAAGTAAACAGTGCCTGTCATTTGCTGAACGGGAGATGTTCCTCTTCAGGTGTTTATCATTAATGTTACCTCTGTCTAATGTAGGACTGGAATATCTGCTGTGGATTATGATGAACTAAAAGGAAAAGCAATACAGGCACCATTATTCACAAGTGATTTGTTCTTAGAGAGGTCAGCATCTGTAGTTGTAAGATACATATTCAAAGCACTGAGTGGGAATTTAAACTTTCGTATCTCATAAATACTATATGCAGTTTTTTATCTAAATTGCTGTACATTTTATTGGAAGTTCATCTGTATTCCATATACTCTGCCCGAACACAGAAGAATAAATGTGGAGAAAAATGTTCTCAGGAATTGAAGACTGCAGACTGAAATAACATGCCCTTGAATGGTCAGCATTAATCAAAACGCAACTCATACATACCTGTGATTCAGTCCGGGTATAGAGACAAAAAAAAGTTCAAGCAAAATCCATTTGCTTTAACTGCTTTTAATGAAAAGGATTCTAGCTCTAGCAATTCATGTTCTAGCATTTAATGGCAGATGAGCAATTCCAAGCTGTTCATGCTGACATTTTACCTAAGAGTATGATATTCTTAGAGCAGCTCTGTAAAAAGTTAGATGAATTCTTATAAATAAGAAGAAAGTTATTCAGAACTCTCATTTCTGAACTATGGTAAAGGCCGGTAAAAGTTAGCTAATTTTACATTTTAGATCCTGTCAAAGAATATGGATGTGCCCCCTGGCCTGAAGTTGAAAATTTAATTAAAAAGTGTTTGAAAGAAAACCCTCAGGAACGACCAACGTCTTCCCAGGTATTACTCAGTGTATTTATTTGTATTTTTGTGGTAGATGATACCATGAAGTTGTTGTGCTTTCTAAAAAGGAGTGGGACATGTAAGTTACTAAGAGGCATGGGGGTTTTTCTGTTCTTCTTTTCTGGAACTGAAAAGGCCATGGAATAATGCCTGCTCTTGCCATCCAAGATTAACTGTTCTGTTGAAGTCTACCAACCATTTGTTCTAGCCTGCTGTTTTTCCCTGTGTTGCTGTTTAGTGATCGTAGCGAAACAGGATTCGGATTGCTTCATGGTCTTTGCTAGAGCTGTGCGAAAGGGACTTTGTTGTATAGTATCAGTGTGGTTAGCCCAAACAGTTCATGCATGTGAGAGGAGGAACGGCAGTGTGGATCTGAAACCTGCCATCTGTTGTCCCACATCACATTGCTCTTTGAAATGGGTGAAGTTTTCAAACGTGCCTCAACCCCATTGACTTCCTGGAATTTTAACAGAAAAATAAGGGTCAATGTAAATGTGCTCAGTGTACAGACTGCTCATTAATGGTGGTAATACCGGTGAGCAGACCTTCTGAGATACTGTGTCCGTATTCCATAGAACATGGTTATCCGTTGCTTGTTATTTATTCATCACTGTGCAAGCCATTGTTATTACCATGTGCGTGCTGTGGCTTTCTTTGTAGGTTTATGAGATCCTGAATTCTGCAGAGCTTATCTGTTTGATGAGGTATGTTTCAATACCCAGCACATCCACAGCAGAGTGCATGGTAGCTGCCAGTCAAAACTGCAAGAAAGCAGGAGTCTGGATAGGCAATGGGAACACAGAAAAAGCACAACTTTCATTTGTTAACCTAAATACAGATGGACATACTTGTGAGGTACGTGAGAAAGCTGCCATTTATTCTGATTTTTTGTCACCCAGATGTATTTCACAAGAATTAATTGCATTTTAGTAGTAGGATATTACTTCTGGAAAGCTAAACTTTGAGAGAACAAAGATTGCTCATAAGTGAGTCATCATTGTATCCATGAAATGAAGCAGAAACGCAGTCACTTTTTCCTCTCTTCCTGCCATGCAGCCTGAACTTTCTCATAATAATGTCTTTCCACTACTGGGTTCCCTTCTTCCCCTCAGATGAAAGCTATTTCTAACATGGAGGCTAGAACAAAGAGTAATATTCAGACAACCCCTTCGTATCTCTGCCTCCCCTAACAATCCTGCTAGTCTCTTAGCAGTTCCTCTCCTTCCATGGATGCCACCTCCTTGTGCCACTTTGGGTGATACCCTCAAGTTCTTTTCATTTGTTTTTTATACATCTTGTTGCTGTGCCATCAGAAAAGGGAAAAGGTTTTACCCAGGATTGGTGTGCTGTGATGAACATATGTGCCAGAACTGAATGTGACTCATCATCAAAGTTGTTCAAATTGTATTTCTATCTGCCATCTGTTGACCGTGATACATTCGAATTGGTAGCTTTGCTATAAATTACATGGCTTATTCTTCTGGCTGCTGGAGAGCAGCTGTGTGGAGAGGGACCTGGGTGTCCTGGTGGACGACAGGTTGACCATGAGCCAGCAGTGTGCCCTGGCTGCCAAGAAGGCCAATGGCATCCTGGGGTGCATAAAGAGGAGTGTGGCCAGCAGGTCGAGGGAGGTTCTCCTCCCCCTCTACTCTGCCCTAGTGAGGCCTCATCTGGAGTACTCTGTCCAGTTCTGGGCCTCCCCAGTTCAAGAAAGATGAGGAGCTACTGGAGAGAGTCCAGCGGAGGGCTACGAGGATGATGAGGGGACTGGAGCATCTCTCCTCCGAGGAGAGGCTGAGGGAGCTGGGCTTGTTTAGCCTGAAGAAGAGAAGGCTGCGAGGGGACCCTATAAATGCTTATAAATATCTGAAGGGTGGGTGTCAGGAGGATGGGGCCAAACTCATTTCAGTGGTGCCCAGTGACAGGACAAGGGGCAATGGGCACAAACTGAAGCACAGGAAGTTCTGTCTGAACATGAGGAAGAACTTCTTTCCTCTGAGGGTGACAGAGCACTGGAACAGGCTGCCCAGGGAGGTTGTGGATTCTCCTTCTCTGGAGGTATTCAAAACCCACCTGGACAAGGTCCTCTGTAGCCTGCTGTAGGTGACCCTGCTTCAGCAGGGGGGTTGGACCAGATGACCCACAGAGGTCCCTTCCAACCCCTAACATTCTGTGATTCCGTGAATATTAAACCAGTATTGGTATTGTTACCAATTAAACTGAATGTATATTGCAGTGTAGTTCCATTTGCTTAATTCTCTGATAGCTTTGAGACATTCATTAGAATAGAGAAAGAGAATATTTTTTTCAGCATTTGTCTTAGAGATTTTCATGTGTACTGTTTGAGGGGTCCTTCCCAGCACTTTTGAAGACAGATGGTAGAGTTGAAGATGGATTCTGCTAACAGGGAATTAGGTTTCTTAATGGGGAAGTTAGGCCTTGGGTCTGTCCAGGGTCCAAGAAAATTCGACTTTATTTTGGTTACCGGAAGTTTATTAGCATTTACCCTTACTGAAATCATAACCAGGTTGTTTTTCTTCTTGTTTGTCTCAGGATATAACAGATAGTAAAATTCTAAGTTTGGCCTTAGTGACCCTTCCTACTGAGAAAGAAAACTGGATTGTAGCAGGAACCCAGTCTGGTTCTCTGTGGGCTCTTAACACAGAAGATGAAACAAGAAGGCATCGTCTGCAGAAAATGTCAGATTCCATCACTTGTTTATACTGTAATTCTCTTTCAAAGCAAAGGTATAAATGAATTTTAAATATTTTAGGTTACATTTTGAAAATGTGACTAAACAGATATGTTCAGAAATTATCTGTACACCCATGCAGTGTTTTGTTCAGACAACTGCTTATTTTGCCTGTACATTTTCTTAATTTTGCACGCAGTGTAACTGGAGAGTACATTCCTGACCACAGGTGGTTGTATTTCCTTTTAGTGTTCAACAAAACTCTTGAAATACCAGAGGCTGCTCATTTAAATTTTCTTATCTGAGTAAGGCATTTCTAGAATTCATTATTTTATTTTATTTCAGCAAACAGAAGAATTTCTTCTTGGTAGGCACAGCTGATGGCAGACTGGCAGTTTTTGAAGACAGAGCAGTAAAGGTAGACTTGGTTTTTGCTGTCTGTTCTACAAAATACAGTAATATGTAAAGCAACTACCAATAGTAGCTTTTTTTCATGCAGCTTATTTTTTAATTGCTTCTCTAAAACTAAAAATAATTTTCTACTGCAGTCGTAGAGGAACTGCACGTGTTTTACAATATCTGTTTTAACCAATAGAGTAAAGAGAGGGAAATTATTTCTCATTATAGGACTTTGAAAGGCCTGGCAGACCAACTAGAGAGTGACATTAATGGTTGTTGCTAAGAATATTCTAACAGTTTTAATCTCCTTTATTTATTGCTGTTCTAGCTACTTTTTCTTTTCATTCACATTAAATTTTCGTAGGATAGATAACTTCAAAAAGACAATATTGTTTCAGTTTTCTGTAGGTCAGAGTTCTGCTCACAGAACAGATAAATGCTGGGAGCTGTTTATATCAGCTGGTTCCTGAGGGCAAGCTCCTGACCATGTACCACTTTGAGCAGTTATGGTTTTGCAATGCGTTGCAGAACTAGAGTATGGTCCAGTGTGTGACTTTCCATCCAGTTCTTGAACTGCGCCAGGGGTTGCAGAAAGTATCAGTCCCAGCTGTTTTCTGTGGGACACCTGTAGTGTCACTATAGTGCTTTTCAGTCTCTAACATTCTGCTAGGTTACTGTAACAGTTCAGAAAATTTGGCTGTGTAAATTGAATTCAGCAGGCTGTGTGGCCTTGTTTTAACAGTTTCTGAGTGTCTGTATACTCCTTGTTTCTAACGGAGAGTGTATTTTTTCTTGCAGTGTAAGGGTGCTACGCCTTTGAAGATACTAACTATAGGCAATGTTAGCACACCACTGATGTGTTTAAATGAATCCTCGTACTTATCTGAAAAAAATACGATCTGGGGAGGCTGTGGAACGAAGATCGTTGCCTTAACTAGTGATTTCTCTGTTCAAAAGCTCATTGAAACAAAGACAAGTCAACTGTAAGGGGTTTTTGTGAATTGTGTTACTTGGCTCTTTTGTTGTTTTCATTGAAGATTTCTGGCAGTACTTTGATGTTATGTCTTGTTCTGGAGCTCGTTCTTTGAGTTCCCTTGTTTCCATTCTTTTCCTTCCATAATACAGATGGAATACAGTGTGCGTTAAAATAAGATCAGTGAGTAGTGGTCAGAGTATTCATTGCTGCTTTTAAACAAGGGATATGCTTTTTTACCATATAAAGTATTTATGAAGTCAGAATCTATTCAGAAAATGTATGAATGCAACTGATGAATTTTTCTCCCCCGACTGCATTTGTCCAGGCCCTGTTTACTTTATTTAGAATTATACACACATACTTAGCATAGTATTTGTCCTTACATGTTTGTCAGTATGATATGTGTGCATATCTTTGCCCTATATGTTTAAATCGTGTATGATTGCTGACTTCTCATTATTTAGAAATCAGAGACTGAAGTCTGGTATAACGGTGGTCAGATCCTGCTGTGAAAGTTAAGAGGAGTTTTCCTGAGCATGGAAAACAGGGTTTGATTTGACACTAGTAGAGAATATTATCCTGGGAAATGAATTTGCTTTGGAAAATAATGTGTTAATACAAAGCAAAAAACTAAAACTTCAGTAAAATGCAGTTCAATGGCAAGATGCAAAATGTGTCACAGGAATAATTTGAGCTTTGTGGAGGCAAAACTGTATACGGTTTTAAAAATAAAGTTGTTGAAAACAAGTAACATTAGGGAAAGTAAGAGTGTTACTGAACGTGTGCTATCAAGGACCTGTGATTTTGAGCTGTTCTTCAAGATGAATTGAAGAGTCAGTGAAATAATGCTGTTAAATTGCAGGCCAACAGATCTGTCATGAGAGACAAATTCATATGGAATTTGTAGGGGAAAATAGTCAAAAAGGCTGGCAGCTGAATTGAAACAAGCAGAGCAAGGTGAACTAAATCTCACTTCTCCTTTTTAGGCTTAGCCATCTTTGTGTTGAGCAACCCTTTATGGTCTTGTGGGCCCTGTGAGAATGTCAAGTGTCTCCAAACATTGAAAGAGTGGCAGGAGAAAGCTGGAGTTTGCCGTGCTCTGGTGTGAGCATATGTGATTTGAGCAGATAGATGGGAAAGATTTATTAATAGGTTTGGGGCATTAATGGGCCTCCAGGGATATCAGCAGCATTAACTCCATTACTGTGAGAATTTATGTCAAACTGTAGGAATATTATAGCAAACCCTTTCAGTTGTATCCTCGCCCAGTTTGGTTTTAAGGCTGAATGAGTCTGTGTTAGAGGGAAACTAACCCCACTCATAATAGGCAAGTTTTTCTACTAGATATTTTCTGTGTATTTAAGTGGAGTTCTTCTCTCTTCTAGGTTCTGTCATAATGCTTACAGTGATGCAAGCATTATTTCAATAGCAATAGACAAATCCATCTACCTGGCAAAGAAAAACAGCCATTTTGTGGAAATCTGGGACAAGAAGACGGAAAAACTTTCTGAACTAATTGACTGTGCACATTTTCTGAAGTAAGTGTTTTTTTTCAGATTGATGGCCTGAAAGCTGAATATCAGATTGCTTTCTCTAGCACAGTACCTTAACCTGCTGGAGGTAAGGGATTTGCCCAGTTCTGGGGCAAATGTGGAATTCCTTTCCTCTCCTGTGGCCCAGAACTTCAGAATATCCCATACAGAATCTCAGTTCTTTAAGAACCTTATTATATTTCACAATTTGTCTCTGATTTCAAGAAGATTCATGTAACTGCTCAAAAAAGACGAGAGTCTTTTGCTGTCCTTCAGGTACTAATGCTTTAGCATCCAGTTACTTCCTGCATCCCCTGAATAAGAATGTCTTCTCTCTCCAGTGCACAGATTCAGTGGGAGATCAGAGTTTTATTAACAGTGATGGTGATTTTCATTTGCATTTAAATTGTTCCTCTGCCTTAATGTGCCACGTCCATTTAATTTTCCTGGTGAGGTTAGGAGCAGCTCTAGGCATGCTCGTCCCACTTTGCAGTAACGTTATTCTCCTGCAGACTGGGGGAGCACAGAGAACGATACCTGCCTCCTATTTAAAGGTCTTTTGAAGCAGACCAGCTGAGTCTCAGAAGTCCAGTAGTTTTCATCCCGGTTTGTTTCAAGTCACTCAGCTGATTAGCATGAGATTTTTGTGGCTTGCCTTGGTGAATGGCTGTTTAAAAGGCTGGTATCGAGAGAGTCATTTTAGCAGTTGTGGAACAGCATGCCATGAGATTTTAATACAAATTCTCTCCACACTCATAGGGACAAAGTGGAAAAACTAAATAAGGAGTCAAAACATACACTGGCTTATTCTGGAAGAGTGAAGACAATTTGCCTGCAGAAAAATACTGCACTGTGGATAGGGACAGGAGGAGGACATATCTTGCTGCTTGATTTATCAACACGTCGTCCTGTAAGAGTTATAGACAACTTTTGTGATTCTATTAGAGTCATGATAACAGCTCAGCTAGGTAAGTAAAACCATCAAATGACAAGTACTTTGAAATCAGTGCCAAGTTTAGGATTGCTGTCTCCTGTCTGGCACGGTGTTCCAGGAACAGATTAGCATTTTCCATGTTTTGTTCATTCATTCTGTCCACTGCTGTCATCTTCAGTCAATACGTCAGACACTCTGGTGTTAGCTGAATGCCAGCAGGCTGTCCTACCCGTACCCCCAGCAAACCACAGCTCTTCCCTGGCTCATCACTGATCAGCACGTGAACACACCCCACCTTCACTGCGTCCTCGTGCCGTGCTTCAGCACAGCTCTCACCGTCTTCTGTCCCATAGTCTTCGTCTTGATCCATGTCTGACTGTGTTCCTTCTCCACCTTAAGTTTTATGCTTCTGACTTCTCTCTCTGTGGAGCTTGCTAGATTTTAATCCTTATTCAGGAATGGTTCTTTTAGGTTTGGATCACAGGCAGATCACAGCAAAGCTGGGAAAGTGCTATGCACTTGGACTCAGGGTGCAGACTGGTACCTACGTGCTGTTCCTGTCACCAGGGCCAGTTGTTTCGAGCTGCTGTGGGCAGACAGTAGTTGTGGGTTTTCAGTGCAATTACAGACAGCCAGAGGAGTGTAGCTGCATATGGGGCACTTCTTGGCTGCTGTAACTTTCTTCACTTGTACACTTTCCTGCATCTCTCCCAAAAGTAATGAAGGCCATACACCTCCAGAGTTCATTGTACCGCAGTGGTGGGGACACTTAAAATACACATTACTTCAAAAAGTGCTCTGTGGCACAACATGTGGATTCCTGTCGCCTTCCACTGTGTTTTGAAAAAAACTCTGGAATTCCCTTGTCAGTGTGATGTAGAGTGCATTTGCTGTCAAAAAAAGACTCTGAAGCTGTTGTTGTGGACTCAGGAACACACTGTAATCTTGCCAGCAAACTTCATAGTTGCAAGCTGTGGATGTTTTCTCATTACCAACAAGAACTTAATTTGGGGGCTGTTTTTTCCTTTCTGGCACCAGAAGTATCTGTAGACTACAGTTAGCTCATAGTGCCAACAGTGTTGTACGAGTCAAAAAACCTCCATCTTCCTCTGACTTGCCTTTGCCTGAGACAGCAAGCTTGCAGAGTCTGTTCAGTCCTCAGCTGTGAAGAGTGCCAGCTATAGAGTCCAGATTCACTAGCACAGCATTTTCTGTCCTTCTACTCCTGATAGCTACAATATTAGTACTATAAAGGGACATGTTATTTTTAGCATTTTGTGAAGAATACATACTATGAATACAAAATTTATGCCTCGCTTATTACTGTCATTGACAGGGAAAGTATATTGTATAGAATAATACAGTGTGATTTTAAAAGCCTTTAGTCTCATATTATTTGTTTCTAGTCACCTCAACATTTTTAATCGCAGTTTTATGTATAGAAAAGTTAATGCTCAGAAGAAAGAGCTCAGCTGCATTTCCACAAGTCTCAAGAATGGAAAGGAAGATTGATATATGCAGTTTGATGTGTGCTTTTTTCACTGAGGCTGCTGAGCAGTTCTTCAATAGTAATGCATTGCTTTTGTGAAATGAGAGTAGATAGAGGGAAATACTTTTGTATTAAATAGTTTCATTTAAGATTAAAATATATCATGTCAATCAGATGTAAATATTTCAGGGAAAAGAGATGGCCAGACTTTGAGACATCAATTTTATCTGTAGTTCATCTATGAATATGAAAATACAATGTCTTTTTCTAATTTTCTCACCTAACACATTGACTTATAACAGACATGAGACTTACCAAGCATGATTTATATATAATCTGTAGTTCATTTTGCAAGTGAAAATTTAGACTTCTGTATAGTAAGAAAGGACCCTAGTCTGAATAAGAATACTGAAGTAGTCCAGTCGCTTTTTTACAAAGTATGGATAGGATTTGTTGCAGAAAAAATTAGAAGTGATGAAACATCTGAGCATGGAAGATGTGTATGGCTCCCACCAGCTCTCATCTACCATAAGCAGATTTACAGCAATATCAAAGGAGAATACACTGCAGGGCAGGAAAAATCCCTGTCTACCTTGCAGAGGTCCTGGGGGACCCACAGGAAACATTTCCTGGTTGAGAAGGGATGCATCATGGGGGGGACACTGCAGCGTGGTCACACAAAACTCCCAAGACTGTGGCTTTCACAGCAAGCCGTACTCCAGTCTGCTTACACGTCAGACACTGACCCCATCCTCATCTTTTCTCCAGGGGAGTGTGTAAGATGTCATGTATGAAGAGGTGTGGGGCGCAGTGTCTGCACGCAGGGGGCTGTTCCTTCCCTGGCCCGATCCATGGCCCAGGGACGCAGGCTCGGTCCCGTGTTCCTCTGCTAGCATACAGCCAGGGGCTCGCTGCCCTCATCGTGCTGCCGGTAGGGCAGGGAGCTGCCATGGCAGGAGAACACAGCTTCCATCTGTCTTGCAAGACACTTATAAACATGTCTTGTTGGGAGTAAGTGGGATGCTGAAACACTGCCACGTTCAGCTTAGCCCTCTGATCCAACCACTCCTGTCTTCCTAGTCTTTTTTTTGTGTTCTTCAGTGAGCACCTTCCTGTGATCCATTGCCTGTTTCTACCTCCTTGCTAACTCTCCTTTCCCACCTACGTGCCGTCGTTACTTCAGAACACTTTTAATTAGTTTGCATCATATTTGGTTGCTTTCTTTTTTTCATAACCAAACTGATGACTGGCACCCTGTGTTTCTGCTGTGCACTGGGACTCTGTTTGCGGCCTGTCTCTTCGCTGTGACATCTGCTTCCTGGGACTCTCCTGCCTCTGCTTGTGGCACAGAGTAGGATGCTTTGTCCTTAGGCTTGCTCAGCAGGCTGCCCGGCTGACCCAGTGCCTCTGCCTTTGAACTCTGATAAACCCCGACATTACTCGGAGACATGAACTGTATTGTTTTCATGTCTGGGTTTTTCATGGTTAATGATTTTGGATAAAGGGTCCAGTTGACTGAACTCTGCTTCCTGTCCTCTTAGTGGCATGATCTCACCTACTCTTTCTGTCCTTAAATTACAAAGTTCCCATTAAAATTAAAATTTGATGTTTTATTTCTTTCAAAAAGCGAGTCTCAAGAATGCTGTCCTGGTTTTGGGATATTGCTATAAAAGTGACACCGAAGACAACAAATATCACAAAGGTATCTGAACTGTCTTTTATTAATTAGTATTATTAGTGTTTGACTACGCACTGAGAGTGGAGAGTTGATGTTTATCATGTGATATAATTTTATTGAAACATCATTATTAGTTTTGTTGTCTTTTGCATTTCTGGGCTCCGTACAAACTAACAGCAACTTCCAAAAATAGATCACAGGAAGCTGCTATTAGAGTGTATAATTCAATTTGCTAGAAAACTGTATTTGGAGAGTAAATGCCATTGGCTAATTGGAGAGTGCACCAATGGATTCCCAGAGGGGTCTGTGCTAGGCCGGGAGTCTCAGTGTGTCCATGAATGATGTGGATGAAGGAAGAGGGAATGTGCTTTCCAGACCCGCAGATAGTTCTCAGCGAAGACAAAGCCACAAGCATGCTGGAGGGCAGAATTAGAATTCAGAATGAGCTTGACACATAGAACAAATGGTCTGGAAGGAAATAGGATACAATTCAGTGAGGACAAATGCGAGACCTTTTACTTAATTAGGAATGATCCGTTGTACCAGCGTGAGGAAATGATCAGCTTAAACAGCAGTGCTGCAGAAAAAGGGTTGTAACTGATCGCAGGCTGAACGTGAGTCAACGGCGTCACGTTGCTGCAGAGGAGGCCAGCACTGTTCTCACACCAGCTGGGAGCAGAGCTGAGTGCTGGAGTGGCCTGTGTGGGAGGAGCGTGTCCGTGCGGGACATGGCTGAATGGTCTGGCCTGTCAGGGTTATTAGGAACACTGCAGGGGAGAGCAATGCAACCTGTGAGGAAATGTTGCAGGAAATTAAGTTGGTTAATATAAATAAAGCTTAGAGAGGACATCATACTAGGCTTCAAATATGTAAATAAAGAGGAAGGGAGTAAACACTTTACATATTCTCTGTGGGTAGGATAAGGACTAACCAGTTCCTATTTCAGCAAGGGAGATTTAGGTCAGACACCAGGAAAAGCTCCCTGACAATTAGGATAGCAAACTGCTGGAATAAGAAGACAGAAGATGTCCATCTTTGGCCTTGTCTAAGAACAGTTATAGCTGATGCTCTGATCAGTGCCCTTCCTCACCTGGATCTCATCCCACTTTCAGTAACTGCTGAAAATGTGGCAATGATAGTGTGAAGTTAAGAGTGGCAAGAGCTGTTTGGAGTAAAATAAGAATCAAATTTACATCAGTGGCTTTGGTATTCTGATATTCCCTGATTATTACCATAAGGACACCTATTGCCTTTTTAGCCTTTTTATTGTATTTGAGTGCCATTAGTTATACAGAGAGGAATCAGACTTCCAGAAAACTTAAGGCCTTAGTTTATGAGCCCCTGCTTATGCGATTGTTCTCAGTTATCCTTATTCCACTGAAAGCAATGTGAATTCTCCATGAATAAAGAGTCGTTTGCATGAAGGGAGGCTGAAGGAGTGACTTTTTCCCAAGTATACTCAATACCCTATGAAATCAGTTTTCATTTTAGTTTACAGTGAATGGAGTTTGAGTCCTGTATCTGCTCAGGAAAATAGAGATGAAATTGTATGCAGGCACCTCGATACTAGCATCAGCTGTAGCTCAGGTCAGTACCTTATGGCCCACAGGCACCAGAATTGGTTTTTCAAGTGCTTTTACATGATATACTGTAAGTTTAGGAACTAGAATCCAAATCATTGTGCAAGTACAAACAGCTTGTAAGCCGTAACTGTATTACCTCAGCCGTAAACTGTCATACAACTTGTCCTGCACATCATGCATCATTGAGGCAATTTACGAGTAACTAAAAAATAAGCAGATAAGCAAAACCACTTCTAATTATGCAATAATTCTTCTCTGTTGCAGTTTTCAATTTTTTTTTTTTTTCCAGAATTACAATCCTGCGTGTCAGTGTGGGACATTAACCTGCCCCATGAAGTGCAAAACCTGAAAAAACATATAGAAATGAGACAGGAATTAGCAGAAAAAATGAAGAGCTTTTCTTTGGACTGAAAAGTCACCTTGCAAGCCCCATTCTCTTTTCTAGTCTTCCATCCTAACTTACTGTGCAATATTTACAACTTCTCGTTTCTGGACTTTTTAACTGAAAACCAAGAAGGAAATTGCCATGAGAAAGGCAGTTGGTATTCAGAGGGTAGCAAGAAAAAAGAAGGGTAAGTTATTTGTAATATTTGAAAGGACAGAAAACTGCTGAGAGTTTCTGAATCTGAAGTGATATCTTGTGTTTACTTGTGAAGTTCTGTTCTCTAGCAACTATGGCTCAAGATACCAGTATAACACTTTCCATCTGTTTTTTGATCCCAGTTAAATTGGGAATAAGGCAGGAGATTATAAATGGCTCGTATTTACTTCCTTATCTCTACTGAGTTGATGCTGTAATAAGAAGCAAAACTTATGCCTCTATGTGTTTATTGCAGTTTGCATGTATGAGTTTGCTCTGATGATTTGTGTTTTAGTAGTAAGTCAGAGCTCATGACCCTGAGTACATGAAAGAAAACATATTTTATATAATAGCAGTGTTTAAAGGAACATATGACTACATTACTCCTTGAAAACAACAGAGTAGTCTTTATATCTGCCATGAATAATTGACATTCTTTTATTATGATCAGAAAAAAAAGTTGTGCTACAATAATAAAAATAGCTCAGAATTCAGAATTTAAATACACCGACAGGCCCCTGCCACTTGGCATCCTCTTGCAGGACTGTGGCCTGCCATGTTCTAGGAGATGTAGTCCCATCATTACGTGCCTTACCACTCTCGTGTAGCTGTTGTACAGCTCACGTTGAGAAGCCAAGAGAAAACACAGGGTGGAAGCTCTGATACAAATGCTGCTACAACTTGTACCACGAAGCAAGAGGCATGCTGCTGCAGCCACACTGCAGGATCTTAGTCCAGCTTGCTGGGTTGCTTATCTCAGTTAAAAAAAAAAAAAAAAAAAGAACTTTCACTTTGATATTTGTAATGTGCAAAGCTTCTACTTATTCTCGTTTTAATTTATATTGTTAGTTTGGGGGTAAGCAGGGGAACCTTGAGGAGTATAAGAATTGGCTACCTCTTGCATATAACTACCAGAATTTGTTGCCACATGTCTTCATTCAGGAGACGCCTTTTACTGCTCTCTGGCTGGAAGTCCAGGCTGCTTCTTACAGCCCACCCTGACCTGCTCTAAGAGCGTGCCTTATGTCTGTCCATCAGAAGACAGATGCCATTTTCTTTTTTTGATACCAAAAGAATCTACAGGGTGCTCCTGAAATCCAGAGCCATTCCTGAGTTTTCTCTATGGAGCTGAACAAGGTCGAGCAACCAAAAAGTTCTCAGTTGCATTTTCAAAGGTTTGGAGAATTTCTGTACTAGGACAACAGCATTTATTGTGTCCAGCTGTGCCGTTGTTCTGTTTTCTGCCATTTGTTGAGCGCATTCTCAGGATTCCTTTCAGATATGCACCCCAGTTTTTATATATTCTTGTATTCTGCATACTGAGAATAATTTGCTATTTATACGGGATTTTATAACTCAGAAAATATATGTTATCTTATAATGAATACTTTTTAAAAAATAGAATATATGTATTGTGATTATGTTTATTTATAAGTCATTTGGAGATGTAAGCCTTAAATCTTTTTATTAAAACTGTGCTTTGTTAATAACAGAGTCTACTTTCTCATTGCTGAATTTCCAAGGAACTTTTGTGTGCAGTTTTTATGGAGCTTAATCCCTTACGTCAGGACAGTGCAAGACCTCAGTTCTGTGGGGGGCTGTGTTGGAACAGCTGCATTCCCACTTGTTCCCGGGCTCGTAGTGCACGTCTCGAGCCCTCTCCCTTTCCCTGGTTTGTCTTCCACCCCGTGTTCCTTGCAGCCTTTCCCAGAGATGGGAGGAGACCTGGGAGCGGTACTGTCCTTGCCATCGTTAGCCACCTCTTCCGAGAGTCTCTGGAAAAGAATGATCCCTAGACCGAAGCAGGCCTGCATGGTGGGTATTACAGGGACAGCGAAGAACCACAGAGACAACAGCAACCCAGGGAAAGACAGCAGGTCCTTACAAACCTGACTAAATTGGCCACTGTTGACTTACCAGTGGTGAGAGCGTGAAATTCAGTAACAACAGCGGTCACCCCTGTGACTGTTTCGCAGTTACAGCTCTCATTCAGAGGGAGCAGGGCTCCGGCTGCATCCTTCTCAAATACCTTTTAGGGCTAGAAGAAAAGATTTGGAGAGGAGATCCTGTGCTGGTGCTTCTTGCTTTTCTTTGCCATTCGATGAAGGCTGGAAGTGCACCTCCAGCTGTCCCGAGCCTTGCTCAGCTCACGCTGCGCAGCCGCCTGCTGCCTGTGGCATGTCTAGGAGGGAAGAGGGACAGGGCGTACCCTGTCAAATCAAGCAGGCAGCCATCTCTTTCCTGATGGTGGGAAAGCTGTAGGAGGAGGTGGCTGCAAAATTGTTGGGCCGGGCGCTGGCGGGCAGTAAGTATGCGGGTCCGGTTCAGAAGCGCTCGGGGACCGGCATCCCCTTCCCAGCTGGGACAAGCCACTGTGGGGAAGAGCAGCCCTTCTGTGTGACGGCTGTTGAAACCCACACTGTAAGGAAGTCTTCTCCCAGAAATGTCTCTGTTGACAAATGATAAGGACAAAGGAAAGAAAAAGATCCGTGACGTTGTGTTCCCTTTGGTTTTAGCGGAGCTGTTAGGAAACCAGTAGGGTGTGATCATGGAAGAGCATAACCCCTACCAGATTTAATGCTTCCTGTATGCTCAGGATAACATCCAGTAGCTGCAGACAGAAAGATGACCCTTACTTCAAAAAAGAGCCCGTTTGCTCATGGGAAACAAGCAGTGTGGCTTCGCCGGATGAAGAACTGTCTGGATGGCTGAGCCCAGATAGTGGTGGTGAATGGAGTTAAATCCAGCTGGTGGCCGGTCACAAGTGGTGTTCCCCAGGGCTCAGTTCTGGGTCCAGTGTTGTTTAAAGTCTTTATCAATGATCTGGATGAGGGGATTGAGTGCTGCCTCACCAAGATGACACCAAGCTGGGTGGGAGTGTCGATCTGCTGGAGGGTAGGAAGGCTCTGCAGAGGGCTCTGGGCAGACTGGATCCATGGGCCGAGGCCAACTGTATGAGTTTCAACAAGGTCAAGTGCCGGGTCCTGCACTTGGGTCACAACAACCCCATGCAACACTACAGGCTTGGGGAGGAGTGGCTGGAAAGCTGCCTGGTGGAAAAGGACCTTGGGGTGTTGGTCGACAGCCGGCTGACCATGAGCCAGCAGTGTGCCCAGGTGGCCAAGCAGGCCAAGGGCATCCTGGCTTGTATCAGCAATAGTGTGGCCAGCAGGAGTAGGGAGGGGATCGTGCCCCTGTACTGGGCACTGGTGAGGCCGCACCTGGAGTACTGTGTTCAGTTTTGGGCCCCTCACTACAAGAAGGACATTGAGGTGCTGGAGCGTGTCCAGAGAAGGGCAACGAGGCTGGTGAGGGGTCTAGAGGATAAGTCTTATCAGGAGAGGCTGAGGGAGCTGGGGCTGTTTAGTCTGGAGAAGAGGAGGCTGAGGGGAGACCTTACTGCTCTCTACAGCTGCCTGAAAGGAGGTTGTAGTGAGGCAGGTGTTGGTCTCTTCTCCCAACTAACTGGTGATAGGACGAGAGGCAATGGCCTCAAGTTGCATCAGGGAGGTTCCGATTGGATATTAGGACAAATTTTGTTACTGAAAGAGTGGTCAGACATTGGAACAGGCTGCCCAGGGAGGTGGTGGAGTCCCCATCCCTGGAGGTGTTCAAAAACATGTAGATGTGGCACTTTGGGACATGTTTTAGTAGGCATGGTGGTGTTGGGTGGATGGTTGGACTCAATGATCTTGGAGGTCTTTTTCAACCTTAATGATTCTATGGCTTGGCTGTAATCTAACAGCTGAGCTGGAACGTGCAATTAACCCCATGTTCCTCAGAACTGGGCAGCTAAAGGGTACTGGGGTTTAGACCTGGAGACGAGGAGACAAACTGCACAGAGTGAGCCGAATGCTTGACTAAGTAGTGATTTTTTTTTTTTAAGTATGTTTTCCCTCCTGTGCTATTGACTTCAGTTAGGGTTATTCTTTTTATTGGTTGCTTCCTCTGACAAATTACATATTAAGATTGACCTGTACGATAATTTTAACCTTTTTTCTTTTACAGGCAGTTCCTGGTTACTCCCACTGTACACAAGTTATAGATCCTGATTTCATGTACTTTCTGTATTACAACCTGGCATTCTTCTTACTCTGAAATCTCATACTTCCTCTTGCATCTCTTATTATTATCCCATTACTTTTTTATGTACCGCTTTGTGGCAAAACGGGGATGTGTAATGGAGCGAGCGAGGCCTCCTGGGTGGGAGCTGATCCCCGAACACGGGCATTTGTCATCACTGCCCCTTCATAACCATACCCCCATAACCGGACCGAGCAAGACAAACCATTGTACAATGAGCTCTTCAGATACCAGAGACATGAAAAAACAGCAGAGGGGAAAAAAAAACCAACAAAAAACCCAAACTCCAAAGTAGCCAAGCAAAAGCAGAAGGGCTCAGTGAATGAGGAGCAGACAATGTTCATACCCTTCCATCAGTCTTTCAAGTAGAAAAGAATAGGAACAATTTGTCTTCTCACTTGTTTTCTGGTCTTTAAGGAGTCATTAAAAATCTGAGCACAGCTCCCAGGACCTGTCTTAAGAGGACCGACTCTTCTGGCTGAATTAGTTTTTCATCCCTGTTATGAACTCGTCCCAGGACTGTACTGACCTGCACATTCTCTTATATCAAACCTTCTTCAAGGCCTTTGAACAAGTGGAAGTAAAAATTACAGGTATTGGCTGGTCACTGTACTGTTTTGTTCACTCCTCCAGATTGTGGTGGTGTTCTTGTTTGGTAGGCATGTATCTTTATAACAATTTTATTAACTCATAAATACAGAGTGACATAATCATGACATCTGAGAATATCTGCGTATCTGTATTTTAAAAAAGTCATTATTTTAAGGGAAAACAATCCACAGAATGTATTGTTTTGTTAGCAAAGGGAAACCTACTTTAGCAAAAATTTAAAGCCAACGTAAGAGATTTCCTGCGTACAGCTTCAGGAACGTTCTTCGCTGTGTCCGGGAGCTGTGCAGGTGTGGTACGAAGCCAGCAGTGCCTGGGTCTGTGCGCACCTCGGTAAGCCTCCGCCATCCTTACGCTAGGTCCTGTTCAATTCAGTAACAGAATTACAAGAATGACCAAATGGTGAAATGACTTCCTCCCCCCCCCCTGCAGTTCCCTTCTGCTGACCAGTACCTACCATTTACACCATTTATTTCGACTGAGCAGTAAACTGGAATTATTTTGAAAGAGTTATTAAAAATTACAATACACCAATAGATCTATTTAGAAAAACAGTAATTTTTTAAAACTACCTTAATAAAATTCTGGTTAAAACAAAATGAAAGCAAAAGCAAGCTAAGGCATTTTCTTTTTTTCTTTATTTCTGTGTTGCTTTGCTTTTCTTGCTGCCTGAGAAGGCAGCAGGCAAATACCGTCAGGTTTGTGAAGCACTGAGGTCAATCCTTACAAAGGCTGCCCCTACTTAGCAAGAAGAGACCTAAAAACCAATGTTAGGTCTCTGGCATATGTGATTATTTACTTCACTGCCACCACAGCCCATTGGCATCAGCGACCTGAAAAGTTAAAGCGGCTAGAAAAGGGGCAAGGAATTAAAAATCTTCTGTGGCAATTGTGGTGTTTCACCTTTTCTGCACCGTTCATTTCGCTGCCGTTTGCCACTTGGTGCCCGTGCGGCCTCTCGGCGCTGCTGCAGGGGCTCTGACCTGCTCCCAGCTGCCCAGCAGCACAGCAACCCTTCTGCAGTCTGAGGACAGGGAGCAGGAAAGAAAAGGGAGGAAAAAAAAAAACAAGAAAAGAAAGAAAAGCTGATGATGTGACAGTGCACAACAGTGCTGGGGGCTGCCAGCCCAGCCCGGCGTCGTTCCTGCTGCAGGGGACTGGGGACCCCACTCTGGTGCTTCCATTACACAGAATCACAAAATGGTGGGGGTTGGAAGGGACCTCTGTGGGTCATCTAGTCCAACCCCCCCTGCTGAAGCAGGGTCACCTACAGCAGGCCGCAGAGGACCTTGTCCAGGTGGGTCTTGAATATCTCCAGAGAAGGAGAATCCACAACCTCCCTGGGCAGCCTGTTCCAGGGCTCTGTCACCCTCAGAGGGAACAAGTTCTTCCTCATGTTCAGACAGAACTTCCTGTGCTTCAGTTTGTGCCCATTGCCCCTTGTCCTATTGCTGGGCTCCACTGAAAAGAGTCTGGCCCCATCCTCCTGACGCCCACCCTTGAGATATTTATAAGCATTTATAAGGTCCCCTCGCAGCCTTCTCTTCTTCAGGCTGAACAAGCCCAGCTCCCTCAGCCTCTCCTCGTAGGAGAGATGCTCCAGTCCCCTCACCATCCTTGTAGCCCTCCGCTGGACTCTCTCCAGTAGCTCCTCATCTTTCTTGAACTGGGGAGCCCAGAACTGGACACAGTACTCCAGATGAGGCCTCACCAGGGCAGGGTAGAGGGGAAGGAGAACCTCCCTCGACCTGCTGGCCACACTCCTCTTTATGCACCCCAGAATGCCATTGGCCTTCTTGGCAGCCAGGGCACACTGCTGGCTCATGGTGAACCTGTCGTCCACCAGGACACCCAGGTCCCTCTCCACACAGCTGCTCTCCAGCAGGTCCGCCCCGAGCCTGTACTGGTGCATGGGGTTGTTCCTCCCCAGGTGCAGGACCTTGCACTTGCCCTTGTGCCTTTCCCTCGGGACCCCATAAATCCGGAGGCCTTTCCCGGCGTGGAGGGCAGGGCAGACAACACGGCTGTGCAGCGCCCGGGCAGCCCCGCGGCTCTTCCCCCTCCGAAGGGCACTGAGCAGGGGAGGCGAGCAGGCTGGCACCGGGCTGCCTGCCCTGTGGCCTTCCCAGGGCAGTGGCACGGCAGCACCCGGCGAGGCTGCCATCGCTTCTCCTGCCCCGTCACCACGGCCCCCCCGGCACCCAGCCGAGGGACCCCGCTGCAGGGCCGGCTCCTGCCCGGCCTTCCTCAGCGGGAAGGAGAGCAGAAAAGCAACCCTCACGCCCTTCGCCGGCTCAGCCCCGTCCCACCAGAGCCCCCCGGGCCCCCCCAGAGCTCAACACCCGAACAGCAGCCGTGGGGACACCGGTGCTCGGGGGACATCCCGGGGGCAGCAGCTGCCTGCACCCGGCTCCGCCACAGCCCCTGCGCCAGCCCCAGCCCCGGGGGTGTTTCCCCTCACAGAAGCGGCAATCAGCGAAGGCTTTGGCCCCCCGCAGCAGCCGGGTCCCGCACGGCTGGAGGCAGCCTGTCGACGTGCGCAGGAGCCCAGCGGGCCGGGGGCTCCGTGCGCTGGGGGCCGGTGTGGGGCCGAGGGAGAGGGCCCAGCGCTGCCCCGCCAGGGGAAGGGTCCGCGGAGGGGAAGAGGCCACGCCGGCTGCTCGGGAGCACCCCCAGGCCGGGCTCCTCCTCGCACCGTCTCCCTTCAGCAGAGGCCACTTCAGCCGTCAGGCTGCAAAGGGGAAAAAACCCTTCCGTGACAAGCCCCCGGCTTCAAACCCGCTCTCCGGGGAAGGGCGACCCAGAACCGGGCGCCGAGGGACAGGAGTGGCCTCGGCTCCCCCGCAGACGCCGGGTCAGCCCGACACGGCGACAGGAGCGCGGTGACGGCTCACGGGGTCACACGCCTCTGGCCTCCCCTCCTCGTGCCCTGCGCCGAGTTCCAGCGGCCCCCGCGCAGCCCAGCCCGCGCAGGACCAGCGGCCAAGGGGACGCAGAGCGGGCCATGGGCCTTTGCGCCGTGGAGAGAAATATCCCGCAGCAGCAACAGCAGCGCCCAGCTCTCTGCGCTGCAAACACACGGACTCGAGCTCATCGGTGCTGGGTTCTGCTTTCCCTTGCCTTGATGCCTTGGCGGTCGCCTTGAGAACATCTGCTCCGCGTGAGGCAGCACCAACCACCCGCCCCCGCTGCCACCCACCCAGCTCCGCAGCCCAGACGTCAACCAGGCGAGCCAAGGCTGAGGCTCACAAACCTCAGCTTCGCACTGTTACCATCAGAGGTCACAATAAATCAATTTTTTTCAAAAAAATAAGAACAGCTGCAGAGCTGCAGGCCCTCGGACGAGCAGCAGCGACGGCTGCAGCTCGCGAAGCAGAGGCTGGGTTGGTTGGATGTGGGGAAGCTGCCGGCGCACAAAACGGCAGCTCCCCCGTGGCCAACCCTCCCTCTCTGCTGCTCACCCACCGAGCCCGCAGCAGCCAGAGAGGGCAAAACCCAGGTCAGCCGTTTGGCAAAGGCCGTGCGGGGCTGAGGGATGCCCAGCCCTGCCACCCGCCCTGGTGCAATCATGTTTCTGGGGGCTGAGGAACGCCCAGAGCAGCACCTGTGTCCCCCCCCGCGACAGGAGCCCGTCCTGCCCCCCCTGCCCGCAGGTCTGCGCACGCCGGCCACCGAGGTGCCACCGAACCCCACCGCGGCTGGGTCGGGCCTTACACAAACGCAGGGGGAAGCCAGTTTTACACACTAGCGATTTTCTTACATTATCGTAAGCATTTCTGACGAACAGCCACATCAAACTCACTCCAGTTTGGCCATTTTGAAGCCCACTGCTCTGCAACTTGGCACTCAGCTGGGCTACGTCCGCAGGCGGGCAGAGCCAGAAGAGTTGGGCTGATGTCCTGGGGCTCAATCAAGACGCTCCATTCGCACCCACGGCTCATCCTCCAGGACAAGGGGAGGCCACCTCGGAGGCTGGGACAAGCCACCAGGGCTCAGCAGCCCCCAGCCCTCCTCTCTGCAGGGAAGCCACCCACGCAGCAGGGCTGGCCCCTTCTTCCCCCCAGCTGCGGCGACAGCTCTTCTGCGTGAGTCGAACAGCGCTGGGTTTAGAAAGGACTCAAGCGATGCTGTTAAATCACACACGCACAAGTACAGGGACAGTCAGCTTCCCGTTACTCCAAAGAACTTCAACATCTGAAAAGTGAATTTCTCAACTTTAAAGAAAAGTCCCCCGCTGGAGCCCGCGCCCCCAGCTGAAGCAGAGCAACAGCAGCCCCTAACGGGCAGCAAGCCGGGGGCCTGGGCTGCCCCGCTCCCTTGAAATGCCACGGTTGTTCACACTCGCTTTGAATAACTAACTACCCGCCAGTAATTAAGCTTCAGTAGACAGCAATTTTCAATATTATTCACGTGTCAAAACTCACCTCCCCTCCTTTTTTCTTTTTTTTCTCCTCCAGAACAATAATACGTGCTGAGCACTCTGCAACTGGAAAATCTCACAGCAAAACACGCTCCCACTTTGTAATTACAGGGAAGTTTGCAAGGAAGAAAAAACAAACCAAAACTAAGCAACGCCCTGTTTCTACAGCTATTACAGCTAAACCCAGGAAGGGACACAAACACTTGGGCTCTGCAGGGGCTCAAAGAAGGTTGGTGCAGGGCAATCAGCCCTGCTGGAAGAACCTGAAATTTGCACCGCTTGAGCTAGAAAAAAAACAAAAAATAAAATAAAATCAATATTCAGTGTCTGCAGGTACGCAGGGGATCGCATAGCCCTTCTCCGGCAAGCTCCCAGCACAAGGATGCCCAGGCTGGGCAGCTCCGCCAGAGCCGTCGTGGAGAGGAGCACCCCAAACGGCGAGGAGCATCCGGCAGCATCGGCGCAGGTGGGTGCAGGGGGAGGCTACTGCTGCGGGGATGCTGGTGGCCTTGGCCCTGGAAAGAGGCAGGGATGGTCCTTCCTGGGGGATGTCCAAAAGCCACCAGCTTGCCTAAATTCAAGCCTGGAGATGAGGGCCCACAGACAGGGAACTAGTTTTAGTTCTGCTCCACCTCACCTAGCCTTTTCTCCAGTTACAGGCTTTATCTTGGACAAACTTTGCTTTTCAGTTTAGAAGTCCTTTGCAGCTGGACCACATCAGCTTTGACCAGCACTGCTCCCCTTCCATGCAGGTATCTCCAAGATATCAAGAAAGCAAACAGCAAAATTGCTGTTGATACTCAGTTGCCCCATCGCTGCTGGAAGATGGAAGTACCAGTGTCCTGGTTTCACCCAAGGACCCACCATTCTCCACCCTGGAGAAGCCACAGGACAAAGTCTGGGAGCTCCCTGGCTCCAGCAAAAGCTCTGGCAGACCCACATGCCATGGGGCAGCATGTCCTCACGGCCCAGCTCCACGCTGCCGCCCCCCGGCTCGCTTTGCCCGTGGTGAGGGTCCTGCATAGTGACCGCGGGCTGCCCATGGCTCCAGCCCACCCACGGGGCTCCCTGGGGAACAGCTTTCAGGCTTGATAGGGGCAGGAGAGCGTAGGACCCCCGCTCAGAGGAGCGCTCCAAGACATCCTGTCCGCGACGGCGCAGGCAGGGGGACGGGCACGGCAGCCCAGAGGAGCTCCGCTCGCCCAGAGCCAGCCTGGCACCCACAGCCGCCTCTTGCCCCCACACCACACCAGGGCCCTCCCGAACTCAGCCCAGCCTGGCTTTCTGTGTTTCACACCTCAGGTTGCTGGTCCTGGGACTCTGGACATTTCTGTTTCCATACACAAAACAAAACAACCCCAAAGCAGCTACAACGAGATTCTGCTCCAGTGCCAGTATGTCGCAGCCAGGGAGCGGCTCGCATTCGCAGAGTGTGCCTCCAGCTCTTCTCCCCCAGAGAGCCGCACCACCCCGCTTCAGAGGTTTCTGCTTCAGGGAATTTACAGACCAGCTCTCAGAAAACTCTTCTGGAAGACAGGAAAAGTCAACACTGTCTTGCTCCAGGGCCAGCAGCAGCCAGAAATGCTTTGGAAAGGACACTGAGCCACGGCAGAAGGAAAAGATGTAGCACTTCACATCATTTTAACTAAACCAGCTGGAACGCATGCCAGCGCTCTAGTGAGGCGTGCCAGGGCAGAGGGTGGACAGACCTATGCCACCAAACCTCGGCCAGGGCACCGAAGGCAGCAGGCGGAGTCCCCTAAGGCTTCCTGAAGCATTAACTACTATCCAGTAACTATATATCCAAGCAAGGATTTTTTCTCTGAACAGCAGACCACCGCCAAGGCCAAACACCAGACATGATTTGCCTTAAGTGCTGGTAGGAAAGAAGTGTCTTTACGAGAGGTAACGTCCCAACTATGCACCAATCCAAGTCAGCGATGCCTGTAGCAGATGTGTCCTTGACACCCCCGCCTTCTGAAAACAGACGGAGATCTTTGCAAGTATCCCCAAGCAAGCTCTTCTCATTTCCCATCTCCCCAGAAAAAAGCTGCAGCACTCGGCTACCTCTGAGGAAATGAAGGGCAGGGAGTTTTGGTGTCGTCAGTGCCACCAGAGACGCGACCATGGTGATCACATCCCTGCTGCTTCAATGTCACCGCACCGGTAATGCGTTACACAAGACGTCCTTAGCTTCTCCCAGAGAACTAGATAGCAAAATGACGAGGCAACAGCTGCCTCCCTGACCTTGGTTTTGTCTGCACAGTTCATCACAGCGGTATTTATACCAAATATGTATCTGCTTCTGACCGCTCCTAAGCGACTACGCCGAATGCTTAGGGCTCAGTTCGTCATACCAGTCCCTGAAAAGCTTAAGAGGATCTCGGGCAGGGCAAGGCAGAGGGGGGAGTGTCCTCGCCCAGCTCCGGCAAGGAGCGCATCTCCCCACGGCACAGCACAGCTCCCCGTCCCGCCACGGACCTCCCCACGGACACCGACAGGCAGAGCCAGCAGCCGCAGAGAAAGGCCGGGCACTGCACCCACTGTGCAGGTCCCCAACGGGGTGCTTTGGAGTGGGAAAGAGCTGAATTTGCTTTCAAATTACCTGTTTCTAGGATGAGAATGTCAGGGCAGGGAAGAGCAGCTTGGGTTTGCTTTTCTAAAGAAGGTCTGCTACACTGGTTAACCCAGGCCCTCTCCTGCTACAGAGACACATGCATTTCTTCCTCACCCCCCTGCCAGTGAGAGCCCCAAAACTTCTGCCAAAAAACCTCCGAAGAATGAAAAGAGCCTGAAGTAGGGAAATGCCCACTCATATGCCCACTTCAGTCTCTTCTCGTGGTCTCTCCTGCAGCAGCCACTAAAACACACGCCAGAACAGGCGGTAGGACAGGGCAACAGGCGGCACAAGGGCTGTTGCCACAACGTACGGTAGGATCCCCCACAGCCTCCCCACCGCGCTGTTCACCTCCACCACAGCACGTCACTCAGCAAGAAGACAGCATTACGCTACACTACGTGAATTTACTCCTGATGTCAGCTTGCAATCAATTCCCTCTGCCCCCCCATAATCCTTTCTGCCAGCCGTGGGTTTTGGTCCCATCTCCAGTTTTTACCCTGCTAGGTTGCTCTCGCAGCCTCCCCCACAGAAGAGGTACCTGCCCTGCACGGCCTCCCCAGCCCACCGCAACACCCTGTCCCGCAGGCAAGCGCCCGTGCCGGACTCCTGCAGGTGCCAGGGCCGCCTCCACAGAATCATAGAAAGTTTTGGGTCGGAAGGGACCCCTAGAGGTCATCTAGTCCAACCCCCCCGCAGCATGCAGGGACACCACTAACTAGATCAGGTTGCTCAGAGCCCTGTCCAAACTGGTCTTGAATGTTTCCAGGGATGGGGCCTCCACTACCTCTCTGGGCAACCCGTTCCAGTGTTTCATCACCCTCATTGTAAAGAATTTCTTCCTTATATCCAGCCTAAACCTACCCTGTTTTAGTTTAAAACCATTACCCCTCGTCCTGTCACTGCTGTCTCTGCTAAAATGATTGTCCCCATCTTTCCTATAGGCTCCCTTTAAGTACTGAAAGGCTGCAATCAGGTCTCCCTGCAGCCTTCTCTTCTCCAGGCTGAACAAGCCCAACTCTCTCAGCCTGTCCTCATAGGAGAGGTGCTCCAGCCCTCGGATCATTTTTGTAGCCCTCCTTTGGACCCGCTCCAACAGTTCCATGTCCTTCTTGTGCTGAGGGCTCCAGAGCTGAACGCAGTACTCCAGGTGAGGTCTCACCAGAGCAGAGTAGAGGGGCAGAATCACCTTCCTTGACCTGCTGGCCACGCTTCTCTTGATGCAGCCCAGGACACGGTTGGCCCTCTGGGCTGCCAGCGCACATTGCCAGCTCATGTCCAGCCTTTCGTCTATCAGTACCCCCAAGTCCCTCTCAGCAGAGCTGCTCTCGATCCTTTCATCCCCCAGCCTGTACTGATAGCGGGGATTACCCCGACCCAGGTGTAGGACCTTGCACTTGGCCTTGTTGAACCTCATGAGGTTCGCACAGGCCCACCTCTCCAGCTTGTCCAGGTCCCTCTGAATGGCATCTCATCCTTCTGGTGTCTCAACCGTACCACTCAGCTTGGCGTCATCTGCAAACTTGCTGAGGGTACACTCAATGTCGCTGTCCATGTCATTGATAAATATATTGAACAGCATCGGTCCCAGTACGGACCCCTGAGGGACTCCACTCGTCACTGGTCTCCATCTGGACACTGAGCCGTTGACCACTACCCTTTGGCTGCGACCATCCAATTCCTTATCCACCGAACGGTCCACCCATCAAATCCATGGCTCTCCAATCATCAAGGTTGGAAAAGACCTCCAAGATCATCAAGTCCAACCGTCAACCTTTTTCTTTCTCTACTTGGAAATCTTTTGCAAAATACTTCCAGAAACACAACAGAGAAGTGTGTTAACTTGGGGATTTTACAGCAGCTTCTTGACAACGCTGTGTGATTCTGGCTCGCAGGCGACAGGGCTGGAGGTGCCCTGTCCTGTGAAAAACTCAGCTCGGTGTTTCTTTGTGAGCACTAAAAACAACAGGGTCACTGAGAAATCCCCACTCCTACCCCCTCCCCACCTCCTGGGGCTGGCACGGGCTTTCTGCGCTGCTGGAGTGCAACTTGAGGGATCCAGGGGACAGTCACATCCAGGCACAGGGCTCCAGGTCTCAACGGGAGCCAAGCCGGCTGTGCTCCTGCCAACATGGCCTACGCCCCGCAATAGCACGGCAGCAGCGGAGCAAATCCCACACCGTGCCAGCTGGAACGGGGAAGACTTTTTGGCCAGAAAGACAGCTGAGCCGGGGTACTCTGCAAGTGGTGTGCCATGAACGCACCGTATGAAGGGTAGAAATTTCTTCCCCTGTGTTCCCTCCAACATGTGTAAGAACCAAAGATAAAAATACATAATTTCAACCATCTTTCCTTACACAGAAAATAGTATTTTTCATCTACTACCCTCCTTTCAGGAAATATGCATCACATCAACACCAGGGTATTCCCCTCGGGACACCCATTCCCTTCATTTGTCCATACTATACTCACTTTTTGCCCACAGCGTAAATAAACGTGACCAAAAAACAAAGCAACTACAGTAAACTACCATTTTCTCTGGAACTCCCTCACACATGCTGGGTAAGCCAAGGCTAATGTGTGGTACAAGGGTAAGGGGTACCAGCTGCACCACCCAAACCCGCTGCGGAGAGAAAGCGCACAACACTGGATCGCCTGGTCCCATATTCACTTCGCAACGCAGCATGTCACATCTGGAAGCCAATCCCAAATCTTCTTCTGTTAGCAACCAGCTGTCACATGAGCTTTGTTCTAGACAGAACAACATGAATACGCCACACAAGGGTTTAAGACACACCAAGCCGCCTGGCTCTTTTATGTGAGAATAGAAAATAACCTTTAAGTTCTGGTACAGAAAGTCAACTGAGATCAGTGTCTCCCTCCAGTAGAGTCTGTTCCAGGCAGAGAAGAAACAAGCGTCAGGGCAGAGCCCAAAGGAGAACCAGTCTGAGCAGAAGCAGAGAAGAAACCTCAGAGGCAAACGCCAAAGAGAAGTGGGAACCAAAAATTTACAGCTTTTGCTTTTCTTTCTCACCAAGGACAAGAATTTCTTCAGTTGCTGTAGTTTTAATCAGTGTTAAAAGAAACACAAAGGAGACCACCCCAAACCTGGCTGTCAGCCTCAAGGACCTGGCTTTCTTGAACTTCTGTCTTTCTTAACAGTCGAAATGAACAAAATTCTTCCCTCAATTCCCACATTTTATTTACTATTTCATGCAATTTCTCAGTTTAGGAAGCCCTTTGCTTTGCATAGCAAATCAGCTCTATTTACACTGTGCTCACCACCAAGACCCAAGTGTCCTGTAAAGTACATTAACAGAAGTCAGCAAAATCTGACAATGCCACAGGTATTTCTATTTCTCCATAGTTAGTCTTCTCGGCTATAATATTCATTCCACGGTGAGTAAGGCCAGGGTCAGCATCATCTCCTAATATATTATTAAATCAGTTTTGCTGAGAAGGAATCATATTATTTTTTCACTCTGGCAGAGAAGCATTTAACCACAGGCGTATGCCAGTAGCTCAGCAGTAAGAGGATGTCTAGTTTCTCAAAGCACCACCTGCATTAATAACATTCATTCTCAGTAGCATATTTACAATATAAAACTGATATTGCTCTCTTCATTTATTTTAAAAAAAACTTCACGAACAATAAGGATTAATTCTGCAGATCCCTTCTCATCATCTGTCTGCAGCAAAATGATTCAGGTTCCCTGAAGTCACCTACCCCCTGGAGACCAACTCCACCGCTCCCTGCGCAGGCCAGCAGACCCCCCAGCTGTCCCCAGTTCCACATTTCTGCAGTATTTAGCTGCACCAAAGCACAGCCGCTTCTTGCTCTCTTTCTTCCCCACCTCCAGGATTTACATACCATGGCTCACATACTAGCAGCAGGGCTACAACGAAGGTTGCATCAAAGCAATTCCTTTACCAAGAGAGAGGTGTACAGAGATTTCCTGACCTTTCGCTAGGGAGTCTTGCCTTTTATCAAAACTACAGTCAAATGCCTTATTTAAAAGGTTTCTTATTCCAAGTCAAAACCACGTGCACACCGGAGCCCACACCGAGCCCTTGTGCACTTCCACATCAACACCAGAAGCGATATTCTCACTGCTGGCGAAGTGGCTGTGTGAAAACAGCATCCCTCCACATTATGTCTCTTCCACTAAGGAATGGCAGGACAGCAGAAAGGCAGCGGCTATGACCAGCGTTATGGCTTGGGCTCCACCTTACTCCCTGAGTTCTCCCTCATCTCCAAATTCTTCTGGATTTTCTAGGACCGCGCCCCACCCATAAGAATTGCATCTTAGCCCTCGGCCCCACCATTACAAAAGAACAAGAAAACCCAAAGCCCAGTCTGCACCCCTCCGAGAAACCCCAGCTCTGTCACTGTCCCTCTTTGCCCGCTGCCAGCCCTTTCACCCACCCCACTCGTACTCTTCTCCCTTGGAGTCTGCTGGCTGCCCCAGGCACAGAACCAAGATCACCAAGATGCTTCAGTGATCAATGGCAGTCATCACAAAGACGTTCAGCTCCACCACGAATACTGTATTGGCAGCAACGCTCCTTTAATCTCCAGAAGATGGTCCACCTCACTGGTCTCACAACCTCCCACGTGCACACAGAAAGACAACAAATTAGACAAATTGTTTCGTTGTTTCTGTGGGTTTTTTTTTGTAAAGGCTCCAGTTTTTGCTGCCTGTCAGCACTGTGTCAGCATATTGCACACCGTTTTCTTTATTATAAAAAAAGTCTTCTGTATCAGGCAGGAAGAAAGAAAGTTTCTCAGGAGGCTAATGCGTACTATTGTCTGTAATTAGAGGTAAGTGGTTGCTTGTGTGGCCATCAGGAAGTGGGACCTAGTCAAACAAAACCAAAGTGTTATTAAAGGCTTGTCCAGAAACAGAATCCTCCCCCAACACACATTTCTTTATTCTTGGGCATTTCTTGTATGCCTTTTGCCTGGTCTCACAAACGAAACTTCTACAAATCTGCTTGCCTTTCCTCCTCTCCCCCGACTCACACAGCCTTGCCAGCTGGCAAACTTCAACCACATTTAAGAGACAGGCAGAAGTCTTAGAGGCTACCCACAGGCTTAAACAGGAAAAAACAAAACAAAAATAAAAATCAAGTAGCTGCTGGAGGAGCCCAGTGAAGAGAAAGGTTAAGACTGCTCAGCTCTTTCACACTGCTTGGCCGATCAGCAGCAACATTGAAGCCCTGCAGCATGCAACACCTCTTCTTCCATCAGCAGGCCAAGCAGAAAGAGAGTGTATGTGAGGGAGACTGACAAGCCGGGGAAAACATGTAATTTTTGTAACAATATGAAAATAAAAAGAATATAGTAAGGACGATGGAGGGAATGTAGGAGAGAAATCTCCAAGAGACTCGGTTTCATTAATTCAGCTTCTTATAAAACACCTTGCTTCCTTATGTGTTAGGTTTTCCAACTATTTTGAAAAGCTGTCGAGTCTCTGCTCACGTGCATGTCAAGGGGTGGGTTTATTGCTAATACCTTCACTTCTGCTGGGACTAAGTCCCATAGTTGTCCTTATCACCTATCCTCAAGTAGCTGTAACCACTCATTTAATACTTACCGATGTGGATTTGTAAGAGCCCAGTCTGAAACGGCAAAAAATAACTTCTGCTACAAATTTTCCAAAGCCATGTAAAATACCTGCAATGTCAAACAAGATTTCAAATTTAAAACTGTAGTGTTTACAGAAGTATTACAACAAAACTCTACACAATACTTGAGAGGATACAGTGCAGTAAACTGGTATGTAAACCACTGAGAAATTAACATAAAAAAAGAAACATCAAGGGTGGAGGAAATACTAACATTCTGAAAAGCATCAATAAAAGCAAAACCAAAGCTATCCAAGCAAATGTAATTCCCTCTGCACAGCTTTCATGGGTGAAAATACATTCTGTGGGACAGAAATATCTACTCTGAAAGAGAGCTCTCAGTTCAAGGTCTCTTTACTACGCTCTCTTCAAGTGAAAGCCAAGAAAAGAAATAACTTCTAAACAAGATACCCTACCACGTCTTGACTAATAAATGAATTGTGCCTTTTCAACTTCTTTTCTTTGAAGGAGAAAATCCTGCAGTACGTTGACAAGGTACACAAGGAAAATCCTCCCAATTACTTCAGATGGAAATTTTATCTCAACTTTTGGCACCGATTTAGCACTGGATCCCAACTATAGGAAATACACTGAACAACAGAAGTGTGCCTCTGTGTGTGCACATACCTATCTCCTTGCTCTTCCAGAAGTAAACAAACTAAGCTACAGTTACCAAAAACGAAACATCAGGCCCTCAGAACAGCAGAAATGCCATACTGGGACACAAAAAATTAGCATCTTTCATTGCACATTTCAGTGCACACCAACGAGCAGTTTCTCTTAAACCTGCTGGAGGTTCAGGACTCCCCTGTAATTCATCTGTAACATAGTCATGGTGACCAAAAAATTCTAATAGGATAGAGGGGAACCACTGACAGTTACCTGTAGTTGAAAAAATTCCCCCAATAATGCCACAGAGCCTGACTAAGAACTGCCAAAAAGGCATGTGTTCTTCTGTCACCGTCACCATAAGTGAGCTGATGTCGTATTTCATGAATATTCCTGACACCCCATGGCTGCCAGCTGCATGGTTAATTACTCTTTCCTGAAAGACAGAAACACAAGCTAGTCACCAGGAAACAATCTTAATAGATGTGACGACAAAGAGATACTTAATCAGAGTCAGCAATCAACAGAGGAACATCAAGAGAACTTTGGACAGTACCTTCTAAAAGTCAAGCATCATAAAATAACAACTTATTTTCCTGGTCACTGGTCTTCTGTGCTGCCTATCAGCGCCCACTATCATGCTCCGGCACTATCCTCTGAAGGTTTGCTTACACGGTCCTCTAAACAAGGATGTTTATAACTAGGTTGCTTTTGGTACCTATGAGCGAAGCATCACAGCCTTGGACTAACCTGTGAACTCAAATGAGTGCACTGGTATGATACAGTGCCCCAACTCTTCCTACTTCACGCACTAGTATTCATCACTTAAATGAGGATGAGACCTTCTGGAGACATTTAAGTTGCTGAACAACTTTAGCTATGGCAGTTTTCCCAGAGGGCATATATAAATCTACACACTGCCTTTAAGACTCATTACACTTCATCCTCTTTCCTCCTTGGAGCTTATCTCTAGATTCACGTGTCACAAAGGATTTAATTGCTGGTTCTTAAAAGTATCAGGGAAGACCCTAAACTAGAGTACACCAGAATGGAAATTCAGAAGCTTAAGTTAAATTGGATCAATGCTATTTTTTTTCTCAGTTCATACTTACACATATGCTATAATCCATTAACTCTGATTTAAAAAAACAAACAAAAAAAACCAAACCAAAAAATCACATTCCTGAGTTTCAAAAATTGTGAGGTCTGAAAACTGAGTGCCAGTATCAAGCCTCTTTCTAAAATTTTTGTCAGTCAGGTCATTTCAGACAACAGTCACACAGCAAGAAATACACCTAAATAAAAATAATAACTGACCATCACTACTCTAACTAGATCAGAGTCCTTAGTTCTAACCCAAGAACTTCTACAGTTTCTTCTCATCTGCCCAAATTCTTAAACCAAAAGACCCCAAAGAGGACAATGTAGCTGGTATAAATCTCTAGTTTTTAAAAAAGGTTTCAGGAGAAAAACCACATCAACACAATCCTAAGTTTCTTTCAAAAGTTTGCTATCATTTTGCTGTTGTTGAAAGGTGCTGATAAATGCACTGCCAGATAAGTCTGGCTGAAAATATACATGGGCAGCAGAAAAGAACTTGACTGACTGAAGACAAACTCAGCCACGTCCAGGCTAGTAAGAGTAGAGAAGACAGACAAGCAAGACTGAATAGAAAAGCAATATATTGCAGCTCCGTTTCAGCTGTAGATTTGACAGTCTGTGCTCAAAAAACATGCAGAATACAGTACAAAAGCAAAAGCAGATTACCACTTTGGAAAATACAAACTAGGCAACTTGTCCAGTCAGCTAAAGCTGACATAAAACACATTGCTGCTTTTGATACCAAACCAAAGTAAAAAGGATGCCAAAATAACATATCAGTTATGATACCAGGTCACAAAAACTTTGCAATTGTTTAAAAAAAAAAAAACAAAAACAAAACCAGAATGTTTTCTGTATTTCAAGAGCATGACAACATTCAGCATTAGAAGATGGATGATCAGGCATATGGAGACTGAAGGTAGTTCAACAGAACCTTGCCACTGCCTCAGGACAAAAGGTGATTTTTTTTGTTTGTCTTTCCTCTATTGTTTCCCTAAACCTTTCTGGCCTTTTGAGGTCAAAGGGTGGAAAAAGAATACAAAGTTAAACAGAACACCCCAAACCCCACCCTCAAAAGATACATAACTTTTTCCACAGACCATTTCGGTCTGCTTCTAGCTTCTGCTACTGCAGCTGATTGAACTGTTGGTTGCTAAAGGCTGCTGAAAACAATCACCCTGTATCAGACATCTCAGATGTCAGCGAAGCCCTGCTAGGATTAAATCTTTTTGACGTAGATAAACACAGTATCTCAAACATCAGCAACAGTGGAGATGATTCCGCCCACACCTTTCAAACTCCACTTCCCAGTTTGCTCACCACTGGCAACTAAACCTCACTGCATTCAAGTTTTAGCCACGGCCAGCTGACCGCCTTTTTCCAGGTCTGCATACGTGCCTACTCTTATAAAATAAACGCACCATGTTGTTTAATGTTAACTGTTCTTAATAGCTTTTCCCAGCTCATCTGCTAGGGGTATTTGGTTTCCAAAGATAAACATGAACAAGCTTTACAGACAACAGAACTACCCACTGAGATAGCGAAAGCAGGTATGTAACGCCACTCTACCTCCACTGCAGGCAAGCTTTTCTCCTAAGCAACCTGTGACTGTGCTGCAACTGTCATAAAAAAATACATCCCCACAAAAGAATTAAAGAGCTAACTAAGACTGAACAGTTAATTGACAGAAACCATCTTTACAGCAGAAGGAGAAATTAAACACAAAACGAAAAAAATGTAATGAGTAAGATAAGCAGTTGACTGGTGTCCAGAAGTTTAAGGAGTGCCTTAGCTGTTTCAGAGATTGTGCAGACAAAACATGAAGTAGATTGCTAGACCAGGAGGAAATGGGATTATATTGCATTACGAAATTCTTCTTCACTCATCTCTTTACTCCAGCTTTCATGAGTTTTAGAGTGAACCTGTCCCTTCAGCGGTCAGTATGTCCCACGTCAAACACCAAGAGCTCTCTCCTACTCCCCTAGCCACGTATTTTTCAGAAACACAGCATGGAATTGTGAGGAGGTAAAGATTTTTCTCCCTTGGAGAACATCACAAACTGTATTAGAGTGAACTGCCATCCATCCAGTCTCTGAATTTCCTTTCAATCAAAGGTTTCCTTCTTACCTCTTGCTTTATCTGTCGTTTTTAATCAATATTTTCACCAATTTTTTTCTTTGTTTTTTGAATAAAAGATCAAAACAGAGTTCAGTGTCTGGAAATGAGACATGTAACTAGTATACATTAGGCCTTTTTCTTATTTACAGCAGTCTTAAAAATTAGTACCTTACGATTTACCCATGTACTATGCTGCAATAACTACTTTATGGTTCAGAATTAAAAGCCTGTCCAAGTCCAGAAGTAAAAGCTCTCTAGTCTAGAGAATAATTAAAGTTGGTGGTTCAACAAAGGTTAAACAGGACAGCTGAGAGACAGAAATGCTTTCTGTGTGATCAGCTTTTCATACAAACTACCTTTGTTTCCATTTCTAACACTCCACAATCAAGCTCATGACATTCAAGTGAGCTGCGTTTTTTGGTTTGCTTCCCACATGGATAAAAAGCCAAAATGTGGATTAAATACCTGTAAAGCCACACATGAGGAAAAAAAAAAAAAACAAAATTACAAGATCTCATCCCCACTATTAGCATAGAGCTAAGTGGAAACAACTGGGTATCTGTCATTAATTCTAGTATCAGACTCCAGATCAACAGATGCAAAACACTACTGCAAGAAGTCAGCATGTGTCACCAAGCATACACATTTTACCATCAGTGTTACAATATTTACAGTTCAATCTAGTGCACTGGAACTTTCTACAATGAGTCTCTTCACACTAGATGAGTTTTCAAAACCACAGTACAACTAAGTCCCCGGTTTCACATTTAAGCTTCTGTTAGGAACAATCACTGTTAGATTTTTCTCTGCATGGTTTTCTCTTACTTCTACTTACCCTTTCTGTCACTGAAAATTGATGAGTTTCTGCTGAAATTTTGTATGTATGGAGTTTGGTTGGCACAACTGTGATAAAATATTGGAACATCTGGTTGTCTAGAAGAAAACAAATCTCACTTGAACTAAGTACAGAGTCAAATACCATTTGAGAAATTCACAAATAAATAAAAAAAATAATATTTAAAATAGTTAACCAGCTAAGCAATTTACAATAGGGACATTCTTCAAGGAGTCCCAGCAATGCCAAGACTACTTCAGAACCATCTGCACGAACAAAGTTAGTTTCCATGGGCAAGGCCCATGTCACATTCGTACCCAGAGAAATTTACATTTTACCCACGCACTGAAAAGATTCATTAAGGTCAAGCCACTCAAAGCTTCAAATGAACAGCACACACAGCGTTTTCCAGAATACCAGAACTGAGTAAGTTTCACACAGTCACATTTTGCACGATGCATACATCTCAGCAGTGGTTTGAACAGACTTCAGCCACTGAATTGAGTGTACAATGCTGGAAGCCCTTCTAAACTGGTCACAGTCTTTTTCCTGATTAGACAGACCTTTGGAGAATTATTCTAGAGCAATCAGCATGCTTATGCATTTACGATTGCTCTGTCTTCGTGCAATTCCCTAAGAGAACAAACACTGACAGACTGAAGCAATTTGTTCCAACAACCCTAAACCATTCTGGCTGGAACAGCCAATGGACTGACTGACTTGGAGACAACCGCAGCGTTAGAAGGTTCTGGGATCGCTCTCATGGGGAACGCAAGTCAGGGGATAAGGCATGGGTAGCTCTGTAAAGCAGGTTACTATACTCCTTTATTTATACATACGGAAACAAAGTGATACACAAACCCTTCCTGTAGTAGCCTCACAAAATACACCATGGAAGTGACAAATCAAATACAGGAGTAGAATCCAAGACTCCTGATGCTATTCTTTTTAAGACCAAATCAGGCTTATTTTTGCCTGTTACAACAACAATCAGATCTGTGAATCTCCACCGTAGCATACCACTGCAAAATTCTTTGCAATATGTTCAGACATACTGTAACTTCAACTTAACACAAATCTGGAAGAAACTGCAAATTAGCTTCAGTGAAACAGCAAAGTACAGCAATACTGCTATTAAAAAGAAATTATCCACTGAAGATGCCATGTAGATAACTGAACAGTGCACTGCTTGCTACCAAACTGAGTGGGACATGTTGTTTGTAAATCACAACATTCATGGAACGTGATAATATTTTAAATGTAATTATTGGAAAAAATATAGAAAACAAGATGCTTTTTTAAACACACAACACTTACGATCTGATGCTATTTTTTCCGTTCCATCCAAAGGATTAATAATTCCTGGAATAAGCTCTCCAAATGACAAATGATCTATTCTATGAGAGAAGTTGTAGGCTGAAAGACAATACAGAGGAATGAAACAACATTTTTAAACTACGGGATTCTGTACTCTTCTTGGAGAAAAAGATGCACCCATTTCTCATGTTGGAAAATGCATTGGTTAGAATATTTCAAATGCTGGTGTGCATTTCATTGGATTTGTGCCTGTCTCTATAGCAATACATGTGCGTACATGTTTCAAACAAAACTCAAATCCAAAATAGTTAACAAAGAAATTAAAATTTCTCTGGAAAATAAATTATAAAACAAATTACAACTCTATCTGAATCATACTTGGGAGTTCAAGAGAGTTAAAATTTCACGACAGGAAATTTCTAGCTCACTGAATACTGAAGTTATCCTACAGTTCAAGTTCTTGTATGTAATGGTATTAAAAAGACTAAAATTTCACAGACGAAATGTACAGAGGAAGCATAAGGCAACTCCCAAGTTACTACACTGCCTGATTTGGCAAAAGTATTTAAGCTCTGCAATATTACATGCTTGTGCTGACACAAATTTATGTGCAGACATTCGGAGTAGATTAACCAACACCAAGTTCATTTTTCACAGTAACTCACTCTTGCCACACATTAAGTATGGCAGCAACACACATTTAGTATCCAGACTCATAACTTAAAAATGAAGCTTCCATGTACAAAGGTCAGAAATTTTTAACCTTATAAAAACAGTTTTTGCAAGCAACAGGTAGTTTGGACTGAAACACAGGAATTTCATATGCTATCTGTGTTACAGCTAAATACATCTGAGATTCCTGTGTTATCATTACTGTAGAAGCAACCTAAAGATAACACTAATTGTGTTAAATCATAGAACAGTTTGGGTTGGAAGGGACCTTTAGCAGTCATCTAGTCCAACTTCCCTGCAGTGAGCAGCGACATCTTCAACCAGATCAGGTTGCTCAGAGCCCCATCCAACCTGGCCTTCAATGTTTCCAGGGATGGGACATCTCCCACCTCTCTGGGCAACCTGTGCCAGTGTTTCACCACCCTTAGCGTAAAAAATTTCTTCTTTATATCCAGTCTCAATCCATACTCCTTCAGTTTAAAACCGTTACCCTGTCGCTACAGGCCCTGCTAAAAAGCCTGTCCCCCTCTTTCCTATAGGCCCCCTTTACGTACTGGAAGACCACAACATGGTCTCCCTAGAGCCTTCTCTTCTCCAGGCTGAACAGCCCCAGCTCTCTCAGCCTTTCCTCCTAGCAGAGATGTCCCAGCCCTCTGACCATTTTTGTGGCCCTCTTCTGGCCCTGCTCCAACAGGTCCACGTCTCTCCTGTGCTGAGGGCTCCAGAGCTGGCTGCAGGACTCCAGGTGGGGTCTCACCAGAGCGGAGCAGAGGGGCAGAATCCCCTCCCTCGACCTGCTGGCCATGCTGCTTTTGATTAATGAAATGTATGAAAGTAAGTCGCTACTGAGTTGTAACATTGCAAAGAATATTCTTTACTTTCCTCTACAATGCAATTGCCCAGCTAGAACAGCTTTACAACAGCAACCTATGTTAACATAAGGATCAGGAGACAGCAGTCTGAAAGAAATTTTACTCGTTCATATGGAGATCATAGGAAGAACTTACATTCGTGGCTTACAAGGGCTGCCAAGTGTGCATGGCCTCGAGGGTGTGGTATTGCCCTAAAGAAAGCAAGACATTTTATGAAAAATTTGTTTAATGAATCCACACAAAAGACACAGTTTTCCTAAACATGACCATGTAGAAAAATTACCTCTCCCCCTCTATTTGAATAAATACTTTATATATATATAAAAATATGTGCATATATAACACATATGTTTAAATATATATTATATATACATATTACAAACTTTTATATATCTATAAAAATTGTGTGTATCTATTTTTTTTTTTAAATGACATTTTTATTACTGCTGAGTACAGACAGCCTGAATGGCAAGGTACAGGAACATGAGACTCAAGAAAATCCTCTTGCACAAAATTAGTGTCTTGCATTTTTAGAAATGTGAAAAACACATCAAGTCACCAGGCTACCAGAAGAGCCACCAAGGCCAACCACATGAAAAGCTGCAGAACTGCTCAAGTGACTGATGAAAACTTCACGGTACTTGTTCTATGACTAAGCAAGTTAACTATGCTCTGTATTTGCTCCCTGACTAAGCAAGTTAACTCCAGGCCTGGACACTTGCTTGCAGACCTGCAAAGATAGCATAATGCAGAGGCTGGTAACAGTGTGAAGGGGAAGGAGGAAAGCACAACTCTGTCTGGAAAGCAAAGCAGTCTCTCAGCTACACTTCGTTCCTACCAGTCCAGCCAATAACGCAGGAGACTTTCCCTACTTAGCTTAAGTCAAATTTTTACCAAATGCATGTAAGTTTTGGAAGAACAGAAGGTGGAGAAAGACAATGAGATCAGTCAAGACAGGACTGCAATAAATAACCAGGCAATAAATTACGAAGGGGCCCAGTGAGAAAAGCCATAAAAAAAAAAACCTTACCACAAGAGAAAGAGCAACTTAGCAGAAGTACAAATGTCATGAAGAACAAAAGGAAGCAAAGGAAAGCAAAAGATTATTCACAGCTGCACAACTAGAGACAGGAAGAGAAGTGATGGCAGTACAGATGAAAGGCTGAAATAATCAGCTCTGAAAAGGACTTAAAAAGTTGGACATCTTGGGGCAAATCAGAGATATGGTACAAGACCAGACAGAAGTGACATTTGGAGAAATAACCACACAAAGACAGCAGCTGGAGTTACATGTGGATAAATCAGAGTGTACAGATCGCATGCTAAGATCTCTGGTGACAGAGGTGGCAGATAGACAAAGTGAGGACAGCAGAGCTGGAGAGCACAGAGAAAAAAGTTAACAACAGTTTGTATACAGTGTATGTAAGCTAATATCATTGCTGAAGTGTATCAGAAAGTCTCACCTCAAATCAAGATGAACTGGCACTTAGCTCCCTAACTCTGATTCTGTAACTACGTTATCCCAGCACTGAAACGGCGCGTATCTACACTTCATCCATGTTAGTGACCTGCGTACTAACAAAAAGGAGAAGCCTGGACAGGCCCAAAGAATGTAGGCAAGTACAAGCAGTCCACTCCACCTCACACACTTACGGAGGACCTATTTTCAAGAGTCCTCATCCTGTAAGACACTGGAATTCATAACCACTACACTGCATGCAACAATGCACCGCACTGCATTGATTTAGTAACTTATGAAGAAATTTGTTTTTAACTGTGCAAGAAAAGATACAACATGAAAAATAATACCAAGCATGTGTATGGGAAGTTTAATAAAAACCAGTCATTAATTCAAAAGTGTAAAAGCATACACACACATATTCAGTCATGTACTATATACAATGTAGAAATCAATGCTGCCTTTTTGGTTTTTTTTTCCAGGAACTGAACAGAACATACTTGCCCACAGTTATGTGAAAGTTCCCTGCCACTTTATTGACATAGAGATGACCATGAATTCTGCATGCATCTGGAGACTGTAATGAATTATCTTCCCTGTTTAAAGAAAAACAACACAAAGAGTACTTAAGAATATTCACTGACAGAAATAACAGAGTACAGTTAGATTTCTGTTTCCTAGCATAAAGATACAGCATTATCATCTACCTCTCTCTATTGTATTCTTCTGGAATTATAGCAGGGATGGTGGAAGGGAAGGAATCTAATAAAGGTCAGTCTGATGAAACCAATAAGATTTTGCTCATATTTGTATTCAGATACAAAGCTGACTTATGATACCTGAACATGTGAACAGAAAACATAAGACCAAGTATAACTTGCTGCCCTGGGAATATTTTTTTCCAATTACTTCTAACAAAAATGCTTTGTTGGGAAAGTTTTAATGCTACAACGAACATAACAAAATATAATCGTCATGTTAACAACACTGTAGCAAGAACAGCTTTCAACATTTATTTTTTATGAAGCCTTCCTCTTCCCACACTTATTGGGATGCCCACAACTCAGAACGTATTTCCAAATCTGGTCCTTGGAGGGAGATTAAAAAAAAGTGTTTTTAAACACATCTTAAATACTGCACTCACGAGTTTCATAGAGGCAAAGAAGGACTTAATGAACCTGAAGACATCTACCAAATGAGAAAAAAGATTCTTTGAGCCCTCTTTAGCCTTGCCTTACGAAGAAAGGATGTATTTAGTCCTCAAAAAAGGAGATTACAACATGGAAAGTGCATACAGTGGCTTTGGCGTTTGTTTTGTTTTATTTATGGCTTGCTTCTGTGGGCTGTTTGTTTGTTTGTTTGTTTTTAAGGGGAAAGGACTTTCAGCTTTCATGCAGAAAGCGTTTTCAAGGGGCGGGGGGGAGGAAATCACATAGCATCTAGATTCAGGCAGACCAAGCCTGCTATGCATTAGTCTCTCAGCATTTTGTGGGTAGCTGGAATAAAGTGTAAACCGCAGGGTTTCTCCACACAATTTTAACAATTCTATCTTAGACGTTTACTGACAAAACACATTTTTATTCAAAGATTGATTCTTTTAAAACTATAAAGTAAATCATAGCTAACAACAGAACTTTTTTTAAAAGTTGCTGGACAGAAAGATAGTCTTTCATTTAAAAAAAGATCGTTGTTTAGCATTGCTTTGGCATTACTAATTCACATCAAAAAGGAAGCATCAGACAAAATGGACTAAAAGGGGTGTGTGTGTATTTATGTGATTTTCTGTACTATGTATATGTATATACGTATAAACACACACACAAAACCTGGAAACCTTCTCAGAGGTTTTCATAAAACAACAGCTCTCCAAAGCCAATATCAAGTATACTACTTTAAAATGCAATAGAAAGCAGTAAGGTCTTCTGTTCTTAAAACCTTAATTTCTGCGGGTGGCGGAAATCTTAAGCACAGTAAAATGTGACATTTAATTAAACTGGCAGGGGAGAGCGGAATGACGACACAACATCCCAATTTTTCTTACCGTGGTGGCAGTGCTGTAGAAGCACCTTTAAAAGCACTTTTGAATATCACATCTTGAAGAGAGTGTTCTTCCTGCAGCCTACTCTGAATTAGCTGCAGCATTCTAAAGATTACACAGACAAGCGTGAAAGCATGCAACAGTAAAACAAAAAATGACTTTGCAACTAATTATCAGCTTCAATTATAGGTTATAAATCAAGAAGTTAGCAAGATTCATGTCAGTATTACAGCGTTACAATAAACTTTGAGCATGATCTTTTATACAGAGCTTAAAGCTCTGGTGTTCACAGCAGTGTGTCACCAAAATACCAAAACTAGCCAGACTCCCAAAAAAGCTTCAGATTCTATTACAAGACTGTCAGTATAGCGATCACATACACAACAAAGCTAATCCAGTTTAAATGATAAAGTGTGTCAATTAAGTTACATGAAAGACAAACTCCTTTGCTTCTGAAAGAACACGCCAATTTGTTACTATGGTTCAGCTTTGACATAAAGATATCAAGCTATCTGTGCTAGACGTCTGAACCCATAATCAAAACTCATGCTACCAAGCATTCGTTTGGAAATGCAAGTTGAGTGAGTTTACACATCTTGGCTTGCAACTGCATGACCCAATTCCACAAATAAGTCCAAAGCCATTTTTTTCCATAAGAGATCTCAAATCACAAGAAAAGCAAAGTAAATTAATATCTTTTCATAGGCTTGCACTCCTAGATTACAGGCAGAAGCTGTTGGACCCAAGACATATTTCTGTCATGTGACCCTGGTGTACCTCAAAATCACTTCCAGTACAAATATTACAAACCATAGGCATGCATCTCAGTGCTTACCTTTGCCATTCTTTTTGTTGTGGGCTGAGATCAAATACTACCTGAAACAAAAATAACACATCTAATAAAACACGCAGGAAGCACTGGAGTCCCATTCATGAAACCTAGAAGAGAACTGGGGTGTGGGAAGGCTTGCAGAGTTACAATCTTTACACTTGATACCACATATGAAAGGAATTTGCACTTTAAATAATATATTTAGTGTTCAAGTATGGAAATTTCTGTCCTCCCCGCCCCAGAATTATTCACTTCTTCGTATTTAGAACTTCAGCACATTTCCTAAAGCTCTTGTAACTGGAGTCAGCAGCCTCTGCCCTTCTAGCCTTTGACTAACATGGGCTAGAAGCAGCAGTAAGTGGCAATTTAATTCTAAGTGATATAACTGACATGCGTGGGTTTCATGCAAACAACAATCAAACACGCAGAGGAGCAGGCTTTGAAAGACAAGGGTCCGGGTGCAGTCTGTTTATTTCTAGGGTCATCCCACACGTAGCACTTCTTTAAGACAAGCTACCAGACGGGCTATACTTCAGTCAGCACAAGAACATCACCAGTAGCACCTGTGCACCAAATTCAAATCTATATATTGTTAACACTGATGTACTCCAGACAGCTAATGCTCAAACCTACCCAGAGCTATGGCAAAAAGAGATTAAGTACGGGCAGTTTCCTCTTTCTAAGATTATGATCACTGGGGCAACTGCTAGCATTCAGCAGCTACAGCAGCGCAGAGATGACTGTCCAGACAAAACGAGGAACCGCTCCAAGGAGAGCAAACAAAACCAAGCTCCCTCCTCTTCCCTGAGTATGTTCTTCCATTTGGCCATCTCCTCCTGATCACACACGAGTAGGAATTTGGACAAAACTGTTATAATTTGGAATACGGTTCAGTTATTAGAGAATGTTATAATTACAGCAGGAAGTTACATTCTCTAACAGGTTTTATGTAAATGATAAATTACTTTTATACACCATACTTAATTCAAAGCTTATTGCATTATGCAAGCAAAACTACTTTAAGAGTATTGGCTTACACAGTTCCAGAGTCTTCAGTACACAATACAGAAACTAAAAGGATACTAACCCAATTCACAATCTTTAATGCCATTCCATATTATAAGGATATCATGGTGACTTTCTACCCCTTTTTTACAATCATAGTATTCTTCTAGTTAAAAAGCAGTTACATCAATTCTCTTTTTGAGAGCTCTGATCGTTTTCCTTCCATACCAAATACTGTTAGCATTTATCCCTAGAATTTGCACATGTAAAAATAACTAGCTGTAGAAATTGCTAGCTTGTTAAGAAGCACTGATCTAAGAGTCTGCTGTATTTAAATCTGCTGTATTTGCAGAGAGTGAACACGCAGAAATTCCGATGCTAGCCTTTTTCCCTAGCAGATTCCTGGGGGAAGCACTGCAGACCTCGCTCAAGAAGCAGACACCACTCAGGGAGGTTCCGTGCAGTCCAATTGTGAGGAAAAAAATACAAGCAAGCAAGGCAGCCCAGCAGTGCTCCACACTAAATAAAGAGCAATTTCCTTTTTAAATAAAAAGGTAAGAATCAACTTACTGGTTCATAGATTAGCCCATCTGCAGAGGCGACCATTGTTTCTGCTAAATCCAGAACATCAGCCCCCACATCTATTTTAAACAGGGAGAAAAAAATTAAGACTCTTACAGATGACCATAAACAAACAAAAACAAGTCCAAGTTGAAATTCCAATTTCACAGTACAGAGGTAAACTTTCAGTGTAAGTTCCTGTTCCTTGTTAACAAAGTCCAAACCGAAAGAAAAACAAATCAGGCAAGAAGCAGATTACTGGGAAGAAACCACAGAATCCTACTTTTCAACTTATCATATCAGAGTATCATTAACTAATGCACAGTGACCAGAAACAAACTTTTCAGATTTGCGGTATTTCCTCACTGATGTAACACCTTCAGAGTTGTATGCATCACGTACACAAGCTTTCTAGGATCCACCATGCATAAATATTTTTTCCTGTTTCTTAAGCACTGAATCCAAACCAAGACTTGTCAAAATAGAGGATAAAGTTCAGTTTATTTCTCAAATTAAAAAAAAAAAAAGAAAAATTACTCTCTTCAAAAATTTTTACACTAACTGGAAAACACCTGAAGAAGACTAAAATAAATTTTAAGAGTAAGAAGGGATGACTTATGAATTAATACTTGTGAGATAAACACAAATTGCATGGTACTGGTGTATCATACAATTAATGCAAGGTTTAACCTAGCCAAAAACGTAACTCATGAAGATTTGCTCACATTCCTGGTAGAAGTAGTATTTTCTCGCCTTCTCAGTCCAAGACAACCAAAACCAGCCTATGTAAATAATGGTTCATTACCTAAATGATGTCAAAATAATAGTAAGCCTTGCCTTTAAATGGGAAGGCATCCATCTGCTCACAGAATCATAGAGTGGTTTGCGTTGGAAGGGACCTTACAGATCATCTAGTTCCAACCCCCATGCCATGGGCAGGGACACCTTCCACTAGAGCAGGTTGCTCAAAGCCCCATCCAACCTGGCCTTGAACACTGCCAGGGAGGGGTCATCCACAGCTTTTCTGGGCACCCTGTGCCAGTGCCTCACCACCCTCAGAGTGAAGAATTTCTTCCAAACACCTAATCTAAACCTACCGTCTTTCAGTTTAAAGCCATGACCTCTTGTCCTATCACTGCATGCCCTTGTAAAACGGAGGATAAAGTTACCTGATGGTTCCAGTATTGTTAAACAGTAGACTAGGTTAATATTTGCCAAGTTCATAAATAAATAAAAGTTGTAATAAATTCCTGCTGCTGAGTTGTGTCTCACAATGAGCTTTTAGAATATCCCAGCTAGAAAGAGACTGGAACAACAGATCCTTTTTTTACTGACAGACAAAGCAAAAAAAAAAGTTCTGCGAGATGTGAATGAGATGGCATAAACACTTTTCTTCACATCTCTTACAAATTCTTTCAGTCAGTCATATACCACCAAGATCACTATATACCATCAAGATCAGAAGAAATCTCACTGTTAGAATATTTTGAACAATATCGAACTATATTGCAAGCAAATGCACACTCTGAAGAGCCTTTAAAATGTTTCAAAACTTTCACTGATAGAATACTTACATTGACACCTCATGGCAACTGTAATATCAATATTGATTCTTAACTTACTGGAAAGAGAAAAAGGCAAAAAGCTAATAAGTAACATTGAGGACAAGTATCAAGAGACATGTTACTAAAACCCTCAGATTATTTGCAGAAACAGAGTCAAATAACAAAATTTACACGAATAAACATAAACTTGAGCTGTTTAAAATTTGGGTGAACCAAGATGGACTTTTAATTATTAAAGCAGTGATGACCACTCACAATTTAATAGACAAAAGCATCAGATTTCCCTGCTGAACTTTACTATGAAACTCCTAACAGATTTTTTTTTAAATATTACTGGCCTGATAGTTTGTCAGACTCTTATTAAGAATATATAGTTTTCAATATTTCACACATTTTTTTCCACACAACAGTGCAATAAATTCCACAGAATACAGTGGATCAGGACAACGTAGGAGTTATGTATCTAAAACTGAGAAAGTATCTGAGCACCTTCCTCCTGTTTTGTCCTTAAGACAGGCCATTGTATTTCCAGTCCTAAACAGAATTCCTTGGGACAGTGACGTTCAGGATCACGCTGAGAAGTTGCTAAAACTAGTTCCCAGAAAATGCTGCCATGTCATAAAGATCGTTGGTTTTGCTACCACTGCTTCTGGAAAAACTTATTTTCTCAAAAACATTCCCATATTATAATAGCAAAATGCCTTGTATGTTAAGATCTTTACCCTGAGTGTTTCCATAAAGACACGAGGCAAAACATTGTTCTTCCCATCAGAGGAAAAAAACACCCGAAACCAACATCCCAAAAAACTGCATCACACCACAAGTCTGATTGTGTGGCATTCCCCAATATTCTGGGCATTTCCTATTGGTTTTCATGTTAGTTTCACCAAAGTCATTTAAACTATAACGAATAAATCCCCTTACTATAGTCCTACGGTCCTAGCACCTCCAGGGAGCTTCTTCTGGGAACTTAGATGACCACAAACAAATCACAGAACCAAGGGATTCACAAGCAAGTTAAACATCGGTTCAACCTGGGACCAGACATGGTCAAGAAACAGGAGAAAAGCAGTTAAACCGATACCAATCTCCATTGGTTTAAATTGTCACGGAACCATAGGCTGTGTGATTAGCCCACAATCAGACTGGAAAATCTGCAGCAGGACGTCTCCCAAGTCCCATAATAGTATCTTAACTACTAGACTATCCTTTCCACGTGATAGCTTCACTAGGGAAAGAACCTACTTTAGCACAGACATAAATGTGAAACTCCCATCTGTCTGAACGGATTTACTCTGAGTTTTTGACGAGTGTCTTTTAAATTTCTTGTATTTTCTAGTTTTTCATTACAGAAACCTTAGGTATTTCTGACATACGAGACATCTAATTAACAGACAGATCTGTAGCTTGTTACCACAGCAACTAGTCAAACAGCTTTTAAAGTTCTCTCAGTTCCAGACACGTGATATTTAAAGGCGTTCAGTGCACAAAATCTCCATTAACTTCACATGGACTCATGGATGCCTGACCACCTCAGGAAGAAAAGCAAACACGGTCCAGACAAGCACATGAAGCCAACAGCAAATCTATCTTCAGCCACTCTTGGAGGCCGTAATTGGAGACAAGATCAGCAGCAATCTCTAGATAAGGCAGTCAAAGTTATGAGTGCTTAAGGTTCACCTCCAGCAGCACAAAGATAATGGCAATACACTAACTGTATAAACTAGAGTAAGCATCATGTGAGTCTGGTGGATTTACATAGCTGATGTGGAGTTACATATCACAAAGTCCTCTGAATTGTTAGCAAATAATTCCTCTGAGGACTCCACCAACAAACACACGCTATTTTTATTTCTTCATTGCAACAATCTCAATTTCTCTTCTTCATAGATTCCAGAAAAGCAAAGCCCAAATCAATCAACAGAGGAAAAATAAAATCCCTTTAGTATTTCACTCTTTCAATCATAAATTGCTCATAAGTCACACTAACATTTAAAATCTATTATTTCCTGAAATGCAGACAACCTGGATTTTAAAAGGAATAATAATGAATAAAAAATACCTAGTAAAATCCTTGTCTACTTCATATTCATATTTCATCCACGTTTCCCGATACACCGTGAACTCCATTATAGTCAGGAAAGCTATCGTTGTAAATGCTATCAGAGAAACTGAGTGGTCAAAATAAAAAAAAAAAGTTTACATCGTGAGAAATATTATTCAGAAACACAAGCAGAACAAAAATCTAACATTCCAGAATCTGAGCACTACCAGTATAATACTGGTATCTTTGATTTATAAATCCATAAGCTGCTCTTAGAAAATTTTTTTCACATTACAGTATTTGTTTTTACATAGGAGGCAAAAAGAACAAGTCCTACTTTTGCATCAAGAAAGAACTTTTCACATTAAGTACAGTCAAATCCTAGAATGATGGAGAGGTTGTGAAATCCCTATATAGAAGATATAAGAACAGGCTAGATCCTCCTCCACATATAAAACAAAATGTCCACAAATCACTGTCAGGGATGGTCTAGGCAAACTCATTCCTAAATTCAAGTGTGAAATTAGGAGCAGACGCACCTTGAAGTCCCTTCAAGCCTCCACTTGTCTACTACCTAAGTTCATATAACAATTTTTTTTATATCTAGTTTTAGAGCCCAGAGGCTAGCCAACATGAGAAATAATATGTATTATCAGTACTGTCCTGTCAGAAAGAGGTGTCCTTATTATATCACTTGTGTACAGCTGCACATTCAGGACTCCCACCCCAGTATTTCAAACAATTCTCCCCCTGGCAATAAGCAACACATAGCTGTCTTTTCCACTAACAGCTAAATAAGTGAAGAACCACAGCCTGTTCACCACATTTGCAAAGTTGTACAATGCAAAGGGAAGATCATCCTGTTGCTCGTAGTCAGAAACACAGTCATAGATGCACAGAAGCACCTGCTACACCCCCTTTTATGAAATCACGGCTTTTGTTAAGTTGAAAAAACTTCAGTTACAGAGCACAGTAGCGATTTCTACAGCTTACTGACAGTCTATGTTTCCCATCTGCATTCTGTGGAGTATTTCTATGGAGTCTGTGAAGGGCAACTTGAGAAAAAACCAAGCCCACTGTTGAGAGGCTTCAACTTACTCCACAGTGGTCTACAGCCCAGAGGCCACAGCAGGGCAATACAGCCACTGTCCTAGGGGATCAGAAAAGAAACCACTGGCTGCAGCACTGACTGTTGCACTGGTAAGCAACATTTCAAGTTCTAGCTTTCAGCTGAAGCTATGTAACCATCACACATATGAAAACCTTCATGCCAATGCATACTGTGATACACTAATCAGTTAAATCTTCTGGCTATCCACTTCCTTTTGAAGCCCAGCAGGCCAGACACCCCAGCTACACAACACAAAAGTTGGAGCCATAGTGTCTATCCAAAGCCACCAGGAAACAATTTGAGCCATAGCTGCTTTCTGGGTAATTCCGAGCAAAGGCACTTGTGGATCTGAACAGGAAAATAAAGTCTTGTAGAATTCCCAAAGACAGATCCTCTTTTCTGAAGGGTCTCCCAGCCCCAGAGCTGGGGTCTCAGCCCATTTGAAAGACCAGTACTTCTTTTTCAATGAGTTTGAAGGCACTGAAAGTCTGAGAATAGTATCCTGGAATATTTTGCGTCCCTGTCACACCAGAAAGTAAGCCTGGCACTTTAATCCTGAATGAAATGGGAATACCATATTAAAACTTTATAATGGCACAGAGTACGACAATCCTGTATTGTCATTTATAAGGTTACTGGGATAAACCAAAAAATACTAAAGTAACTTCCAGTGACAAGAAATCCTTAAAGCACCCTTCACAAAAGTGAAGTTCTTATGAAGGATGGTGCTATATTACAAAAAAGGAATTTTTAAGCATTTATTGTTTTTCTAAGAATTACAACATAAAACCAACTCGCTTTCTTAGGAAGTAGGACTAACATTAACAAAGAGTTATTTAATCAGGTCTTAAGAGATTATTTTATATACAGTAATCCTTTAATTATTAACTTTGCATTTCAGGAAACATAGCTAAGTAATACAGATCCTTGTGTTACTTACTTCTGTACAAGTTGCTTAATGACTTTAAAGGCTTATCTGTAGATTGCAATTGCTTCTTGTACTTTTTATTCAACTGGGTTTCAGACATAACCGCACACAGAGAGATTTTTGTCCTCCATTTCAAACTAACTGCTAGCAGTTTGCTCTCTAACTGCAAACAATTCCAATAGTCCAACAGACGAAGTCACTACTTCCAGATCAGGCTACCTGTAACCCAACCCCACTTACAGGCACAATTTTCTGTTCAGATACATATAGAAAAAGTACTTTTTACCGCTAGAGCTTTCTGAAAGAGGAACAAGCGACTAATAAGGACAGTACATGTCCTGCAGTAAAGTGTTTAGTTCTTCAAAGGGCTTTCCTTACTCTTAAAATCAACTAAACCTTCAAGACAAAAAGCTTTAGAAAGCTTTAGAAAGCTGCTCTACACCCCGTTGCTTAACTTAGCCAGCTCTTAAGACTGCTCTGAATAATCTTTTTCCTCTTTTATGAAAGCATAGAGCTGAATCCAATCTGCATTTCAGCTCATGCTGATGCAGCCTCGCCCAGAAACCTGACACAGAGAAAAGGGCTTAGTGAGACAACTAATGAGAAAGTTTCATTACAGCCTTGACACATTGCACTTCCAGTTCCAACTGGTCAGAAGTTTTTACAGTGAACTTGTATATTGGTTTGAGTCTCATCAGTTTTACACAAAAATCTCCCTTGAGATGAGTGATGAATGCATCTATTTAGATAAGATACCATGTCTCTACTTGAAGGAGATGAGCTCTGTCAGTCCACAAAAGAAATTAAGAAACCAATTTTGGCTAGTTTCAAATGAACATAGATCCCTGTGTTCCTCCTATTGAAGTTTCTATTCCTAGAGCATGCTAGACTGAGCTAACAGCCCACATGAATCATGCCACCACCTCAATAAGGCCTACCTGTGCCTCCGCTCGCTGAAGCCTCCACATAGCTTTCAGGAACCTTTGGAAAGGCATCCAATTCTTTCATCAAATTCAAGGTCTTCTTCCGATTCAGTCGCCTCATCTTCAGCACACTCCTCCACCTCCTCCTTCATATATTCCCTCTGATTTGAGAACAAATCATTGTGATTAAAAGACACAAGCAATATTGCTCAAATCAACTGGCTATAATTATAAAGCAATAATAAGGCAATTAAAAATCTAAGAAATATGTTTTCAGGAAACACATGCTAGACAACTGGATGGTCAGTCTTGCTTCAGGAAAACTGTTACAATTGGCCTGCACACTGATACTTACACTCCAGCCACATCCAGCATATTCACCATATAATTACTATGATTAATTTCTTTCTCATTTAAATTCTTATTGGTACTGGATATATTGAATTTTAAATCTGAAAAAAACCAAACTCAGTCCTGAAGTAAGCTTGCTAAACAGACCTGACAATGCGTGGAATTCACTGACTTAGCAGGGAATATCTAATAAGCTGCATAAACTCGGGAGGATGTCAAACTGCTCTGGGCTCCTACACTCAGCCAACGGGGGCACATACTATACACTCAAAGGAAAAAAAAAAAAACACCCTGTGTTTCACATTTTCACAGCTGTAGAATTTTATGGTCACAAGAAAACTAGCATTTTTTCCTCTATAAAAACGTTCTCCCCAAGAAAATTAAGTACCAAATCCTACCTCCATCTTCAGAACCCTTTTTGTCCATGGCATGCTCTCTGCTCCACCTGGAGTCGTTAATACATTAAGCAGCAGGATGCTGAGAAAAGTTGTCTGCCCAGGAAATACTGTCTTAAACTGTTTCCAAATAGTGCAAATATGCTCACAACATGGTCCTGCCAACATGCTGCATGTTTTAACAAGCTGGCACTGTTGTTTTCCTTATGAAGAAATGCCGCACTTTGCCCAGAATTTCTGAAGCTACGAAAACCATCGTGCATATACTGTATTCTGACAATATGTCATATTATCATCCCCTATTCAAAGACACCAAGAAAGGCAAGCTAACCTACACTGCCAACATGCGAGAGACACTGAAGCACAGGAAGTTCCATCTGAACATGAGGAAGAACTTCTTCCCTCTGAGGGTGACAGAGCCCTGGAACAGGCTGCCCAGGGAGGTTGTGGAGTCTCCTTCTCTGGAGATATTCAAGACCCGCCTGGACAAGGTCCTGTGCAGCCTGCTGTAGGTGACCCTGCTTTGGCAGGAAGGTTGGACTAGATGACCCACGGAGGTCCCTTCCAACCCCTATCATTCTGTGATTCTGTGATCATCTTGTAGAAAAATCTGTTAACTCATCTCCCCTGTTTCAAGAGCATGTCGAGTCTCCAGCGTGTCCCAGTGAAATTACTCAAGAGCTATTCCCTGCTCTGCCCCTCGCTGGGGCTGAGAAGGCTCCACACTGTCCAATAACAAAGGAACAGGCTTTACTGGAAATGGAAGTTCACACGTGAAGAATCATTATCTATGCCTGCAATTTCCTCACTACAGAAATCCATTTCAGACCTTAGCAAAAAGATACAGACTCTGCACTTGGCAGGAGCATCAGTCAAGTAAGCCTGTAGGGACCAACAAAATGACACTGTGTGTGTGTTGCAGAGGATTTAAATAAACCACAGTCAAAGTGAGTAGAGAAGATGGGTGCTGGAATAGAATTTTGGTTATACAACATCCCCTCCCAAAAAAAAATCAGGGAAGTGAAGTCCTGTCCTTATTACACTACTTAAATGTGTTTTAAAGAATTATCTCAACTCCAGAGTAGCTTAAGGAAAAGCTACAAAACTTTGGAGCGCAGATGTGGCAAAGCAGCTGCTTAAACGCAACGACTGGAGTCGTAACGTTTGTCAGCACAGAGGAAGCACCAGACAGGGTTGCCTGCTGTCCTACACAGATAGCACCGAAGTCGACTTCGCACCAGCCCCTTTTCCCTGCAGCTTCTCCGCTATTGCACGCGTAGGAGTACACTGTAAAGAGGTACAAGGTAAACCTAAAGAACATGAGAGCTCTTTACTAAGAAACTTTCTCAACCACCCTGCATCAGTGAGTGAACACGTTCTTGTCATCTAGCTAGAAGCGCCTGATTTGTCCACTGGTTGCTTTAATCCCACGTACACAGCCTCACTTTCCGTTACAAAGCGTGACAGACGTCTGACACCTTCCCCCCCGCCCACCTCAACACACGCACGGCACAAACACCGTGTATAAAACTTGGAATCCATCGCTACGAATCCAAGCGCCAACTGCGTTAAACAAAGAGTTATTACTATAAGCTAAAAGAAGGAAAAAACGTCGTGCAGAGGCTGCTCGAGACCAGACCGGCCGCAGCCCAGCCCCACCTGAGGGGCTCGGCCAGTTTTCGCTGAACCCGGACAACCTGGAAGCGAAGCCGCTACCGGCGCCGGGGCACGTCCCAGCATCCACCCCCACCCGGACGAGGGGACCCAAGCCCCCATCCCCCCGGGAGTCTCGCCCGCCGTCCCCCGCCGAGGGAGGCTCCGGTAGGCGGCCATCAGCGCGGAGCCCACACGTCCGTGCGGGCCGCGGGCGCTCCCGGCCGCCGTGGGCCCGCAGCCGGGCACCAGCGGGACGGGAGAGGCCGCGCCGGCCGCCTCGCTCCCGCCCTCCCCTACCTCTCGCTTCTCTCGCCGTTACCCGGGGCCGCGGGCGAGGCCGGAGAGGGGCGGGGAGCCGCGACGTCCTGCTCGGCGCCCGCCTCGCTGACCATGGCAGCGGGCCTCGCTCCGCCACCGGCGGAAGGCACAGCCCGACGTGAGCGGCGGCGGCGCCCCGCCCGCCCGGCCTGCGCGCATGCGCGGCGCCCCGCGGGCATGCGCCGGGCGTGCGGACGCGGCGGCTGGCGTTCCCCGCCCACGCGGCTCGGGGGGAGCCTCGGCGGGACAGCAGAGCCGGGAGCGGCCGCGGGGCTGAGACACTCCCCCGCTCCCCGAAGCCGTCGGAAGTTCCGTGGCGCGCGTGGAACCGGTGGATTTCGGCGCGCAGAGCCTGGCCCCGCCGGCGCCTCGGGGTGGCGGGAGCTGCGGGGTCCTGCAGCGCGGCGATGGCCGAGCAGAAGGAGCGCGGCTCCGGGGAGGGGAGGTGGGGACCGGCAGGGCGGGTGGAGCCGCGGGTCGCCCTGTAAAGCGGTGTCGACCGGGGATCTGCAAAAGCGGCCTGGAGAAGCCCTGCAGGCTGGCTTGCAGTGGGAGTACTGGTTTTGGCGCTACGGCTGTAAAAGCAGGCAGAGCTTGAAAACGGGCAGGGTCTTCTCTTGGGTCAGCTGTGAGGGGAAAGGCTTTAGACAGTGGGCTGTAATACTGGGGGAAGACAGATTTTAAGCCTACAAGCCGGTCATCAAACCTGAAATGAAGAGAGGGCTCATGCGCAAAAGGTTCTTTTCCCTATGTTAGTAGAGCTAAAGAGGCGCTGCCTCTCACCCCAAACCCTACCCCTTAGTAACAGCACTGCTAGTTTATCTCCAGATTTTTTCCTTGCAGTTGCAGCAATTCGTTCTCTATGCCGGTGTCCCCTGTAGTCGTTACAACTGCACTGCCACCAAAACAGTCAGTCAGTGACCGTGGGGTGACACCATGCTGCTGCCACCATGCCCACAAGTCCGCAGGTAGCTGGGCCAACCTAAACATCTTCCTGCAGCCAACAGGGGAGCTCTCCGACACCTCTTGGGAAGTACTGACATATTACGTGATGGCAAAAGTACTCAAGGAAAACTGCTCCATGTAAGATTAAAAAAAATAAAAAGCCCATTATACCAAACATATTCATAGATAGGAAGGAGAGAGACTGAAGACTCCGGTATTTGTTGATAATGAGGCAAGTAAATAAAACACACATCCCAGAAACACTGAAGGTGATGAGTTTCACGGTGTTAATACAGATTGGCTCTTTTTAGTGGTTTAGAGGAAAAAGTAGGTTTGAGGAGAGTCTCAAGTAGCATGCCAAAGTATATACAGTTTGAAGAAAACAACTGTTTGTCTGGGTATCTACAGCATTTGAGAATGAAAGGAACCTGAAAATGAGAAAGTAGTACGAACAGATTCAAAGAGTATTTTTGCTTTTTAGGGACAGGCAGACAGTGGGTTTCAAGGAAGGAAAGAAGGTAACAGCAACACGCAGATGTTATCACTGAATTCTGATCAGTCTGTTTTGATCCATTTGGCAACAGTAACAACTGGATCAGAGTGTCAGAAAGAAAAAAGGAGTGGGAGAACAATACTACAAGAGAGAAATAACCAGGCCTAAAATAAGTTTATCTGTACATTTGTTCCCTCGTCTCAGAAACAGCAGCCAGCTTTAGCTACAGCACTTAGCAGCTCTTCTGTTGACACACCAACGGTCACAGGGTATAATTCAGCAGCCAGGGATTTTGCTGGCTAAGCCAAATTTTCCCTTGAAATGCTCTCAGCGCTGAGGCCTGGAAAGAGCAAGCAATAGAGCTGGTTATTAGCTGCGCATCAGAGACGCTCAACAGATGTTCTCACAGGCTGTGAACTAAAGCAATCCAATCTGCTGGCAGACAAAACCAGTTTTGGCATTAAGAGTTCAACGCCACCTGGACATGCCTCTTATTGAGAAGTGGCGTGGGACAAAACTGCTTGCAGCTTTGCACCATTATAGTCATATTTTTAACTACAGATGTTTCTACAAGATTTTATGAGGGAAAGCACAGTAAACATTTTTCAGAATTTAAGAAAAATTGAGAAAATCATATAGCAATAACTTAGCATTACATCGACACTGTATTTTCAACTGTACAGTGCTAAAGCGACATAACAGTGATCATACTGCATCTACCAAATACCAGACTATCCCAATTCAAACTATGCTCCTTCCCTTATGCCCCTGCACGTTCGTTTTCGGCTCTCCTGATCACACCTCGGTGGTGGCAGCCCATGAGTACCTGTAGAATCACCTTTGGGCACCTGAAAGGAGCAGGGAAGGAGGAAGAAATCTGGCTGTCGACTGCCAGCCATGCAGGCAAGCCAAGGGGCTGCCCCTCAGCTCCCGCTTTATACACATTTGTTTCACTATGATATTTACCAAGATCCCAGAGCACCGCAAGACTTGAGTTCAGTCATCTGTTCAAAGATACAACTGCCTTGCCAAGAAAACCCAGCACTTCTCAATACGGGTGATTTATGAAATCCCTTGATGTGTGCAGAGGGGAAACCACTTAAGATGGCTCATATCCATACAGTTTAGCAAACCACAAATGAAGCAGGACAGAAAAAAAATCCCGGGAACATTAGGCTATGAAGCACCATGATATCGAACACAGTAACAGAGAAGACAGTAGACCAAACAAGAGGAACAAATGTAAACATGCAGAGATTCCTCACATGCGCTTCAGCACACTTCAGCGTTAACCATATACAATGGAAACCATATACAAGGTACACGAAGCACAACTAAAAACGTGGCTAAAGCATCTCGAGACTAAACCCAAGGCCCGACCGTTCGCGGCGGCTGCGAAGGCGCTCTGAGGCTGTTCGGCGAGGAAGGGACGAGGGTCGGCCCCGCTCGCCCGGAGAGGCAGGAGGCGGCGAGGAGGGGAAGGGAGGAGGCGGGGAGGAGGCAGGGAGGAGGCGGGGAGGGGGGGGGGGGGGGCAGGGAGCCACTTTACCGGAACGCGGAGATATCGAGGTGGCATTTACGAAGGAGAAGTAGGAGGAAACACAGGTGCAAAAAACCAAATGTGGAGATGAGGGGGTGGGAGTGGCTGGAAAGGGGGTGGAGGGGCAGAAAGTCAGTCCTGCGGGCCGAGAGGGGCGGTCGCTGGGCGTCCGCAGGGCAGTGCGGGAGCGCGGGCCACAGCGCGCGGTGGCGGCGGGACGTCCGCTCGGCCAATCGGAAGGGCCCACGCTCGCAGGAGCCCGCGCGCGGAGGCGGCGGGGCGGGGCCGGCGCGCGGCGAGGCCGGTTGCTGGGGGTGGGCCCGTGCGCGGTGCCGCCCGTCGCCGCTCGCGCCGTTTTACCTCAGGGGCGGCCGTGCCCGACGCCTGCTCCTCAGGCGGCGAAGCCGTTTGGTTGCCGGAGGGTTTCGGCGTTCGTCCCTGCCCGCTGTGGCTAACGCCTGGAGCCGGTCCGTACGGCCACAGGTTGCCCAAAACCCGGGAGGAGCTGCCGTCCTTCCGTGAGCGGGACCTACGATTGCATTGCAGTGCAGTGTTGCCGGTGGTGATCACTGTTGTAGTGGGATTTATTTATGGTCTTCTGTTTTCTTGGTGCGTCTGTGGCTGGTTTAGATAACAAACAAGGTGGCAGTGAAAGGAGGCCCTGGTCTTTCTGGTTCTACATCATTTTTCCAACTCAGTCCCACTTCTGGTCTTCCAAGAGATCCTTTTTTTAAATGATCTTCATGAAAATTTCTTTTCTTCGGTCTCAGAAAGCAGGACGGTCCAGTTCACTGAAAGGAAAAATATGTGAAATCTACTCTGGCTGTCTGAAACAATCCTATTGACCACTAATTCATCGTGTAAATAGGACAGCTCTGTTCTATGGACTCACCACTGTTTTAATATGTAATCCAAAATCATTTACCACTACAAATATTTTTAAGAGAATATTTATGTGATTTAGCTAACTCTTAAAATGTGATTTATACAGCTGCTTCGTGAGGCTCTTACTTCACACACAGGGGAGCTGGGATAGGTACTGTACTCAAGCGAACGACTGAGAGCTGCCGTTAAAAATACTACAGTGTGATCTTGTTGGGTTTTTTTTCCTTTTCCCAAGAATTTAAATTGTTTGGTGTAGACAGATAACTGGTTCAAAGTTGTGTCTTCGGTTCAGCGGAGATTTGCTATATGTTGTTGATAGATTATATGGCGTGTGTGGGGAGGAAGGGAACGTCAGTCACTGAGCTGAATTCCTGTCTAGATTACAAATGCAAGGTTAGTAATAAATCCTGATCTATCACCACTTGGCTATTTTTAGTAATTAGATCATGGTTACAAAGCAGAAATATTTTGGTAATTGATTGTTACATAAAAACACTAATTCTTTCACTTAATGCCTTTTTGAATTGTCTGACCACTCAGCACAAGGCCAGCAACTATCAGGAGACAAAGACACTTATGCTAGTGTATGTTGTGACCTTCAGTATTTCTTTGGTTTTAATGTTCTGTTTTCTGTGCTTTGGAACACAGTTTTCCTGAAAAAACACATGACCATTAATAAACAGGTTTCTCAAAGTTTCTTTGAAGTTGTGTTCACAAATAGTCATAATTTTTTACTCCTTTGCTGCGTTTGCTGTGTCCTAGCATAAAGCTTAGTCTTGAAAATTGTCAGTGATCTTAAAAACCTGAATGGCAGGAAGGATTTGGGCTTTTGCAGGGCTACCTGGTTGAGAATGGTGTTAGAGGGCATAGTGGAAGGGTATGAATGACTTGTCTTTGATAGAGGAAAAGGCACTGCTGTTTGTTAATTGCATAACAGACACTAAAGTCTTTTTCAGGGTTCAGGAGAGGTCTGGATAAGCCCTATGTGAGCTGGTGTTGATACTCCGGTATTCATAAATAATAATGAGTTTGACATAGTCTTACTGATATTTTATCAAAATTTTTCCAGTTATTGTGACCCTTGTCGTGTTACAGATATACTAGTGTCATGCATGTAAGTTGATGCTTAGTCAGCAGAACAAGGTTCCCCAAACTTACTGTGAAATCTGTGTAGGCAAGTATATACACATTTGATTGTTTGGGCTCTATAAGAAATACATCTTCAGAATTTTCCTGAAATTTATTCCCTTGATGTTCTGCCAGGCCAAACAGGTTGCAAGAAAATCTCAGCAAATTGCTAGAAATGTTTTGCTTTACAGAAATACTGTTTTCATTTTAATAATAAATAACATGAACTCTATGTTTTGGTGTGGTTTGGTTTGTTTTTTTTACCATGCCTCTTGCTTTCTCTAACAATTTGAATATGGTTGGTGAGAGCTGAACCTAGCAAAAATAACGACTGTTAATTAAGCTTTATCTAGTCTAAGTGTAATCTGGCAGTCACCGGGTTTTCAGTTCATTTTCAGGACACTTCTGCAGGCAATCTGAAGGGGTCGGGATACTCTTACATGAGCATCTCTGTGTGCCCAGTAGGCCCAGTGCATCCCAACTCTTTAAACAGGCATCATATTTCTGCACAGACCTGTCCACGCAGTGGACAGAGACCCTGTAGTCACTCCTGTGGATATACCTGTTTTTTTCAGCCTCTGTTCCTGACAATACTTTTTTCCTGAAGTCCTAGCACGCCGCACTTCTTTCATATCCAACTGACTAAGCCACAACTTCCAGCTACAACTGCCAGCAGCTTCTCTGAGATCCCCTGCCCAGCTCTCTCCACATCTTCCATGTCCAGTCTATGTCCCTGTGAGTACCTGTGGACCTTCTCAAAAATTAAATCTTTTCCCTGCCAGGGTGCCTGAATCAGCTGCTTCTCTTCCCTCTTCCACCCTCTGAATCCTCAACTTCAGACTGACCCTGGCTTCCCCAAAGCTCTAGTCCTTTTCTACCCTGTTTTCTGTTGCAGACTGCTTACCCTTCAAGACACAGGAGAGACTCTGAAGTTCTACCTGGCTCGATGTTCACAGACACCTACGCCCTTGACTCCGCTGCCGGGAGCTCAGGGTAATGGTCACAGACTATCTGATGAGAGAGGATGGGCAAAATGTGAGCAGACCGATTGCTGTTGAAATGCCCTCTGCACAAATGGTCAGCAAAGGAAAGATGTCTTCCTGCTGCCTTCTGCTGAAAAACAACTTCTTCAATCATAGCATCTGAAAGCAAGAGGCATTTCCTTCTCTCCAGGTTTGCTGCTGGCATTTTCTGTGCTTGACTGGGTTTCCATCATACCCAGCTGCTCCTGCCTGTTGGTGACAACACTTCCATTCCATATGACAAGGGCAGATCAGGAAAGTGAAGAAAGACATTAATTTTTTTGCCTTCTCCTGTCTGGTATAATTGAGTATTTGAGAGAAGGATAAACCAGAGGTTATATATTCTTGATCCTGGGCAATTCATATAAATCTATACACCAGTTCCCGACTTGCTAGCATGTGGTGTTATTGCTGTGCTACTGTTATGTTTGTTGTATCATTAGGGTCCGTGGCAATATCTAATCATTCCCCTCTCTTATGCATGACTTACTTGTGATGATTCCTGTATTTGTACAGATTCCAGATGTTACAGGATAGACATAGATAAAGTTAAACAGCTGATAGCCAGTCAGCTATCATTCTGTCGTACTTTTAAATAATTAACACATGTATGTTGATAGATTTAAATACTCCCAAGAAGCCTTTGTATTAAATTTTTTTGGGGACTGAAAATGAAGAATCTCCAAAATGTCCGTTTAGCTGTTTATATTGCCAAGTTAGGCCAAAGAAGGTATGTGTAGCTGTTGAGGCTTTTGGCTGAGCTCCGGTTTGTCTAACGCCTGTCTGCTCTGTGCTCTCTGTCTTCTGCAGCCAGAGGACCACGTGACAGGGCTGTTGTGGTCACGGCTAGATGCCACGTCTATCACGGGTATTGGTGACTACAGATTTCCCAGTTATTTCACTATGTGGGCCTTTCTGCAGGTTCCTGAAGCTGCATTCATTTCAGTCTAATTGTACTTTTTCAGATTTCTAGTGATTTTGTGCTACTTTTGTTTTCCAATTATACAAAAAAGAAACCATTTCTTCCAGCCAACAAAATAATGAGAAAGAAAGTGATTTTTCAGTCCATCTCACTTTTACTAAACAAAATGAACTAAATCAACCAAAATTATTTTATTCTAGGTCAATCGAAAACATAATATTTAGATTTTCAGTTCTTGTATGAAATAAGGAGAAGGTATGAGGGCAGACTTCTTTCATTTCTGAGACCAGTAGTTCGGACACTCCCCTGGATGGTGGAAGAGCTGGTTTCACTTTGTGCTTCTGACTGGAGGACCAGAACCAGTGGCTCCCATGGGAGCTCCCTAACCACGGGGCTTTGGTGGCTCTGCCGTGGGTGCTTTCATTGCTGCCACTGCTGCCATTGTCCTCCAGTGGACACATTTTTCTCTCTTCAAACTGAAGCTGTCATCCTTTTGTCAGGTTCTCCTCCCGATGGTCTCAGTTTCCTAGATTTTTTTGTGAGCTTGTGGAATTGACTGTTTTCCCTTTGTTCTTTAAATTGGGGTCTCCTGGGTTCTGTTTTTTGTTTATTCCCCTCAAAAAAAAACCCCAAACATACACCTTAGTTCCCAAACAGACTACAGTATGGAAAATTTCTGCGCTGGTAACAAGACGTTTCTAAGCCAATAGGCCACAAAGGTTCCTCAGGGGCCAGAGAGATTTTCTGAGCTCAGGATAATTTCTAAACAACATCAATTTAACCTTTGCAGAATAATTTACTTTAACCTAGAGAAACATACTTAGGATAATTTAAGCTGGCAGGTATGGAAAATCTAATAATAGGTATTTAAAACAGAACACTGCCACAAATTTAGGTGAATAAAAATAGGACAGTCTTTTCTTAGCACTTTCAACAGTACAGAGACCATTAGCAGAATAAGAGCACTGTTATGCCCTATTAACAGATACTGTAGTGGAAAAAGCTTTCCACTGGGAAACGTCATTATTTTATGTTGCAGGGTAGTGGCTGTCATGAAAAACTGTTGTCGTCATCCTAGCTCTGTGTATATTGTCCTCGTACAAGTTATACTTTAAAGCTATAATAGAATTTTAATCCCTGGTTTACCAAGGGGTTTCTTTGGTCTTTTATTTGTTTGTCAAAATATGTCTTGATATTTTGGAAAAAAGTATGGTCAACTCTTTTAAAGCATATAGATAAATCTAGTTCAGCAACTGCTCTTTGTGCTGCTCGAGTCTGCTTTCTGAGTCAATTTGGCAGAGTTGGAAGGACCATATCCTCTGGCCCCTGTGTTGCGTGGACTTTGCAGTTTTTGTTTTCTTGAAGAAAGTAGTTGAACAAATGTCTTTCCAAAATATCTGTAGTCAAATTGTCTTCAAAAATAGTGATTTTTTGGTGACTAACATGAAGCACCTTGCCTTGAACGATTTGAAATGAGCACCAGTTCTCTGAGAAGTAAACCTTTCCATGGAGCTAAAATAGCGAGATGTGCAAAGCAAGTATTAGCTTTTAAGAATCTTTTCCAGCTGTCTTATTTGTGGAGATTTCAGATTGTTGCTGGTAAAGTCATCAGTATAGATATAGCTTCTCTGAACTCCTGCAAGTTCAATACAACTTTCCCTTTTTAGTGGAGACCCTGTTTTGGAAGAGAAAGTGTGCATGGTTAATTCCTACAGTTATATTGTGTGTATATATATAGCCTACGGCATTTCCGTTAAAGCCTCAAAATGCAGTTTTCTCCTCATAGTCATGGAGAGAACTTGTATGTGCACTTAATGGGGCCGAATACAGCCAGGAACCCGAAGAGAGTGCTTGGGAGGGTAAATCTGCTTTCCTCGGTGTGCTTTCCCTTCGTTCGCCTGCGGAAGGTCAGCAGGGACACAGCAAATGCCCCAGGCAGCCGTGGGTGACAGCAGCCCCTAGGAGCAAATACTCCAGGGTGAAGCACTTCTTCAGTCTGGGTCTGTGTCGGTGTCTCAAAATTTATAGCAGAGCCAACAGAGATTCTCCAAACAGCTGTGTGAGCGTTGCTATGTGCAGGAAAAGAGCAGGGCATGCCAAGGGAGGAGAGTTACTTGTGGTTCCCCAGGATGGGTGTTGCTTTGCCTTCCTGCCTGGAGGGCAGCCTTTGTCAGGGGGATGCCGGTTCCATGGGATTTTGCAGTTTATTATTCAGGTATAATAAATTGTCACTAGAAAAATGTATCTAAAACCTCACCGTAGCTATCCTGACAATGTGCCAAACAAAAAGCAGGCCTGTATCCCAAGCCCTGAGGAGCCATGGTTACTGACACAAGGGGGGAAAGAATGTTCATGAGGACTGTGGTAAGGGAACAGGCCCCTTTGGGAGGGCATCCAGGGCAACTGCGAGTTCAGCTTCACCGTAGGGCTGTGCTGGTCTAACCGTTCTCCACTGCTGGTGCTCGAGCTTCAGCCTTTGTCCACACACCAGGCATCAGTACTGCTGTGTCTCTGCTCCCACGCAGCGTGGCACCGATGGGGGCATCTGGACACAGCAGCCAGAGCTGGCACTAGTAGTGGCATTTGCCAGTACCCCCAGGCTCGATAAAGGGTGAAGCAGGCTCGGGGTTCATCCAGGAAGCAAGCTGGGAGTGGAGAAGAGGGAGAGGGGCCAGAGACAGCCCTGCAGACCAGGCTGCGACACCTTCTGGGGGTTGCAAAAGCTCGTTTGCTTCCTTTTCCTTGTGTGTGTCTTCAGTTGTTTCTTCCTAAGTAGGTTCCCTTTCTTTTCTTTCTTTTTAGTCCCCTCTGCTGTGTTTTCACGTGCAATAACCCATTTTTCTCATGAACCTAGGGAGAATAATTATTTCTGATTAACAGGCCAGTAAAGCAATGAAAAATGAAAAATTTCAAGCAATTTAGTTTATTGATTTGAAAAGGTTCTGAGAAACAGCCAGTTATACTGCATGAACTCACCAATTCTGAGTAAACTAATGAGATCGCAGCAAGGTATGGGGCAGAATTCTCATCCTGCCAGTCGTACTGGTAGCTTGGAAATGTCAGGACCTTGTTATGAAATATTGTATCTTGAATATATATGTCTTGAATAGCACTTTGAGAATCACACTGATATTTTAAAATAAACCCACTCTGTCTTTTTGTCTTTAGTGTTGATTACTACTGTCGGCAATGCTGTGCCTGCCAAGGAGATAATATTCAAGTTGAAACTGCGTTTCTTGTTTGTGGTGGAAAAACCAAGGCTTCAAACGCCTGACTTGCACACAAAAGGTGAAGGGTACCCTGGGGTGCTGTGACTGTTAGAAAATGAAGAAGCTTCTCATAAATTATAAATAGACTTTATATCCTTTGAAATGTGGAAATGCTCTTTTAAACAATTATTAAATACAGTTTTAAAAGTAGCTGTTTGCTGCAGGATGCAAGGTAAGGAGGAGCAGCCAGCTCATGGAACATAGAGGAGAGGAGGCTCGGGGACGGGATGGCCTCCCTCTCCCCCTGCCCCTGAGCTCCGCAGCTTATTCTTCTGCTGTCCTTGGCTCTATCCTGATCAGATCTGACAAATAAAATACTTATATGATTGTAAGCTTATACTCTGTAAGCTTATATTCTGTTTTTATTATTCAGTGCTACATTCTCCCAACGTGTAGAAAACCAAAAAATGCACAGTATTTGCCTTTGAGAAATTACACTTTAAGCGTAAGACACACGTGAAGAAATCAGAGCAGAAAAAAAAGAGGAGAGAGAGACCAGTGTAGCAAGATGGTTTTACTTTTGGGACCATTGGATTTTATGTATGATTTTGGCCAGTTTTTCATGGGTGAGATTCATCTCAGTACACTTTAGTGGCTTAAAATACAGGCAGCTGTGCTAAGGTAGGGAACTGGGCTGCCCACAACCAAAGGAAAGCAGCGGATACCTCCAAGGGGGATTCATCGCTTTAGGTTAAGTCTCTGAAGAAGGTGGTAGGCTGGAGACTGTAGGGATCCCTGTCTTTATCCATTGACTGTAAAGGAAGCCCAGGTGATTTGTTTAGATTAAATACTCAACCTTTCACATGGCAAGAATAATCCCAGGCTCAAATAATTTTACTTCTTATTGAAACTTTAAGGAAAACCAGTTTTGTTTTTTTTTCTGTTTTTTTCACATTTTCATTACAAGGGAAAAAACTTGTATACTCAAAGACACATTTTTATTCAGTGTCCACCGGAGGAAGGTGGGTGTCTGTACAGGCTGGTGCTGACTGCCCTCAGCCGGCATCCCGGGGCCAGACTGCGAAGTGTGAGTGGTGCCTCTACTCCTGCCTTCTCCATCACTGCTGGTCGGTGTCTGTGAGGGGAATATACGCTGAAGCGCTAGCAACTCCTGTCCTTTGCGTGTGTTATGGATATGCCTTGGGCCTAAGAAATGACAGCTGTAGGACCTGTGATGACTTGAAAAATCATGCAGCAATGCTGTCTACCCTCCAGCCAGCATGGGACGAGTGATGCGTTATAAATCCAGATCCTTTACCAGTGAAGAAGCAAAAAAAGAAGTTGCTTAATCCCTGCCTCAAGTGGTTTAAAACCTCCTTCTTGCTTGGGGTCCTACATAAATCAAAACACAGGGCCAGCTATATTCTGCAAATAAATCTTTCTTGATATTTACTTCTCACATAACTTCTCTGTAAAAAAATCTGAATTCACTACCAAATATGCTAATAAAACGTTAACCATTCTGAAAGTTAGTAGCATCATAATAATACTGTCTTCAGTTGTATGTCACTCTTTCAGAGAGCACTTGACATACTGCTTACACAGAAAAAGTAAAATTAGTATCTTAATATATCATTGAGTCTTTTATTTCTTAATATTGAAACCCACTAAATAGAAACCATCTGTATAATAATTAATCATACATGAGTACAAACCAAATGCAGATTAAATTAGCCTGAAAAGTCTCCCACAAGTAATTTCCATATGCACTTGAGGAAAGTAATTTCAAAAAATGTAAGTAAATGAATTATTTCTGCTAGAGTTAACAATCATAGTAATGGCAGAGGACACTTAGTTCTGAACATTGCAATAGGATTAAAGAACACTTGTCTTTTTTTTCTGAAAGAATAGGAACTATCAGAAGAAAAGCAATTATTAGTTTATAAAACATATTTTGCACATATGGAAAACCTTCTGTTTGAGGATGTGGTGATACTTTACAGACAATCATGAATTAAGCCTTACAAACAGTCAGAGGAGAACTGATAACAAATGTATCACAACTAAAAACGGGTACCCAAGACAACCTGCCATTCTGAAAACCAGAATCAAAGTGCCACAGGTTTCAACAAAGACACCAAAAACCAGTGGCCAGTTCTGTGAACGCTCTATCGGAGCTGCTCCATCACCGGGTTTCCTGTGACTGCGCTGTACCCCACACACCGCCCTGCCTCGTGCTTGCTGCTGCGGGCAGTTACAGGCAAAGCTTGTGCTGAAATGCAAAGCTGTCACTTAAGTTGCCGTGTCATCTTTAGCTTTGAATTGAAAAAGACCTTGTGCTCACAGCAGTGATCTGGTGTTTGAGCTAATTCGGAGCTGGCTCGATCACAGCTTTCAGGTAGGCACGCTTACAGTCACCTCAAACCCCACAACCAGCTTTCCAGACCATTTGCACCCCTACCCTGAGGAGTTGTCCATTCTAGCCCATGTTCAGATAAACCAGTGCCGCTGGACTTTTGATGCTAAATAGCTGTAAAGACTTTGATGTTTGCTTGCAAATCGGACCAATGGAACGGTTGTTTAATTAAACAACAATTAAAGAGTTGTTTGCCAGCACTTTAAGAATCCCAGCCTTTTCAGTTGCATGAACTTTTTCTGCCGTGAACTTAACCTGTCACAACTGTCTTTCACTGCGCATATTTGCTGATGCCAGAAGCTCCGGCAGAAAGAGTTCACAAATCAAGCCTTTGGCAGGTTGCAGGCTGGGTCTCATTCTCCCGTACGCCTCGGTGCCTCGGGGGACGCGCTGTCTTCTCCAGCTGAAGCTCACACGTACGCCTTTCCTTGCTCCCCTCAGTCGGCTTTGCTCATTTCCAGCTGAAACGCTTGGCTGTCTGAAACTCAGGTAAGACCTCTTCAGTGTTTAATTTTCCTGCTAAGCATGGAACTAAGATACGCTGGGGTTTTGCTGGTCCTTGTTTCTCTGTTAAAGGGAGTCGTATTCAAAGAGTATCACTGGTATTGAACGTCACGGTGTTAGATGGGGTAGGGACTGGGACGTATAACTTCCGAGATTACTCTTACCGTGGATACCTATACTTTAGTGCAGTGCTGTCACAGTTTAAGTCATCTCTGAGTCCGTCCATCATTCTGACAGTATAAAATTTAAAGTCCAACTCAGCAGGAAAATGCTGATCAGGTTTGCCTGGGACACCAGCTCTGCGGCCAGCTACCTCTGTGGCCGGGGAGCCAGGCGCAGCTGCGCAGATGCTCTGCGGCATCATCTCGCCGTCACACACCAGGCTCTTGGCTGCCGTGACAGGGGAGAGGAGCTGAAGCACAAAGTGCTGGTGGCCCTTAATAGCTTTCCTGGCCTGAGGTTGCTGAAATAGACGTGTGGGTATGGCAGTTGTGCTGGATACAGCTGCGTGAACCAAGCCTGTGTGGAGCCTGTAACATCTGAAACACTTTGAATGCCTTTGCCTTGTTCCCCCTACTCTGGAGGGTGGGGGTGGGTATTCCCTCTTAACTCGTTCAGCACAGCGAGGGCTGTATGAAGGTGGGGAACAAGAATGGAGCTGGGAAGCGGCACTTTGGGCATGCTCACGGGGGATGCCCCAGCAGCTGGAGCTGCATCAGGGCATGTGGGCCCCACTGTGCCTACAGATGGAGAAGGGGGTGGAAGGGGCAAAGATGGAGAGCGGGCTATGGTTTGGGAGCTCTGGTTGGTGGCAGGATGCTGTGTTGTCTTTTATACCCATGATTGCTTTCTGGTTCTCCAGCAGAGCTTTTGTGTTGACAAGTCTTCCTTTCCTCCAGGTGAGTAGGAAGAGGAAGGGTGTGAAGTAAATGCCACAATGAACCTCCCTTGGGTTCACGCTGAGGTTCCCCTCTACGTGTCTTTTGCATTGATACTGACATTACCTGGTTTTCCTCACCGCACTTAAAGATGCAATTATAATCTTGTCTCTGCCAAAATTCATAGCACCTGACTTTGGGCTTTCTCAGTGTCATCTTTGTTAGGACCCTGGTCTTTGTTTTCAGTCAATGCAAGAAACATGAACCTCCAGAGAAGGAGTTAGACTTAGGATTAAATCGCTTATATGCAAATACTACAGTCTTTTTCCCAGCAGCATTTCGGTTTTACTTTAAGTGTGAATACGTTTTTACGGTCTTCTCCAAAAGCATTTGTGACGTGTGCCACTGCTTTCACCCCAATTTCAGTGAGATTGTCAGGAGAAATTTTCGCTAGAACAAACTCAAAGCTAGGATTCCCTTTTAATCTTTATGTTTTTGTTATGCCTTTGTCATTTTACTAAAGGCTAGGTCTGAGTAAGCCTACGTGCAAGGGGTGCCTTGGTGAGGCAGAGCGCTGGGTAACCCACCGTTTCTTCTCTTACAGTGACAACAGTTTGAGTTTCACAGGCAGGCATGAGGCCGGGCCTGGCCATCCTGTTACACCTCAGTAAGTACAGATGCTACACGTACTCAGGCCAATTTTCAAATGTGATCACGTGATTTACACATCTCTCCCAAGATTTTGTTAGAGTCCTTTTAAGAACACTATTAAGACACACCTGACAGTGAGTACTTATTCCCCATTCTCCTGCCTAGGAGCTATGAGTGATATGAAACCTTTAAGTGCAAAGAAAAGATATGTGTTGTAATTGAGTCTGAGTCAGGTCCTGAAAGGAGCAATCAATGTCTGCTAACAAATAATAAGCATGGATCTGCATAAATAAAGAAGAGCAGGCTAACCAAACTTACAAATTGCTTTGTACCTAAAGAGTTAAGCGGCACTCATCATCTGAAGCATAGCCTGAGCCGTAGACTGAAATCTGACAGTAAAATACTATATTTTTACCATTCTAATTGCGGTAGTTTCTAGTGTTCTGTGGGATCTTCATGTATTGATTGTTGTGGGTTTTTTAACTGCACTTTTTGCAACAAGTTGAGCCAAGTAAAGCTGAACAGATAAAGCCTCCGAGGTACCCATTCCTGTTCAGGGTTTCAGGACAGAACTTGTTTAAAAGGACAAGCCCTGTAAGGGAAGTCTTAACATAATGGGGAAAATATTTAAAGTTGTTTCAGGCATAATAAACCAACTGATCCTGCAATTATTTAGGTAACTTAGAATTATTCTGTTTAATTGTTGATGACCATTCCATGGGATCTGAATGGAGGGTTCTGAGGCTGGACCAGGAGGTTCATTATTTAGATAACTTAGAATTATTCTGTTTAATTGTTGATGACCATTCCATGGGGTCTGAACGGAGGGTTCTGGGGCTGGACCAGGAGGTTCGTTGCAAATCATCAGAAAATCTGAGGGATACCTGACGTTAATCCTGGTCTCAGTTCCACCATTATCGCTTGGAAATCAGTGGAAATCAGCAGAATTAATCCAAATCTGGCTCTGCTCATAGAGTCAGTTGAAATGCCTGTGATGCTGCTGTAGGATTAGGAAGCATAACAAATTATTGCTCGTAGCAGACTGGCATGTCTACCACACAATAATGTGCTGAGAGTGTAAGTTTTAGCATAGATTTGCAATATGCTAGCTATATTTTTTGTAATGATTTTGCAGCAGGTGTGTTCGTTATCAAAGCTCTTCAAGATTCTGCCAAACGATATTACTAAGGACAAAAGGAGTACAGGCAAAGGATAATTTAGTTTTCTGCTGATGTTAGGATGTAACTGATTTTCTCTGGAGAATAATTCTGGGTACACAAAACAATTTCATCTCTCTTTGATCTTTTTTTGCGCTCAGCACTGATAAGACTCCAGCATGCACAAGATGACTGTGATGCTGGGTCCTGCCACCCAGCCATTGGGGACCTCCTCCTGGGTCGCAGCAAGCAATTAACGGCCTCATCAACCTGTGGAATGAATGGCCCTCAGAAGTACTGCATTATAGGCTACCTAGAGGTTGGTTTACTCTTTCCTTTTTAATAAATTGAACTCTGCTTACTAACAATCTTCTCAGCGGTAAAAGGAAATTGCCCAGACTAGGAAGTTTCTGTTGGAGTTGTCTGAATAATCATCAGACAGTGTGACATAAGTCTGGCGGAAGGCTATGCCTTATTGCAGAACATGTGGAGGGTTTGGCAGCAAACAGCCTCCACAGTGATGTATAGCTTCTCAAGCGGGAGAAACATCCATGAGGTGCAAACAAGCACAGGGATTTCTGAAGGAGCTTTGCTCTGCAGGTCCTTTTTCCACTCATGCCTCAGAGATAAAGACCATGGTTTGCATGTGCGTGAGTGCTCAGTGGGAGGAGTGCGGTCCTGCAGGCTGTAGGCACTGCCTTGACGGGCCTTCACTGGGCCATGTCCCACACAGTGCTGAGACCTGAGGAAGCCTGGTAAGAGATTCACACCATGTCCTCTCATCTTTTGATCTGAAATCATAGAATCATAGAATGCCTTGGGTTAGAAGGGAGATTTAGAGGTCATCTAGCCCAACCCCCCTGCAGTGAGCAGGGACATCTTCAACTGGACCAGGTTGCTCAGAGCCCTGTCCAACCTAGCCTTGAATGTTTCCAGGGATGGAGCATCTCCCGCCTCTCTGGGAAACCTGTGCCAGTGTTTCACCACCCTCATTGTAAAAAATTTCTTGCTTATATCTAGTCTGAATCTACTCTCTCTTAGTTTAAAGCTATTGCTCCTTGTCTTAATGTTGATAAAAGCAGCCATCTCTGGCAGAGGGAAAATCTAACGGTGTAGCCCAGTCTTTGGCCGCGTGGCTGGGTGGGCAGATCCAAAACACAGGTGACCAGAGGGGTCTGTCTCATTCCTTGGCTGCAGCGACTGGGACTGTGGAGACCAGTGGGCATGTGGGACTTGCAGGCAGGCAGAAACGGGAATTCCCCTGCTGCACGTCCTGGAGGACTTGGCCCTGCTGAGCTAATAAATTGTTGCAAATAGAAATATTTTTGCTAAATACCAGCTGTAGGCTGAAGAGGAAGCTAATAAAACACAGCTTAATTTACAAGCATTTGAAAATAATTACAGTTTATGACCTTCTGGCAAAACACTGTGACACATTTGCAATGCAAAGCTCGGCCATACTGAAATGGCACCAAGCAGTGCTCCATGTTACTCACTGCAACTGTGGTTTTCTGCAAAATATAAATACCTCTTTCCTCTCCCAAAAGAGCCTGTGAGCTGTTCTTCACCCTTTGCTGGTTTTCCCCATGTTGTTTGAACAAGTGGATCCTGGGCACTAACTCGTTGGCTGTGCTCTGAGTCTCGGCACTGCTTTGTAGAGGGGGACAAAGAGCCATCTCGGAGACATTGTCTTTCTGGTCCTTAGCAGGATGACTGCCTGTTGTTTTTTTTTTCTCTTCTTAAGAGGAGATCAAAGAGCAATAAAAAAATAATATTTTCACTTGCCTGTAATTATCCTTTCAATTATGTAAATACAGACTCATGAAAAGGAACAGCTGTTCCACAATAATCCCTGTGATTTAATGCTACTTCAACGTGTCTTGACCCCTGGTGACTGTCTCCTGAAGAGGACGAGAGATACAAAATCTGCTGCTTTGCAGAGCTTGAGAAATAGAGGCTTATGTGCTGGCAATGTGATCTGCTGTACCAGCTCCCCTTAAATGTGTGTGTCACCTGAGACAAATCACAGAGTCCTGCTCAACTCGCTTCTCTTTCTCACCAGCACATTCTTGAATGCTTTGCTGGAGGCAGGCCAGGAAGCTTTGCATCTTGCAAAGCTGCGTGCTTCCTCCCCCAGTTCCCGTCCTGATGACCTGCATCACGCGTCATGACCAGAGCAAAACTCACTTGTGAAAGTTTGTGTTAGTCAACATGGCAAGCTGCCAAGAAGCAGGACTCGGTTGGGATGTCTTATTGAAAATTAGGATTGAAAAAAAATTAGAGTTCAACCGCTTTGTGGTTGAAAAGAAGCATTGCAAATCATTTTCAGTCTTGAATGTGTCTTGTTTCTGAATGTAGGTTAAGTGGTTTTTAGCCCTATGATTGGATTTACTGATGACATGTGATTTGAAAGGGAAAGAAAGAGGAGTCAATTGAGGAGAGCATAAAGCTGCACACTTCAGAAGCAAACGGGATCTGCCAGACTTGCCTTGCATAGACATGCATGTGCTTGTCCTTGGGGCACAAAAAAATTTTTATGGAGCAACCTTAAACATCAGTCAATTGAGTGTCATATTGTATGTGTTTCTATAAACCAGAGAGTGGGTGTGTGCAGTCCTGCCAAATGCTTCAATAACCTGAGCTGTCTTTAACAGAACTTTGTGAAATGAGGTGACAGAGTATTTTTTGTATTTCTGTCTCATCTTCTAGGTTGTACATACATACATTTGTCAAGGGTGGCATAGAATGACTGAATACTATATATATTTATTGTAGCATTTAAAACACATGAATTATTATGTTATATTATTTACCTGTAAATCTATGACTCTCCATTTATTTAGATGTGAATAATTCCCAAGTGATTTCATAATACAGAGATGTCCAAACCATTCCTAATACTTCTCCACAGATCCTGGGTGTGCCTCTCCACCCATCCTCTTCTGGGTCATTTCCAGCCCAGATCCTGCCTCTGACTTCCACTTTTTGTTTTCAGCAGCATCCCTGCCAGCCTCCCAGCCAAGAGCACCTTCAGCTCCCTCTGGGGAGCTGTGTCGTCCCCCCTTCTGCCAGTATCCCTGCCAGCCAGGCCCACAGCTTGGGCATCACCTTCTGCTTTGGCTTATCCCTGAGCCCTCACACTCAGGCTCTGCCCAAATCTCTTCGGGTCCATCAGGTTAGCACAGCTGCCCCTGCCCACCCTGGGCATCCCCCAGCGTGGCCGCTGCCATACCCTTCCCCATGACACTGCTGGCTGCCATCGCATGTTGCTTGGGCTTGCCTGCGTGGCTCAGCACGGGTCATCTCCCAGCCCACCATGTTAACCTTGTCACCTCTCCTTACGTCACCCACTCAATGCCCCTCTTGTCAGCTGAAATAGGAGCTCCCTTCCCTCACTTTCAAAGCCCTTTTGCAGGCAAAAGCCTCTCATTCAGCACTGAGATATTGGCTAATCATTACTACCTTCATCTTCTGCTTGTTATGCTTTCAGACAAGACCCTTACATCCTATTGACATCCTGATTTTCCTCCTTTGCATTGTTTTTAAACTTTTCCAGTTTCCCTATGCCTACAAAAGGCTCTGATAGTGGTCAGGGTAGTGGTGTCAGCCCAGGCCACCTACTTACAATGAGCCTGGATCCAGCATTGCCTTCCATTTGTACAACAGCACCTGTCTGCTGCTCCTGGCTGAGTTGCCGAGCTGCTAGAAAATGTGCAAAAGAGAGGGGAAAAAATGTATAAATGATAGAGTGAATTTCCTCTTCAAGGCTGCTTCAGATCTTGAAAGATCCAGTCCTCTCTTGTATCCCCTCTGCCTCCTTGCTGCTGTCTCTGGCTGAAAGTTTCTACAGCCTTTATGAGTCATGAATGAAAACTCAGCTTTTAAAAAATAAATTTCTCCCAAGAAACTCTTGCAAAACAAACCCTCTGGCAGCTAAACCCAGAATCAACACCTTGACAAACTTATTGCTTTGCTCTTACTGAGATCCCTTTCCCACAACTGAAAAAGGGTATTGTTTGTAGAATACCTGGCGCAAACTGAGGCCAGCATTTACTGTGTGCTTGGTTTGTGCATATGATAATTTTCCTGGGCTTGTCCTTTATATGTGAAAGCCTGAGCGATTAAAAGCACAAGAACCCAAAGCAACATGACAGACTCCAGTCTTGCAATGGCATAAGTATATGTACAACCACCAGATCTTTAGAGAAGAGACCAAATTCATCCTTTATCCTACTTATTTTGTTTTCTAGGCTGAACAGAAGTGCTTTCTCTGTGATTCCAGATATCCATATAATCCCTATACACGGCACAACAGTCACATGGTTGAAAATGTTATCACAACTTTTGAGCCCGATAGGAAAAAAAAGTGGTGGCAGTCAGAAAATGGTAAGTTTCTTTGAGAATATATTACTGCAAAACGTTAGTGTGAGATTTATTTATGTAAGTGGGATTCATCACATATTGCCCTCATGAAGACATGAGACAAAACTACATCCGTTCTTAGATTCAGTAATACTGAGTGATTTAAACCGAATTGTGTGTAACAGTATAGGATTTCAGAAATTCTGTTTTTCTACAGACAAATTTTAAGCACAGTATCTCCAAGAGCTGACCAGAGGACCCGCAGCAGTGCTGTTATACACGGTGGCTGTGTATTTTTCACAGAGTGTCTGCTTTTCAGGGAAGTGTGATTTGTGGCAAAGGTACATTTGCCTACAGATGTGTAATGACAGAGTGTGTAAAACAAAAATATCCATTTAAAAAAAGTAGTTTGCCGTGTAAAGCATGAATACTTTAGGAAATAATTAAACGAAGCCTGGCTATCAACACCCGTATTGCCACATGTTAATTTTGTCGCAAACTTCTCTGTAGTAGTTCTTCCCACATATCAATTTATGTAGCCTTACAGCTTCTCTGTGAAGGCATGATAGGAGGAATAGCATCTACTTTACTTTATTTTTGACATGTGGTGAATATGTAAAAAATATTTGACTGTTTGGAAATTAAGGCATAGAAAAATTAAGACAATATGTTAGCCCAATTTTGGGTATCCAACTAAAACTCATAAGCCTTGTTTTTTCATTGAGTTTAGCAAGGAGAAACTTCTGGGATGAGGTCTTGTGCACAGCCTGGTCAGCAGGAGCCCTGGGATGCTGCATGCAGATGTGAACAGTGGGGTTATCAGCTGAGCTCCTGCAACTCTCCACAGAGAATGTGTGAATTGTGGGGTTTTTTCCATACTTGTTGCAGTTTTGGAAGATGCCTAGTGCAACGGCTCTGCTCATGACAGATTTCAGGTCTGGCAGTATAGAAGGGCTTAACAGAGCTGTTTAGCATGAAGAAAACGCCATATTTTTACTGGGTTTCAGGTTTTTCTTAGAAATAAGCAAACTGTTTGGTTGGATTTTAAAATAATCTTCCTGTATACAGCAAGATGTAAACCCGGAGCCTTACCATCACCGTCACTTACAGTCTGAGTGGTCTGAACAGGACCTTTAACCAGCTCCTGCAGTCTCAATGACATGCGGCATTGCTGGTGCCAGTGCCGGAAAGGCAGCGCATCACATATTACCCCTGAGAGAGCGGTCCGGCTGCCCGCTGGGTTTGTGCACAGGGGATGCCCGAAAGAGCCTAGCTGCCATGCTGGAAAAGGCATCTTTAATTCCCCACAGGACAGCTGTCTCAGCAACCCCTTCAATGTGCTCATCATGCTCTTCACTTAATTTTCATTCTCTTTTCAGGCATTGACCATGTCAGCATTAGATTGGACTTAGAATCTTTATTCCAGTTCAGCCATCTTGTCCTGACTTTTAAGGTACATCTTTTACCAGAGCTTTTATGTAATGTTATACAGTAATTACTTAACCACAGGAATAAATTGCTTATGGAGGCAGTGAAAGCTCCATCTTTAGAGGTTTGTAAGAACAGGTTAGATAAACATCTGTCAAGTATGGTTAAGTTATATTTAATCCTGCCTTAGGGGAGGAGGATAGACTGAATAGCTTCCTATTCATGTGCCTTCTGGTTCTATTTTCTATAAATCTGAGAATTAAAGCTAAAAAAAAATTAAATTGCAAAATTAAGCCCTAAAAAATTAGGACATTTCTGAACTGAGGTTGCTCTTTGAAGTTTAGTTCAGTCTTCTCACTTATATCCGTTATGATCCAGATGTTGCACATTTTTTTCTGCAAAATTCCTACATTGTTATGATAAACTTCCTTACTTAGAAAGTAATCTTACATCTACGTGGAAGGTTGCCCTTCCCTTTTGCTGAGAGGGTTCAGATGAATCCGGCTTTTTCAGAGAATCACGTAACCAGCATAGTAACACTGTAGGGAGCCTGCAAGCTCCCAAACACAGAATTTTAAATGGCAGCTGTTGGCATCCCCCAAACAGGAGTGTCAATAGAACAGCCCATGAGATGTCTTATCAACACCTGGTTAAGGAATTCTTGAAACAATATTTGTTGCAGACATTTCGGCCTGCAGCAATGCTGGTTGAGCGCTCCACCGACTTTGGTCAGACCTGGAAAGCATTTAGATACTTTGCACAGGACTGTGCAGCTTCTTTTCCCAGCATCTCTTCTGGTCCAGCAAAAAGTGTGGGAGACGTCATTTGTGACTCAAGATATTCTGACATCGAGCCCTCCACTGAAGGCGAGGTATTGCCAAGTCTCTGTGTTTGTATGAGTTCAGGTCATACGTGGCTATTTTTGTGGAGCTGAGGGTCTCTTGTCTGTATCCATCAGATCCACTTACACAGGTTCTGAGACATGAAGTGGTATTGGCTTTACTGAAGTAAGAGGGAAAGACAAACACTGCACTTTACCCTCAGTTTCACATCCAAATGAACTCATAAAACAACTCGTACAAAACCTTTGACCGCTCTTTTCTTCCTTACAAATTCACGTGGAAATGCCCCTCATGAGATCTTGACTCCATCAGCCTCCAGCACTGAAGGCAGGGGCCTGTCCTTTGATCCCTGTGGTAGGTGCCAGTCCCATCTCTACATTACTCTGGGGCACTCCTTTTCCTTCCTTCTGACACATCAGTGCACCAAAATGTCTTTTTGCCTTGCTCAGCCAAGGCCGGGTTGAAAGGATGAGAGCGCTTTCTGAACCAGGGCCACAGCCTTGTGTTTTTTCTTTTCTGGCATCAGTAAAGTGGCATTAGTAACTAATGGGTCTCAGGTAACAGGCTTTATATCCAAAAAGAATAGCTTCAGTGATCTATAGAGCTGTATTAATTTGTTTTGCAGGTTGTTTTAAAAGCTTTGGATCCCAGCCTTGAAATAGAAAATCCGTATGTGCCATATATCCAAGGTATGGATAGTACAGGTTTTCTCCACAGCTACTTTGCTGGTGTTGCTTATTTTGTGCACTGAAAGAGTGAAAAGCTCAGCTGGTGTAAATAAATGGTGTTGAAAATCAGGTACCAAAAGATCGTAGGGAGACATCTGTATTAATAGATAGAATGGACCAATCTTGTTCTCTAGCACTGAGGGCAAACGGCACAGCTTTGCAGAGCTCATCCATGCAGCTAGACTGCCTTTCCTTCTGGGATCAGGTGGCCCAATCCACGCTGCCTTTTGGGAGCAGTCCCAGAGCTGTACATGAACCTATAAAGACATTTACAGAAAATACATGTTGACCCCAGCCAGAGCCATAGCAGGGAGCGTGCTAATGCTTACACAGCTGTGTGCCAGGAGAGGGCCTGTGCCCTGGCACTGTGTGGGTTACTGGTCTTGGCCCATATCAGGTCATTTTAACTGTTTCTTCAGTATGGGGGAATTCTTGGATGACTGATCCAAGCTGAAGATTTCATACTGTTCGTCTTTGAGTGAACTTGGGCTCTTGATTTCTCACCTTTCCTTTCAGAGCTCATTACGTTGACAAACCTAAGGATCAATTTTACCAAACTCCACACCCTTGGGGATGCTCTGCTTGGAAGAAGGCACAGCGATCCCCTCGAGAAGTACTACTACGCTGTCTATGAGATGGTTGTGCGAGGCAGCTGCTTTTGCAATGGCCACGCCAGCCAGTGTGATCCCATGCAGAATCTACGGGGAGATGTTTTCCATCAGTCTGGGATGGTGCGTTGTTAATGCTGTCTCCAACAAAGGCAGTCCCTACCTGGTATTTTGAGGGAAGGAAGAGATGGAGGGAGGGAGAGGAAGCAAGTTCTCTCTTGGATTGAACATTTGCAACTCAAAGGTGTAAAATGTTTCAACAACAGCTTCTTCCTTTAAAATCCTGGGCTGGATCACTCAGAAGCTGTCTCTTTGTTGGCACTAGGTAAGGTGTTTCAAAAGCAACTGGGATAAGACATGTTGAAAATAGCAGGAAAATACCAGAGCTGTAATGGTCCAAATGTAATGCAGTAAGTAGCCTGTGGTGTGTGCAGACTTGAATGGCCAATCATCGGGTGCATTCCACACTCCAGCTGGGCTCTGCAGCAGGAGAGGAGGCATTGGCACAAAGAATCGCTGATAATGCAAAGCTAACCCATGAAAAACAGATTATTAAAATATTCAGGAACATGACTGTGAATTCTTTCCTTCTGGGAAGAAGAGTATTTTTTCTCCTGGAAAATATGTATCTCAGTATAGAGACATTTAGGGAGAGAGATACAAAATTTTAACAGTTGAAGTATCCTTTGATATTTCTAGAAGTATTTATTTTCTGAATGTTGCTCGGTGGCTTTAAAACTGTTTCATTAAATTTTGCAGGTATTTTCCAGACCTTTTTACTCAAATAACTGAGAATTACGACAGCTGAGGGAGCCAAAGAGCTTTGTATTTTCCCAGTCTTGCTGGCATACCTCGAGAAAATATCTCCCCTCCTCTCATGTCACCTCACCTCATCTCTGTTCTCACCATGTTGCAGGTCCATGGGAGATGTATCTGCCACCATAACACCGAAGGTTTGTCCTGTGAAAGATGTAAAGATTTCTACAATGATGCTCCCTGGAGGCCAGCTGAAGGGGCACAAGATAATGCTTGCAAACGTAACTCAAACATATTATTTTCCTTTTCGTAGAATAGAATCATAGAATCATTAACGTTGGAAAAGACCTCTAAGATCATCAGCTCCAACCATCAACCCCACACCACCATGCCTGCTAAACCATGTCCCAAAGTGCCACATCTACATGTTTTTTAAACATCTCCAGGGATGGTGGACTCCACCACCTCCCTGGGCAGCCTGTCCCGATGCCTTACCACTCTTTCAGTAAAGAAATTTTTCACAATATCCAATCTAAACCTCCCCTGACACAAATTGAGGCCATTTCCTCTCGTCCTATCGCTAGTTACCTGCGAGAAGAGGCCAAAACCCACCTCACTACAACCTTCTTTCAGGCAGCTGTAGAGGGCAGTAATATCCCCCCTCAGCCTCCTCTTTTCCAGACTAAACAGTCCCAGTTCCCTCAGCTGCTCCTCATAAGACTTGTTCTGCAGACCCTTCACCAGTCTTGTTGCTCTTCTCTGGACACGCTCCAGCAACTCAGTGTCCTTCTTGTACTATTTTCAATAGTTGTGGGGTGGTTGTAGCACAATCCTGGCGTAATGCGTAATGGGATGGCTGGGTTTCTGGGAGGGAGACCTTTCCATGCCTCTTCTAGAAAAACAGATGGATTCCTGTATCAGTCGGTGCTGTGTTGCCCTACAGGAAAGAGAGCTGTTTCACGTTCTTGTTCTTCATAAAGATAAAAAACCAGTAAAGAAGGGAAAAAACAACTAATGCAGAAAAGATCATTCATTGGTTTGCACAGGGTCTTTCTTGTGAATGAAAAAATAATTTGGACAAGGCTGAATTATTTATATCCACAATACAGAGTAATGTGGGATATACAAGAATAATGTATTACGTTCTGTGACAAACATTCAGCTAGATCTTTCTTCAGTGAAGCAGTGCTCCCCTCTGCATATCAGGCACACTCACCTGCATGGGTACTTTTCCAAGTGTAGGGCCGAGTTCTGTTGGAAGTCTCAAATGTTTCCCCCCAGCTGTAAAGCACAAGGCCTGGGAAGCTGTAATCTTGCTGGGGCACTGAAATCAGCAATGGTGGCAAGACCACAATAATAGGAGTCATGGTGCGAAATATCCCACTGTTTGTTTTGGTTTCAGGGTGTAACTGCAACAGCCACTCTGGCAGATGCCACTTTGACATGGCTGTGTACCAGGCCAGTGGTGGAGTCAGCGGTGGTGTTTGTGAGGACTGCCAGGACAACACCACGGGGCAACACTGTGACCAGTGTAAACATTTCTTTTACCGGGATCCACTCAAAGTCATCTCGGACCCTCACGCGTGCCTCCGTAAGCTTTGTTTCTTTAAATTCCATAAGAATGACACAAAACAGGGTGGTTCTGGTTCTCTTTCCTCTGAGCCTTATGGCATCCCCATGCTTAAACATTCGTAGGGCTGTAAAAATGTTACCAAAGCTGTAACACCCAAGCTACCTTATGAAGTAGCTGCATGACCACATCCTTGAACAAGCATCATGAAAAGGGCTGCATAATCCAACTCATCGCTAAACTGAGCTTTGAAATCTGGCAGGCCTATCATCTTTTTTGAACAACATCAATATAAATATGAATAGTAATAGTGCTGTTACTTCTGTGATAGTCAGGGATTTCAGGAGAGGTGCAAAATGATGGGAGGAGCAATAACTTTTACTAGATACTTGCCATATATAAGAAAAATAAGCTTTCAGGCATGAAAGTCCTTCTTCTGAAAAATGAGCTAAATTCAGTATTAACATAGGATGGGAAAAATGCTCTAAGTATAATTTAATTGTAGCAATTGGTTGGCATGACAATTCCTTAAGGAGTCGAGGGGAGATTACCCAGGGAAGTGGTGTGGTAGATGTTAGCTCTGCTGTGAGAAATGGGTAGTGCCTTAGGAAAAAATAGGATGCATTAGGAAGGCAGTATCCCCTGCCAAATCCATTGCTTCCAGTAAATAAGTCAGCTGTGGCCAACTCAGACCAGCTCTGGGGAGGTGGCTCACACTTGGTACCCCTCTGCAATGCTACAGCTTTCATGAGAACATCCCCAAAAGTTATACTTTATAGTCATAGGGCCCTCTTCTTCCCAGGTACTCTGGAGAAGGTAAGGAGTGGATGAGTAACGCCTATTTCTACCCAAAGCAAAGGGTGTATTTCTACAAAAATGAAGGCTGTAACACTCCTCCACAGAAAAAGTATATCTTGGAAACACTCGCATAATATTTAACAGCAGCTGTGCATTAACTGTAAAGCATCCAACACAGCGAGCACAGATGAACATCTCTAATCTTTACAAGAATCCTGAATTTGTGCCTACTTGCAGTTCTGAAATTCCATTTTCATGCTTGTATCTAAATGTGCTTTTTTTACATGTCTCCTTGACCATGCCTGTAGCTTGCAACTGTGACCCAGAAGGTACACTGCATGACGGCGTGTGCGACAGCCACACCGATCCTGCTCTGGGAATGGTCGCGGGCCGGTGCCCTTGCAAGGAGAACGTGGAGGGTGTCCGCTGTGACAAATGCAGGGCGAACTACTACGGGCTGAGCAGCAGTGATCCGCTGGGCTGCCAGCGTATGTAAACCACCTCTTTTGTTCTTCTTTCCGAAGCACTTTTGAGAGATGGAGGCAGTTGAATGCACAGATGCACACAGTAATGCACAGATACTACCTGCTTCACAAAATACCCAGTTGCCTGCTATAATTTAATGTCAATGTAATTTAGTTGAATGTACCTGGTGCAGCATCTGAGACAGAAAAGATGCAAAATCACTTGCGGAATACATAGTATATTATAATGGATCAGGCTGTTATTAATAGAAGCATTGTTAAACATGTAATTTAATTGAAAAGTGAGATTAAAACACATGAAAATAATTTTAGAATCAAATTCAGCACAAGGGTGAATGCAAAGCCACAGAGGGGATCCCAGGAATCGCTGTTGGGATACTCGGACTCTGCGCTGCACAGTGCAGCACTGAGACGGCAGGAGCTGCTGCCTTGCTATGAGAGCTGCCAGCCAGCTGTTGCTCCCAGCAAGGCTCGCTGGAGAACACATCCCACCCCTACCCGGGCCCATGGTGGGTTTGTGAGCACGTTATGCCCACAGCATGGTGCTCAGCAACGTGCAAGGACTGCGCAGCGCGGGCCAGCACATGGCAAACCACCACACCGGACTTCTGGCAGTGCCCCGCTCCCCCCGGAGAGGGTCCCTGCTGGGGAAGCAGCCTATTCCCCGAGGGCTGTCCGAGGGCAGCAGGGTGCCAGGATGTGTCCATCTGCAGAGCATCCGTCCCGAGGACAGAGACTGCCCCATCTAAAGCAAACACCAGTGCCGCTGCCATCACTGGAGCCCGTAGAGGTAACCACGTGTTTTTATCCCTGCAGCCTGCAACTGCGATCCCGCCGGCAGTTTGCCTTTCTCCATCTGCCGTCCTGCCACTGGAGAGTGCTTCTGCCAGCGCTTTGCCACAGGGCGACGCTGCGAAAAATGCCTCGTGCGTACTCCGCTTTTGTTATTATTTCTGCACGTCGTTTTAGGAGTCCCCTCTCCCATCTCCTACCTTTTCATTGCCAGAAAACTAAACAATTAGTCAAAATTCAAAACAGTTTTACAGCTGTATGCTCCCATTTTGCATTGACACATCTGGTTCTTTTTTACTGCTTGCAAACACTTGTGCAATCGAACTGCACTAGGAGGAGCACTCACAGGAAAGAAAGGAAATGCAAAATCATGTTCTCAGACCATTTTTGCTATTTCCAGAGCAACTTGCTTGCTCAAATTGGTAAATATCTGGCTATTTTCTTGCAGTGGCTGAGCATCCATGCAATCTAGTAAGAAACATTCTCACATGGCCAATCACAGGCAGGCAGCCCGGGAGTGCTCCAGAGCATCATTCATCCAGGGGGATAAGTTCTGTTGTGCTTTACATACTTAAATATTTGCCATAAAAAATCTTTCACTTTCTTTTTATCCCAGGTAGGATACTGGGGTCTTGGCAACAGCTTGTATGGCTGTTCTCCATGTGACTGTGACATTGGTGGATCCCAGAATAACTTGTAAGTTAATTTTCTTCAAGATTTTCTTGGTTTGAGGTTTTAGAAACTCTTAGGCTACACTTTCTAATTAGGTTAACAGAGTCTCAGTACAAATGGGGAAATAGACTGTAGACGTAATTTGATTACATACAAACGGTGTAAAGTCGTGTTGGGATCTTGGAAATTTATTTGTGATTTTAAAGGGGATTTACCTTTTTGCTTTGAAGCCAACTTTGAATAAGCTTGAGTCAAGATTGTTTAACATAAAATACAAACTGCATGGTTTCAGAGAACCAGAGGCCCTAATATTAATAGAAATTGCAAGTAAATTAGAGATCACGTTTTTAACTTAGCTTCATACATCTACTTTAAAAGCTAGAAAGATCTTAATTTTTTGTGTCATACTGGGTCCTATTCAAAATATATAATTTCAGAAGCAAGCTTGGTTTCAGTTGGGTTCATTCAGGAGTTTATTGGGTAGCAGTCTTCACTACTGCTGTTAGACTTCAGACACAGGAGCGCATAGGCTGGTGCCATAGAGCAGTTCCTTGTGAGAAGGTAAATCAAAGCTAGTAATTATCTGATGTGTTAAATAGGAGTGCAAGTATATGAAAATTACGATATCACATCAAACCAAAGGTCCTTCTGATCTCGTGTCCTGCCTCTAAAATTATGGGGGATGGATACGTAGGAATAGTGATAGATACAGTAATAGATACAGGAACAGAGACAAGAAATGGATACAGGAATAGATAGTAACAGATGCTCGGGAAACAAAATGATTTGTGCTTCAGGTGTGGAACAGATGGAGAAAGGACAAAGCATGTCACATCTCCTATGTGATGAAAAAGTATCATTGAATAAATCCAGCGTCGGAAGAAGGAAACAGAAGGGGTGGATGGTAGGAAAAAGTTTAACAGGGGAGGCAATCTGACAGTGGAAGAAATGAAGCAAAACTGAAACAAGGGTGGCGCTGAGCCACTCTCCAGCTGGGAGGACCCAGCCATGCCACACTGTGACGTCCTCCCTTTACCAACTCTTACCCTAGGTGCTCACCGAAGGACGGTCAGTGCAAGTGTCTTCCCAACATCGTGAGCCGCCAGTGCAACGAGCCAGCCCCAGGCTACTTCTTTCTACCCCTGGATTATTATATTTATGAAGCTGAACATGCAAAGCCCCTTTCTGGCTCTGCACCCTTGGTACGTAGGTGGCTTTTTAGGTGTCATACTGAGAGGGTATCTACACAGTGGTGTTATAGGAGCCGAGCCTGAGGAGAGGAGCCCTCACTCGGGGAGCAGCCAGAGCGGCTCTTTGGCAGGAGGATACAAGGCAAGTCCCTTGGCCGTCCTCAGTTCAGCCTCATTTTTCATGGGCATGACTATCCCATAACGGTGGCTGTTACCAAGCAGCAGTCGCTGCAGCATGGTGTGACCTGCAAAGCTGTGCTTGCTGCTCCTCAAGTGCAGGCTGGTCTAGCATAATTTAGAGAAATTAATTTAATTATTTAAATTAGAGGAAAGTGTTTGAGTTGCCAACAGCTATCACGAACTGTGATATTTCTGGGAATCTCTGACAGGGGAAGAATCAAATTCCTCTCTGCTCCGTTGGACTCATTCCTGCTGCCTTATATAATGGCACTGATTGTAGCTCAATTTCCTCAAGAATTTGGCATCCATCTGTAATTTTTTTAGAAAAGTTAATTTTTATGGGTTTTTTTTCCCCTCAACATGGGGGTGGTTGCTCCCCATGCAGAGTACAAGTCTGGAATGTATCCTTTCCACTGCCTGTTTTTTACTAACATTTCTTCTCCAATGTGTTGTCCAGAAGCTATAGAGAAGGAATAATAAAAAAAATGTTTATTTGCAGGTCACATCCACAAATATTTAGCTGTAATCACAACCAGTAATCATCCTACAGTCCAATAATTAAATGGAAAACAGATGTCTGGGACATAGCTTATGAGACGAAGTGCAAGTTCATTTTAAGGGAGTGAGGGAAAAGGGTTTCCAGCAGCTGCTGAGCCATAGTTTCACCCAGCAAAGAATAAAGCTTGTTTTGAGAATGTGGATTTTCATTTAGCTGCTCACATACACTTCAAAATTGTTGAGACAGTGCTGCCCCTCTCTCATTACTTCATAGGTTAAACCAAGCACTCTTCCAAGGTGTGACACCTACTTCCAGAAGCAAGGCTATGAGTTCACAATTGAAAATGGAAAGATTGTGTTGAACAGGAGCAAGAAACGAAGTGTAAGAAAATCTGGACTGGAACGGGTAAATTGGTGCTTAAATAGTTGCTTAAAATTACACCAAACACTAAAACTTTATTTTGCAACAGAGGGCAAGGAAATGTCTGAGTATGTGGGATTTGCAGACCTAGACGTTACAATCCTTACACAAATGAAATCGGTTTTTTTGGTACACAGTTGAGCTGGACGTTTTATAATTCACATCAACATGTTTGCTCTGCTATGTCCAGTGCCATTGTAGGCTCAGGTTCAATGGATTGTTTAGGAGGGAAGAGCCCCGATGAAAGGTGAAATCCTTTTTTTTTGTTTTGCTTGCAAGATATTTCTGTTTAAGTGTACCTAGACTTTAACATGGTACCTACTGTATTTACTACTGCAGCTTTCCATTGTAAGTATTGATATTTATTTATTCAGCTTATAATGGAAAGTCCAGCCATGTATGAAATCAAGCTTAATCTGTTTAAGATTTACAATGTGAATGCCTGGAGATGCCAGATACGCAGATATGGATGGATTATTCTAGTCCTTCTTGTTGCTGTTGTTGCAAAGCTAGAGGAAGCCTTTCCTTATATGTGACCCTAAACATCCTTCATCTGGGTGAGTTCTTAGAGTGTCAACTGAAAGCTTGTTCAGAAAATGATGCTGGCTGATGGCTGCAAGAAGTAAATAACATGGCAAAAATACTTCCTTTCTTTTTCTGAGGTGTTTTTTTTTTTCAATTTGATGCTGTCTGTTTTTGAAAATGTCAATATGTGTTTGCAGGGTGTGATGCAATTTGGGCAGGACTCAGCTGTGGTGGTGGTTTTCAGGCAGCCCAGCGCTGGCCGGTCTGTCACATGGACGGGACCCGGCTTCGCCCGTGTTCCCAGCGGAGCTGGGCTGAGGTTCATGATCAACAACATTCCCTTTGCTATGGACTTTGATATCATGATTCGTTATGAGCCTGAGGTACTTGTGACGTCTTGTGTGTCTTGTGACGTTGTGATAGATGCAGGGTTTATGTTGTCAGTAATAGCATGCAGCATCTTGTCCCACTCTTTATATTTAAAATTTAAATTGTTTGCCTTTTCATCCTTACCAACCAAGTAACATGCCCTCCTCTGATCCTCTTAAGCCTTTCCACTCAAATCCGAAAAGTCAGCACTACCAGTGTTTCCTAAGCATCAGCCAAGATTTCATCTTCTGGAGTTCCTCTTTTATTACATTTGCTTGGACTGGACTTCACAAATCAGACACGTGCAAAATGCAGCTCTTTTTAGATGAGCATCCTGTATTTCTAGCTGGGATTTTCTGGGCAGAAAAATGTGCACAGGCGTAAGTGATCTGAGTAGATATTTATCCAGGGCTTTTGCAGACATCCAGCTTCCCAGTGGCTCCAGCCGGGCTCTGAGATATGTGAAAATTGTAGGAAAACAGCCAAAATCTTATTTTTTGCTGGGACAAAATTTCTCAATGATGAAGACATGTCTAGGACAATCTGTTAACCCAAATTTGTTTAAACCCAAGTTCATACTCATGTCTTCAAAAACACAGGCGAGTGTTTTGTTGGTACTAGTATTTGTACATGCCTTGCTCTTCAGCTTTGCAGCTCCCTGGGACAATCCCACCACTTGAGATCCTCCTCCTGTCTATTGTATTCGGTTCTCTTACTGTCATTCCGAGGCAAACAACACTCCCAGTGTCTTAAAATGTGAGAACAATTTTACAGTGGGCTGGTTTGATGTAGCCTTTTTCCTTCTAAGGATTAGATTAAACAGTTGAATCTTAAAGACTTTTGTTGCAAAGTCTTTTATGTTTGCTATTCCTTATTACATGTGAGAGGAGGCAGATAATGAAGGATATCTCCAGGACAATGCTGTGCTAAGAAAGGAAACAACTCCAATGACTTCAACAGAGCTGTTTCCATTTACACCGGCTGAGGTCCCATTTCCATCTCTGCTCTTCAATTAGCCATTGCAAATACAATGCATTTTTCACAAATAACGTTATTTTTTCAGTCCTGTAAAGAAAAAAGAGAAAATCTGTTTTGTCACTGCAGTGTGCAATTGTTCAGATGACTTTCATTAACCCTGACAAAGAGAAAATGGGTTTTTCAGGTATGAAAAATGACCATAGTTTTTGTCCTTTGTTTATAGTCCTTGGAAGACTGGCTAGCAAGTGTTGCTGTCCAGCCCACTGGTATTTTGTCAAGTCAACGCTGCAAAAGCAAGGGCCTTTCACAGGAGCCACATGTGTTGCCTCTCCCAGCTACAAAGAGGTCTGACTATTCCTGTCCTTTCGCCTGTAGATTTTCTGTGTACAAATCTTTTACTGAAGCACTGCAGGGCGATAGATGTGTGGGAAAGTGGGAATATTAGAAACACATGTGTGGCCTTTCCTGTTGCTGTCACACCACAATACCACATAGGCTCTAAGGAAGAGTCTGATGCTCTCATCCTCAGCCTGGCAAAGGTTTGCCCAAGCTGGGAGAGCAGCCTGAGACCCTGCTGGGGTTAGTTGTAGCTTTGGCTAAGGTCCAGCTGTAGCTATTTTAGTATGGAAAGGAAATATTGACTTAAAGTCACTGTCCTAGCCTATTTTCAAAACAAGTTTTTCAGCTTGGACCTATGGAAAGAATAGAGAGGAGCCAAGAGGACGAGACCAAAATCTTCATCAAACAGGGACAGGAAAAGACAAATATGAACAGTGAGCTGCAAACTCCTTTGCTTGAAGTAGTAAAACCTGCCATTTTCAGTTTAATCTCACCAGGTTTAAACTGCACTTGGTGACTCACCCAGGCAGAAGCCACGCAGCTTTCCCAAAGCCCACAAGCAGTGGGGCTGGTCCTGCTCCCCGCAGCAGCAGGGCTTGCTGGGGGCTGCTGGCACTAGGATGCAGGCACAGGGGGGAGGGAGGGCTCACAGTATCCCCCAGACTTGCCTTGTCCCAGTCCTGGCTACAGCTGTGCTTTATTTCTGCTAAACAGGATTGCACTTCTGCAAACTCCAGTCTGTCTGGAGCCGGGAACGGAATATTCTGTGGATGTGTATTTTGCTCAGGCCTCTGCCTCTGATCCAAAGGTGAAATCGTTCATCTTGATTGACTCAGTGAGTAGTTCTGTCACTATTCCCTGGAAGCTGTATTTATACCAGTGTGATTTTTTTTTTTACACAGACTTACTCAAAATAATTTTAAATCATTTACAGTGTGTTTTAATAGAAATTGAGGGAAATGTGCTTCTGCTTTCCTCTGTTGTCACTGTGGCGCATGGTTTTGTATGGAGAGACAGGATTGTATCCATTTTAATTTTCATGGAGCAATACAATAATAGCTCATCAAGTCATACCTGTTGCATATGTTTATAGTCAGAGTATGTACCTCCATCTGTTGTTCATTTATTGTAAGCACACTCCACATATGCTGACAAGATGCTGTGGTTCAGGATATAAATTCGTTCAGTTCTTTATCAGTTAGATTTTTTAAAAATCTCTGTAATTTGTCTGAATCTAATTTTAAAAATCATGGATATATTTAAAGTTGCCTTTGGAAAAGTAAAATTAGTTCTGTACTTTCCCAGGAATGGCGTGCAGACATTTCCCAAGTTTCCACCAAGTCACGAACTGGGTGTTAGTTTTGGGTCCCTCTCTTCAGAAAAATATTTTTAAGCCCATTGCTCTAATTGCTTCTGTAGAACTGGACTTAACAAGGGCTGGCTGTACTTGGACATAGAACCTTCAGCTGATTTTTCTCTGTCTCGGTAATACAAGTAAAAATGTTGGCCAGATACCACTTTTGGAGTCATCAGCATGGCACCTCTTGGAAGCAAAACCAGTTCTGAGTATATGTCTGAGGTCTTATTATAATCTGACTTTTTTTATACAGTCTCTTTTATTTGAAGAACTAGGGGAATGTCTAGACCTTCAGAGTAAATGTGAATTTAGATGACTGAGAAGCACAACAGCAGATTTGGAAACGTGGTGCTCCAGGCCTCTGTCCTTGCAATGCAGAGCACAGTAGAGAATGTGGGAAATTCTGGTTTTCAGTATATCTCATACAAAATATTTTCTTTTCCCTCTTAATGCCAAAGCTTGGACTTATTCCCAGAATTGGCTCCGTGGAGAACTTATGCAGTGAAAAGGATTTAGAAGAGTACCAGAAGTATCACTGTATTGAAATTGCATCAGAAGTTGGACCTCATGTCCTGCCCGAAGCGTGCACACGGCTCATAGTGAGCATGTCAGCCCGTATTCACAACGGCGCCGTCGGTAAGGAGCAACCTGCACAGGCAGCTCTTTTGGACAGTTACTGGTTTTCCCTTGAGTTGATAGATATACAATCCTACAATCATAGAATGCTTTGGGTTGGAAGGGCCTTTAGAGGTCATCTAGTCCAACCCCCCTGTAGTGAGCAGGGACGTCTTCGACTAGACCACGTTGCTCAGAGCACCAAACATCCCTTGAATGTTTCCAGGGATGGGGCCTCCACTACTTTTCTGGGCAACCAGTGTTTTACCACCCTCATTGTAAAAAATTTCTTCCTTATATCCAGTCTACATCCACCCTCCTTCAGTTTAAAACTATTACTCCTTGTCCTACCGCTACAGGCCCTGTTAAAAAGCCTGTCCCTATCTTTATTATAAACCCACTTTAAGTACTGGAAGGCCACAATAAGGTCTCCCTGGAGCCTTCTCTTCTCCAGGCTGAACAGCCCCAGCTCTCTCAGCCTTTCCTCATAGGAGAAGTGTTCCAGCCCTCTGATCATTTTTGTGGCCTCCTCTGGCCCCACTCCAACAGGTCCATGTCTGTCCTGTGCTAAGGGCTCCAGAGCTGGATGCAGGACTCCCAGTGGGATCTCACCAGAGCGGAGCAGAGGGGCGGAATCGCCTCCCTCGCCCTGCTGGCAATGCTGCTGGGGGATGCGGCTCAGGGTGTGGTTGGCCTTCTGGGCTGCAGATTGTTGGCTCATGTCCAGCTTTTCATCCACCAGCACCCCACAGTCCTTCTCAGCAGGGCTGCTCTCAGTCCCTTCATCCCCCAGCCTGTATTGATACCGAGGATTGCCCCAACCCAGGTGCAGGACCCTTCACTTGGCCTTGTTGAACCTATGAGATTCACACAGGATGACTTCTCAAGCTTGTCCAGGTCTCTGTATGACATCCCATCCTGGTGTGTCAACTGCACCACTCAGCTTGGTGTCATCTACAAACTTCCTGAGGGTGCACTCAGTCTTGCTATCTGTTTCATTGATGAAAATATTAGACAGTACTGGTCCCAGTACGGACCCCTGAGGGACACCACTTGTCACCGATCTCCATTTGGACATCGAGCTGTTGACCACTACGCTCTGGATGCAACCATCCAACCAATTCCTCGTCCACCAAAGAGTCTACCCATCAAATCTGTATTTAGAGAGAAGGGTGTTGTGGGGGACCATGTCAAACGCTTTACAGAAGCCCAGATAGATGACATCCATTCCTTTTCCCTTGTCCACTAATACAGTCACTCCGTCATAGAAGGCCACTAGGTTGGTCAGGCAGGACTTGACCTTGGTAAAGCCATGCTGGGTGTCTTGAATCACTGTCCTGTCCTCCATGTGCCTTAGCATAGCTTCGAGGAGGATCTGTTCCATGATCTTCCCAGGCACAGAGGTGAGGCTGACACGTCAGTAGTTCCCAGGGTCCTCCTTTCTATGCTTTTTAAAAATGGGCTCAATATTTCCCTTCCTGCAGTCACCAGGGACTTCACCTGACTACCATGACTTCTCAAATATCATGGGGAGTGTCTTGGCAACTACATCAGGCAGTTCCCTCAGGACTCTGGGATGCATCTCATCAGGTCCCATAGACTTCTGTATGTTCAGGTTCCTCAGGTGGTCACAAACTTGGCCTTCCCTTAAAGTGGGAGAGGCTTTACCCCCCGGCCCCCATCTTGCAGTCCAACAACTGGGGAGGGGTGTTCTGCTAAGAAGGTGACACGGCCAGCAGCCCAGATGAAGAGGCTCTGCACGAACACACACACTCTGTTCATGGTGGCGTAGGTAAGTGAAGCCACTCAGCATGTGGTATGTATGGACATGCAGGTTATATCCCGCTGAACCCTGAGTGTGCTGCAAACACCTTTTGGCAGCATGGCTCTTGGAGTCCATCATGTCTGATGAGCTTCACGGAGCAGCGTGACAGGGACCATGGCAGTGCTTGTGTGTTTTCTGAAGAGCATTTCAATCAGATGCAGCTTCACCAGATGGCCAAAGCCTAACTTTCGTACTTTTCTGGCTGCTGTAAAATCACAGAGGAGTTTTTAAGCCATCTCCCTGGATGCTGTAGGCCAGCTGGATGCCCTGGTAGGACTCCAGGCATGATGACACCCAAGCTGATGTGCTGGAAGAGATTCACCAAGAAAACTTTGGTGGTGTCCCAGCAAGAAGGCAGTAGCAGGTGGGGGTTGAAGCCCCAGGCAGTCTCCTGGACCCATCGCGGAAAGGGCAGCTGGGCTCAGTGGCTCAGGAGACTTCTCTGGTGCTGGGCCCAGAGAAATGGAGCTTATCTGCACTTCCAGTAACAGGAGAGGCCTTTCTGGACAACTTTGGTGGCCAGCTCCTCTCAGGGAGCCTTGCCTCTGATAGACCTCATGGCATCTGCTTGTTTTGGGTTATTTATAGAAGGACCAATGCCTCACTCACACATCATGTGATGTGGTCATGGCTATGCAGCCACAGACCCCCCTTGCTTAAGTTTGGACTGTGCTGACTCCCTGTTAGCCTGATTCCCATAGTGATGGGATTCTCCCAATGAAACATGGCACTTTGGTGTTCTAGCGCTGGCATCTGAGCATCCTGGACAAACATCCTCTGTGAGTTAGCAGACCAGCTTCATTCAGCAAGGCAGTCCAAGGTGTCCAGAACACAGTAAACAATACACGGGTGCAGGCTGTCTAAGTACTGTTTGCAGATTATGTCCAGTGCTGCAGCTAGACATTGATTTGCACCAAACCCTTCTAGATTTCAGGATATCTCCATTTTGGATCTACATTTTGCGATGCCCTCTTCTGTCCTATCCCAAATATGTGCTGAAGGCAGTGCCCTGAGTGTGGCAGCTTCAACACTGAGACTTGTGCTCATGCCTGATACGCCATCACCGTCAATGCTACAGCATCAAATAATCCAAGCCATGGCCATCAGTGGTTACTGAAGCACTGATGAGAATAATCGAGCTCTTTCTGTCCTGTTTTTAAGTGTAAAACCTGCAAGTTTGCTAGAGTAGCCAAACTCCTTTATAACCAAACTTGTTTTGATTTTCTTTCCCCTTGGCAGCATGTAAATGCAATCCCCAAGGGTCGCTGAACACCAGCTGCAGTAAACTGGGGGGCCAGTGTCAGTGCAAAGCCAACGTCGTGGGACGCTGCTGTGACTCCTGCTCTGCAGGCAGCTACGGCTTCGGCTTCCGTGGCTGCTACCGTGAGTACTTGGCAGCCAGCACCAGTACCAGTATCTGGCTCTTCATGCGTACCCCAACTTTTTAGGGCTTTGAATCCGTGATTATGTGTGAAGCAATGCAAAATATGTTTCCACAAATAACGAATTTTCCATCGCCACTGCTCGTACTGCCTTTGAGCAGTGTCAGCGATGAGCGGGGTTGGTGGGAATACATTCAGGACACAGCTTTGCTTTCGGTTTTTCCAGCATGCGAGTGCCACCCGCAAGGCTCGCTGAGCACGCTGTGCGACCAGGTGACGGGGCAGTGCTCCTGCCGCCGGGAGGTGGACGGTCAGCACTGCAGCCGATGTCTGCCTGGCTATTTTGGGTTTCCCCACTGCCGTCCTTGCCCATGTAGCGGCTACACAGAACTTTGCGACCCGGTGACCGGAGTGTGCCTGAACTGCCGCGGGTTTACGACTGGAAGCCACTGCGAAAGGTAAGTTGATGGACAGCACTGCAAAGTTCACCCAAACACTGGTGCTCCCTGAAATGCGTGTGTCACTGGGAGCCCATCTACATCCCCATGAATGCATCAGTGACCTTAAATGGAAACACATACCTAAACCCAGAATAAAACTGGGCCTAGCTGCTGAATGGCAGGTATCTATTTGTTTGGCAAATGCCTGTGGGAATGTGCATGTAGTGCCTGTGGGAGGGCTGCGGGCACAGCATGCACACAGCATTGCCCTGGGCTCCCTGCAAGAAGGCATTTGAGACACGGGTGCCATGACACCATGTGCTTGGAGACACGTGCAAAGCACTGCATATGAGATACACTGACTCCTGCCAGCTTTTAAGTTGCCAAGAGGCTAAGCTTGTGCTGAATGCTCAGTTTAATACCTGCAATTATCTCTGAGGAGCTTAAATAAACATGTCCTGTTTCCTGGTTCATATTATTTCCATATGACCAGCAAATGACTTTTCCCACATGTTCCAGCTCCGTTCAAAACAATGCTCCTCTTTTTCATTCTATACACTGGCAGCAGTCTCAGAGTTCAGCAGGGACATCAGAATTATATTCATTAGCTGTTTAGTTTAGTTTGGCAGGATTGTACCTTGTCGTTCACTTTTAAGAGGATTTCCTTGTGAAACCTATTGAGATTTTCTTGCAGTGCTTTTGGACAATACAGCCTTTGGCTATTGTGCTTGTAGGTGGCAAATAATAGGTTAAAAATGGGAGGCTGAAATACTTGCTGCCCTGTGCCTCTGCAGGAGCTCCAGACCCCAGGACGAGGATAATCGAATAGCCAAGACTTCTAGCCTGGCTTGTATACTTATAGAGAATTGTGTTCCCGTTAGCCATAGCAAAGCAGATCAAAGACTGAGGATGCTTCAGAAGCTGCTGTGCTGCCACAGCTGCGGGGCCACAGAGGGGACGGGACGCGAAGGAGGCGGTGGCAGGCAGGGTGACGGGGGTGGCCGAGCCCCAAAGGAGCACCTAAAGCCCCCTGCCTGTCTGGGTAAGAGCACGGCCACCACTGCCTCGAAACAGCCGTCAGCCCGGGTTTGCAGAACATGTCAGGCAGAGCATGGCTGGTTTCAATGCATATGCTGCATCTAAAATACACACTGTTCTCTGAGTGCTCTGAATTAATCATTGCTTTTTTGCCCGTGCCGGGACTTTCTAATGTCATGCCAACCACTCCTTGTGTGTGTGTATGGAAATAGATGAATATATGTGGTGGTAGGTGAATATACAGAATTTTTACATGGCAGCTTTTAGCTGTCTGTGCAGAACATGTGTGATATGTCATATGTATATATTATCATTTAGATTAAAACTGTTCCAGAGTAGGTGAAAGTTTTCAGAAATATTCCTTGAAATTTTAACATATTTTTTTTACCTTTTGCTCCAGATTTTGGGAATTCAGCTCTGATTTTCCATTTTAGAACACCTTTGAAGCTGGGTATATGTGTACCAATTAATGGGGATAGTATTACAATGACCTGGAAAGTTAAATTAATTATGCAGACATATATATAGATTCCCCTGCAGGGACTGAAAGGAGCACTTCACAATTTCTGCTGCTTTGCGTTGACTGCTTTGACAGGTGCGTGGATGGCTATTATGGAAACCCTCTGAACGGAGAACCCTGCCGCCCATGCATGTGCCCAGGGGCACCTGCAAGCAACAGGTATTTTGCACGTTCCTGTTACCAGGACTCCCAGTCTTCACAACTAGTCTGCAATTGTCTCGAGGGATATTCAGGTACGAAGCAAAACAAGGACTGGTTTTGATTCTATTAAAATTAATGTAAGAGAGAAAAATGACCATCCTCTGCCCATCCTCTGTTCAGAAGTGATAACTGAGGTAATGGTAATAAAATCGATAAAATTTACTGAAATTAGGTGGGGAAGTCCTGACTGAGAAGAGTGGGAATTGTGCAATTAATTTTTGAAAAAGGGATTCACCTTTGTGAATACAGTGAAGCCGCTGATTAATCTGATGGCACTCTGTGGAAAACTCCTCCTTTCCAGGGGCACTGCATTAACCTGGTGGGGAGAGGCAGGGAGAGTTGCAGTTGCTCACTACCTCTGAAAAACAAGCGTTGGAAGACCAATTTGGAAAGAACAGGGCATCAAAAAGAGCTGATAAGATTTCCTAATCAGAGAAAGTCTGTCGTATAGAAGAATCTTGCTTTGACGTTAGGCGCGTGACTGTTTCACTGCTCAAATGGTCACTTTAGCAATGAGGTTTCCATTCTCAGCTGTCTCAAATGCAGATATTTTTGCAGCAAACTGATGCCTTGCTTCCTAAGATCCCATTGACTTAGCTTGAATTTCTGAAGGGAAAACTGAAGGTATTTCCCTCTCCCTGGGTGTTAGAAAGACCTACAGTGATGGAAGCAAGCCCTAATGGGAAACACTGCCAAAAACTAAATCAATACTGCCATCTTTACTTAGGCCAGTTTCCCTTGTAAGTCAAGTGTAGTTTTGCCTGAGTAATTGCTGTAGGGCCAAAATGATGCTTGCTGGTACTGCCCCAGGGGACTTCTGTCCTCACAAACCACCGCAGTCGTCAGTTCTGGACATTCTTCCTCCTGCTCCTTTCAAGACCAGAGGCTCTTGGTCACCTCTGTGGCACCGGGCTCACTTCCTCAGAGACTGTGAAAAGCTCTGGTCCTGAGGACCATGGCTAAAGAGCAGAGTCCTTGGTTCAGAATGAACCAGTGGATGAGGTCCCAGCAATGCCAGCCTGCCCAAAAAGGCTTCTGAGATGCAGAGAGGTAGCACCCCAATCGGGGCAGGCATTGGGATGGTGTGCAGAAGTAATTGCAGTGCCAGCAAGCAAGTACAGAGCGTCCCAGAGCTTGTCTGACCTCCTGGGGATCCTCCACTGGGTTACGGAAAGGAAGGCAGGTCTGCCGGGCTCCGGGTTGCTCTGCGAAAGTGGACCCCCCACCTTCCTGTGCTGCTGTCATGGTGAAATCCCCAGGGAAAATCCTGCAAATATGGCCAACCCTGACTACTGCCACTGAAAGGACTTTGCTGGAAAAAGATATTTGGAGGTGTTGTGTGAGGGGGCACCTATTCACTCCTGCTGAAAGGACTTCCTTGGTAAAAATTACTTGGAAGGAGGAGAGTGCGTTGCCATTAGATTTCAGTGTGGGAGATGTAATTTAAACTGATCATAGGATTAAAGGGCAACAGTCTCAAACAGCTGGACATTTTCCACTGAAAATGTGCGTTTCTACAGACAGTCTGAATCTTTTAACAGTATTACTGGAACTTACATTTTTCACTGAAATTCCCATAAGCCAGCAAATATTTTTACCTTCCTCTCCACAGGCAATCGCTGTGACGAGTGTCTTAGTGGGTTTTACAAAAACCCAGGCAGCCCCGGGCTTGACTGTGTGCCATGTCCCTGCAATCACAACATTGATGTGACAGACCCAGAGTCCTGTAACAGGGTCACTGGGGAATGCACCAAGTGTTTACACAACACCCACGGAGCAAACTGCCAGTTCTGCAAACCAGGGTATTTTGGCTCAGCTCTCAATCAAAACTGTCGAAGTAAGTAAGCAACAGCACTGCAACTCCGTATTACTACCAACAAAAGTTTTAAAGAAATTAGGCTGTAGGGAGAGGCTAGCTCTTGGAGGGACAGTAAAACTAAAGCACATCAATAGAGCAAAATATGAGAGTACCAAATATATTTCTATCCAGTGATACAAATAACTGTTAATATGGCATCTATTAAATTCTTCGTCATCCAAGTCTCACTAAATCTCATACTGAATATCCCTCATAGGAAATACTCATTTATGAAACAAAATCAATACTCTGTGTTAGAAAAGTGAATGTGCATTCAGGCCATTCAGGAAGGAATCAAAAGTAAAGGAATCAAAGATAGTTGTTTATCCATGTTGCTGGCTGATGCCAACTAAGCAATGCTCAGTTAACCAGATGATCCCTTGCTGATCTCCCTCCTTTACCAGTGGTTTTCATTAAGTGGCTAGAATGAGATTGTTCAGGCATTTTAATAGACTCCATGTGGATGCTGTCAATAACTCAGCATTTTTAACAGAAAGGTGGGAGGGTAGGAAAAAGCAAGGCATAAGTTTCTTTGCAACGTTTCTCAAAGACTGTTTTCACCAATGTGTCCGATTGAGGGTCTTATTTCTACAGGCCGTACAATTATAAGTATTTTCAAGAAACTTTTTTTCTGGCAAGCTCAAAAATACAGTTCAAGCCCGTTCCTTGTTCAGTCCTGGAAGATGTGCTTTAGAAGTGATTAAGCAAGAACTTTTGGCTCCTCACGAGAAAGGCTTCTTATCTTACTTGGCTTACTGGGGTTTCCCACGCTGGGTAGTGCCTACTGTAAATCAGCTTCTCCTCACCCAGCATATTTAACATTTCATTCTAAGAAGATTCAAAATTCACTATGCCTTCATTTTTTATGCCTGTATTAAAAGTACTGAACGTTCCCAGTAAGTTTGCTCAAAGCGATACGTAAGCTGTTATAGCAAGATAGGTAATCTGTAGAGGATTAAAAATGGGTTCAAGATTAGTAGCAGTAAACCTACAGCATGGGTTTTATATACAGTTCTGATTGTCCATCGATTGCCTATATTATTGTCTCCTGTAGTAACTGTCCTTCTTTTTCCAGGGTGCATGTGCAATCCGGCAGGCGTTGGCCGTGCCGTGTGCCCGGGGGGGGACGCAGCCTGTCTGTGTGACCCAGCCACGGGGACTTGCCCGTGCCTGCCCAACGTGGTGGGCACGACTTGCGACCAGTGCGCCTCTGGCTACTGGGACCTGGCTAGTGGAAAAGGATGTCAGATCTGCGACTGTGATTCAAAAAACTCCCAAAGTACCCAGTGCAACCAGGCAAGAAAATTACTCTGCTTCCGGGAACGGGGGGGTGCTGTTTTGGCATGGCACCGTGGGGGCCCTCTTATGAATGAGGATAGTTTTTTTGTTGTGCTCCCTGAAAGCAAGAAGTCTTTGGAAGTTTGCAGTTGGTGCGATAACGCTTTGAGTCATTATGTCAAACGTGCTGTTCTAATAACGTGGCTCTGCTTGTAAGCAATTTCTCTTTGCATATGTGTTTCCTCATCAAGTGGATCTTAGAAATAGTTTGTAAGAAAATGTCACATAGGGGAAAACTGCCTTGTAAGTATGCGTATAGGGAAGCAGGAAGTCCAGGCTTGGACCCAAGACTCTTAGGAGTATTTTTTAAGTGTTTATTTTTGTAATGTAGTAGCTGTGGCTGTTATATTAATCATGCCTCATCTGTCAGACCTTTTCTCGTCTTTAATTCCTGTGCCCTTTTTAGGGCTAAAACGTGGAAAAAAATAAAACAGCGCTTCAGAATAGAGAGGCGAAATTGTGGTCCCATGGAGTCAGCAGCAAATTTGCTACTGAATTCAGAGCACCAGGAGCATATCCCAAGCACTTACTGATGTGCTTTAACATTTTCTTTTCAATATGCTTTCTGTTTATTCCAGTTTATTTAGTGGATTTATTATTTTTCCTAGGAAAGGTAGCTCTTAACCTCAAAGAAATACTACTGCTTTTCTGAGCTGTGCTAGTTATCAGAGCTGTAATTCCCTGCAGTTTAATTTAATATCTGAATTCCAAAATAAATTTTCTAGGGCAATGTGCATAATGTATCCTCAAGGTGTTCAGTTATAGTTAATACATCATGTAGTTAAGAGCTGAAATGTGAAGACTAGTGCTTTGCTCCAGCAAAAATAAGAAATTAATCTGTTTTGAAAAGGAGAAGAATCCTGTCTCAAATCATAGTCAGAGGATGAGTTCTCAAAGATTATTTGTAGACTGGAACATACAAACTTTTCACATTAGTAAAGTCGAGTCACCTCTCAAAGACCATTTTTTTTCACAACCTTCAGAAGGAAGATGGGAAAGATGGGCCAATACTATATAAACCATGGTGTTCAAAGACCATGTGCAAGCACTGTCACTGCAGTCCCTGTGTGGCTGTGTGACTTGTCACAGGGAGAAAAAGAAACCCAGTAAATAATGTATATCCAGATGCACGACTCTGTGGGCAGTTGTTTAATCCTGAACTGTCTTTACAGCTTACAGGCCAGTGTCCATGTAAGCTAGGTTATAGCGGAAGACGTTGCGATGAATGTGAGGAAAATTACTTTGGCAATCCCCAGACACATTGCATTTGTAAGTATTACTCGGTGGGGACAATTGGATTAGAAACTACCTCAGCAGAAACATTTGCTCTCTACAGGGGAGATGGAACATACATCTAAGGAAACAGGCTTTCATACATTTGTGTATACAAGATGGATAAAATTGTTTATATTATCTATATATAATATAAATATGGTTACGATGGGACCATGTAAGTTAGAGCTGAAGAAGAGCCATTAGCCAGGCAGTCCACTTTGCTCGACTCAAACACCAGTGTGTTTTGTTGTCTTGAAATGCACAATTGTACCTTTTGCATGTGTTAATCCCATGAAAAAGGAACAACTGGATGTAACTTGCTGTCCCTTTCTTGCAGCGTGTGAGTGTAACCCAGAGGGAACCAGCCAGCCCAAGTGTGACAAAGCCACCGGCGCATGTAACTGCCGCCCTGGCATCGTTGGCCGGTTCTGCGACAAGTGCAGCCGCGGCTTTGAGAAAGACTTTCCCTCTTGCCATCAGTGTCATCTTTGTTTCGATCAGTGGGACACTGAAATTACTGTCCTTGCTCAGACTGTTCAGGGATTAATGAGGTTTGCTGCAAATCTTGAAGATAGAGGAGGACAAATTCCCAGCTGTGACATGCGCTTCAAAGCCTTTGAAGATGCCATTTCTGAAGTTGAAAGAATTTTGAGACATCCTGTTCTTTCATTGGAGGCCCTCTCAGGCATTGAGGATTTTCAGGGCTATGTTCAGTAAGGGCTGGGCTGTTCCTGAAAAAATCCCTGGGCTGAGAAAGCAGTCTTCCCCCGGGCTCCACCAGCAAGCCCTACACGTCTGATCAGCACACAGATGCTGAACTGCTAAGTCACTGTTTTCAATAGATCTGTGAAAAAAATAATCCTTAGATGTATTATCTGTCCCCCACAGGCATATATTGAAATGCTGGAACTTTCCAGTTCATCCTACAGATTTTCTAAATAAGCCATTAGAAATAAATGTTTATGCTCGCTTAGAAATGTATCTCTTGTCCTCTAAAATACTGTGTTTCTCATTTCTAGTTTAAGAACAATCCAGTCTGACTTGTGCATAACTGGCATTTCCCTTTCAGACAAAAAGTTGCACAAATGGATCCCCTTCACAGCATGCTGTATGAGTTTCCTGACCTTAACAAGAACATAGAAGACATTGGGGAAGAAGCTGACCTAGTGTATGAAATTCTACAACAGAAAATACATCTGCATCAAAGTTTTCATTACTTGAATCTCAAAGGTAAGGCAGCCAGCAATTAATTGAAATAGGTGAATGTTTTCCATGACATTTTAGAATGTTTTTCTCACCATCAAACCATACAACATTTCAAAGATCCCTAGATTTTAGCTTGTAATGGTAGCGTAAAAATGTAAATACTAGCAACATTTTATACTGACTTTCCAAACTCCCTTTTACCTTAAAATGCCAGCATTTCTAGCATACTAAATTTCAGATGCATGTGCCAGAGTGACATCCGTCAGAAGTCTCATGAATCCCGATGTTTACATCAGGATTTGAAAGCCTCCCAGTTTCACAGTACAGACTCACAGATCATACAGTAGAACAGCAATGGATTTTTTTCCCACTTCTGACTCCTCTTGCTCTTAGCAATACTTAAAGAATGTTGTACCGCAGTGGTTTGTTTAATTAAAGCAGAGAGTCATAGGGCAACTTCTTAGTGTTCCCATGGGAAAATACATGACTTCACGTGGTAAGGAACTAGCTCTCCATCATCAAAAAATGTGAAGTCAGAACTGAGTTCCTTGGCATTTTTGAAACAATTACACCATCTGTGCTTGAGCTAATTATAGCCTCCACTGGCTGCTAATAGCAGTAATGACAATGTCACAGACTGGTTTCTGGAGAAAAATGGGGACCTATCATTCGAGGATCTTGAACAGATGCTAGATCATCCACAGTGGCAGAAGACTGTCAGCAGTATACGCCCCAAAGAGGCAGCTGCCAAGATATGAACCCCTAGAAGACAAGGTGTGCACTGCAGAAGACACAAGCTACAGGCAATGCACTCCCGTTTACAGTTCCTCTGTGTTTCGTTCAGGCGAGAAAAAGATTGGCCTAGACAAGATTGAAAAAAAAGAAAGAAAAGTCAACAGAATACAAAGCTGAGGGAAAGGAAGAGGGGAAAAGAGGGATTAATTGAGATTTAGGGCTCCCCTGCCCTGTTCTACTTGGCGATGCCCCCAGGGCCAGCTCTTCCGCTCAGGTCCCCGAGCGAGTGGTCAGCACAGCTCTCCCAGGCTCCGCTTCCCAATTCAACTGAGTCTTGTGCAGACTCTGAGAAAGGCAGGAAAGCAAAGAAACAGTAAATCCCAGGGAGGTCAGTGGATGCACAGCTGAAGCATCCGTGGTGCTGTCTGGTCACGTTCCAAACCCGCTTCGTCTTTTGGTCTCGGTAGATGGATAAACAGACCTATAAAAAGCACACGAGGGTGTGGGGAGGGGAAGACCTTGAGTTTAAGCTGAACTTCTGGTCTGGGCCACAAATATTCATTGGTCTCACTACTAAGCATCTAACAGCACAGAAATAACATTTTGCTCAAGATAACCAGCTTCTCTGATATCTGAGCGAAAGCCTGGCTCCATCACCCCATCTTCCTTTCAGGACCAGCAGCACATCCTAGGTATGGCTCTGTCTGCTTTTTCCTCTCTCTTTCTTGCTGGCCCAAGCAAGTGGGGTAAAGCAGGATACGGCCACGGACCCATCTGGGGCACATTTGGCACTAGTGTTCTAGACACACATGGGGAATGGGCTCCTACCTACCTCTTGTTGCAGAGATTCAAGTGAAGAAGAGTTCAGGACTCGGAGACTTCCTCACAGGCTTACATTCATCTGTCTGACCTGGAAACATCGATATCTAATGCTGAATTAAAATCACTAGAAAAAACAAGACACAAGTGTCCTTAAAAGAATGTTTCCAGTTTATGATATCTCATTAAATTACGGCTTTCCAGCCTTGGCCTCTGGCTTTGCAGCCTCTGTGGTATGGTAATGCAATGAGTACAGCTTCCTAGGCTGTAAATCAAGCCTGTGCTAAGACGCTGCGTTTAACGTAAAGGAACTTGGAAGCTCTACAGCTCCATCACAAACCAAGCGTGAAAAATGCATTTGGGCCACTTAATGGAGAGCTGAACCACTGTAAAATATTCCTGCGATGGAATTGTTGCACAGAAAACAGTCTCTGCCTTAGTTATGGAGTTAGAGCAGCCTCTTGCCAGGTATTTTGTATTAGGGGCTAACTTTAAACTGTACATTGTTTCCAAGAGTTACAAGATAAAATAAATAGCCCTGGTTCCACATGATAACTAAACATTGCTCAGCTTCAGTCAAAGCAAGGCCAAGGGCTTTAGGGCCTGATTGAAAGGACACAGGACTTGACGAGTGCCTTGTCATTGACTTCAACCAGTTACTGAGTCGGTTACCAGCACAAAGAGGGATGTTAATCAATGACCCCTAATTCTTTTTCACTGCTGACACATTAGTTCTGGCTCATTGCACATGCTTCTGCCCATGGATCTGGGGATAACTTTGGGTTCTCTGGAGATCTGGGAAGCTTCAACATCAGCGGCTTTAAATTATGTGTTTTGCAAAAGTCCTGAGTCCTTTCCTTAGGCTATTAATCTGAAAAAAATGTAATATTCTCCAACCCTTTTGAGTCTGCTGAAGGGAAAGCTTACGCTAAGCAAACAAGAAAGACTCCTGCTGGAAAGTATTTTTTGCCTGGCCTACAGGCTTATCATGGAAATGCTTTTTTTTTTTTCAATGCATCCACTCTGAAATTGGATTTTCCAGAGCCAAAGAAAACTCATAAATTCCCATTTGTAATCTAAATTTTGACCTCAGTTCAGCAGACCATTTAAATTTTGGGTGCTATGCTGAACAGACCGGACAAATGCTTTCCCAACTCACAGTCAGAAAGCTGATAATTTCATAGGTTTTAGAACTGGCATAAACAGTTCTCTTGCTGAAACTTCAAAACAGCACAAATGACGGGAGCTTTACTGCATAAGCTACTGATGAATGCAGATCAGTAGCAGTTTGTGTCAGTAATGGGGTCCACTTCATATTTTTGTATCTTCCATTGGCTTCTCATACACCTTGGACTCTGAAGAATGACATGGGATCCACTATATATACATCTATTTTAGGAGGTGTTGTAAGTATCAATAACTACTCCTGTTTGGCAGTTGGCTGAGTAAAGGAGTAAAAAGCTTGACTGAGGAAATGAAAGCTCCCTCCTTGCTGTCCCAAATCAAACACCAGTGACAACAAACTGAATCACCTGTCACTCACCATTTGTCCAGAATTCAAGTAAATACATGAATTAAATGCAACCAAAATGCAGTTGGTACTAAACCCTATTTCTCTTGCTACAGAGGCCATCAGCAATATTAGGAAACACTTTGAAGTATCATTGCTGGCAGAACAGAAGACCAGTGGGACAATCCCTACTGTAAGATACTCAGAGTACACCAGGAGCCACGCACTCGCTATGTTGGGCCATCAGGCCTTGAAAGCAAGCAATGTGCTGGAACAGCTTGAGATGATCAAGAGCCCCGACATCCAAAACCTGAATGTAAAGGTAGGCACTGTGAATTTTGAGTGGGAGCTAAACAAAAATTTCTTTTTTTATGCTGCTAGTAGGCTTTCTTTTAAAAGGGTGCTTGCATGCGTTTTTAAATCTGGAAAAGGACATTTCCCTGGCACAGACATGCAGTCACGTCAGAAACAGCTGCATTTCTCAGCTGCGGTTACTACCACCCTTTTGGAAGCCATTACTCCCAGGACAGACCCAGCACAAGGAACTGTTTAAGCAGTATCTAGTCTCAAGAGGATGTCAGTGTAAATTCAGAAAGATTAACCCCAAACTCCTCCATCAGCAACTTAAACTAAGCAGAGCAACTTTGCCCTGGAGTGGGTGGGGAGTGCTCACACATCCTTTGCATCACCCATGGGAGAGGAAGAGATTTCTGTCCTTCTGAGGGGCTGCAATGAATGCCTGATAGCACCTGCAGCCCGCCCTGCCAGATCTGGAAGAGATCATCCATCTAGGTCTTTAGTCTCAATATTTGTGTCAAACTATATGGAGGGCTACACCATTGTACCATGTTGTGTGAGAGGTGATCTGGATGCTTTAGAAGAAGCCATTGACCCATGGCCTGGATATGGCCAGGGGACAGTTTCAGCCTTTTGGCCACAAAGGAATGAAGCAAGGGTCTTAGTGCAACACATGGAGCCCAACAAATGGCTCCTGCAAGGATGCTCAGAGCCTTGGGCTGTCGTTGCATCCTTCAGAGGGACCTGTAAGTGACAGCAACACCCATCTTTGGAGAGACCAGGCCACTGTCTCTTCAGGAAAATCCCATGCTATGTTCAAAGTTCATATGATGTCAAACATCTTCCTTCCCCCATCAGTGTACCTCTGGCCCCCAGAGAAGTCCTGATATAAGCATCTTCCTTATTGCAGATCTGTGGTGTGCCAGGAGATCAGCCCTGTGTCACAGCAGCCTGTGTGGGAGCTTTGTGCCAGGACAGTCATGGGCAGTGCGGTGGCCCAAACTGCAGCGGAGCTCTTCCTCTCTCCATTGACGCCTTCAGGAGAGCTAAGGAGACTGCTGTGTTGCTAAATAACTTGACTACTCAGCTACGGGAACCTGAGAATCAGGTGCGGTATATCAAACCTACATTTGTTCAGTGAATGGAGGATGAGATTTGGGAGGTCATAAATCTACAAAAACTCACCTGTTCTTTGGAAAAAGAGCAGTGACATATTGATGGATCCTGTCTCAATATCATAGACCTATCATGGTTCAGTACTGGGAGAAACAGATGCCAGTCCCACCAAGAGACTGTGGCTCTAGCTATGCCTTCCCCTTCCTCACAGGTGCCAAGATCTCATGGGTCATGGTGCCCTGTGCCTATGGAAGTTGGTGGCATCAGGCTAGTATTGTCTATATTTTTATTGGGAAAGAGTCAAATGGCAACATTTGTCAGTAGCCTGAGTATGGCCGATGCTTATCGCAATGGGATTACTGCTGTGAGTAGCATTAAGCTCTATTGATACAACTTCGTATTACTCTTATGTTTGCCATTATGGAATTTTTGCAGATAATTTCAAGACAAAGCTTTTCTGCCCCCAGTGATGTTTAGAAGGGCATCAAGTCGTCGGCTGTACAGTAGTAGTGAAAAATAACTCAAGCAATGTGTGGCCAATGCAACATGTGCCAAGGAAACAAAACCAGACAAATCCCAAAACACCAGTAAAGACAGTTTTTTCCTATTAGCAATCAGAGATGATGCCTGTTACAGGCAAAACACATTTTCCAACAGAAATGTCATTCTGCTGTGGCTTTGTTCTGTCCCTGCAGGGTGCCTGGGCATCCATTTCTTCTTTTTAAAATGCACGCGACACTCTCCGTCACAGCTAACGGGTTTAGAAATGAGAGAAATGAGCAATCAGGGCACATGCCTGGGGCCCTGGGACACAGAGAGCAGCAGCAAAAGGCATTTGCCGAGGACATTGCCCTTGGCGCTCGCGAGCCTCAGGCAGCTCCCTGATAATATGAGCGAAGTATTTCAAGATGTTTCAGAAGTAAAAACATCACCATTTTTCTTGTTGCATGGGGAAACAGCGAATCTCTTCCCTCCGCAGAGCGCAGAGGCAGTACTTGTGCATTTCCTTAAGGCACAGCATAGCCCCCAGCAAAGCAAAATACTGTTGGAATTCAATGATTAACCTAAAGCTGTCATTTAAAGTATCAAGAATACTAATTTAATGGCAAAATGTAACTTTTAAAGACAAGCCTTAAACTCTACCTTCCTTATTTGTGTCCTCTTAAGTGTATTTTTAACAGCAAGTCCAATGCGAAAAGGCAAATTAAATTACGTTTCTTTAATGTACTGAATCTAATCACTGACATGCTGCAGCACTGCAATAGAAAATAAGTCAGCACCTTCTTTTAAAAACAGAAGGGGCTGTGGTTTAGCAATGGTTGCAGAGAGAAAAAAAATGCTTGATTTAGGCTTTCTCTGAGGCCAGATGAAGGCCATGATGTAGCAATTTCTGGAGTTCACCAAAGGGGTCTCCTACAACTTTGCAAAGCCATGTCAAGTGATTCCGGCTGAGCAGTGGATCAAAATTATTTTTGTGTCAGAGCTCAACTTGCCAAGCAATGATAGATAACCTCCAGAAAATGGCACTGCTATTTCTAATAATATTTCCAGGTTGAAAGCATTAGAAAAATGGCAGAAGACAGCAAACTGAAAGGCTCACAATTTAATGGACAGCTGGACAGGGCTAAGCATCAAGCTGAAGTTGATGGAGAGATCGCGAAGGATTTCATCCAAAAAGTGAAAGACTTCTTGTTAGGTAAATATGCAAAGTTCTTTCTGACTAATTTTTAATATATATTCCAATATAATATAGCATAATAGACAGCCAGAAAATGATTTAGCTGTATACACATGAGATTTATTGTCTACCTCCTGATCTGTACAATCTTTTTCAATCTCTTTTCTAGTGCTTCTTTCTCCCAGGTGACAATACTTTATATTAATTTTCCAATAGATCTGTTATGTTCTGATCATCATCTTTTATTGATGTGCTTAATTTGAAGCATGTGAGTAATTTCCTCAGCTCCTGGTTTATCTGAGTAAAGGACTGCTAAGATAATTTCATATAATATATAATGACCAGGCATGTCCAATTCGTGCTCAAATTTTAATCCACCCCCTTCTTCCAGGCCCACAAATAGAGGCTCTCTGTAGGGAGCGTGGGAATTAGGACACATACCGCTGCATTGCCTCCGTAAAGCTGTAACTCGAGGAATCAAAGGATTCTGGTAGAACTTCACAACTCTCATAGAAAAATAACAAACCCACTACATATAGCCTAAAACTTTTTCCACCCTTGCAACTGCAGAAAAATGCTGTAAGAAACAGATGCTAAGTTTTTTTACCAGATGCACATCAAAGGAGTTCAAATGTGGTAGGATTTTTTTAATCTCTGGAGTGTAGCTGATCTCATAAGTTTCTAAGGATTGCGTGTTGGCAGCCCTTTGCCATTCATACCTCTACATCCAAATGGGAGCGAGGACTTCCTTTGTCCAGGAACATTTAAGTTATATTATTGAACTGGAAGAAAAACTCCATTTAAGTCCTTAAGATTCTCAGATTTTTATTTGATAGCAATTGAAAATTCCACCTTTGGCTCTTTTTTTATATTTCTTAGTAGGCACACAGTATTTACTAACAGTTATAAAAGCATTTTTTCATTAATTTTTGTTTTGTAAATTGAAGTTTAAGAACAGTAAGAGCTGAGATGATGCATACAGTTACATTAAAGCTGTGGTACTCTACGTTCACGTGAATGGTAATTTTAGATGAATGTATTTCTACAGAAAATAGCTCTCAGGAACGCACTACTGTTTGCATAGTAAATGTCTTCTGTTTAATTCTTGGTGAGTTACTTTGGAGCATTAGCACAAACATTTAATATATTTCAATTGTTTTATCACCCAAGGTCTTGCCTATAAAGGGAAGCGAGCAGAAAACAGAAGTGATGATGAGACTTCACAAGGCATTGACTAACTCTGTGTGCCTGTGCCTCTTAGCACAGAACTGGGACGAGCTCATTTGTAAGGGGAATTGTCAAAATACATTTTTTCTACTGTAAATTCCGGTCCTATCTGAGTCTGACCCAAGTTCCCTCTGTAGCTTAGCCTTTCTCATTAGGCAGCGAAGGAACCACTTTCTCAATATTTTGGCAACTCCAGGGAAGGGATTACACCCACTGGCCAGCTTGGAAAGCTCCATTCACACCCCAGTCTCTCCAGTACCTCTTTGATCTGGGGGCCAAGGGAGAAATGGGTCTGACACATCTAGCTGTGCCGTGCACTGATTTAAAACCTTCTGCAGGCTCAGTTCTACATCAGAATTTTAATAACCCAGTTCAAAGTGGGTTCAAATCCTCATTTCAGCCAGTTCTGACAACACTAACGGCAGTACCTGGAAGCATAATGTGAAATTGAAAAATGTTGGAGATAATTCTCTTACCCCCTTGCTGTGCCTCTCAGCTTTATTCTCCCACATAACTCAAAGGGTAAGCAGCCTTCCTTCCGGAAGGAAGGAGCTGTACCAGGATACCCTCAGCTCCGTTTCTGTTGCAGATGAGAGCGCACCTCCAGAAGACATTGAGAAGGTGGCAAATTATGTTCTGCAGATAAACCTTCCCCTGACTCCACGAGAGCTCACAGGCATGCTTGGCAAAATCAGGAGCGTTATGAGCCGCTGTGAGAAGTACAAACTGAATGCAAATAAGAGAAACAGAAAAAGGGAGGAAGCTTGGGCACTGCTGATGGAGGCACAAGAAGCCGAGTGAGTAGAGTATTCTCGAACTGATGTGCTCCTAGTAACACTGGAGGGGAAGTTCAGATGACAGCAGATTTCAGCTTGCCATTTCCACAGGGCCTCTCCAGCAGGAACAAGCCATGGCTGCTCGGGCTGCAGGAGCCAACGTGCTGCAAGGATGCAGCTCCCACCAGCTCTTGGCTCCTCCATCTGCTGAGTCAAAGAGCCCAAAGCAGTTAGTTACTTCCACGCTGGACCTAGTGGAGCATTACATCTGTTTCACTGGGATGTTTAAATATGGGTGAGAAAGAAACAACAAGAATCAGAGAGGGAGAAAAGGTTTCACCCGTGAGTCTTCCTTACTCGTGGTGCACCTCCAGACAGCTGGCAGCATCCGGCCTCACCATTAATCCAGCAGCTCATTTGCTCCCACACAAGGTCCCTCACTGAGGTTTTGCTTTGCCAGCTCACAAACCACAATTTTAACGGTTGTTGTTGGACTTGAGGGAACATTCCTGCATGTAAGCATGGGTGCATTTGAAATGTGTTCTTGCTTTGCTCTCCACACCATGATACTACACACGCTTCTGTTTTTCCATTTTAGCAAAGCAGCTAAAGCTCTTCCACTTGTGGATGAAATTAATAATAAACTAAAAGACGTTGTGAAGTCCCAAGGACGTTCCAAAAACACCTTCATAAAGTTAAATGAAGAGATAGGAGGCATCAGAACACAAATCTCACAGGTATCTCACTGCAAATCTTATAATTTACTACATACATTTTAGAAAAAGATACTTCATCTCAAAGTTTCCTTAATGTATACTTAAATAAATAAAACCACAATGTGGTGCAGATATGACACTGATTCCATAATGCTTAAGAGTCTTCTCTCTTTAATCAATTGACATTAATCTCCCTCATTGACGTGCTCTGCAAGCTGGATGGACGTTGCATAAGAAACCACAGCCTTTGCTCTGTTTTAGGCTGAGAACCAAGTGAACAAGACAAATGACCAACTAAATGACTTGTCAGCAAAACAGTCTGAGATGGAAGATGAAATTGCCACATTGCAGGCAAAAATGCTGATGAACAAGAATCAAGCTACAAAGGCAGGAGCAGAGGCAGAAGCAGCACACAAGCAAGCCCGGAATATTGATAACGTAAGCCTTGCTGCCATATGTTAAGGGAAAAAACGTATCCATTTTGACAGTGTTTTTGATTCAGAAGTGTAATTGTGTTGCCCTGCTCTCCTCAAACTGTGTTAATGTTTTCCTTATGCCATGCAGTGTAAAATGCCATAGGTTAAGAATAATTTCTTGATTTTGAGGCTTCTGTTAAAGAACACTTCTGTTTGCTTGAATGAAAGAAAACATACACATTTCTCTGGCTACTCCATGACATTTTTCCTTGCGTTGTGTATAAGACTCATAGTCACCATGGGCACCAGTAAACACAGCAGAACAAATCACAAAACCAGATATTAAAATATGTGAGTGATGGAAGCAGCCTGGCCATTCATTCCATGCCACTCTCGTCCAGAGAAAATTGCTGTGGGAGTTACTTGGAGATTTTGGTTGGCCAGGTGCTTTTCAGTAGCTCCAGTTTTTGAGAATGGATTGAGGCAGCTAGAAATTTGCTAGAAATGCAAGGAGAACTGGACACCCACAGTGCAAGCCTGGAGCATGACCAAGCTTGCAGGTTGTAAGAACCCAGGAGAAATCTAAACTGCAGTCTCAACAGCAATCTAAATTGCTATGGAATGAAGTTAGCCAGCAAATATTACTATAGTCAAAAATGTAAAAAAAAAAATTTTAAAAATGGTGCTACAGGTAATTCATTAAATTTGAATTAAGCCTCATAGCAAAAATGAAATTTACAGAAAAGCCCTATCAAAGGAAGTACAACAGCATAAGATTTAAAAATCTTAAACCATATTTTCTTTACATCCTCGCCCTCCCTTGACACTTTACATTGCTCCACTGGCAGTTTAATTCATTTTTATCAGATTTTGCAAAGCATTGTTCAATGTACACTCATGGAGTTTTTTTTAAGAGCATGAGAGATTTAAAGTTTGCTTCAAAGAGGATATTCAAAAAAAGGTATAAAAAAAATCTCCTTTGGTACCTCAGATGAATTATGAGATGCTCTTAAACTAAGTAACGGCTTTTTGTTACAGGAATTTGCTGACATTAAAAGAAAGTACACCATTCTTCAAGAAAAGCTAAAAGCCCGAGGACCTCCAAAAGTAACGCTAGAAAAAGTGAAGCAGCTGAAAGAAGAAGCTGAAAAAATAGCTGAAGAGACTGAAAAAAAAATTAAAAGAATAACAGGTGGTGTTCTCACTTCCATAGAGAGTGATGAAAATTGTGACAGTCATGAATTAAACTGAAGTCCTTGCCCACAGACACTAACAGAGTAGGTTCACCTGAAATCACGTTTAAAACAATTTAAGTGGTGAAAATCCCTGCTTGAAGCTACCTGAATGGTTTAAAAGCAATTAAATTTATTTGGCTTATGTACTTTTTCTGACATAAATTGTATGCTGTAAGCAGAGTTTAAGAAGTGTCCACACAGAGACCTGCAGTGATTTGACTCAGACACTTTAAAAACAGGACAAGTGCAAAATCTGCATAAAACTTGATGGCAGATTTAGCTGGGAGCTTTGATTTACACACTTGCTTTGGGCATTTGGACCTTAAATCTTTCCTCTGCGCTCTGTCTTTTCTTACATTACCCGAGCGATGGCTCATGTTATAGCTAGCTGCAGGGTAGCTGTTTTTCATCAGTCCATACTTGTTGCTCAGAGATAATGTCTGATGGGGAACGGCAGAACCAACCAGGTACAAATACTGGCTTGTTTGAACAGGCAGAGAAGCATCCGTGTCCCACAGCAGGCAGCAGGGCTCGAGTACAGGCCTCGGCCATGCTGGTCCACACCCCGGTGTCGTCACCTGTGTGCACTGCCATGGAGACCGCAGCCGATGTGCCTGAATCTGCAGGGCTGCGGCCGGGGGACAGAGGGGTCATGGGTAGTGGAGACCATGGCTGCTGCGGCACCGCTTCTCACACAGCCTCTCGGGTGGGTTTAGAGTGTCACCAAAACAGACGGGTACATCTCATGTAACTGCAGGCAGGGGACCTAATTCTGCTTGTAGTGAAGGTCTGGGCATTTCCACTGGGAATCCTTCGGCCTAGGATCCTGCCAGGCTCAACGTCCAAAAATACTGTGTAACATCAGCAAAACAGAACCAGAAACTCCATCCCAGGAGCAGATCCTTCAGGACAGGACCCAAATAAATACTTTGAGCAGATACCTTAAGGAGAAGCATTAAAAGTATCCCGGTCACTCCAAATGCCCAGATGATAAGTGTGTTGGAAACAGGCAATGAATAATGTGGTTTTAACTCATTACCAGTATGTTTACAATGGTGTAGCTTCACAGGGACCAGCAGAAACACTCCTGTAAATGAGGGAGACCTAAGCCCATCATGCCTGAATTGTCTAGGCTTTACACACATCGGTCCTCTGAGTGTTTGCATTTAAGCCAATAACTTTCAGAGCTCCATGTCCTGCCCCATCCTAGCTGATGGACAAAAGCACATGCTGAGAAATGAACTTCTTTAAGACTATCACATTCCTCTTGCTATCCTGAAGCCAGACTTTTCCCTCCAGTTGCATATATAACATTCCTCATTTGAAACAGGCTTATTGCCTCCAAAACTGCTGGGAAAAGAAATGCTATTAATCCCTGGATTTGACTTACACAACAAATATGAGCATCATCGCATGTCTCTACTCTTCCAGATTTGGAGAAGAAGCTTCAGGAACTGAATCAAACCAAACAAGACAAGGCAGAGCAACTGAGACAACTAGAGGAACAAGTGATAGCCATTAAAAATGAAATCATGGAGCAGGAAAGCAAGTATGCAACATGCAAAAGTTAGGGTCTGAACAGACCATCAGGTAAAGTGCAACTGAGGGCTCCGTGCTCACCACCTCCTGAGCTTCCCAGCACAGAGGGCTGCCCTCTGTCAATACATCTGAAGTTGCTTATAGTATTTCGGCACAGTGAATAATGTAATTTTCTCCTGGTTTTCTGTCCAGTTGAGTTTATATGGAAATAGGAAATACCTTCTAATAAACGAGCTGATTAACGACTCAGGGTGTAGTCTTTGAGGGAGCTCTATCACACGCTCCTGCGCACAGCCTAGGGCTTCTCACTGCCGGGGGTTGGAAATGCAAAAGGAGGATTGCTCAGGGAGCTGCAGGTAGGTAACAGACTCCCAACACCCCGTGTCTTCTGCTGAACCCTACAGCAACCTGTGGCTGTGCCACGAGCCTGCACGGAGCTGTGCAGACAGGGATGGGGCGATGCCGGCGAAGGGCTGCCGGCTTCTGCAGCCATCCCTGCTGACAACCGGCGGCGTCCCCGGCGTGCGGTCACTCTGCCATCCCAATCTCTTCACCGCGACGGAGCAGGGGGGCACTAGGAACCCCTGGCCATGTGGGGGTCCCCCCGTGTTCACCGAAAATGCACAGCGCTGGGCAGTCCCCGGGAGGTGGGCGGCGGGGAGCCAGTTCCCCAGCGCCCACTGGATGGCAGTGCACAGATGCTTAATGCCGAGAACAACTCCAAAACCAGTTCTTTGTCAATGCCCCTCCTGCAATGCCTCTTTTTCTTATGCTTATAAGGGGTTTCCCACATTTTTCGTTAATGCAGCAAATAACTGGAGAGTAACTCCAGCTCTTAGGTTTAAGCAGCGAGTAAACGGTCACAAATGTTGAAAAACAGTTTCTCCAGCTCTTCTCTCACACGCGGCACATGCGGCACTTCACAGAAGTCAAGGTTCACTCAGCAGTTTCCTGTAGCCATAAAAACACAGGAATTGTCCTAAATTTTAGTTCATAATTCCTTTTTTTTACAAAAAATATAAAGAAGGAGACTGGGGCTAAGCGAATGCTACAGAAGGGCTAAGGTTTTAAAAAGACTGAAGGGAGCTATGCCTCAGTTTCAAAATCCCACCCTTGGTATACATACTCCTGCATGACGCTGAACAGACTTAACGATGGCTTTTCCTCTGTAAAAACCAGCCGTGTCGTTCCCAGCTGGCCTGTCCCACAGCGAGCATCCATAGCAGACTTCATTCAGCTGGGGCGAGGCGCCCAGCACTTTTTCAGAGCTCGGGTACAGCCCACCGCACATCTGTAAAACGAGAAAGGCTCTGCAGGAATACAGGGCTCTTAGCAGTTACCCATCCTCATACCAGCAGCACCCAGAAAACAGTCCTTATCTAAAAGCAAGCATTGTTTAGATCCAGTGGAGATAAACCCCACATAGTCATCACTGTGTTTGGGAGAGCCAAAGCAGCATTCGTATGTGGTGAGGGGCTTGGGTGGGAGTTGCTGGCACACCAGATTTCAGAGATATTCCTCTAATTCACACCAGCTGTGCTCCAGGGCAACCTGCAAAATCCATTACCTATATAATAGCCTCTATTGTGAAAATTATAACTTTGATGTAATCTAACAGAGACACCTGAATGCAGGTATGCACGTAATTTGCGGTTTAGCTTTTTCTGAATTTTAGCACTTTAAAAAATCATCTGTGAGGTATGAGGCTTCTTTTATAGGTCACTAGGCTGCAGGAGTGTATTTAGATTGACTTTGCCATAACGAAATCGAGCGTCTCTGTTTCACTCGGAGCACACAGCTCACCAAGCTGCTCACACTGGGGTCTCGGGGTAACGACGGATTTCCTGCAGGTTTCGGTGCAGCCCTGCTGCACTCCACCTGGAACAGCCCAACTAAAGTGCTCCGACAGAAATTCCCAATTGCATATAAAACTGAACTATTTAATTCCTGGCTTTAAAAATCTGAATTCACAAGCAGAAAGCTGAAAGAGAACTTCCTCCTAAAATCAATCGTTGGCTGTGAGAGTTGCCATATGGTTTTCGACAAGCTGCAAAGATGAGAAGCCTGTAAACACAAGGCAGTTAAACAGGCCTGGAGGGGAGATGTATCCAGGGGGGGAAACAGAAATCGCTGGAAGAAAAACGGAAACAGGAAGAAGAAAGCCAGCGTGGAATCTAACCTCCCTGCCTTCCCCCAAGCGTGCTCAGACACACAAAGCCAGCAGACCTGATGGGACCAGCGGCTACAGAACAGCAAACTCATGCCGTGACAGCTTCCGAGGTTTACAGCTACACAGCATTCCCCATTGGAAGTGGCGCAAAAACTTTTAAAGTGTTTCTGTAAAGTTAATTTGTGGGGAAATGCTGTACCTGGATCAAAATTACCTGTTTTTAGTTACCCCTGGCTCTCTTTCCTGTGGGCTGAAGTAGCTTCGGAAAACTGTTTCTTAAAAAAAAAAATTGAAATCTGTATCTTGCTGTAGGGCATTTTGACTTCAATGACATTAATCAAAATGCAAACACCGCTTAACCAAACCCACAAATAATCAAGGATATATTCAATCAAAAATGATCTCATCAGCTCTGATTGCTAGGCATTTAACCACTGCAGCGTTAGAAGAAAATGAGTGATCAAGTGGGTCCCACTGAGGTCAAATTCTGAAATTTGGTTCTTTGAGACAACCTGCAACCCAGCACAAACACAGACACCCCAGGACTGTAAAGCTGCTTCACCAACCACAGGGACAGGACAAGACACAAAACTGAATTTTTATCATTTGAAGAATCAAATTAAAATACGCCCATTCGCTATAACTCAAGAGCACTACAGAGAGCGACAGACACGAACAAGTTCACTGCACCTAACTACCCACATGGTGACTGCTGGTGGTTTTGGCTGCCTCCGAAAGGTGACCACGGTTACGGGTGATGGCTGCCACCACCTTGGCTGCGACTCCAACTCAACCCCTGACACCACGCAGCAGGGTCACCCCCAGGCTGGAACACAGGGCGTCGGCATGCCATCCGCGGCAAGGCACCAAGGAGCCTAACCACAGCGGCAAGGAGCTCCCCACAGCCCGTTTTAAGGAGGGCAGGACTTCTACAAGGCTATGAAACAGAAAGAAAAAAAAAAAGGAGGATAAAACTTCAATAAAAACTGAAAAAAAGATGGACAGAAAAAAATCCAGTGGCAATGAAACACTCTGTCCTCGCACAGTCACACACGGGGTGACGCCACTGCCCATCTGCCACGGACCGGAGCAGTTTCTAACGGCAGCAAAGTAAAACATTTTCTGTTAGTGGGACAAAAAATGTTGGTTGTATTGAAGCTTAGAATGAAAGCCACGCTGTGATTTACATGGCAGGATTGGGAAACTGAATGAGTTTTGTGAATTTAGAAGACCACATTGCAGAAGAGGTTTAGAATTACAATACCTGCCCTGTCAGCTCGAAATGGTTTAATTTCCTGGGTATCTTTAATGAAACAGCCCCACGAGTTCTTCAATTGGGAGTCCTGGGTTGTGTTTTAGACCTGGTGTTTAACCTTTAGGGCAAGTCGCTTGGTATCGCTCTGTTTCTGCTTACCCATCTGTAAAATGAGAACGAACATATTTACCTACCTCGGCAGGGTTTGCTGGGACGGGCAGACGACGGCGGGTTTCCACTCCGGCACTGCAAACAGCGAGGGCAAAGCGTTCTTGAGGGACACCGGTACCTGGTAAAGATTTACGCGTGAGTTTACGTGTTGCACGTGTGCAAGCAAAAGACGGGTGTATACACCCGGGCATCTGCCCCGGCCTGCGCTCTTCAAGCGTGTCCATCCTTCGTACCCGCTCCTTGGCGTTTATCTACCAGCACCCCTCTACCCTGGGTGCCGAGGGGACTCTGCTGCCAGCCGGCGAAGCCCCGGTGTCCCCCGGCAGAGCCCAGGGGACCGAAGCAGGAGGCCGGGAGCCTGGGGGCAGGTCCAGCAGAGCCACTCGCCCCTTGCAGCCGCCCCAGCGAAGGCAGCAGCGCCGCACGCTCCCAGCTGACAAGAAGCAGCCTGGCAGCAGCTGGCCGGGGCTCGATGGGCCTCTCTGCCCGCGGCCAGGCCCCGGCATGCATGGCGGCACGGCCACTGTCCCCAGGAGTGGCACTCCCGACCCACGTGCGTTGGCACCACAGCACCGGGCGATGCAGGGATGCTGAGCATCGCGCACGATGGTTGCCACCTCCCTGGCCCTTGGCTGGGTTTCGTGCCTTGCTGCGTGGGTACGCTCCATCCATCCATCCACCCGTCCATCCGTCCGTCCCTCCCAGGTGCCCAGCCCCACCAGCACGCCCGGCAGAAGGCAGGACTGGGTCAAAACCCCCATTCCCGCACTGCTTCCCCCCAGACGGCGGCAGGGAGAGGGGTCGCCCCGTCGGTGGGGAGCAGCGGGGAGGACGCAGCTCGTTGTGGCGGGGGGCTGGAGTCCCCCCTCGGGGCTCCCCGCTTCCCCCCCGCTGGGCTACCCTTCCTCGACGGCAGCCGCTACCCCGCTCGCTCCCCCGCGCCCGGCGCCGCAGCGGGGGCCGGGCGGGAGGGGCGGCGCGGCCGGGCCCGGCCCCGCGGGGGCGGCGGGGCGGAGGGGGAGGGCCGGGGGCGCCCGGCGGCGCGGGGCCGCTCCCCGGGAGCCGCGGGCAGCTGCAGCGCCTGCGTGGAGCGGCCGCACCAGCAGCCAGCGCCGGCGGCGTGCAGAGGGAGCCCCGTCCTGTCCCGTCCCGTCCCGCCGCCGCCGCCCGCCATGGGCCGCCTCCCGCTGTACCTCTGCTGCGGCCTCGGTAACTCCCGCCCCGCTCCCGCCGCCGTCGGGGCACGGCGGGCTGGGCGAGCCCCCGGCCCGACCGCGCTCCCCTTCGCCCTCTCACCCCTCTCTCCCTCCCTCTCTCCCTCCGCGGCCGCGCAGCGCTCTGGTCCGCGGCCGCGCAGGAGCCCGAGTACAGCTACGGCTGCGCCGAGGGGAGCTGCTACCCGGCCACCGGCGACCTCCTCATCGGCCGCGCCGCCCGCCTCTCCGCCTCCTCCACCTGCGGCCTCCGCCAGCCCGAGCCCTACTGCATCGTCAGCCACCTCCAGGTGAGCGGCCCGGCCCGGGGGGTCTCCGGCGGGGCCGCGGTGGGCTGCCGGCCCCGCTTCCCTCCGCGAGGTGCGGGAGGAGGAGCGCGTTCGGCCAGCGCTGCGTTTCCAGGCGCGCCGGGAGCCGTCTGGACAGCTTCCTGCGGGAGAGGGGTCTGCGGGGCCCGGGCCGTGCTGCGGCCGCTGTTCCCGCCGCGGAACGGCGTGAGAACGGGCTCCGAGCGAAGGGCTCCGAGCCAGGCTGCCCCGCACGTCTGGTGGAAAGCACAAAGCTCGTTGCTGTCTGAGCCAGAAGGAGCTCGCCAGGCTGAGAATCTCTGAGGCGGGAAGGGGCGGTGGAGAAGGGTAAAACATCAGTTATGAGTGGAACCCTGTGGATCTGGAAGTGAGGGGACAGTCTGCGGCCGGATTTGCTACGGGGACGACAGGGCCGGGCTGGGGCCCGGTGAGGAACCCGGCGGGGAGCAGGAGGAGCCCTGCCCGGGGGCCGGGGCGCCAGGCCCGCTCCTGCCCCGGCGCTGCCAAAGCTTCGTCCCCCCGCCCGCCGTCTCGCCGTCCCGCGCTGCCTGCCGCCGTCAGTGCTCGGCTTGGCGTGGGGCTGAGCCTGGCCGGGGCGTTTTCGGAGTGTGCCGGGGTTGAGTTCGACGACGGTAGCGTCTCTGGTAGAGCAAGATAACGAAGGCACTTTGTTGCGTGCCCTCGTCTCAAAATAACGCTGAAGTGCCGTGGCAAAATCATTGCTTCGGAGGTTCGCGTGGGCCCTCGTTGCTGGTCTCACAGCCCCTCACGCAGCGTTTGGGGTGTCCCCGGTTCCTTCTGAACTGTCAGGTGGTGTTGAAGGAATGGTGGGAAGGCGCCAAGGATCCCCTTGATAGCAGGGGACTTGGCTGCACGGGGCGCGTCGCAGGGCTGCGCCTGCCGGCGTTCGGTTTTGGTGGGAGCAGGAGCGAGTCGTGGCGTGAGGCGGGGGCTGTGGTGCTGGGGGAGAGGAGGCTGGAGCCGGGCAGGAGGGGACGTCTTCCCCGGAACCCCCGCCCTTGCCGTGCTCTCTGCTGGAGGAGTCTCCTGGGGGCCAAGCTTCGGACAAGCCGCTGGAGCCGAAACCTGTGTGATGGAAAGCCTGCGTGGTGCAGACCTGCCAGCTCTCGTGTTCTCGGCCGATAAAGCACCGCATTTGTCTCTGTAGATCTGCTGGGGGAGTGGTGCCTGTGGAGCTTTTGACAGTGACGAGTTCCTGGTGTGCTGGGGCTCACTGCTGCGATGCAATGAGCTCCTCTCCCTCCTCTGCCCCCTCCAGTCTGCCAAACCGGGAGGTGGTTTGGGCAGGAACCCTCTCTTTTGGTTCAATTCACATCCTGCCTTGCAAAATTGGTAATTGGTGGGTTTAGGCACCAGGACAATGCAAAAATAGCATTATTTGTCGTTATAGTCATGATGGGTTTTTGTCCTCCTGATGAAGAAGTGTCCGGCTTTCCCAAGCAGCACACGGCCTGGCACCCAGCTGGTGTTTATGGACACACCTTGTCGTGTGTGCAAACCGGGTTTATGTGCGTAGCTTGGGGTTGCAGTCCCAGGTGAAGTTGCAAGGTTTAGGTGGGAACTTGGCAAGCTGGGTTCAGAGTAAAGTTAACCCTGCGCTAAAAGGGCTCGGTCACTAAATCACTGATGGCCCCTTGGCGTGCGCTGAGCCTCACTAATGCAGAGAGCTGACATCTTCAGGCTAGCTCCCAAAAGCTAGCATTATTTCACACAGGTTACTGAAGATGCAGTTTTGCACATGTACATTTGTACAGAAGCAATTCAGCAGTTTTCTGTAGATGCAGCCTTTGGTTCTGACTTCTGCTGGCGAATACATGCGCTGGAAGAGATTTCCTGAAACTGCAACTTCGATAGAAAACACACTTCTCCTAAAAAGAAAGTTTATGGAATTCCTGGCATATTTTCCATTTGGCAATTTGCATTAATTCATAAAGTCAAACACACTTATCCTTTCAACAAAAAAAATACCTTTGATGACTCCTGCAGGCAAAATGAGTGGAATGTGATATGGATGGAAAATACTCTTATCTGCAGGAAACGACGATTGCCCCACGGATAAAATCAGTAATGCTGATTATTTTGTTGTTTCAGGAGGACAAAAAATGTTTCATATGTGACTCCGAGGATCCCTTCCACGATACTCTCAATCCTGACAGTCATCGCATTGAAAATGTCGTCACCACGTTCGCTCCAAATCGCCTGAAGCTCTGGTGGCAGTCAGAAAACGGTACGGGGTTTGTCCAGGAGCCGTTTCCAGGGCTGGGAGGTGCCTTCCCTCCTTTGTTTAGGTTACGTGCAAGTTTGCTGTTAGCTCTGGCCTGGTGATTGCTGCCTTGTGAAGGATCCTGCTGTTCAAGGAGGGCTGAGTGAAACTGGCTGCTCTTGTGTGCCTTGGAGCAGTCCTTAATTCCTAACGAAACCCCCTCGGGCTTCCGGGATGTTAGGAAGAGCCGTCCCACCACTTTGCGAGAATCCTTTCCTAAAGAGAAAAGTTTCCCACACTGGCTCCAGCTCTCCATCGTGTTCGGGCAGCGGGAGCGGAGCAGCCTTCCAGCAGTAAATATCCCGCAGGGCTTCCCCGCGCCGCTGGCCTGGACGGAGGGTGCGGAAGGAGGAGCCCCGCTGCAGACCTGGGGGCTGCCTGCAGACCTCCCGCTTCCCTGCCCTGCCCCGGGAGGGCATGGCCGGGGGTGTCTCTGACCCTGCAAACTGGGCTCCCTGGGTTCCTCTATCCGTATGCCAAACAGTACAATGAACACCAGAAACGAGCCAGCGAGTTAAAAAAACGTTGCGTGTTAGTTTGGTGGCTTTTTTTTTTTTTTTTTTAATCCTTCCTCTGCCATTTTTACTTTTATGGTTATGCTTTTGGCTTGCTCACAAACACAGAACAAGGCATCGAGGTTTCTCAAACGCCAGTCCTACCCTGAAGCCTTAAAGCTGGACAGGATGAGATTACTGCAAATGCATTAGCAGTAGCTGTCCTACTGTATATGAAAATAAAATGGTAATATTTGTAACATTTCTGCTGCCCAGTAAAGAAAGGTTTTCACTAAATCCTTTTTAACTATTTAGATCAGCCTAGCAAGCCGCTTGTCTCCAATGGCTCTCTTCCAGCGTTCCAAAAAATTCATGTTTTTTGCAACGGGCTTGGCAGCATTCACACAGAAAAGTTCTGAGCTCATAAGGTCATGAAAATGTCCTTGAACAATGAAAACCAAATGATTCTTTCTGTCCAATTCATATTTTCTTCTATTCAGGCATATAGCAGAAGGGACCATTGCTGCATGCCCCTCGTAATGTTACAGCTGGTTGAAAATTTAAGCACTTCATTGGTTTATTATTTTAATTTCTTACCCTTTCTCCTCTCTGTAAATCTTGATTTTTTTTTTTTGAGTTTCTAACTACAGTATAATTAGTATCCAGCTGTTCTGAGAGGTCTTTTCACATGACAAAATAATATTTGTAACTGTTGTTCTTCCTTTCTGTGTGGAGTCCTTGGGTGTAGGTAGTCATACAGCAGAGTTTGGAAAACCTTTTGCTTCTCACCAGTTTCCTAGCCCTCATGATTGCAAAGCAGGGCTGCGATAGTTGCTTTAGGGGTATTTCAAAACCAGGTTGTAAAGGAACTGTTCCTGCTTCCTGATGGACAGGAGAGTCCAGAGCAAGTGAAGAAAGGTGAGAAACCGCCCACAGGAGCCATCGGTGAGCTTTGGGGTGTTAGGGCTGCAGAAGCTTGTGCCTGTGTTGCTGCCAGACGGGCTGCAGTGTGTGAGGACAGCCTGGGGCCACCACACAGGCCTGGGCTCAGCACCCCAAGCCGTACCAGCCACTGGGCGCTTCGGTGCCGGGATCCAGCCCGTAGCAGTCCCCGTCCTTACCCTGCATCTGGTGACGGTAGCTGTGTTCCGCAGTCTGAAGTAATGGCGGTGCAGGCTCACGCTTTGAGTGTAACGTGTTTGGTGCAGATGATGCACGGGAATCCCACATGCGATACGCTCTTCAGCAGGTCCTTGGTGTCTCCCCCGTACCTCAGTAATGGGCTTAACCCTCATATCCATTTATAACAACAGAGCCAAGCGGCGAAGAAGAGTCCCTGCATCACTGAAGCAAAGAGCTTTGGCGAAATTCAGGTGTAGAGGCTGAAGGGTGTCCTTGTTGGCTGCACAGCTTCTTTTCTCTGCTCCTGCAGGTTTGGAAAATGTGACTATCCAGCTGAACCTGGAGGCCGAGTTTCATTTCACTCATCTCATCATGACCTTCAAGGTAAGGAAGCCACAGCCTTACCCCGAACCCCCAAAACACAAGGAAGTAAGAGATCTCATAGTCCTTCACAACTCTTTGATATGTGGGATTTCGGCTTTGTCTGAGCTGTTTTCCCTGATTTTTTAGAGCTGTCAGACATTATTGACTCCTGCTGAAATCACACAGGAAGGCTCAGTCGTGACTTGTGGCTTGAGTTGTGTTTGAACTCCGGTGAGGCTGCAGAAGGAGTCATACTGAAGCTGGGGCTTGTGTTGGTGCATCTCTCTGGTGGCTGTGTTCTAGAAGATCACTGCTAAATCACATAGTAGCAAGGATTTTTCTTCCTAAAAAAAAAATTGGCCATGGTATCGTTTTCATTTGGCAAATGGAAAGGTCTTCAGGAAGAAGGAACATCTGTACACAAAGTGTCTTTGTTTCTTTACAAACAGATGTCTTGGAATGGCAGATTATGTCCCGTACATCCTAAATCGCAGGCAAGCGCTAGTGGCGACCTTCAGCTGAGGTTTCAGAAGCTGCAGTTCCAGCAGGGCTAAATCCCTGCTCTTTGCATGTAGACAAATTAATCTCTTTAATTTTCACCTGTCAGCTTTCTAGGGGAGCTGGTTCCTCTCTCCTGTGGTGTTGGCTTGTGTTTATCCCCCTGCCCCACGGTGCTGGCTGAGGTGGAAACTGGTCCTTTCTGCTGGACCCCAGCAGTGAGGGACCCTCAGGAGACCCCTGACCCAATGTGGGTGCTGCGGCCATTGTGCCTGGTGCCGCTGGGCCTGGTCTGCAGACAGGAGGAACAAGGAGGGGGAGAAAGAAAGTTTTAATGATGATTTGTTGACTTTGTGTGGCAGACACTTGAGCTACCTTACCTCTGGGTTGCTACATTTGTTGTTGGGTGAGATACTGCTTTGTAAGTTGGGTGATATTTCCAGCCAGGAAGCAGAAAGAAAATTTCTTTCCAGCGGTGACTGAAATGCTTTTGTGCTTGGTGCTGGGAGGGCCTCATCTGAATACATAAAACTGATGAAGAGACTGTTGGCGTTTCTTGGTAGATGTAAGCCAGTTGTTAAATTAATATCTGCTTTTTGAAATGCAGCTCATAAATTGAAACATGAGATTTTTAGGTCAGAGGGGTTAAAAACCTTTTGAAAATCTGATTACCTGGTTGTTCTGGAGTTGAATATGTGTAGGTGAGAAGGTCAGTGGTTTGTGTGAAGTAAATGCAGCCTGCCAGAGCCTGAGCAAGGCCGGCTGGAGTAGGGTCACTGGGACTGGGGGGGTCGAATGCAGCAGGAGTGGATGAAGCTGAGCCTCTCAATCTCCTTAAAGAAAAAGGTTTTCTCAATGCAGCACAGAGGACAGCTGGCACTGGGTGGCAGAGACACTACAAAAGGTAGTGTGGTCAGACAAAGAGAGGTGGACAGTCCCAGGGCTTTTCTGAGCATCTGCTCAGCTTCTGGGCGTCAGAGCTGGAGGGGAAGCACTGAAAGTGGCTTCTTGTCCCCAAGGCAGGAGAGGAGACCTGTTAGGTCCCTTGCAGAAGATTAGGCAAGGAGGTGCAGCAAGGAAGAAGGCTGTGCTGTTTTCCACAAGCAGTGGAAAAAAACCTTTTGTCTCCCTAAAGCCCTGCTTTAACCCCCAGTTTTGAGAAACGATTTGGAATCAAAAAAACTTACAAATTTGCTTATTTATTGTAAGTGTGTTTAAGCGCTTGGCCACTGAGTGCCGTCTCTTTAAAGATGGGTAACGTGCGGTTTGGTGCGTGTTATTCCAAAGACCTGCCTCTGGGCAGAATGTGGGATATCGGCAGAAAAATATTTCTAGTATTTCCAAATATTGGAAATAGTGCAGGGAGAGAGATTAAAATCCAGACATGCGGATTGCTCACACATAAAAGCATTCAATGTAAATGCAAGTAATAATTAGCTGAATTAAACCACCTCTTGTTTTCTTACTATTAGACATTCCGTCCTGCTGCAATGTTAATAGAAAGATCATCTGATTTTGGAAAAACATGGCAAGTATATAGGTATTTTGCATATGACTGTGAGAGTTCATTTCCTGGGATTTCAACTGGACCTATGAAGAAAGTGGATGATATCATCTGTGATTCCCGATATTCTGACATTGAACCTTCAACAGAGGGAGAGGTCAGAGGGCTTTTTTGCCCAATGTGTTTATTGTATAGCCTTTTTCCATACAAATTCATATGATCTTATTTTTGAAAACAAATCTTTTGTTGTACCGTTTTTCTTCCAGGTAATATATCGTGTTTTAGATCCTGCTTTTCGAATTGAAGATCCATACAGTCCAAGGATTCAAAGTACGTATGCAGTTACCTTCCAAGCTCATTTGAAAGCATTTCTGTACCTACTTGCTTACAATAAACAGTAAGCCACAAGTGAAGCCACGCATTAGCCCTGATAACAGTTGTGTAGTCATGTGAATACATTTGCAGTATGGCTTCTTTTCCTGACTCAGACAGTGACGTGCTGGGAAGTAACGATCAGTGTTGTCAGCTCAAGTGGTTGCTATTACACGCATCATTGTAGTTGGTCCTTTTCTTAACTGATCAGGGATTTATTTTCGTTAAAGACCCGCTCTCCCCAAGATACATGCAGTTGCTGAGAGAAACTTTGGAACGTGATTCCGTGATTGTACACTATTCAGAAAGCAAAGAAACAGAAGTACATATGTACTTACATAATTTTGCATTTCTAGCTAAAATCAAAAGGATCGTGTTTTATTTTTTAGAACATCTGAGTCATGACTTTATAATGGTTGGCCTTGGTAGCACTGCGGTTGCAAAACACAAATGACTGTAGCATTCCTGTACGGTCATGACAATCCAGGAATGCAAAGGTAGAGAGATCTGTTGCTGAGTGTGGCTCAAAGAGAAACCTCGTGGGGCATTTGGCCTGAGTAGGGAGCTGCAGTGCTTGGCCTTAAACTTTACCTCTGATTTAATACACATTCTCAGTTTGAAGTAATTACTCTAGTATTGTCTTCCCATGGATTATCCCTCGAGAACTTCTCCTTTGTATTTGGTCAGTGATGGGATGTTGCTTCTTTTAGCAAGATGATTTTATTTGCTAGGAAAGTTGGGTGTATAAGAAAACAATTATTCGTGTCTTGTTTCCAACTAAGATTTTTTCCAAAAGGCTTGTAACACTGGTTCAGCTGTTGGCAGTTCCTTAATATCAGGTCCTTGCCCATTCTACGTTTTAAAGCCCCAAAGAACTAGTGTCTTTTCAGTGGTGCTGTTGTTGTGTGTGCCTTTAATATTTGTGTTTGTGCCTGTGTATGTCTACAATAAAATAGACTAGTATTTTTCATTAAGCTTAAACTAACTTATGCAGTGATCAACCTGTAGTAAAATAATGTATTTTTTTTTTAATTTGGAAGTATGAAGTGATGTGATGTGTAGGTATGTAAGTGCTGAAATTAAATCTGATCTAATCTGCTCAAGAAAGTGTGCTTGGGAAGTCACTCCTGGCTTCCTCCCATTCGGCACAATAGCTGGTAAATGATTCCAAAACGGAGTTTGGGTTTTTTTGGTGTCCCCTACAGACCTATTAAAGATCACAAATCTGAGAGTCAAATTCATCAAGCTGCACACGCTGGGAGATAATCTCTTGGACTCGAGGATGGAGATCAGGGAGAAGTACTACTATGCCATCTACGACATGGTGGTTCGTGGGAACTGTTTCTGCTATGGACACGCCAGCGAGTGTGCGCCAGTGGATGGCTTTAACGAAGAAGTGGAAGGAATGGTAAATATTCACACTTTCCTGCATAAAGCTCTTCCCGTCTGTGGTTCTTTGAAGTGATCTAAGCACAAATTTAAAGATTACACTCTGCCCCCCCCCCCCCCCTTAATTTTCAAAGGAGAAAGCTGTTAAAACTAGCCTCCTCCTCAGCAAACATATCTGCCATTACTGGTTTTAATCAAGCACAGAGAGCTCAGTTTAGGTGAAAATTGTTGTGGCATTCCTTTTGTAATTATGTTAAAGAGCTGGTGAAATTAAAAGGCAGGAATGCAGGAAGGAAGTGTAACCCTGTGGGGCCAGAGATGGGTGTGTGGGTTGACGTGGTTACCCTAAAACTGAAGTGAATAGAGGCATCAAAAGATGAACCACCTTTGTGAATCAAACTCTACCTGCATTTGTAGCGGTCGTTATCAGCTGAGAAGTGGAGGCTGTAGCCCTAATCAGCAGGCTCTGAAGGAAAATCCTGCTGCCTTCGCTGCTGTACACTGCTGCACAAGTGGCACATCCCTTCTGGATTCTGGTTTTCCCCATGAGTTTTGCCTGACAAGTAGTTATAGCACGCCTGTTAATGAGTGAGTTATTAACTGGATGGAAATGTGGAGGCCTGCGGGGAGGTTGTGTGGGTTGCCCCAGGGCTGTGGGATGCAGGCATGCTCCGTTGCCCTGCGCTTTCGTGAGTGTCTCCACCGGAGCAGCAGCAAGACTGGCCTTGACTGCAAAATCAGGGCTCCAGTGCTTGCAGTCCCCATCGGCTGAGGCAGCGGCTGCCACGCAGTCACTGTTGGTCTGCTTAGTGCTTGCTCTGTGCATGTAGAGGCAGAGTCTGGGGCTGACGGATAAAACCCATCCAAACTGTCTGTTGTCTTTACTATGAGAACGGGATAGGGCTGGAAAGAAGGCACTGGGCTACTCATGTGCTGATATAACTAGATGCATGTTAATAGCTAATTAACAGCTAATAAACAGCTAACTTTTAGGTCCAAGAGGCTTTTGTGATTACTGAGGTGGAACTGTGCTCTCCTTGTTCATGTCTGAAAACATTTATTCAGGCGTTAGTTCTGGTAAGAAAAGAAGGACAAATTTGTAGAGGACTTCCTTACCTTGGCAGGTGAAGGGTGCTCTGTGGCCCTTTATGTCTTCCTACGTGCAGTTACGTGCATTAAAGACTCGAAAAGTACAGGCATTATGTACTAGCTATATTTTGCAGTATTGGGAGCATTTTTTTTCCCCTTCCTCTTTTTATAACCAACTATATTCCTCTTTATTTTTTATTTTTCTTTTTTTCATGACAGGTCCATGGGCACTGCATGTGCAGACATAATACCAAAGGGTTAAACTGTGAACAGTGTTTGGATTTCTACCATGACTTACCCTGGCGCCCTGCTGAAGGCCGCAATAGTAATGCATGCAAAAGTGAGTTTAAGTAAAACACAGGACTGCAGTCTCATGTGAGCATTACATTCTGTTACTTGGGAACTTGTGACAGTGTATAGTCCTGCATGTTTTTTGGTTGACTTTGGTGTGTTTTTCCTGCAGACTTGCATCTCTCCTGGGAGCAGACTCTTACTTTGCTTTCTGTCTTTGTCACAGAGTGCAACTGCAATGGCCACTCCAGCCAGTGCCACTTCGACATGGCTGTGTACATGACGACGGGGAACACCAGCGGAGGGGTCTGTGACGACTGCCAGCACAACACCGTAGGGCGCAACTGCGAGCAGTGCAAGCCCTTCTACTTCCAGCACCCTGAGAGAGATCTACGGGACCCCGACGTCTGTGAGCGTAAGTGCAGCGCTGCTCCTCGGGGTGGGAATGGCCGTGGCATCCCTGCTGTGGCCTTCCAGGGCGTTCCCTGGAGAGTTTACTGTTTAGTGGCCTTCTTTTGGCCAATGACATGCTCCTGAACAAAGCCCTTTGAGGGAAGGTGGTTGTCTTGGAGGTCCTGAGTGAGCCTGGTTTGGTTTTGTTTTCGAGAATCTGGAAATTTGTCGGTCAGTATGTGTTCAACCAATGTCTAATACTTGCAGGAACAATACACTCTCTCTACACAGCAGCTGAATTTAAATAATTCAGTGTGAGACTTGGCCTTTTCTTTTGTAGCAGTTAATAAAACACACGCGATGCTTCCTTCTTAGCTTGCAACTGTGACCCAGCTGGCTCCCAAAATGGTGGCATCTGCGATCGCTACACTGATTTCTCCACTGGCCTCATTGCCGGACAATGCCGTTGTAAATTATTTGTCGAAGGGGAGCGTTGTGACCTCTGCAAAGAAGGTTTCTATGGCCTGAGTGCCAATGACCCAGCGGGTTGTCAGTGTGAGTAAAAACATATGTTCCTTTATGTGTGATCAAAAGCTCTTTGAGGAGCTGTTAGAGCCGGGAGAAGTTGGTTTGTGGGGTGGTTTTTTTCCCTTTGTTTCATGTTTTTGCTAAAGGAAAAACATTCTTGTAGACTTGCTGGAGCATGGAGTCCACCCGCCCTTAAAAATCCATTCCCCAACTGATCCTTCTAGTGTATTCAGTGGAAATAGCAGAATTTTCCCTATTTTTTTTTTTTTAGTTATAAGTCTCTAAGCCAGGGAAGTTTTACTGTGATGGGTGGTGGGCAAAGTGTGCAATTAATCTTTGTCCTGGGGAATTCAGGGGAAGCTTTAATGTGAATATTTCAGCTGAATACTGTCAACATGTAACTCCGATCCTGTGTTTTGACCTGCCTGTTTGTACTTCCCAATCTAGCTTGTGCGTGTAATCCTCTGGGTACCCATCCCGGGGGGAATCCTTGTGATTCGGAGACAGGAAACTGCTATTGTAAGCGCCTGGTGACAGGAAAGCAGTGCGATCGCTGCCTGGTAAGTAGCTTACTGTAAAATAAATGAGGAGATGCTGGCGTTAGGAAAGCGTGGAGCAAGATGCTGGCCGCCATCTCTGCCTGCCTGCGAGCGGGCACCTGGCTTTCGGGCTTGAGCGGGCATCTCGGGGTGCCAGGAGCCATGAAGCACGCCGTGTCACGGAGAGCTGGGAGGCACGTCAAGGCGGGCAACAGCATCTAGGTTGATTCCTGGGACCATAAGGAGTGAATTGCTCTGTGAAAATGAGGGATCTGGGGCAGCTTTGCTGGAGCCCTCGCTGGGGTGAAAGACAGAATGGTCAGAGAAGCAGTGTTACCAAAAAAACTGCTTGCTGTACAGGCTGTTACTTTAGGCAGGGATTATTTCATACGTGTACATTTCCATACAGTGTTTATGCTTGCTGGAGCGTTATAGAAACACACTGTCAGATAACTGGATGTGTTTGTATAAACACTGACAGGCTGTCTTATCTAACAGTGAACTGCATGGAAACGCTAAACAAGTCTGGCTGTCTTTCCAACAAGCGAGTTGCAGAGTAGCAGCCCTGCAAGGGCAGCGCCCTGCACAAAGCCCCACGCGCAGCTGTGTGCTGTGGTGTGACATACTGGGCTGTGATTTTCCAAGCTCTTCATGGGTCAGGAGCCCAAACTGGTGTAAATGGTGTGGTAGGAGTGAGGTCTCTGAGCTTGGATCTTCCTGAATGTTACTTCTAAAGCTAGGCAGAAAGATGTGGGGTTTTTCCTCAAGCCCTTGAGATGGTCAGCAGGGTGGAGGAGAGCAGGTGGGGGGGTTGTGCTGGTGATTGTGGGGTCAGACCCACAACCAAGGGAGCAGGATTCATAAGTTGGGAGGCAGTCTGGGGTAGCTTATGCTGGATATTTCAAAATGTGCCTTTGGTGTAGATGGGGTTCAGCTGGCACCGAGTCACAGCGCTGGTGATGTTTCCTTCCGCAGCCTGAGCACTGGGGCCTGAGCAATGACATGGATGGATGTCGGCCGTGCGACTGCGACCAGGGAGGAGCGCTGAACAACAAGTGAGTCTCAGCCCGGTTACTCTCCTGTAATCATTCACCTCAGTGAGTTTCGCTTCGTTTGCAACCACAACGTCCAGGGCTTAATGTGCTCTGGAGGAGGATGTTTGGGACCATCTTTCTGCTCCAGAAAGTGGCAGATCTTCATTGCAGCAAGGGGTGACAGAGGCATCCATGTCTTTTCTATGCTGAGCAGCCTCCGTTTGTGCCACCGGTGCAGCTGAACACATAAAACTGTTTTTAGTGTAGCTCTGCCTGCGGTCAGCCAGGGTTAGGAGCCAACCGTGGCTTGAGCTCTGCCTTGGTTGTGACCCGGGGTATGGTCTGTGTCAAAGCTTTACTCTCACAGGATCAAAGCGGTGGGATGGGCCATCGGGCTGGTTCTTGGTTTGCTCCCAAAGTGGCCCTTTTGCTAGTCTGTCTGTCTGTCCACCAGCGCTGGGGGAAGCGCGCTAGCTGCATGGTACTGCTGTGTTGCCCCTGGGGTGGGATGGGGAGCTGGAAGTGCCCACTGGGGAGGTGTAGGTTTTTCAGAGGAAAGCGTAGGTTTTGAAGATGCATGCATCAGTAAGAGTATGGAAAGTCCTGGCTCAAATGCCTAATCAGAGGGGTGCTGGGTAGCCTGACTGCTGCTCCGACCAGAGCAGTTTTCTGTGTGTTAGGTGCGTGTCCGACCCCAGGCTTTTCAACAGCAGCATGTTTCTTTGCGCCTTTTTTTTTTTTTTTCCCTGCCACTTGCCACCACAAACTGTTTGAAATGTCCTGCGTTTGTCTGAAGCCACAGAAGTTTCCTGATGGGGTGGACAAACCATTTCCCACCGGAGCCTGTGGGACCACACCGGGGGAGTCAGGGACTGGTCCTGGTATGACTCCTGTAGGTCGTCACAGCCTGCGGACACCCTGTCTGCAGTGGGGATCGCCGTGGGAATGGCCACAGGCCATCTCTCCCCTCTGCTCCCGAGTGAATTATTACGCTTTGGCAGACAGCAATGTGGTTGTTAGTGATTATTTACTCCTCCGTGTTTGCTCCCTGCGCACAGATCATAACAGCTCCCCTGGTGCAGCTGCTTCCGGGGGTTTGGGGTACGGCTTTACAGCCTGTTTCCCTTGCGCTGAGCCCAGTGATTGCAAAACCACGTTGGGAGGGGACATGCAGCATCCTGGCACAGGCAGGGAGCAGCTGTACCTCGAAGCCCAGCTCCCGGCTTTGCTCCGGAGCATCAGCGGGAAGTGGGATCTTCGCCCTCCCTGGGGCTCCTCTCCGCAGCTGCGGAATTGCCGGCTCAGGGTGTGGGATGCAGTGCCTGGGGCAGCCACACGTCGCCTGGAATTCATCGCCGGAATTCACCCCTGTGCTGTAAGCCAGGCGGGGAGTCATCACCGTCCCCGGAGGGGAAACTTCCCAGCTCCTCTTCTGGGGCACTGGGGGCACTTCTGGCATCTCAAAGTGAAGGTTGAAGTGGATCTCTGCAATTACAAAAGTGGTTTCGGTTAAAAATTACTCATAGAATGGGGGCTTGAGAAGCCTGGAGATTTTCCACGGAAACCAGAGGAGTTTGACTTCAGAAAATGTTTCTAAATTGAACTCAAATTTAGAGAAAGGGACATAGTTTGATGGACCGAGAAACCTTCCTGTGAAAAAGTGACTGGGCGCATGCAAAAATGTAGCCTGCCCAAGGGTTCTTCATAATGTGTGGTGGACTCTCTGGGAACAACAAAACCACCAAAAGGTAATTTGGAGATAGAGCTCTACTGAGGAAAGAAAACGGCTTGGTGTGAAGGAAGTGGAGCTGCTGTCTGTCACCCTGGACAGACCTTCTTCATTCCCCAGCGATGGCTCTTTCTGTGCCATGTCTTTGGCTGTGTCCGTCCTACTGCTATTGCTGCTTTAAGCTGCCAGGTATGGTTTTCCCCTGGGCATAGCTGCTGGTGGGTGACCTCCTGGGATGTGCTTTGCAGCGTACGAGAGCAGCTCGACGAACCCAGGGCGTGCAGCGTCATGCATGTTCTTACTTTGCCTGAGCCCATACGAACAGATAAGCTGCTTGCGTGGCTTGCAGGCTTGGAGCCGAAGGCTGCCCTCGGCTTGCTGGACAGACATGCCTCTTGGCTACGTCTGTGGTAGAAGTGAAGCTCTCCCAGGACTGCCGTCTGGCTCCAGGGAACCGCCTGCATCCGTAGCATGAAATCCTCTCATCATCTAAACAGAGGAAACCACATGCAAACTGCCTACTGGAAACGGTCCCTTGCCCGTGCTTGCTCCCAGTCTGAGCCTAGGAGTTGTTTGGGAGAATGATAAGTTGACTTGAACCAAGACTGTGCCCGGGACCGTGCTGCCATTTTAGCAGCGCAGATGGTCCAGCTGCAGAGCCCGAGAACATCTCGAGTGTAGATGCAGCTGTGTCCAGAAGCATTTCTCCTCCTGCGTCACTTAAAACGTCAAAGCAGAAGACAGCTCTAGCACTGTCTCAGCATGGCCAAGATAACGTTGTAAATGTTGTAAATTCAATGCTCTTCCATTTTAGCTGCTCCAGTGAGTCTGGCCAGTGCGAATGCCGGCCCCACATGTTTGGACGTCAGTGCAACCAGGTGGAACCTGGCTATTACTTCATTTCGCTCGATCATTACATCTACGAGGCGGAGGAAGCCAGCTTGGGTCCCGTGAGTAGCAGTTTTAGTGGGCTGGTGTGTCTGGACAGCTGTGGGAAAGCTGTTTCACCATTTGGGTGTTGGAAGCGTCTGTTTTATACCCTGAGTGTTTTGCAATTAAAATGTGGAAAACACAAAACTGAATTGTATCAGAAGCCGTCAATCTGTAACTCTTTAATCTCAGTACCAAGAAGTAATGTAGTAATTTAGGGGGGGAAACTGCCATTTTTCTTTTTAAAGCTGTTTCTTTGATCATGACTGTACAGTTCGTTTCCTGTCAGCATCCCTCTCTGTACCCCACTGCATATGTGCCTACTGCACCCACTTCTTCCGCTCTTATCTCAAGAGCGGTGGGACACTCATACTGGCTCTTCTCTTTGGTGCCACTGAAACCGGCGGGGAACAAAGCGCACATTTAAGCACGTTGCCATGGCTTTTAGAGTTTCTGTACATCAGTAGCATTTATTTTATTAATAACTATAACCATAACTGATTGTGCAAAAAAGTGTTTTTGCAAATGAGGTTGCCTCTAGGTTGTTTTGCCGCTAGTGTGGTACATCAGGGTCTCTGGATCTTTCCGTTCACCACACGCACAGCCTTGCTTTTAATACATTAACAGCAGCTAGGTGGTTACATCAGTTATTTTTGCCTCCAGCAAGGAGTCAGGGAGATGAGATGGTGGTTTCTGTTAAGCAGCAGATCCTTGTTTCCCTGCAATTGGGGCACGTGGTCCTAATTTATTTCAGGCAGAATGCAGCCACTTTGCAGTTTCAGCTGAGGCAGAGGATTTTTGCTGTTGGATAACTGTGGAGAGGGAAGACAGCACAGAGCAGAAGCTGGACCACAGCGGAGGGCGTGTGAGCTGGCACGGGGGATTTGGTGCATTTGTGCCTGCCTGGCTGGAGAGGTGGTACCTGAGGCCTTGCTGAGGCTCGAGGATGGAGGAGCCTGGCGTGAAAACCCACCTTGCCAAGGAGAGCGAGGGGATGTGCTGCTGGTTTACCTTTTGAAACATTCAGAACCAACCATTCTAAAAAACGCCAATATTGAAAATCTTTCTTACAAATCTGGTGGCAGAATAAAACTCTGAATTCCCAGCTAGGGGCCCAGCACAAGACGAGAGGAAGTGGCACAGAGTTGCAGGGGTTTTCGGGCAGTACCAAGCCCCCATACTCCCCACAGCTGCATACCCTTGCTCATGTGCTGCCTGCCATCCTTTCTGAGGAGCTCCGACCCTTTGGGCAAAGCCACAGGGTAATAATTTACAGCCAGGCTCTCTTCAAAGAGTGTGAGGAATACATGAGGGGACATCCTGAAGTGATATGTGTACATATAGAGACATTTCCTTACATTTTATCCCTTTCTGCTGAAGCAGCTTCCTTAGAAATGCACAGGATGTTGTTCTGTGGAGAGAACTATTCATGGATGCAGATATATTTGAAACGGGAAGTTTGAACACCACACAATTCCGATTTCTGTTGCCTTTTCCCTCTTTGCTTTACATAAAGAGTAGCAGATAAAAACTTGGCACCTCAGACTGAAAGGAGTGACCACGTATTGATGTGATTATTGGATGTCTATCGATGATTAGGATCTCTGCTATTTCGTGACACCCTACTCATGACGGCTGTGATCTGCTTTTCAGATGTGATCCTCAGCAGTGGCTTGGTTTGGAGCAGCCCGGTGTAGTCAGGAAGTAGTTAGCACTCAGCTTGAGCTGTTAATAGAGCAGTTACGTGCCACTGTAGTAAATCCTACTGCTACAAGTATGATGTGAAAGTCCTTATGGCAAATGAGATGTCGTAGCTGGTGGGTTAGTTACGCACAGCAAGTTTTTAAATTTCATTCCCCACTATAACAGAGAAATGGATGAAGGCTTGTGCAGTGTAGTTTTATTTTACCTTTCTTGCTTTTTGTATATTGTTAAACAGAAGGGCAACAGTGTGCATGCGAGTGGGTTTAAAAGAGAATTTGTGTTCTCTGAGATGCAAAAGATGGATGGTGTGATCCAGAAGTGATCCATCAGCAGAACTCATCACTCCATGCACTCCTGTGGGGCTCACAAATTTAATGTACTGGTATTAAGGTCTCTGTTCCCTGTTTCTGTAGGGAGTAAACATAATAGAGCGCCAGTACACGCCGGACCGCACACCATCGTGGACAGGCATAGGATTTGTAAGGGTCCCTGAGGGGGCGTACCTGGAATTCTACATCGACAACATCCCCTACTCCATGGAGTACGATATTCTGGTCCGCTACGAGCCGCAGGTAGGTCTGTGAGTACGGGCACTGCTGCCTCTTGGCAGGCACTGGCTGTGCTGGTACATGACTGACAGGAGCCTGGCGCTTCCATGAGTCATCAGGACTCAGACAAGGATGGACGCTCAGTTGAATGTCTGAGATGTGTTAAAATCCAAGAAGATATGGACTATCGCTAGTATTATTTGCTTTTTTGTTCATTATTGTGTTGTTTCAGCACCTGTTTAATGAGCAAATGAAAAAGTGACAAGTCCTGTCAGGACAGATTAGAATATAAATTTGGCATCAGACAGAAGGCCTTCTAATGGATGGAAACACCGTTATGCGCCTTAGGAGACAAATGGCCCTTCTTGGATGTTGAATGCCTGCAGCCCAGAGTTTGCAAGCAGTCAGTTTGGACTGTGGATAATTTGCAGCATGAAGGGAAAGAGAAAAATCCCCCCAGCTCCTTACCTAGAGCTTGGCAGCAATTGACTGCAGTGAAATACTTGGGCGCAGTACCCAGACGTGGGGGGAGAGGAGGTCACCAAAGCCCCCACTGATGCTGTGCTGCAGATGGGGCTGCTGACCCGCTACACCTAGTCATGGTTTTTTGGGCGGTAAGGAGAGGGGCGGTCGTGCTGGAGGATGCCTTGCCTTGTCTCAGCCCACGCCTGCAGCCGGTAGATGCTGCATTGACTCTGGAGCTGCAGCCCCATCCCTGCTGAAGCACAGTGACCACCGTATCCGTGCGCGCGCTTGTCCTGGCCTGAGCTCCGGATGCTCCTGGGAGCTTATGGCTGTTGCTTGGTGCCGATCAACTTTTATTTTTCTCGCAGTTGCCAGATCAGTGGGAAAAAGCTGTGATCAGCGTCTCGCGCCCAGGCAAGATTCCCACGGGTAGCCGGTGTGGTAATACAGTTCCTGATGATGATAATCAGGTCGTCTCACTGTCACCCGGCTCCAGGTCAGTATAACTGGGTGGGCCAAAAGGAGAAGAAATATTTAAAACACTGAAACAGAGTGATGTCATGTTTTCAGTTTGCTGTGGCCTCTCTGGAAATGGATGAAATTTAATTTCCAATGGGTTATAAAAACATATATAGCATTGTGCCTGTAGACTCAAAATTTTTCAGTTTATTCTTATTTTCTGATTTGATTTGGGGGGGAAGTGTTTGCACGACCTGTGAGTGAACATCGGTACGACTCTTTACCTTGCCGATAAGCTTTTCCGGTTCTGACTTGCACAAGCCTCCAAACTGCCTCTTTTACATCATAGCTTTTGTTCTGCCCGGTCTTGGCTGCTTTCCGTTATCTCGATTGCTTTATAGGGCCACCTGAAACACTTTATGGTGCTGGATGTTTGAAGTAAGAATTGCTTCCTGTTCCTAATCCAGATATGTTGTTCTCCCACGGCCCGTCTGCTTCGAGAAGGGGCTGAATTACACCATCCGCCTGGAGCTGCCCCAGTACTCTTCGGTGGATACGGAGACGGAGAGCCCCTACACGTTCATTGACTCTGTGAGCAGGAATTATTTCAGGGATGCTCTGGGGTAAAAGCGTATTTAAAAGCCTGAAAATGTTTTTTTCTCCTCTGGCATGCGTCTGTGTAAATCCAAAGTAATATTTTACAAGATCGTTGCTTATGGCTGAAGCCAGATTTTAACTCAACAATGTGAAGCAGCGTAGGTTTCTTCAGTCTCAAAATATGTGGGGGGTTTTTCTGCTGAGAGGTTTTGCTGTATTTTACAGGACTGCAGCTAGTTCTGCAGGCGGGTAGCTTCTTTGGAGAGGCTATTGAATGTCATGTATGTCATGAATGTCAATGTCAACCTTCTTCTCTTGAATGGATAGAATTTGGTAGGTTTGGTAAGAATTTGCTAGATGCCAGAATTATTCCACCAAAAACTAGAGAAATACCATGATTTGCCTTCCATGTTCTGTCTGGGTGTTTGCTTTTTGGCCAAAAAAGGATGATAGGAAGTGGGATAATACCTAATTTTCACAATTTTGGTGGAGGCTATTTGTAAAAAGTGACACTTTGACATTGTAAAATTGTTTTGTAGCTTGTTCTCATGCCACACTGCAAATCGCTGGACATATTCACAGTGGGAGGCTCAGGCGAAGACGTGGTCACAAACAGTGCTTGGGAAACTTTCCAAAGGTACCGGTGTCTGGAAAACAGCAGGAGTGTTGTGAAAACCCCCATGACAGACGTCTGCAAGAACATCATATTCAGCATTTCTGCGCTGTTACACGAGACCGCATTATGTACGTAACCATCTACTTGTAGGGCAAACTGTGCCTGGAGCTGGAGGGTGCTTGCAGGCAGAGTGGTTTGCACGGGGAAGGCGTGTGAGTGGGGTGAGACAGGTGGTTCATGTCCTGCACTGTGGTGCTCACTCTCCCTGATGCTTTTCTCCACTCAGCATGCCAGTGTGACCCCCAGGGCTCCCTGAGTTCGGTGTGTGACCCCAGCGGAGGACAGTGCCAGTGTCGTCCCAACGTTGTCGGAAGGCAATGCGACAGATGCGCCCCTGGCACCTTCGGGTTTGGGCCGAGTGGATGCCGACGTACGTTAAACCCTGGCTCTGGGCTGTGCTGCAGTCGGGGCCCTGTGTTCAGGGCTTGCCGTGGAAACACAGCCCCTCTCCTGCTCTCCTTGCAGCGTGCGAGTGCCACGTCCGAGGCTCTTACAACACCTTCTGCGATGTGGAGACGGGCCAGTGCCACTGCTTCCCCGGGGTGTACGGGCGGCAGTGCGACCGCTGCCTGCCCGGCTTCTGGGGCTTCCCCAGCTGCCAGCCCTGCCACTGCAACGGCCACGCCGACGACTGCAGCCCCTACACCGGCGAGTGCCTGAGCTGCCGGGACCACACAGCGGGGCACAACTGCGAGAGGTACGGCGCGCACCCTGGCCCCGGTCCTTCTCCTTCCCCACAGCAGCAGGGGAACAGCAGCTGCTCCCCTCCGGCAATGTCACATAGGTGTGTGTGAAGCCACAGGGAAAGCCTCTGGGAGCTGGAGCAGCACTGGTTGGTCCTGGAGGAGGATGGGAGCGGGGACCCCCTTTTCCCTGCCCGCAGCCTTGCGCCTCCCAGCAGCGCCTGCCCAAGTGGCCAAGAGCACATTGCTGGACCCTGGGGCTTCAGAGAGGCTTTCTCCATTGCGAGCCTCCTGAGAAGCATCTGCTTTGGGTCTCCTGCTCTTATGCTGGCGTAAGCCAGACAGATTTACCTCTGTGGGCACAGCTGCTTGGAGCACGAGCAGCACGGGAGAGCCAGAAGGATGTTTCTACCCTTTGGTTCTTCACAGCGGTTGAAAACCTGAGCGTGGTTACAGCAAGGCTGCAGTCTGTCTGCCTGTGGTCCTTTGCATGCCGTGTACCCCATTGCGCAGGTGCCAGGCTGGCTACTACGGAGACCCCGTCCTGGGATCAGGCGACCACTGCCGCCCCTGCCCTTGCCCTGATGGCCCCGAGAGTGGACGCCAGTTTGCCAGCGGCTGTTACCAGGATCCGGTCACGCTGCAAGTCGTGTGTGTCTGTAGCGTGGGATACATAGGTACTTGGCGGGTGCGTGGAGCTGGGGGTGGTTGGGTTGAGCCTGCTGGTGAGAAGGGGTATGTTCATATGACCACAGCACCTACATCAATGTGTTGCTGCTGGAGGTTGGCAGCACTTGGAAGGTGCCGGGGCAGAGGGGCTTGCGCAGGCGATGCTGGCACCACCGTGAACCTCAGCCCCAGCACTTTGGCAAGGGATGACTGGTGGTGGGCAGAGGTGGACCGGAGAGAAGTGGAACCAAGGGGATGAGCAGCTGGGCTGCAGCACCGTGCCTTGGTGCCCCAGGCAGTACCACCCACGCTGCCCCAAGCTGCCGTGGTCTCACCAAGCGCTGCCTCTGTTGCTTTGAGCATGATCCAATTAACAGCCTCCCCATTAATAGCCTTTATAGTCTTGCCGTTTATGGGACTGCACGCTAGCGAGCCGTGCTCGTGATTCCCACCGTGCCTGTTTGTTCAAACAGGCGGTCGATGTGATGAATGTGCGTCTGGCTTCTTTGGGAGCCCCGACGAGATTGGCGGCGCCTGCCAGCCGTGCCAGTGCAACAACAATATCGACACCACTGACCCGGAGGCCTGCGACAAGAAGACTGGGACGTGTGAGAAGTGCCTGTATCACACGGAGGGGGAAAACTGCCACCTCTGCAAACAGGGCTACTACGGGAGTGCCCTGCAGCAGGACTGCAGAAGTGAGTGGGGAGACACGGCCGCAGCCCCTCTGCCAGCCATGTCATGGGGCGGCAGCGGCCCTCTGGACTCTTTTTGATTTACCTGGGAGCATTTGGAGCTGAGGGGAAACCTCATTACCTCCAGCCCGAGTTGCATGGGGCTGCCCTGCAGCTCGGTGGGGCTCCTGGCTGGGAGGGGACCCCTCTGTGTTGGACAGGGAGAGCAGGGGCAGCATTTAAAGTGCTGAAAGGAGGAGGCTTTTGCCGGAGGGGTGTTTCTTGCATTCTTGTTAGAGGTCTTTGTTTACCTCTTCTCCAGAGATGGGGGTGGTGGGGTGAGGGTTTAGCCTCTGTTTACAGTAGCGTCCCTGCAGATGTGGCTGGACAGCGGGAGGAAGGGTGGTGGCGGGGAGCCGAACTGGGCGGTGGGGAGGCAGACCCTCCTCTCCCTCGGCACCAGATGAAGCCCGGCAGGGCAGACAGCTCGCTGGCCGGGTGAGCGGAGCCCTGCTCTGCTTGGCATGCCATCGGTTGCTCCAAGCAGATCCGCCACCGTAGCCAGCTGACAGGAGCCGGGCAGGCTTGGGCTTTAGTTATGTCCAGGGGGAGGAAAGGAAAAGGGGAGGAAGGCTGAGCTGCCTGAACACGGGGCTCCTGTCTCCGGGGCAGAAGCCATAGAGCTGGCCAGCCTGGGACATGAGGAGGGCTCTTGTGCGATGCTGGGTGTTGTTCAGCCTTGGGTTAGTCAGGCCTGGCCACAGGCATTGGGACGTGCCAGTGTCTACCTGCACCTCTTGGGACTCGGAGAATACACTGAGCCCCGGGCAGTCCGGTAACAAGGCAGCAGGCTGACGGGACGCGCCGTGCTCTTTCCCTCACAGAGTGCGTCTGCAACTACCTGGGCACCATCCGGGAGGACTGCGAGGGCTCGGAGAGCTGCCGGTGCGAGGCGACCACGGGGCAGTGCCGGTGCCTCCCCGGCGTGGTGGGGCTGACCTGCGACCGCTGTGCCCCGCACACGTGGCGGCTCGCCAGCGGCGCCGGCTGCGAGCAGTGCGGCTGCGACCCCGCGCGCTCCCGCGGCCCTGCCTGCAACGAGGTGAGGGCAGCGTGGGGCGTGAGGGCAGTGTGGGGCGTGCTGAGGCGGCCAGCCCTCACGCCAGCGTGGGGCTGAGCTGCCGAGGTGGTCACGTCTGCGGTGTGGGGTTTGTTTTTGTCAGTTCACGGGGCAGTGCCAGTGCATGCCGGGCTTCGGAGGCCGGACCTGCAGGGAGTGCCAGGAGCTCTTCTGGGGCGACCCAGACGTGGAGTGCCAAGGTGAGTCTGACCCCAGCGCCTGCTCCGCTGGCGCCTTTTGGAAATGACCCAGTGGCTGTCACCCCCGGTGCACTGGGACACACTGCCAGGAGCAGCCCTTCCAGTGACCCCACCAGTGCCTGCACGAGCCTTGGAAATGAGGGAGGAAGGCATGGCGGGGTCTGTCCCCGGCATTTTGGTGCCTCCAGGGACAGTAGGCATGTCAGGAGCCCGGCCCGACGCTTGCCTGGTTTATTTTATTTCTTGTTGGACCCTTATTTAGAAATAATCATCTCTGTGTAGAAACCAGCTCTTCTGCAACTGTTAGGTTCCAATGCTGCCAGGTAAGCCAGCATGGCAAGAAAACATCTTGCAAGTGTTTGGGTTTGAGAATTAGTCTGGAAAGTAATTTTCTTTGCCCTTGGTTTATATGTGGTGGAAGACCCATGACTCCTCTTCTGTCTTGTTAGAGAGGCTGGGGTTGAAGAAAATAAGGTCTTTGATTTAGTAGGAGACTTTCCTTATATTTGAGATGAAAATAAAGGGGCGAGCAGAGACTGCGCAGCAGGTTAGCCATAGCTACAGGCTGCAAAACAGAGCGCCATGAGGTCGCTTGTTTAGAAAGTTGGATGCTCTCTGTCCTTTCATTATAAACAAGTCTGTTCATTAGCTGGAAAAGAAACTTCAAACACTGTCCAGACCAGAACAAACTTGTATCTCTGGTCTGTTCAAATAGGAGCCTTTGCCAGGAGAGTTTGCAGTAGATTAAGGTATTTTTTCCTGCAGGGAGGAATGTGCTTGCTGTGGTCTTTAATAAATCCATTACAATAGAGATACCTTACAGCCCATTATCTAACCAGATAGGCAGGTCACAGCTACTTGGTTAATGCAGCAGATGAAAGGACTGGGGAATTGTCCCCGTTCCTGAGTATATATTGGGTTTCTCGGGAGACTGTGTGTGTTCTGGTGTGGTGAGGGGCGCTGACCCTGCCAGCTCCGGGGCAGGGATTGTCTCTTGGTATCAGCTGTCTCCATCAGGGTTTATTGATGGAGCCCATCTGCATACCTTATCAGCAGGATTTTGCCGTGTACCAGCATTTGTGGCCTCTCCTGGAGTTTCTGCTGCCTGTTGAGCACATGAAAACCTGCTTTTTAATGTTTCTGAAGTCAAGAGAGGGCATATTCTTCAGAGCCTGTTTTTACCATGCAAGCTCTACGCTCTCCTTCCAGCCTGCTGCCCCTTCTTCTCCTGAGTGACACAGGAGACTCGCTTGGGTGGAAATGCGGATTTGCCTTTAGGATTGCATCCCACAGGAGGTCTCTGTGGCAGGCGGGGAGAGCCGGTGCCTGGGTCTGGGCCACAGCAGCCTGCGGCGCGATGCCCCAGACAGGCTCCAAGCCCGCACTCGCTCATGGAGCACATCCAGCCCCGCGGCGCTGCCAGGTCTCCCTGGTGAGGTGGGTCAGTGCTCCCGCCCCGTCTCCCATCCTTTGTCAGCAGAGAGAGAAGCGACTTTACAGCCCTCATTCAGTCCCAACGAGGAGAGAGCTGACGTTCAGGCTGGCAGGCGGGCAGCAGCCATGTGGGCAGGTAGCAGCTCTCACTGGTGAGCGGTTTGCAGGCGAACTGGAAAACTGAGCCGTTTAAGGAGCTGCAGGTCAGTGCCCCTGGAAAACTACTTAAATATGGCCTGCAGCCAAGGTGAAGCTGGAACTGAGGAGAGGATTTGTCACAAAGACATCGGCTCCAGCTGCAGTGGGGGACACAGACTCGTGACTGCGGCATTTGCCACCTGCCCTCAGTGGCATACTCGTGCTGGCCCAGGCAGCCAAAGCAGCTGTGTCTTGTGCTGCTTTTGGGAAGAAAATACAAATGATCTGGATGGGGAATGGTGAGAGAGCTCTGAACCACGTGAGTACCCACAGACAGTCTTCACTGCGGGCACCAAGCTGATGGGAAGATCTGGATGTCGGTCCCAACGACTACAGGGCAGGATCCTCCACCAGCTGGGACAAGTGGCTTCTGCCCAGGGTTGGAAATCACAGGGTGCCTCAAGCAAGGGACAGTAAAGTGTGGTCTCTTCACAAGAGGTCTTCAGGCTGTTGACATCAAGAGACGCAAGCTCCTGCTGAGAAATGGGGAGCTTACTGCCCACGTTGCTGTGGCATCCTTTACAAATTTTTTAATTAGGTAAAAAAAAATAAGTGAGGTCATGTGAACCCGAGTGCCTGCAGATAGCCTCTGGACACAGCTATGTGGAGATGTACAGAAAGGCCCATCTAGCACAGGCCTGGGGCTGCGTTTCCCCACAGGTTCCCAGGAGCTCACAGCAGCACAGAGCTGTGGATGTGGCACAAGGGTCCCAGCACGCTCTGCTGGAAACCAGGCTCCAGGGCATGCTTTCCCACCATCCTCATCATCGGCAGTGACCATTGCCAGCTGCTGCCTGTGACTTGTTTTGTAGAAATCTTGGCAAGACTGGAGATGGTGAAGCAGAAGCTGGAGGAGGCAGGTGTTTGTACCTGGTCTGGGTGCTTTGATTTGCAGTCTGTGCTCCCTGTGGTGGAGAGAAAGTGTCATCCGACATGTCATCGCCGCATGTCCCCAGTGATCGCACGGGGACCAGACCACTGGGGCAAGCTAAGGTGGGTGCCTACGTTTGGGCAGCATCTCAACCCTTCAGTACTGAGTACTTTCCCACCGCCCACAGATGTCTGTAGGGGATTACACTCCACAGAGAGCCTGTAGCACCAGTTTTTTGGAGACTGCTTGCTCCATGCTTTAAAAAAGCACATCAGTTACTCGTTTACTATAACATAACGCCTGAAACTAGCACAGGAGAGGTGTAGAGGACAAGGAAAAGCGTGTGTATGCCTAACAATCCTTGCTAAGGTAGTAAATAATAGGATTACAAATTTCATCAGACTGGAGTCTCTCAGGCATTCTGCTGGAGCTTTTCCAAAGCCTGGCAACCCAAGTGCAGGACTCGGCACGCTGAGCTCTGCACCGACTTCAGCCCGTAAAGCACGTTTCTGGCAGGAGGTTCCAGGCTCCCGGGAAGCCTCTGAGATGTAGTGGGGCTGCAGATGCAGCTTGAACAATGCCCTTGCACAGTAGATATTTGAAGTTTATGTGTTTCATATAATATAAAGGAGATGACACTTTTACTATCATTACTGTTTTAAGAAATTGAACAAACAGAACAGAGTGCAGTTAGTAAAAGGCATGGTATGAGATTGAAAGTTAGGTTATATTGCTATCGCCCCTTTACAAGAAGCTCACCTGTGTCAATGTTTTTCTGTGTTGGACCTGAGTATCAAGCCCTATTGTAAAAAACTGATCTAAGATGAAAAAGTCATGTTTTTATCAAATACTCATTGCAGACATGAGCAGAAAGTTGTTTTTCTCAGTTTTTAGTCTTTGTTATGTAGCTGGTGCTGAAACATCTCTTCATTGAAAATTACTCCATTGCCATTTAAGAATAGGCTTCATAGTCTGAATTCTAACACCTAGAACTTAAAAGCAGCTTACGTGACTAGTTTACAGGAGGTGTTTCTGCTGCAGAAAGAAAGACTAGCAGATGTTTCTTTTCCTTCTGTGATAAGTGTCTAAAGGAAGTCAGACAAATTCTACGCTAAAGGATATATAGTTTTCACTTTGAGTTTAATGATTTCAATTGATCTGTGGTCTTAAAATATTGTAATGTGTATTGATTGTTTCCAGAAAATTGCCCTTTTGGCAAGGTCTGGTAGCGTGTCAAAATGCAGTACAACTCTAGTAATTCTAGACTGGGATCTTATCTTAACACTCATACTGAAAATCCTAATGCTGAGGAGTTAGCAATATGCTTACAGGGTAATTTGAATCGATAGCTGATTATTCAGAAGAAAATTTGCTAGCTCTGCAAAACTGTCAACCTTACAAATTGCTGAATGGTTTTATTATCATAGTGCCTCACTACCACTGGGAAATGATGCCAGGAAATCATGTTTGAACATGATTTGGTGTTTTCGTTGTGGAGGAGTTAAACATTTGATGCTCTCCGTCCCTGATCTCAAGCAGTAAAGAAAATATTTCTGCAAAAATTATTTCTGTTCTGTTTGGGATTATATATGATACTCGCTTGTTCCTAGCATCCCGCAATAAGGCATTAAACGCTGAGACTGATCTTCAGTATCCACTGTATCATCTCGGCTGTAGTGTCAACTGCTCTGACGCACCTTAGTTTAAATTGAGTGATATGCAAACATGCCACATACTCAATTGCACTAGCACAAATGGAAGTGAGTTCTAAATATTTAAAATCAGAAGGAAAAGTAGCAGAGCTGTCAGAGTAGGTGAAAAAGAAAGTGTTTCATAGATCCTCGTGAGCTTGAAGCAAACCACTTGAGCTAGTCATTTACTTCTTTGCGATTTCTACCCTTAGGTTTCTACAAGACTACGTTCAATAACCATGTATGAGTGTTACTTTTATCTTGAAGATTGGGAAAAGAGTTGCTGAAAGAGAAATGCATTGATCAAGGTGGTATAAAAATTACTCATGGATACTCTGTGTGTGTGTGCACAGGTGTGCACATGCATTTGTGAATAGATGCAGATACAATCTTTTGTAGTCACAAGTTGCTAATCAGCAGATCTTGACTGAAGATTTTGGCTAGAAAATCTTCCTGTCAAAAATGTGATTTCACTTAAGTCAGAGTATGCCACAGAAGAATGTCTGATTGAGCTAAACACTCAATTAAAGAAAACAATACACCCAATTCCAAAATGACATTTCGAAACAGAAACCTATTTAACTTGGTAAATGCTCCTTTGAAAACCCTCAGATCTTTGACCAATGATTTCAAAAACCTTCTTTTCCTCTGCTATATTTTCTGTGGGAGGTTCTGCAGTGTCCTGTTCTGCTTACCCAGGGACAGATTTGATCCCGAACTGATCTTCAAAGCAGGCAGCCCAGTTTCTGTTAACTTGCAGCCCTTCATCCTGGCCTTCGTCCACCCCTCTGCATGAAGGGAGAATAATCAACCGTTTGTCTTGAAGGCCATTTCCAACCCAAACTGGCTAAGGCCTCTAAATGTCTTGCAGTAAACTCAGCATCTTTGTGGTTTTGCAGTGCAAAATGAACCACTTTTCCCAATTTCTGGTCACTTAAGCATAAGTAAGGCATTTAAGAAGAGTTTACAGGACTGTATGGCGCTCCCTATTCCACAGATACTACGTTAGGTGGAGTATAAAGCCATCGCTAGCTACTAGATTATATCTGAAACACTTCTGCAGCTCTAGATGTGCCTGCATGGTTGTTCTTCTTCTTGGGGAAAAGGCATATGATAAAATTTGATGTGGTATAGCTACTCCAGTGTTACATCAGACTGACGAGTGTGCTGGTTAGAGCCAAAACCTCCAGAGCCAAGCTGTACTTTGAAGGTTGTGCTTGCATTAGCCTGTTTGAGTACATCAGGAGCAAAATTGCTGTAACAAGAAAGCATCACTAGCACGGGACTGCATAGGAGTTGGCTCACAGCGGTCGCCATAGGAATAGCTGGACCTTAACGAAGGAGGTGGTAGAGGAGCAAGGACTCTGCTGTGGCTAGATGTGATGCTGGGGTACTTTGACCAAACGATGCTGGGCATGGCATGCTGGATCATTCTGGTATGGTGTTTGCTCTGTTTCTAGCAAGTGATGGGAATTGAGGCATCTCTTGTTTTCACATCCCAATTCATTGGTGGTGATAATCAAATGTCATGTGAATCCTTTTGCTGGGTGTGCACCCGCCGTCGTGAGTGATGGATGTGTACCTTGGCACATGGTTGTTCTTCCATGAGCTATTTGCCAGTCCTGTGCTAGCTTTTTCCAGTCCGCGCCAGCTAGGAGATCTTCCTTTCACATGGATCCTGCCATTGTCACTGTGCTTTTGTCCCTTGAGGACAAAGTTTCATTTTTGTCACTTTAGGACAAAGTTGTGCCCTGAAATCCCACAGAGATGGAAGCCAGTGGGTGGTTCGTAAGCAGGCGTTGCAGGAGGCAAAGAAGTGAAACCTGTGCACTGAGCTATTTGCCCGGTGGCCCAGTGTTCAAGGTGCTCCTCACTACCTAGAAGGCTTTATGTGATCTTGTCCCGGGCTTGCTTACCTCCTCTTGAGAAGTCACCACAGCTGAAGTAAGCCAAGGCTTTAATCCCCACCATGCTGTAAAGGGAAGATGCTCTCTGTCAGGGCCTTGGATGTGCTCCGTGCCAGGGTGTGAAATCGCCTGTTGGTAGTGGCCAGGGTACAGGACTCCTCCGCTGAAGGTAGTGAAGATGATGAAGGTCCTGTTCCACATGGCCTTGGAGGGCAGAAGAGCAGTTTCTGTGGGTTTCTGGCTGGCCAAATTTAGCTATTAATCCAGTGTCTGGAAATTGGGACCCAGCATCTCACAGAAGCTCTCAAGTGTGTCTATACCAATGCACGTAGCATGAGCAATAAACAGGAGGAGCTGGAAGCCATTATACAGCAGGACGATGATGATGATGACGACTTGGTCGCCATCACAGAAACGTGGTGGGACAACTCACATGACTGGAATGCTGTCATGGATGGCTACAGACTCTTTAGGAAAGACAGGCCAACAAGGAGAGGTGGTGGAGTTGCTCTATATGTGAGGGAGCAACTGGAATGCATTGAGCTTGGCCTGGGGGCAAATGAGGAACAAGTTGAAAGCTTGTGGGTTACAATTAAGGGACAGGCTCATACAGGTGACATTATGGTGGGTGTGTACTACAGGCCACCTGACCAGGAGGAGGAGGTTGATGAGGCCTTCTACAGGCAGCTGCAAGCAGCCTCACAGTCCCAGGCCCTGATTCTCATGGGGGACTTCAACCACCCTGACATCAGCTGGGAAGACCATACAGCTAGGCAGGTGCAATCCAGGAGGTTCCTACAGAGCATTGATGATAACTTTCTGATGCAAGTGTTGGAGGAACCAACAAGGAAAGGCGCGTTGCTGGACCTTGTATTAACAAACAAGGAGGGACTGGTGGAGGATGTGAAGGTTGGAGGTAGACTCGGCTGCAGTGACCATGGAATGGTCGAGTTCAGGATCCTGCGTGGAGGAAGCAGGGTGATAAGCAGGATCAAAACCTTGGACCTCAGGAGGGCTAACTTTGCCCTCTTCAAGGAGCTACTGGCAGGAATGCCGTGGGCCAGGGCTCTCGAAGGCAGGGGGGTCCAAGAGTGCTGGTCACTCTTTAAACGACATTTCCTCCATGCTCAGGAGCGGTGCATCCCCCTGAGAAAGAAATCGAGCAAAGGAAGCAGGAGACCTGCATGGTTAAACAAGGAGCTTCTAGCAGAGATCAGGTGGAAGAGAAAGGTCCATGGAATGTGGAAAGAGGGGCAGGCCACTTGGGAAGAGTACAGGAATGTGGTCAGAGCATGCAGGGATGAGACAAGGAAGGCCAAGGCCCACCTGGAATTGAAGCTGGCAAGGGATGTCAAAAACAACAAGAAGGGCTTCTTCAACTACATCAGCAGCAAAAGGAAGGCTAGGGACAATGTGGGGCCGCTGCTGAATGAGGCGGATGTCCTGGTGACGGAGGATGCAGAGAAGGCAGAGCTATTGAATGCCTTCATTGCTTCAGTCTTCAGTGCCAAGGCAGGCCTTCAGGAATCCCAGGCCCTGGAGGTAAGAGAGGAAGCCTACAGGGAGGATGACTTTCCCTTGGTCGAGGAGGACTGTGTGAGGGACCGCTTAAGCGATCTGGACACCCACAAATCCATGGGCCCCGATGGAATGCACCCACGAGTGCTGAGGGAGCTGGTGGATGTCATTGCTGAGCCACTCTCCGTCATCTTTGAGAGATCCTGGAGGACAGGAGAGGTGCCCGAGGACTGGAGAAAGGCCAATGTCACTCCAATCTTCAAAAAGGGCAAGAAGGAGGACCCAGGGAACTACAGGCCGGTCAGCCTCACCCCCATCCCGGGAAAGGTGATGGAGCAGCTTATCCTGGAGGCCATCATGAAGCAAGTGGAGGAAAAGAAGGTTATCAGGAGTAGTCAGCGTGGATTCACCAAGGGGAAATCATGTCTGACCAATCTGATAGCTTTCTACGATGACATGACTGGCTGGGTAGATGAAGGGAGAGCCATAGATGTTGTCTACCTAGACTTCAGCAAGGCTTTCGACACTGTCTCCCATAATATCCTCCTAGGGAAGCTGAGGAAGTGTGGGCTGGATGAGTGGTGGGTGAGGTGGATTGAGAAGTGGCTGAATGGCAGAGCTCAGAGGGTTGTCATCAGCGGCGCTGAGTCTAGTTGGAGGCCGGTAACTAGTGGTGTCCCTCAGGGGTCAGTACTGGGCCCAGCCTTGTTTAACTTCTTCATCAACGACCTGGATGAAGAGTTAGAGTGTACCCTCAGCAAGTTTGCTGATGACACCAAACTGGGAGGAGTGGTGGATACACCAGAAGGCTGTGCTGCCATTCAGCGTGACCTGGATAGGCTGGAAAGTTGGGCAGAGAGGAACCTGATGAGGTTCAACAAGGGCAAGTGCAGGGTCCTGCACCTGGGGAGGAACAACCCCATGCACCAGTACAGGCTTGAGGTGGACCTACTGGAGAGCAGCTGTGCAGAGAGGGACCTGGGAGTGCTGGTGGACAGCAGGTTAACCATGAGCCAGCAGTGTGCCCTGGCTTCCAAGAAGGCCAATGGCATTCTGGGGTGCATTAGGAGGAGTGTGGCCAGCAGGTCGAGGGAGGTTCTCCTTCCCCTCTACCCTGCCCTGGTGAGGCCTCATCTGGAGTACTGTGTCCAGTTCTGGGCTCCCCAGTTCAAGAAAGATGAAGGGCTACTGGAGAGAGTCCAGCGGAGGGCTACAAGGATGGTGAGGGGACTGGAGCATCTCCACTACGAGGAGAGGCTGAGGGAGCTGGGCTTGTTCAGCCTGAAGAAGAGAAGGCTGCGAGGGGACCTTATAAATGCTTACAAATATCTGAAGGGTGGGTGTCAGGAGGATGGGGCCAAGCTCTTTTCAGTGGTGCCCAGTGACAGGACAAGGGGCAATGGGCACAAACTGAAGCACAGGAAGTTCCGTCTGAACATGAGGAAGAACTTCTTCCCTCTGAGGGTGACGGAGCCCTGGAACAGGCTGCCCAGGGAGGTTGTGGAGTCTCCTTCTCTGGAGATATTCAAGACCCGCCGGGACAAGGTCCTCTACAACCTACTGTAGGTGACCCTGCTTCGGCAGGAGGGTTGGACTAGATGACCCACAGAGGTCCCTTCCAACCCCTACCATTCTGTGATTCTGTGAGTGACTTTAGTGAGCAACAGAAATGATTTCAACTGCGGCTGAAGCGCTTGGCTAAGGTCAACTAGACTCCAAAAAAGAAGATAGCATGTAACCGAACACTTGCATGCCTGTGTCATTTGTGAGATGAAAGGTTTGCTGACAGCATGTGAGCTGCAATAGGAGCAGTGATGGTTTTGTGAGAATTTAAGCAATGTTTCAGTCAGTGCCACAATAAGGAGTTGTTGGAAGGCTGTAGCTAGAGAAAGCATACCATCAACCATACCACCAACACGTAGAACTGCTTCCCAAATTTTCAAAACAGAAAGAAAAGTCAGTCTCCTGGATTCTCCTTATTCTGGTTCTGAGGGAGGCTTTTTCGTGTTTTCCTTTAGACTATGTGATTTTACTTAAGAATAGAGATATAATTATCTTCAGTTTTACTTTTTGTTTACAAGGCTGGTGTGATCCTGTGCATGCTTAATGACTTTGGAAGATCACGAACAAAAGAAAGAGCAAGCGTGAAACCAGCTGTTTTGAAAGCCGTTTTATATGTGTTGGATTCACACTACTAGCTAGTGCAGAGCTAGCATCGCCCACTTCTGGGCTTGACGGAGAATCCTAAACCAGATAGTTTAGGACCCACAGTAATGTTTCTGTCTGCCTTGTACCATCTATTCGTGTGTCCCACAAAGCTCAGTTTAGAGTTTTGTAGAATTCTAGAGATGTGATGGTTCTTCCAACTGTTGTGCCGTATTTAGAATAAACTACTTCTTTGGTCTTTGTCATCTCCCAACAGGCAGCCGTGGAGTTTGGGTTTTCACTTTGCAAACAAGTTAGTACTTCAACTCTTCTCTCCCCTGCCTCCGCATTTTCTGGCTCTAGAGATTTTGGAATCCACATCATTACCATGTAAATGCTACTAAAGCCATGTCATCTGCCTTTCCTGAACATGCAGGTATTCAGGAGTAAAATTACCAACAGGGGGTTGTGCCTTTTTTCTCTTTAAGCTTTTTAAATCCCCGAGTAAATACAGTGATCTGATTTGCCAGCAGCAAGTATTCATGTAACTTGAGCAGATCTCAGGATCTTTGACAAAAAGCACATGCCATTTAGCCTCTTTCTATGCAGAGGAATTTGGACAATTCATCATTATAGCGAGGGCCGCCTTAGCTGACAGAGGGTTAACTGACCTCCTTCAAACAGGAACTCAACGGTTTGCCTGCAGGGAACATATTCCATGGTGAGTTGACTACTTAAGCACTTTCGATGTAAAGTAAAAACAATCTCTTGTGTCAGGGTATAATCCAAAGAACAAAGAACCATTTTGCTCGATTGTGCAGGCAGCAGAAGTTATTTTTGTCTCTTGCCTATCATATTCACATTGTACAAGAAAGTCATTTTGTTGAGGAGAGCGACTTGTTCTGCTGAGGCTCTTTGTGTCGTTTTTGAACTGCAGACCACCACTGTGTTTTGGCATGGAAGCACACAATGTACAATCTTGAAAACGGCTTTGTGTTTTGCCCTTTTTTCAAGGGGGCATGTGCTTGGGGTGTGTGAATTGATTTATGGACCTTTTTGAGCCATTAACTCCCTTCAAGGATGCCTGGTAAATGAATGTGGAAGTGAAGGCTTTTATCAGGTATTGCAGTCCTTTTCGTGTTCAAGGAACGCGTGCTTGACCTGCTTCGGATGTACTCTGCCACAGTGGTAGGTAGGTGACCTGCCTATTTTCGAGGCCTCTCTTCTTGTTCTTTGCTGCCATCCCTTTATTAAAAGCTTTGCAGGCTGGTGATTTCCTCTGCTGCTGCTGCCTGCATAATTAAGGAGGAGGAGAGGTCAAGTGGCAGCGCGGTTGTGTACGACGTGTGTTTCTGCTTTTAGAAATGACCATACATTTTAAGTTCATTGAGCAACTTCTCTTCATGATGGGTTAGTGCCATTCTTTATTCTAAAAGCTTGTTAAAATGGGTGTTGCCCAAACTTTATCACTCCAGTTTGGCATCCGTGTGGGGCTCCTGGGTCTTGCCTGGCTAGCATATAGATAAGTAGGTGTTCACAGTTACAAAAATGAAATAAGAATGAAAGTCCATTTCAGGAAGGTTTGAACACTAACTCCTGAGCTGGTGCTCAGAGTGTGAAATAATTTAAAAAAGTAAATCCATTATTCATCCTCATTCCTATTTGAGGGTGACAAGCAGTATGTAGGCTCTTGGTTGTTAGCACCCAAGACTTCTCTCTTCCCACTCAGACAGGGCTCCCATGGCCACATTCTTTGTTCTATTCTACCTTGCATTGCCTGACTTTTTCCCATTTTCTGTATACCTAAAACATCAGCCTGGTGCCAGGCTCCTCGATGCATGTCGTGAACGTTTTCCCACCATCTGTGGCAGGAGCACGTCCTGAACCAGGCCCTGTACCTCTGCATAGAAGATCTCTCAAGGGCTGTTACTCTGTAAATTTGTCATGTTCTTTGAAGCCACTTCAACTTTAGCACCCACAGTGTCTTGTGGTAGGGAGCTCCGCTGTTTAACTAAGTGCTTTTATTGTGTTGTTTGTGGGAGGTGCAGGGGAGGGTGGTTGGTTTTTGATCTACTGGATTCCTCAGTTGACCCCTACTCCTGCTCTGGAGGAGGCAGTAAATGGTTGTTCCTTATTGACATTTCCCATTTCACTCCTGTTTTGCTCTTAAACCCTTTGCTATGTGCCTGCCTGTCATTTCTTTCTGTCTGAAAAGCCTTGCTCTACTTACTCTTCGTTGTAGGAGTGAAACTGGGATCTTTGCCTGCAATTGCTGTCCAGTTGACATCCAAACATTGCAAGAGGAAGTGTCCGTCCTCGCGCCATTGTTGTGCCTGTTTCTGAGATGTACAAATCCTGGTTTCCCCTAGAGTTATTTCCCTGTCTCTCTCCCCTTTCACTCTCAGCACTGGTTCCCCCATACCCAAGCAGACACATCCATAAAGAGCTTTGTATAATCCAGACACAGACCCCTTCTATACTCATCTCACCACCTCATTATAATCGAGTTAGTATTTTTTCCTCCCTGCCAATGTCAACATCGTTTCCCTCACCATAGCCTTGACACATACCTTCTCCTTCCAGCATGTGATTGCAACCCTCATGGCATCCAGACCCCTCAGTGTGACCGTGCCACCGGCCAGTGCATCTGCAACGAAGGGGTGGAAGGGCCGCGCTGTGACAAGTGCTCCCGGGGCTACTCGGGTTTCTTCCCCGACTGTGTGCCGTGCCACCAGTGCTTTGCCCTCTGGGACGTGATCATCAGTGAGCTGGCTAATAGGACCCAGCAGTTCCTGGATAGGGCTAATGCCCTGAAAATCACTGGAGTCACTGGCCCATACCAGCAGACGCTCAACACCCTGGAGGAGAAGCTCAGTGAAATTAAAACCATCATTGCTCAAAATCCAGCTGCCGAGCCCCTGAAGAACATTGGGAATCTCTTTGAGGAAGCAGAGTGAGTATGGTCACAGTTCTGTGGTAAGTCTAGCGTGGGAAGGAGTGGGAGTGCCAGCGAGCTGGGATTTACTTGAGTGACTGATGTCCCCATGCTGGGCTGAGGACACCCAGCTCCACTCTGCCAGATGGGTGAGGTGCACTGCGGCTTGTAGCGGTGGTGGAGCACCTCGCCGTCCTCGGCACTGGTGGTGAGCACCCATCCCAGGAGCAGAAACCTGGCCTGGGAAGGGAGTCGGAGCACAGCTGCTGTGCTCTGGGCCGGGTTGTCTGGCTCCAGCTGCACACCAGGCAGCTAATTACTGCCAGGCAGCTAATTACCACTCGTGCTTGCCTTGCGCTCCCCCGGGGCAAAGGACAAACACTGCTATTGTGTGAGAGAATGAAGAGGAGAGAGATTAAATTCCTGGATTTCTGCGTGTAGCCGATGAGTTGGAAACTTGGGCTCCTTTCTTCACTCCGAGTGTGAGGGGGGAAGCACTAGCTTTAGAACAAGGATTGTTTCCATTTTTCTCAGGGTAGGAGCCTTGTATTTTGTTTTAGGGCTAAGCACACAAAGGATGGTAGTTTGCACTTATGGAGATGGGGCAGTTTAACATCAAGTAGGGTTACAAATGCTTTCTAGCCGTGTGTGCCACTGCTCAGAGCTTGTTAGAGCAATTGTAAAGGGGACTGCACAAAGCAACGGGGCGCAGATGAAAGCACAGATGTCTCAATCAGGGATAGCTTGTGCCCTGCAGCTCCCTCCCTCCAGCTGCAGAGCTGGGGGTTGCTGCTGCGCTCAGGCTCTGCGGGTGCTGAGGAGCTGCTTCTCGCTAATGTGTATATAAGTACGTGTTCTTGCTCCTCTCTTGTCTGTATAGGAGTAGTATGGAGCTTCAAAGGACTCCTGGAAAACAGCAGGCTGTTGGGCTGTTGAGAGAACTGCAGATTGATCACAGAGCTTACATACTGCCTGATTCTTTCAGAATGAGGAAACACTGGGATTGGAGGGATCACCAGGAATGGGAACAGCTTCCTATGCCCACTTCTGTTCCGGAGCAGCATTGATGTGTAGCGTACACTTGCCTTTCCTTTTAGGGTATTCCCCCTAGCTAAAGCCTGCTCCGTGGCTCACGGAGGCCGTGCTGAGGACGGAAGGTTTTCCTTCATAGCCCTCAAGAAATGGCTGGTGAGGGGGGATCTTTACAGAAAAGTTAAAAGAATCCATTGTGTTAAAACCAAGGCTTTCCCCCCTGCTTCCTGAAATTCAAGTCTGTCCCATGAGCTTGTAGTAATCAAAACTGCATTTGTAGCTGTGTGGGATGGGAAGCAAATTATGTATGGATCATAGCAGTCAACTCTGACCTATGCAGTTGCCATGATACAAGAGCATTACACCAGTCCTCTGGAATCTGCCTCCAGTTAATCTTACACAAAGCAGCTGTTTTCTGAGCAATTTGGTGCTTTGAGTTTATAAACGTGCTGTAGATTAAAAAGTAGTTTTGTATGATAAAGGAAACAAAACAGCGTTCTAGGTAGGCATGTTGTTACAAATCACTTACAGCTCCACCGAGGGAGGACCGGTCCTGCCGTGGGAGAAGCTCAGCGCGGCTCTAACCACCACTCTTCGGTGAAGTGAAGCACCGAGGCTTACAGCCCTTCCTCCTCCCCTTGTTGAGTCCTGTGCCTCTGTTTTACAGAAAGCTGGCAGGAGATGTTACAGTTAAGATAGCCGACATACAAGAAAACCTGTCAGCCTTAGCAGTGAAGAGCAACAGCACAGACACTGACCTGAGCGCGCTGGAGACAGATGCCAAAAGCCTAGACCGTGTCGTGAAAGAACTTGCAGAGCAGCTAGAGTTCATCAAGATCTCTGATGTTCGAGGTAAGTGTCGCAGGGAGGAGGAGAAAGCAGTGGGGTGGCCAAAGATTTAATTAGTGCACCGTTTTAAATACCGGGTTAATCTTCTAACTTGCAATAAAACACAGTTCCTAGGAGGGCAGCTTCTTTCTTTGCAGAGTTGCTGATGCAGCAGGAATTTTGTTTTGCCCCCTCACCCCCTCTCTCTCCCTCTGCACATTGCAAAGTTGGGTTAAGTTCTTGGGGCACAGAGTTGTCTTAAAGGCTCTTGATTAACGCATTTTAGATGAGACACAACAGCTTTAAGTGTGGTAGATTCCAAAATACACCTGGACGTCTCCCTTGCTCTCCCCAGTCTGTTAAATTGCTGTTTCTGGTTGGAAAAACTACCTGGGTCTTGGTGACTAAGAGCACACCGTAAGGGCTCTGTTCTTCCGAGCCGCCCGCACCTTCCATGCCCACTGGCACACTGAAATGGGCCAAGAATGAAAATTTGCTGGAGAACGAGGAACATCAAACATCACCAAATTCTGTGGAAATTTTAAAAGCTGACTTCATTCCAACTTGAAACAAAGGATTTTTTGTTTTCTTTTGAATTTCCTGCTTTGCAGGAAGTCTGCGATTGTTTCCAGTGAACGTGGGGTTTCGCAGAGCGAGGCAAGTAGGATGTAGAATGGGGGAGTCCCTGACTTGTGGCATTCTGCAGAGGAAAACTGCCTGAGGTGCAGAGTGTGGCCGCCCCCGCGGAGTCCCTCACACCCGCCCAAGGCCTCTCCAGGAGTTGTCCAAAACTAACAGTTCCATAAATCAGCATCTTTCATCAAGCTGTTGTTTCCTGGGAAGGCTCTGACCAGTTTCCAAGCAGTGACTCCGTAAGCCAGACATCCTAGGGCAAGCAACAAGAACTAATGGGATAAGTGAATCCTTAGAAAACAGACTGGTGCCCTATAAACCGAAAAGGCTGGATCTCCTTGGGCCCTCGGGGCAAGCAGAATTCCGTCACTAGGGTCAGAGAAAGGCTTAACTTCAGAATCCAGCAAACTTGACACGCTGTCAACCAAGCAAAAGAATTAACTTTTTTTTTCCCTTCCCCCTAAACCAGGCCAAATTCTGTCATCTTTGCAATGGCCCTGAATATAGCTGCAGAGGGTAGTGTTTCCTTTACCTTGATACGTGTATCGCTAATCCTGATGTGTCCTCTGCCAACCACCATAGTATAAATTACTTTGAGTTAGTTAACAAATTTCTGAGCAGCTCCATCTGCTTTCTGCAGGGGCCTTGGACAGTATCACCAAGTATTTCCAGATGTCCCTGGAGGCAGAGGAGCGGGTCAATGCCTCCACTGTCCTCCCCGGTAGCGCCGTGGAGCTGTCGGCGCAGACGCGGCAGGAAGTGGAAGACTTAATCAGCGAGAAGGAGGCCCACTTCAAGGCTAAACAAGAGGAGCAGTCGCGCCTGCTGGATGAACTCGCAGGCAAGCTGCAGAGCTTGGACCTCTCCGAAGTGGCTGCGAAGGTATGCGGCTCAGAAGCGCTGGTATAAAACCTGTGGCAAAAATAAAGGTGGGGTTGTGACGAAGCGACAGGCAGGGAGGAGCTGTTTAGAGCTTGACAGTGTGAGATACAGTTCATGCATGGAAAGTGCACGTTTCTTGGATAATGGGGTGTTTTGTGGGCTAGAACAGGGCTGTTTAGTCAGTGGGCTCTGAGACCTGCTGGCTTTCAGGCACCAGCCCTTCCTGTTGGTCTCTGTCCTACCCCTCCCCAGCCCTGACAGAGCACCCATCTTTTCACCACTCTGGCTCTAACCCAAAGCCCATTGTTGGGGACAATGCTCCCACATGCAGAAAAGTGTTTCAAGTCTGCTGGACCCACAGCCGTCCTCTTAAGCCTGTCCTCAGTTCATGTGCTTGCTTTCTCTAGTCTCCCCTCTCCCTTTCTGCGGCTCCGTAGGGTACGTGCCGTGCCTATGCAGCGCCCAGCCAAGCAGCACCTCTCCTCCTCCTGCCGACGGGCTGCCCTCCTTGGCATCACCACGCTCCCGTCCTCCTGCTTGAGACAAAGCAGAACTTAGAGGGAGCTGGAGTCAAAGGGCATTTGCTCTGTTGAAGCTGCTTGCTCATCTGTAAACATGATCAAGGGTGGCTTTTTCTTGGGAGAGGCTGGGTGTTCCCTCAGTTTCACTTTGAAGTCGGCCAGCTGCATTCGGAGAACAATCCTGCGGGAAGGTGGGCTGCGGGGTCTGCTCATTAACTCCCCTGGGCAGGCCAGGCCTGCCAGGGAGGACCGGTTCTTCACACGTCCCACGTCCTTTACAACCACGGCCATCCCTCCCCCAGCCCTCCTTTTTTCTCTTTTTGTTTAGCTTCCCCTCTCCTGCACTCCCACCTAACTGTTCTTGAGGACTGAACATCTTGGGTAGATGTTTATCAAGGCCATAAACACCGAGTTGCTTGGAGGTGTAATCACGGGACACCAAAAAAAAATAAAAAAAATGTTTTTGCTTTCTAGCTACTGCTGCATTGCTTGCCAAGCAGGTAAGAGGGACTCATTTGCACTTCACAGGAGCCAGCTGCAGCTAACTTGGCACAGCCCCTAGGTTTCCCCAGAGAGGTTTTTTGGCTGCAAAGTACGTTGGTTGGTGACTATCATTTGGCAAGAGGGGTGGGGTGGAAAGGGAAAAGAACTTCACAAGAATGAGGAATTTCTCAATTTTCCCTCTGGCTGAAACAACTCCCGAGTGATTTCATTGTCCAAACAATTGAGCAAGTAGTGGATAATTCTCAGTACAATGTTGTGATTGAAATAGTTTTGCTTTTTTTTTAAAAAAAGTCTACCCTGAAATCTTCCATGGGAACACAACCTTGACAACAATTCACAAATTGGAAAATGTTCTGGAAAGATGAGATCGGAGCAAACATTTGGTGGAAGGGAATGGGACAGCTTTCTAAGGGAGATGGAAAAAAGTTTCCTGTTTAACTTGGAGCATTTCAGCTTCTATTTCATTTCTAGGGCATTAGAGCAAAGGAAAAGACACTACCCTGCACCAAACCCTTTCTTCCTTGTAAAGTAGCTCCTTGGGCTGGCTAGTTTTTCCTCCAACAGTAGTGAGGGCTGAAGACAGCAGTAGCTTCCAGCTTGAAACCAAACAGCTTTCCAGTGAAAGATGATGCACGAGAAAAGCAGATGATGAAAGCAAGGCAGGGCTTCCCCCATAACCTCCAGCCACTTCAGCCTCAGGGAGCTTTGTATTTGTAACCAAGCTAAAGGCAGGAAGGTGCAGGGGGCACAGAAGAAGGATTAAAGTTACGCTGGTGTGGACCTGCTGCAGGAACCACCTCCAGCTCGCAGCTCTACTTCAGCTTCCTTCCCCCCCCCGCGGCACTCGGGGTGCTGCTGCAAGGGGCGGAAACAACGCAGTGTTTCTGTTGTGGTAGAGCAGCAACCGACTCCATCCCCCTCGCAGCTCAGCAATGGAAATAAAGCCATGCATGTTTCCCTCGTCTACCTGTCTCTGCAGACGTGCGGCACTCCAGCAGGAGCCTCTTGTGCCGAGTCCAAGTGTGGTGGTTTAAACTGTCGAACAAAAGAGGGACAGAAGAAGTGTGGAGGACCCGGCTGCGACGGGCTGGTGACCGTAGCTCACAATGCCTGGCAGAAAGCCATGGATTTTGACAGAGACATCCTCAGCGCATTAGCAGAAGTTGAGCAACTCTCCAGAATGGTAATATGCCAAATCAATTGTTAGACATTAAAAAAAAAAAGCGTCTTAGCTGTAACACAAGTTTAGACGCTAGCTGACAAAGTATGTGCCTGGCTTTCTTCAAAACGCTGCTTCTCAGTTGCATAACTTCGTCATGCTTGTAAAGATCCTCAGAAAGGGAGCTTGCTAGGGTGAAGCTTCTTGGATAGCTCTAAACATTAGCCTGAGTTGTTTAAACTAGCATCGGTGGTATGGATCATGGCCAGCTTTTTAAAGTGTTCTGTGAGTTTTATAAGAAAAAGCATTTCTCGTTACTGTTACCTCTGACTCCAACTGAAGTTTTGTTTTAAACCAGGCCTTAAAAGCATAAGTAAATATGCAATCAAGCCTTCTCTTCTCTTCTTTAGGTTTCTGAGGCAAAGCAGAGAGCTGATGAAGCAAAGCAAAATGCCCAAGAAGTTTTGCTCAAAACCAATGCTACAAAAGAGCAAGTGGACAGAAGCAATGAAGATCTGAGAAATCTTATTAAACAGATTAGAGACTTCCTAATGCGTAAAAAACTTACATTCAAATTGTATTTTAATTCTGGGTTTGTGAAAAGTATCTTTAGCTCTGAATCATCCTCCAAGGGGTAATGCAATAGTTGTGTGTCACCCCCCCTCTCCCCTCCTTCAGCCCGACTTACTGTGTATGATGAAATCTGGAACCAAGTAAAAACCAAGACAATAGGAAAGTGAGAGCAAACTGCAGCATGATGTGGTGTTCATTTCAGCTGAGGCTGCTGAACTGCTGTAGCTTGCCAAATGTGTTCAGAAGTTCTGGCTAGAAAGACAAAGTACTGTTAAAGGGAGGAAAGTCAAAGTCAGCGAGTTTATCTCTCTGTAAGCAAGCAGGTAGAGGTTAAACGAGGGCCTTGTTCGCTAGCAAGCGGCAGCACGGCAAACCTGTTCCTTCGCTGTTTGCACAAGGCTGAGTGTACTGTTAGCACGAATACAGTTGTGGGCAGCTGTTGGCTTCGGCTCCCTCCCGCAGCCCCAGCATGGTGTAGCTAATCCCTGAGATCCTCAGATGGCTTCCAAGATTGCTCTGCCAGCAGGGCCTGTGCACCTGCTGGGCCTCTCCTGAGAGGGAAGCTTCACCCAAAGGAAGCAGTTTTAACATCTTGATTTTCTGTAAGTCTGGGGGAGGAAGTTTTCCCATGATTTTCCTTCTTAAGGGAGCAGTTGGACAAGAATTTGAGTACCAACACTTGACAGGGGGAAGCTTTTACTTAGATTTTTGTCATTTGTGTCCATCTACTAGAAGATAGTGCTGACCTGGACAGCATCGAGGCGGTGGCTAATGAAGTGCTGAACATGGAGATGCCAAGCACTCCCCAGCAGCTGCAAGCCCTGACAGAAGACATTCGTGAGCGCGTGGAAAGCCTTTCTGATGTTGAGGTCATTCTGCAGCAGAGCGCTGGAGACATCGCCAGAGCCGAAATGCTACTGGAGGAAGCTAAAAAAGCAAGGTGTGCAACCCTGTTCTGTGTTACCTGCTTTCAGTCACCGAGAGCTTGAACGACTTTCATTCCATGGTATCGGAAAAGGCAGGGTTTAGCTTTCCCTGATGTAGATTCTCATCCCTTCACTAAGCGGCAAAAGTGGCCCTGTGTGGTTCTTTTTCCAGGTCCAAGTAAAAGCATGTTTACTGTTAACATAGTTTTGCTCCACAGCAAAGGTGCAACAGATGTTAAAGTCACGGCAGACATAGTGAAAGCAGCGCTGGAAGAAGCTGAAAAAGCTCAGAATGCAGCTGAAAAAGCCATTAAACAAGCTGACGAAGATATTAAAGGAACCCAGGACCTGCTGACCTCGGTGAGAGCTTTATGAGTATTTTTTAAGATACAGAAACAGCACCAAGTTTGGTATTTCGAAATGGATGTAAGCCTGTCTAGGGAAGACTCTTGGCTACCACAAATCAAAGACTGCACTTAATGTAAACCATTCTTGCCTTCTCATAGACTTTGAGTTAGCACGCCAGATGCTAGGGGACCATTTGCTCTCAGAGAACCCAACAAAACAGAAGGCTTTCCTCGCCCCACATCCTGCACCACTGAAGTTAAGTGGGCAGGATCATAACCCTCCAGCGCAGCAGGGGTGCAGGATCCCAGACAAGTCGTACCTGTCACCACATTGGTCGCGCATTGGTGTAGCCACGCTGTCAGTGCCATCCACCACTGCAGCGCGGGACTAAAATAAGTGAATGCTGGATTAAAGTGGTAGTTCGCAGCTTCACAAGTCCGTCACTACATGATGGAGTCAAATGTCAAAATTCAGTTCTGCCTGTAGGCAACTCTGGCATATGTGTAAGACAATCAAGTATTTTTTTAACCATGTTCCTTAATGTTTTTTTAGCCCCTTATGTACTTTATCTTCAAGCAGCAGCTCTTTCATCCTGACTGCTGTTGGCCATTTGTAGCAAAACTAAACCACTGTTTTTTGTATCAGAATTAATTAGTTGGTCCGGGCTTTTCCAGAAGGCTCACTATTATATTCAGTGTCTTTTGAAAATTTAACTGTTGTCCCTCTTTTAGATTGAATCTGAAAATGCAGCATCTGAAGAAACACTGAACAATGCTACCTTACGTCTATTTGAGCTAGAGAGGAGCGTTGAAGACCTTAAGCGAAAGGCTGCTACAAATTCAGAGAATGTGGATGATATAGAAGAAAAAATTGTTACTGCAAAACAAAATGCTGAAGAAGTCAAAAAGGTGAGAAGCTCAGGGAAGATGCTAAGGGAAAGCAAAAAAAAACCTCTCTCACTCCAGGTTTGGCTAAAGCAACATTAGTGAAAACAGGTGATCCATCTCATTTATTGGTCAGGTACTGGGGACAAAAAAACCCCCACCCACTTAATGCTTTTACCAAAGATAGCTGCTTTTTACTTACTTTGGTACCAGATCCAGAGACTGGGAAGTTTTCAGGTTCTAAAAGAGCTGCAAGGAGCCTGTCATGCTGTCAGCCTTTCACAGATTTGTTTCTGTCCGTCAGCTTTCCTACCTGCCACAGGAGACCTGGTAATCATTTTTCCCCTTCCATCAAGTCTTCGTGGTTCAGTGTCAATGATGGGTTCAGGACAAACAGCTTAGCATTTGCCATATACAGAATCAAGTGACAAGAAGAATGGTTAGCTTAATATGAAACCAGAGTCATTTCTAAATATCAGAGACACAAAATTTGCTCTGTGACTGGATGGCGTTGCTCCCAATGTCTGCTGCACACCTTCGTAAGAGCAAAAGAATGCTCATTAACAAAACAGTTGACAGGTCTGCCAAAGGAAGTTTCATGGCTCTATAGTTAGCCCATCAGTCTCTAGAAAGGCATTTTCTGCCAGGAGAGATGTATTATCCATCAAACCAATTATTTCCAAACACTAAGTAGTATTGCAGGTGGCTGTCCAGTAAACACAAGAGACTTCCAGGACTGCTGCAGCTTCTTAACTTGCTTATTGGTTGAATTCAGCTGAGACCTAGGACTTCTTAATCTTAACTTCCTAGAGAAATGCACAGCTGAGAAACCAACCTGATGACTGCTCCAGCACCTTCACCTACACAAACTAGGCAGCTGCTCTCGTTACTGAGAGAGTAACAAGGATATTCCTCTCTAAATGCAAGTGGTCGACCAGAAGCAGTGCCAGTTCCTCACCACGTGCAAGTTTCCAGCTGTACTGGGGGCCGTGACTTCCATTAATAGCAGAATTGTGTGACTGAATCCCACAAATCCTTGCTAAGTGTCAGTGTTAAAGCTGTGAAACAGCCACAGATCTGCAAAAGGGCAACTGATCAGTCTTCACCCCAATTCCTGAAGTCTTGACTATTAAGTAGTAAAAAACCCCAACCCTGTTTCTGCTTTTGTTAACTGAGCTAACAGTCCGCAGACTCTCCTTACACCCGGCTCAGAAAAGATGGAGGGAGGGAGCACAAATTTCCCCCGCGCTGTCTTTTGCGTGAGCTCCATCTCGTGCTTCAATCTGGAACAACAGGTCCTCAATACCGAGCTGAGCGACAAGTACAGGACGGTGGAAGATCTCATTGCCAAGAAGACAGAAGAGTCGGCGGCGGCGAGGAGGAAAGCCGGCATGTTGCAGGATGAAGCTAAAGCCTTGTTGGCTCAAGCAAACAGCAAACTCCAGCTCCTCAAAGGTAAGGCTGTTCTGAGGAGGTAAGCTGTCAGCGTATGAAGCAATGCCGTGCTCTTAAACTGGCTTCTGAGCAGCAGCAGGGGAACAAAAACAGAAGTTACTTGTTACTGAGGTTTGATCTGCTTTCCTTATTCTTATGGACACAACGTAGTCTTTTGAATCAAAGATTTGTCAAAAAAAAAAAAAGCTGAAACTTCAGTGAGACACACACTTCTGCTAAGGCACCTGTCACTGCTGCAGGAACCACCCCAGGGAAGGCCCACAGCTGCCATGCTTAGGACAGGGACCAACCCGTTCAAGCAAGACCCCCGTCTTCAAACAATACTCCCCCTGCCCCAGAAAGCTTATTAAAACAAAAGGTGATCAGGACAGGTCAGTTCCAGTTCACAGATTAGTGTAACATTTCCCATTGCCATGAGAAGTTCACCGAAACAGGAGGGGGCAATCTGCCCATAGCTACCAGGGAGGGAGCTACATTTTCCTTCTGTTTTTGCCAGGCCAGAAACTCGTTCTTCCCCTTAGCCGCTGCTGCACAGTTACAGTGACCCACTGAACAGTCTTAACCATAACAAGCCAAAACATTTCACTGTTCGCTAAAAGCCACCATGCAGCAGAGAATGACAATTATTTTCAGCGCGAATCAAAGTATACTTTGGATTTCCACTTACAGAAACTTATTTCCTTGTTGCCAATACAGCCAGGCTGCATTATTTATAACTTTATAACATCATATTTGCACATGCCTTCTTGCAGTCACTATCATCACCGGCAATTCAAAAAACCTATATACCTGTTGCACAAATAAACCTGCACTGTTTAAGCAGCCAGTTGTCACAGTTTCTCACTGAACGCAACCGAACGCTAAGCGCGACCGTGTTAGTTCATGAGCACGACTGGACTGAAGGTGCAGACCGCTGTTCGTGTATCCAGAATCGTGGTAGTTTAACATACATATCAAACGTGACTGGACTGGTAGTGGTAAATTGGATATCACCCAGAATTTAAACCTAGCCTCCCACTCCGGTGAGTTAGAATGCAAGGGGGTTTATTTTCTGCCGAATTCCTCCATCCTTATAACGCAACAGTGTCCCAGTGGTAAGAAAACAAAAAGGTGCCATTCCAGCCCTCCCCCAACCCCCCCATCAGATTCTCTTCCGCAATACAAATAAATTTGAGTAGTAGTTTATCCATAATGATAATGATTTACATTTTACAGCATTAAAACGCCCCTAATTAATGTTTTTCTCCTTCCTTTGCGGACAGATTTGGAAAACACATATGAGAACAATCAAAAAGTTCTGGAAGACAAAGCCAAGCAGTTGGTGGAGCTGGAAGAGACAGTCCGCTCCCTGCTACAGACAATCAGCCAGAAGGTTGCTGTTTACAGCACTTGCTTATAAATGGGAGCAAGAAATGCTTGTGTTCAGGATGGGTTTTACAAGTATTACACAAGTTCTTTTTGACATTACACTAAGACCTGATAAAGCAATCAGGTTTTATGTTGACTTTCAAGTCACAGAACCAAAGACAAGTAACTTTTTGATGTTGAAAAATAAACAGTACTTTTGTATCACTGTATGTACCTAGTATGACTCGTCAAGTTCCTTCCTGTTTTCAGCAGCTGAAATGGTACATCAATTAATCCTTTAACAAGTTGTGTTTTTAGACTGGTTTAGAGATCTAATAAAATCTTGGCTCCAACTACATCATTCTAAATGAGGGCTCCAATTACTACCAAATCCAGGATGGTCACTCAGAACAAAATTACAAGTGAATGAAGAAACACCATCCTTGTGTGGTTGGTTAGCACTTATGCCACAGTACTCTAATAAAAGGGTTATTTACCCTCTGTGTAACATCCATTTAGGCTTGACACTCATTTCATGTCACAGATTGTGGAAGACTTGATATGTGAAGTGGAAACAGGTCCGCGCTGAAGGGGTGAATGTGGTTTTCATTTCAAGCACCAAATTTACATGCTAAACCAAGCCTGGAGGATCAAGCCTCTCTGGAAAAGGAACTACAAAAGTTCACAGGGCACTTACCATGACTTAGTTAAGGAGCTGTACACAGGCAGCTCCCTACAAACAGCTTGCACTTAACACAAGTAAGACTTTTCTCGAAGTGCAAGAGTAACATCCAGTTCACTGTACTTAAAGTTATCTGTAGAACAGTGCACCTTCAGACAACTGTACAGTACTGCACAAACTGATTTACACCACTCATCAGCTACACAAATCAGCATGCAGAACTGCAACGTGCATTAGTACGTCCTGTGAACTCTGACCTGGGGAATGCATCTGCCTCGGTACTCTGATCAGCGCCTTACATAACCTTGGCCAACACCATCAAAAGTCAGTCAGGACATCACTGGCAGAATGTATCACCACCTAAGCAAACTGAAAAGCAGTATGTTTAAATAAATAATTACCTCTAAGCTCCACAGGTAACAAATGCTTCAGCAAAAAATCCATCACAGGAACTGATTACATACCAGCATCCTACACTGTTTCACTGCCAGCATACTTAGAGGCTGTTACAAAGACAATTTGCAAGCTTTGCAATATTCAGACTTAACAGCAATCATCAGCTCATTGACAGGTGGCTCAGTAGCTCACCTTCCTTTTGCCTTCACAAACACCCTTTGTACACTTAACTAGAACAGGAATGATAGCGAGGCAAGTAACACCACAGTAACAATTTTAAGGCCTTGAATTTTATTTTCAAGTGTCTGGGAAATTATAGTCTCCAGTATAATTTTAGTAGCATTCTTGATTAAAGTTTCCCCGACTTTCCAAACTTCATTTAACACGAACAAAATGAGACACGAGAATGCCTCGCTAACTGATGAGCCTCAAGACTGAACTGCAGTAAGACTGCCCCAAGTACCACGGGAGGTGGAGGACGTGGACATAAAGCTGTTTCTGAAAAGAGCGGGGCTGCTGGGAAGAACTTGCAAAAGCACAAGATCATCACTTCATAGCATTTATCCACAGCAGGTAGAAGTGATTCCAAAATGCCAAGATCTATGGGAAGAATCAAGTTTTGCTTCCCTCACTATTGTCTCACCTTTGCTTTCCCTTCAGCAAATTCCCACTAACACTTGAAAGCAGATCCACATCAACTCACTTAACCCAGCACATCCATGCACTGGATTAGCTCAGAACCTGGCGGTAAACTCAGTGAGCTGACATGGCTTAACCACATCTACATTTATTACAGAGTTAAAAAAAAACAAAATGAAGAACAGTATCACTGGTGTTTGTTGATTTACAGGTATCTTAATAAAATGGTAACGTTGGCATATATATATTTCCATCGCTCAGTATGGATAATGGATCAATACTTGAATAAGAAGCTCTAAAGAAAGATAGAGGTATACAGCCGTCTTGTCTATAAACAGAACCAAGCAGCTTTTGCACCATTTTCTGAATGTACATTTCTCATCTATCGCTCCACTGGCATAATGAAAAAGGACATGCAGAATAGCAACAGATATTAAGGTTTTCTTCAAGGCAGAAGAGGCTAACAAGAAGAAATGGCACCCTGCAAAACAGAACTTAAAAGGAGCTACTGGAATGGGCACATCCCATCTACACGATGGGGATCTGCCAAAGATGCCATTTGTTTGTGGGTTTCTTCACTTATTCCACAACCTAGACACTAAAAGAAGTAACGGGACCGATCAGCAAAGAAAACCCAAGATGATGCTCCAGCCATATGAAACATTTATTAAGCTCTCTTCTTACAGAAGAGACAGAAAGAGAGCACAAAAATAGAAAACAGAAGAAGAGAAGAAAGTATGTCTTAATTGTGTGGAGAGCTGACACTGCAGCCTTCACATGTGGAAGGTGCAGAATAACCCTCATGTCACAGCACTTAACAGCAAGCACTGCTTCACTACCCAGTTTTAGCGTTTCAAGTTCAAGAGAGTTGGACAACGGAAGCTTTAAAAACAAAACAGGTTAAGTAGCAGTAAGATTATTTTTCTTTAATCTTTCATTTCTCCATCAGCACTTGATTTTTCCCTTGATGAGTTTTCAATATGAAAACATGATGTGTGGAGAATCACACTCACCGAGTAATTTTCTCTTTAAAAAGTCAAAATAGCTTTAATTGCTCTATACGAGCCCCTCTTCTCCCGACACACTAAGACTACTAGGTCAAAACAAGTTTTGCTACTTGTATGTAAGCAGCAGGTTAAATACTAAAGTTAATCGTTTGAGAAAAAAACCCCACATTTTTGTGCGGAAGTGACAGTGGCATGTGAAGTGCCAGTGGCATTATAAGTGCCAGCATTCAAGGGGTTTAGTCTATCACTACTTCAAACACGAAAACACCAGCTATGCCAGACACTTCTCCAGAGTTTTAACCAGCATACCTCAATCCCATGCAGCAGTGAAATGTTTGAAGAAGAGTTCAGTCAGACTGTTTTTCTGCAACATTCATCATGTAAATAAACATGTAGTTTTAAGTATTTAATTTACAGAGACTGGATAATTCCACTTGTTCCGAACTCTACTTGTTTAAATATCTGATGTTTAAAATGAAGAGATGCATTTAACTCAGTCCTAAAATCCTCAGACTCAGCCTTCCGTAAGGGCCCACAGAGTTTTCAGAGATGTACCACACACGTACACGGATGGTCTCCTCCGTTTTAGAAATTGATAGCTTTGCCAAAAGATGCTGCTAGGTTTGCTTCCCTGAAGGCTTCTGACACTGTCTGTAGAAAGCAAACACAAAAAGGTTGAAGTCATAAGTAGTTACATGTAATTATAGCATGTCTCTGTAACCCTGGTGTTCAACACTCCGTTTAGCAAAAACTTACTGGATGGGCATGGCAAACTCTGGCTACATCCTCACATGACGCGCCATATTCCATAGCGAGGGCAGCTTCATTAACCATCTCGCCGGCACCCTGTAATTTAATGGCATTTGCAATTAACACCAATCTTTATGCAGTTGTCCAGGTTCTCCTCAGTCACTAGCAGCTTGTAAATAAGCAGCTTTTGCACTTCAGCTGTGTTCTAACACAAGCCATAAATACATCATCTATTTGGTGACTGTGCTCAAGCCTAGCGTAAATCTAACCATCATTCTTCATGAGAGTACTTCTTCTCTCATTACTGAGGGTTGTGCAGCCTCTGGGCATTTTTCCACTACAAGACAATACCCACATTCTCAAACTACAGCGTACATTGTCGCTGCTAAAGCCTCCCCAAAACTTCAATGCCCTCCTGGAAAGTTAAGTAGATATCTAGATAAACAAAAGCCTGTTACTACATCTGCACTCTCATTTTTATCTGTTGTATTTATGTGTTTACTCAGAGAACATTTCTTTGAGAAGTCAAAAACAGTGAAATCTCCTGTTACACTTTTAGCATTTAGATCCACAATCATAAGATTTTCCCCTCATCCTTTCCCAGTGAAGAAAATTAGTCTGTCTCACACCGATCCATCTGAGCTGTGCTTCCTTTAAGGCATGTCGATTTTTAAAAGACTGACATCATGAGAAAAAATAACTAGCATAACATCTTATTATGTGTCTTCTATCAGAAAATAGGAGAACTGGATTCAAAACAAAAAGCCTATCCACTAGTATATCCATTTATAAGAAGAAAATTTCCTTTCGAGGAAAATGAAGAGCAGTTCTAGTGTTCCTCTTAAAGAAAGCTGTATACAAAGCTGCATGGAAGTGTTTCTGCATACTTCTTTAGGAAAAAAAAAGATTATTTAAAGCTAAGAAACAAAACTGAGGGAGACCAGGGTCTAACTTTGGAATGTGTGGACAGCGGAAGACGACACTTTTCCCAACTAGAATTTTCTGATTACTCATCTTTACAAAGGATTTTTAATCAAAGTCCCATAAGCTACTGACCCCAGATTTGGTGACTGCAGCATAAGTTTACCAGCTTTGCTGAAGTAAGAAGTTGAATGGGAGAAAAAAAAAAAAACAACAATGAAAAAGCCACAGTCTGTTCAGCTCCAGAACTGGAGTCAACAATTTCTGTTGTTCTCTCAAGTATTTGGCAGTACTCATACAACCACCTCAAACACACAACTGGTCAGAGAAGGCACGTAACCCTAGCAATTCTAGGGAAAAAAAATTAAAAATGCTAGGCCTAACACCAAAGTAACAGAAAAATGGAAAGGAGGGCAGGGCTGCCGAAGAGAACAGTAAATAAAAATTACTATGCTAGAATGGTAGAATCAAATCTCCCTTCTTTTTACAAGCACCACTTCTCCTAACTTGACAACTACTTTGCAACCGTGCAGCACTGAGTAACAGACCTTTATAAGGCCGAGACAGCAGCACAATTTACAATACTTACTGCGCCTAAAATGTGAGCACCCAACATCTTGTCTGTTGATTTTTGACTGAGTATCTTCACCATGCCATCTGTGTCAGCATTTGTCTTCGCTCTACTGTTCGCAGCAAATGGAAATTTCCCAATTTTATATTCTACACCCTAAGAAACAGATGTGTTACTGAGTTCATGACCAACAAGAACAAGGTAACCACACAGACAATTTGGTAAGTACAAGAACAGAAGCAACACAAAAATAAAAGATGCATAAAACACACAGAGAAATGCAAAAGAATAACCACCAGAAGGGGTATAAGGGGGCATTGAAACAAACATTAATTGTCAGATGAACAACATTAACTTCACAGAACAGAAGCCATTAAAGAGAACTGTAATCCCTGGGAGAGGGGTGTGCAGGAGGGAATCATTCAATCATACACCGTAAGCAATAAATTCAGATGCAGAAATTCTCCTGGGAAAAGTAGCTAAACCACTGGACAATGAAACCATGCCCAAGATGGAAAGCCATTTTTGTCCAAGAAGAACAACAACAGTACCTCTTCTTTCAGCTGTTCTTCCGATTTGCCAACCCAGGCCACTTCAGGGTGAGTGTATATCACAGAGGGTACGCAGTTATAGTCAATGTGAACTGCTCCGCCAGCCATCCCTTCTACACAAAGAATGCCTTCATCCTCAGCTTTGTGGGCCAGCATAGGTCCAGCAACTACATCACCAATAGCATAGATGCTATCAGACCAATGAAACAGAATGAGACACTGTTTAAAAACATCCTAGCACACCTAGGCTACCTTATATAATAGTCAGTTTGAAACACGTTACTGAAAACTCTGATCAAAACAGATTAAAATACTAAATTTCAAAAGAAATGAAGTGTAAGAGAGCCATTTCCACAGAATGACCACTCTTTCAGAAGTACCAGTGACACGAAATGCACAGCAACTTCTACGTTACAAAACCTCAAAGGCTGACTAAAAAACTTTAGTTCCTGAAATAAACAGAAATCTTGAGTTTTCCTTTCAGAAAAGAAAGCTACATTATGCAATTTTAAAAAGTGCTTTAGTAGGTTAAACTTTTAAAAACAAGAGTTTTGCTTAAAAGAAGTAAGAAGTATTTAGTCTTACTTACTTTGGAATTTTGGTTTGGAACCTGTTATTGACTGGGATTCTCCCCCTCTTATCAAGTTCAATTCCAATATCCTCAAGACCGAGATTTTTCGTAAAAGGACGCCTACCGATGCAAACTAGGAGCACATCACAAGTTATTACTTCTGCCTTGCCACCAGCAGCAGCTTCAACACTACAGAAAAATAAGCAGCAAAAATACTAAGCTGTAAACTTTCAGCACTGTATTTCTCTGACCAGTAACTACCATGATCCAGATGGTGACCTACTGGCTGGATCTGACATCCAGAACACGTGCACGCAGCCTGCCCCATACTTCTGCCTTGTAGGAGATGAGGAGTAGAGGAGGGAGGGACAGTAGCTCTTACTACATTTGTTAACAACTCTTAGATACAGAAATCCAGGGTATACATCCACTAGCAAGTAGCACGACCTGATAATATCAAATCTGTACAGAAAATAATTGGTGCCGAGCACTTGACACCCAAACTATATATACCTTGGGGTGGGGCAGGGCCATGTATTCTGAGCAAGCTTTCTTCAGGCCCAAGAACCTGTTAGCAGCTGCCCTGCACCAGGTGCATCCCTCAAGTGCATCCTTGTGTTTAGTTGCACTGAGAACAAGTTCAGTTTGCGTGCTCTGAGAGCAGAGTAACCAAAGCATGTAAAGTCTTCAAAGGGTTTGAGCATGGCCATTGAAAGACACTCTGGTGTCATTTCCTTTATTTCTACTCGAAAGCAGTAAAATCTCTGCCATGCTTATGTTGAGACAAGAGGAGGTATGGACAAAATAACCCTTTCAGTAAGCAACCAAGAATTACTGGCTTGAAAATAACTGTATGAACAATTATGGTATTTATATTAATTACACCAGAAGCAAAGATCTTCCATGAAAAGAACGATTTAGAGTTCTGTTTTTATTACTGAACTCATTGGTTTTATACTAGCATGCCTTCAACTCAAGCCAATGGAACTTCTCCTGTACAAGCAATCTAGGACTCAATAAAACCCAAATTACGAGCTCTGTAAGTTACAATACAGGATAAAAATTAAATTTAACTAAAGAATTAAGTTTCATCCTAAATCGATTCTTTTCTGTTTAAAAAATAATATCAGACTGTATTTTTACATAGGTTTGATGGATTGGGAGGAAGAATATCTATGGCATTCCTTTAGTTTTACGTTAAACACTTACGCTACATCAATTTTTCCATCGGGATTCTTGGTAGCACCAGTAACTTTGGTGTTCAGTTTAAACTTCAGTCCCTGTTTCTGAAGAATCCGCTGGAAGTTTTTAGAGATCTCCATGTCAATTCCCATTCCACCAACATGGCCCATGAACTCAACAGCTGTCACATCGGCACCGAGGCGCTGCCAAACTGAACCCTGCAGTTACAACAATATAGGTAAAAAGAGTTTTTTAAAAGCAAACTTCAGATTTCTTTACTCTTAACATTTACCACAGAGTGTAAACTTTTTAAAAGCAGGACAACACCTAACAGCAAACTGATCAGTTTTTACAAATGTTACAGCGTAGAACAAAACAAGACCAACCCTCCCCAGCCTCTCCACAAAAAATGGATTTATCACTGCTTGTTTGCGTACCCAAACTTCAATGACTGAATTCATGGAAGTCAGCTTTTAAAGAAATAGCTAATGAAATAATTGAGTATAAGTTAGGTATGGTTTAGGTTATAGGTAGAGAAAAATTCAAAATCAAAGAATCTGAATGTAGCTCAGAAAATCCAAAGGAAATTTGCTTGTGGTGTTCTAATACCAATACAAATTAAATCAAAATAACACTACATTAAGGAAATTTTATGCAATAAAATTTCTGCTGCTTCTGTATGTATTTATAACCATAATCACTATCACGAGGCTTCACCAACAAAACCCATATACACCCTATTTACCTGCAGTTAGCCACATCCATCCAACATAGTACTTCACTTGCTTACTCTTTCCCTGCTTCATGGTCAGCAGGCCAAGTAGCCACTAAGCAGACACGCAAATTTTCAAGCGGTTGCAAGACCAGCAAATACACATTGTTTTTGAACCACGTAGGCATGAGGCAAAAGGACTCAGATCAAGATGAACTACAAAATCTCCGCTCCTGTGGTGGTTAGAATGTGTACAATCACATCACATTAAAAATTTCTTGGGATTAACTGCTACACGCAAAAATTTATCCTGGCTTAAAGCACACTTCCCTTAAACAAGGAAGTTCTCTGATCGACACACAGAGCAGGTACAAACCTCAGCAAAAGTTAACCTCCCCACAAAAAAACCTGTATGTGAGGCCCTGTATGTTCCCCTCTCATTTCTCTGCTTCACTAACCGGCTGCAGGAGTACTGATCCTACAAACCCTTATCCCAGCTTTTCTGGTAGAAAGGGCAGCTAGCAGGCTATGAAGCCTGAACAGTTTCATTACAATTCACTCAACCAAACATCTGTTACATCACAGCAACACAAACAAATGTAACACAAAAAATACCACCCTGTTCCTTCATAAATGAAAGACCAAGTGGTTTAAATATCCTCTTACCAGTTCCACACCAATGACTCCTGCACCAATGACAACCATCTTTTCAGGAACTTTTTTCAGTGACAACGCACCAGTGGATGAGACAATACTATCTTCATCAATCTAATGACAAAGGAATCCACAAAGGGAGGTTTACAATCTCTTTTATACATTATATATAAAGCACACAGAAGGTGAAGTGCAATCAGATGCAAATAATTATTACACATTAAATTATGTGAATACAACACAGTGAAAAAAGTACCATTAAGATTTCAAATACGTACAGTAATTCCAGGGAAGGGAGCAACTTCTGAGCCTGTGGCTATAAGTATGTTCTTCGTATTGATAACTTGTGTACTGCCATCTTCTTTGGTTGCAGTGACTTGGTTTTTGCCAGTTATTTTTCCAAACCCAGATACATGTACAACCTTTAGTAATCAGAACACAGTAAATTCAGATTCCAATTACTTACATAAATCATGCTACATTTAATCTGAATCTTACTAATGCTTTAGAGAAGCTGCTAATATGTACCTTTGCATCACCATCTGGTACAAATCATAAAGTAATCATATACTATTCTTTTAAGTAGATTAAAAATGAAGGAACTGTTTGTTTAAAAATTTCCTAGAAGAGAAGCATTCAAATTCTGCCCCTGTCAAGTCAGTCACTCCAATTAATTTGTGTGGTGAGAGCGGCGAGAATATGAAAATGTAAGAAGCAAGAAAATGGGATCAGAAAAAAAAAAATCACAGCTATACCTCAGTATACAATCCAAACTAACCTTGTTTTGTTTAAATAAATGAGCAATTCCACCTGTTAAGGCCTTGACTGCACCACTCTTCTGTTCCATCATCTTCTCTAGATTCAAACGGATTCCTGTAACTAAGGTCAAAAAAAGCCTTCTATCAAGCACTGCAGTGTTTTTATTTACAGGAGCTAACCTACACACAATTAACAGCTCTGACACAGTAAGATGTGTTGAATGGCCCTACTAAACACTGAAGGTCAGGTTCAATGACTGCTATGTTAAAAAGCAGTATTACACTTTTTAAACACAACTTATCTATCCAGGAGTCAGGGTTCAAGAAGTGGACTCACGTCCCTAACCCTCCAACTGACAGATAACAGATATTACGTATAAGTCTAAAAAGTTTTCTGACCAGAAAACTATAGTAGTCAGATGTGAATGATTAAATTTGCTTGTTGATGGAAACCATTTAAGTTAACAGGCACTGACAAGTTGTTCTTCACACTCACTTTCGATTCCTCTACTAGCGAAATCTTTTCCATGGGCCAAGTGATACAGATGCGAGTTGTTCAGCAAGGCCTAAAATACACACACAGTGATGTGAATTGGGACATACATTCACGATTATTTATATTATCTGCAAAAAAATAATCCAATCTTATTTGCAAAACATTCTCACTATTTAGAAAAAATCTGACTTATGTTTTTAAAAAGGTATATTTCAAACAGAAATTATACACAGTAGCTCTTATTGAAGCGTTTTATGAAGTTACATATTTAACATAAAAATAGAAAGTCACTAAATCCACACCTATCCTTTTTGCCCATTTCACCAGAGAAATTGGGAATGACGCCATGAGGATTAAAAAAAATAGAAACAAACTTTAAGTAGAAAAAAGAATGATTCTGGCTAACTCACAGAGGAATTTAATTACCTCAGTCAAGAGATTACTTGTCAACAAAAACAGGACACAGAAAAACTAGATAAGGAAAATCTCTGCTGAAATCCTTGTTAAAATTTTAGCTTGTGTAGATCTATGCGAGTTAAATTTTGTGGTTCGGGAGTTTTGCTCAGGCTGTTACAACTGCACAGCTAGCTGAGCTGAAGCTAGATGGCTGAGAGCTAGCTTAGGTCACTAGACATTCAGAATTTAAAAATAAAATTAGAACAGTTTTTATAGGGATGTTTATAAATCAGCAGCCTGAAATGCAGAACCTCTAGAACTGTATTTTGATTAGAAATAGCAGTATAGCTAGGGAGGGATCTTGGTAAGAAAAATCAGGTCTTTCATTACGGCCATCTTAAACACGACCTTATCAGTAACTTTTCAAGAACAGCGCAAGTCTGCACAGACAGAAAGCAGGCACAGCAAAACATTTTGAGATACCTACCTTATATACACATGCTTGAGTAAAACTAATACTCTCAGACTAAGATAATTCCCTTTTTATTAATAAGTCTTATCAACTCTCTTTAAAATTAATTCGCCCATTTCATACAATTGTCCCAACTCTGAATCCTTAACATCCAACATTACTGAAGACACAGCCACCCGCTTAAGACTTCAGCAATTAAAAAGCAAAAAAATCCATGCCCTGTGTATTATTTTGGGTGGCTTTTTGGAAAGGAATTTTTAAATAGTTTGTTACTGCCTCAGTGCATGCAGCCTATGTAACTACTTCAAAAGTTTACTGCCATTCAAAAAAAAATGTGGACAGTATCCAAGTTTAGCCATGGGCTCAGAAGTATTTTCTTAAGAACTTCAAACGATTAAAAAAAAAAAAACCCAAAAAACAAAAGACTCAAGAAGAAAAGTTAAATAGTCCCTGGCAAAGTTCCAAACCTTCAAAGTAACACTGTGTCGATCTACACCTCATTTTTGAGTTTTTTCTCATTATATTAAGATATTCTAAACTTCATTAGAACTATTAGTAAAATGCTTAGGGAAATTAACATATCATGTAAAAAACTTTGTATTTATACTGTATTTTCTCCTACCATGCTAATGGAACCTTGCTGAGCAAACAGATTAGAAATAGCAATATAGTTAGGCGGGATCCTGGTAAGAAAGTGATGTCTGTTACTACAGCCATTACAAACCTGGCATTACCAGCATCTTCCTTCTCCTGCTGGGTGCTAATGAGACAGACTCCGCTAGATAGACTAGGTTAGACTAATAAGGTTATCTTGCAACAGCACTGCTCTTGCAAGGCCCAAGTTCTGAAATTACTTAAAACTGGACTGACAAAGTCAAATGCTAGGTTCTTCTGAACTTCTTTCTTCTCCTTTCTTTCAGACTGCATGCCTTGGACTCTCCCTTTTCTCTCCCCACCCACACTACTCCACACAAGCACTACCAGCCCCACCCTCCAGACCATCTTTCGGGGCTGGCGAGAAGACTATTTTAGCTTAGACTAATATTTCAAGAGCTAATCAACTAGGCTTTTTCTACAGTCAACAGAGACAGCTATGTTCAGGGCGTGCTGCATCCAACCAAAACCAGAGTTCCTGATTTTCCAGGGATGCCCCTCTCCCTCTAATTTAGATTACTTTCTCTACCCCTAGTGACAAGGTTCTGCATTCTTTTAACGTGAGAACATCTTGGATAAAACTACAGATTTATTTTGAACAAACTGATATGAGAGATCAAGAACGTAACATGGTAGACTACAAGAGATACAACCATCTGAAACAGTTAACACTGCAGTCAGCTACTGGTTATGACACAGACTCAACAACTCTTCAGAGTGAGAAGATACATCTGTATGCACCTCTGGTTTTCATCATTTAGTTGGATCCTCAGCTTACTTGGATTGCAATTTCGATTTTTAAAGAAAATATGTCAATCTTGGAAAAAGACTGAGGAGGAGTTTCTGAAGTGATACATGTAATATCTGTTGTTTTCAATGAAGTTATGACAAACTATGTGCACTTACCTTGGACGGAATACATCCAACATTCAAACAGGTTCCACCTAAGGTTTCATTTTTTTCTACACAGACAGTCTGAGAAAGAAGGGGGGGGGGGGGGAAGAACTTTTTAGCAATACTGTGCCACCATTTCCTTACAGGGTATCTGACAAATTAGAATTGGTAACAAAGATTTGGTATTTACCCGATAACTCTTTCTCTACAAGTGTCTTACTAATTTCATTTCTACATTTATTTTGTGGCTCAGATTTCCCTCCCTCATTTTTTTCCTAACTTAAAACCCACAACATTGCTCTTTGCAGCAAAATTCTCTACTAGGAGAGACACATTCCCCACTGCACCATTTATGCTTTCACACAAGTTTAAGTGCTGTTCCGCTTCAAAAATCCACAGACTAAAAACACTCAGTTCTATGAAATACATTCCCCTTACAACTAAAAAAAAAAAAAATCAACCTGGAAAAAGCAAAACATGTAAATCATGCAAAAGATTCCTAAAACCAAACAACTGCAAGCAAACAACAAATGAACTGATACAGGTTAAAAGTACATGAAGTAATATTTTCTTTAAAGAAAACAACACAAAACCCCCAAACTACAAACAACTTTTCCCTCTCTGAACATGTAATCTTGCAAGACCCACGGCTATGAAGTTGTACCAATACCTATAACGAAGAAAAGAATAAAAAACAAATAAAGCAAAACTAAGCGAAAATAATGTCAATACCAATGTGGATGGAAAATATATCATCTCTTTCTCATCAACTTGCCAAAATCAAAGTGTGCAAAGGAAAAAAAAACACTGACAAAACTTCCAAGTAAAAACAGATCACTTGGAGGGGAGAGAGTATCGTAAACCTTTTTTACAGAAGCAAAAGAATTGGCATCTTCTTTGCAAGAGGCACACACGCATGTTCAAAATAACAGTTCCTCAGTCTACACTCCAAGAGCTCCAATACGCTGAGAATTGACTACCCAGGTGAAAGCCTTTCATTGTTTCTTTCAGTTGCTGCATTTGTGCTAAAGTAGAGGTGATGGTAACACAAAGAGCTCGATTCGCCTATCATATCACAGAAACACACTGAGACATGCTGATCTCCTGTCTACCCTTCCTCCTGTTTTAAGCACAGGAATGCAGGAAAAATGACCCAAGGGCTTTAAAAGCTGCACCACGGATCAACCAGCACCAGATGTCTCCTACCTGTACCCGATAAGGATGTTGTGCCTCATACACTTTACATCAACTTCACTGACAAGGTCAGGCAAAGCTGTCGAACAGCCAATGCCCAGCGGACATTGCTGGCAATAACGTGGGATGCTGTGGTGGCGACACAAGGCCTTAACGCTCATGCTAACAGACGCAGCACTAAAACTGAAGGTTAAAGTTCACTAATTCAGTAGAGCATGCTCGGGTTCCGCCATGGATAGTGTAACTACCGAATCTCTCAGCAGTTAGGTAGATAGCCAGTCTCACAAAAACATTTCTCAAGGACAGCATAAACATTCTTCATGTTTATTCAATGCTACAGGTGACACATGCAAGCATGTCCAAGTATTTTGCGCCCTCTCATTAGCAGCATAATGATTTTTTTTTTCTATGACAAAAAGCAGAATTCAAGGCACTTTTTAACCTCCTTGTATATGGTATCCTACTGTTAATCACAGATATGAAGGACCTGAGGACAGTGTTGCTCCAAGCAAAGGAGGCATACAGCCACAAAAAATACCTGCAGAATAAACAAACCTGAAGTTACGTGGCAGAAGGCCTTAATCTCAATTAAAACCTGTAGCACTGAGCACTTTTTTTTCTCAGGTACTAACAGGCCAGTAACAAGCCACGTTTAAAAGCAAGATTATTTATTAATACAAAAAAAATTTTCACAAACATGGATAAAGACAACTCAATTATCTGCACTAGGTCATAGGCAGATGTAAACTTCTTAATGAAATCTCAAATATTTGTATTTTGGTAGTTACACATTAGAATGCTGAAAGAGACCCAAAAAGACATCACTGAAACCCAGTTGTGGGAGTAATGACCAATGAGGGACAACACTCAGAATTACAGAACAGTTCAGGTCAAAGTGACCTCCCCTGGAGGCCATGTGGTCAAGTCTACTGCTCCGAACACCGTCAACACCAAAGATGCATCATGTGGCTCTGGGCCTTGTACAGCCAAGTTCTGACAATATTCAGGGATGAAGCCTACACGCTATCTGAGCCCCCGTTTCAGTGCTTCACTGGAACTCCATTCATCAACAGGAGTTCCTGTCCTTACCAGGTGGTCTAATCAACTCATTTTTGTTATGAAGTCCAGCCATCATACTTCAGAAGCATTGGGACATATCTGCCAGCAGGAACACACTCAAGACTGCTAGCACCGCCTTCTCAGATTTAAAAATAATTAAGGGAAGAATAATGCAGTGCCAAGAGAGGGAGTTGGTCTCATATTAAAGAGCGAAGGTAAAAAAATATCCTGTTGAAGTCACACTGCATATTTTCACAACTTTATAAAATCCAAAATGCATTCTGTACATGTAACTCGCACGATACTCAATTAAATGACGTATCATTAGTACACATCAGATAAAAGTTGCCTCTTTCAACAGGCATCCAAAGACTACAGACAGAACAACGGAGATGAAAATAAATAAATGTAAATTAGACACTATAGTATTTCTATGGACATATTTTTGCCTCCAAAATTCTCACAGAGTAATGGAATTCTACGCATATTCAAAAAGCACATCTGTTGAATATTGTTTTTTCATCTTTTGAGTTCCCTCAGTCTGCTCATCAGGACAGTTTTTCAGTGGCCTTTTTGTCACTGTCGTCTTTTTTTTTTTTGTCTTTTCTTTGCTGGTAGAAGATCCCTTCCTAGCATTCTTTTCCCACCTTCTCTTCCACAAGAGTGTAAGCCCACCTCAGTTATTACTTCCAATCACAAGCAAGCTGTCCTGAGCAGCTTTGTCAGTAGGAGGACTACTGACAGTAATACCTTCACATCACCATTTCAATTTTTGTATGATCTGGGCAAGCAAGGTAACGAAAGATTATCAACATGTCAACAGCATCTGGTGGCCCAAGATGCAACAGAAGAGTTTCAGTTTTTCGGTATTACACAAACACCTTTCAAGTTCACCTGGGTGAATATTCCGCTATCTGAGCAAGGTCTCATCTTACCTTAAACCCAAGCTGAGCTGCTTTGATAGCAGCAACATACCCTCCAGGACCGGAGCCAATAACTGTGACATCAGCATCAACTGAAACAGAGAACATTTCAGTTATTTTTGTTTCAACAATTAAAATCTGACGGCAGAAGTACCAGCTTATCATTTCTGAAATAATCCATGTTTGAAAATATATTTTTTAAAAAGCAAAATAGCTGTTTAAAGTGATGCAACTTAATAAACTAAGTTTAGATAAGTAAATTGCACTTCACATCTGAAAATAACTTTCTGGACAAAGGGAAAGGTTGTGCGGAGGTATTCATTCTGCAGTAAAACCAGTCAGTCTTAAATTTTACAGGGAAAATTATGGAAAACCAAGTGAAGGAACTGAATTCTGCCTGGCCCATCCCTCTTGCTGTAAATCCTTTAAGAACGTAACCCAAGATGTCTGGGTAGTTTATTATAACATTTTTCCAGCATTTCCAGCTTCTACTGATGTTTAGTGCAAAAGATAAATGCATACTGAATGCCACAAAATCAGGAGTTTGCAATACAAAGGAGAAAATATGGCTGAAATCGATACCTGTGCAACCTCTACTGATTACAAGCATGGCAGAAGCTATGAACTTTGCACCTAATTCATATCTTGTAACAACAATCTCCTTTGCAATATTAATTACCATCACTGTTCCTATGTCATATAACGTTCAACTTCTGTTTAGAGCTTTAGCTTGATATTAAATAGGGCAAACAAGCCCCTCTTTTTCATGCAAATCTCCAAGCTGACATGGATTCCACTGTCACCTGGAAGACTGATTTGTGAGCTCGAAGCACTGCTTTGGTTTTAGTGGTTCTTTGGGAGGTTGGGTTGTGGGTGTTTTTTTTGTCCAAAGAAATTCTTCACAATTAATTACCTTGATCAGCATAGGTCCTTTGTGGCACCGCACAAACTCCCTGGAGACCATGATGAATTCGATCAAAATGGCTCCTCTAGAAAGGGAAAGTTGAAAATGTGAAGGCTGCCCTTGAAGAACAACCACTCGGCCGCGCAGAGGAGAACGGTCGCCCGCGACCCAGAGCAGGGCCAGCAGGACTGAGGCAGGCAGGCAGGCAGGGCGCGGACTGGAGCCGCTCCGCCACCACCCCCCCGCGGCCTCGGCCGACCGCCGCGCCCTGCCTCCACGGGCTCTCCAGCCACCCACCGACACGCACGGGGCAGGCACCCACAGGAGTTCATGCAGCGCCTTGCTGTTCCACAGTCACCGCCTGCGCCCTCAGCCAGCAGCCCACAGGCGGCTCTGGAGGGCGGGAGCTTTCAGTTGTAACGGGACGGCACAGCACAGCAGCTACAAGCACCTCAGGGCCGACCACCCGGTGACGGGAGCCGGGGACGCTCCCCAACGTACTTCCGAGACCTCGAGGCGGGACGCGGCCCTTCGGCAGCTGCCGCTTCCCACAGCCGCAAGCCCGCCCGGCCGCAGCCTCCCGGGCCGGGGCAGCCCTCCCCGCTCCCGGGAGGGCGGACAGCCAACAAACTACGCGGCTGCACGACAAGGCCCCGAGCCCGCCCCTCCTTCGCCCGCTCCGGCTCCGCCCGCCCTGCCGCGGGGTGGGGGGGCGTGAGAGAGGCCCGGGCCCGAGCTCCCAGGCGCGGCGTGGCTCCCGCCCGCCCCGCGGCAGCGCCGTCCCCCGCCGGCGCCGTACCCGAGCGAGCGCGCGGGAGACGCGTCCCCAGCTCTGCATGTCCGCCGCTCCGCCCGCGCGCCTCCGCCGCCGCTCCAAGGACTCCGCGGACGCGCGCAGGCGCAGTGGGCCGGGGCGGGAGGGGAAGCGGCGGCCGGGGCGCCGCCGGCGGGAGGAGCGGGCGCCGCCGCGCGACGAGGCCCCCTGGCGGAGGCGGCCGCCCGGTACAGCGCGGAGGGCGGTGCTCAGGGGCGGGGTCTGAGGGGCGGAGGCGGGGACATGCAAACGAAACTCTTAAAGCGGCAGGGAGCTCCCGGAGCGGGTGGGGACTGAGGAACATTCAGGTCAAGCAGAGGCGCTCACAGACCTACATCTGTGAATCAAAACAACATTTGGGAACAGATGGAGAAAGTCACGGAATGACAGAACGTTAGGGGTTGGAAGGGACTTCTGTGGGTCATCTGGTCCAACCCTCCTGCCAAAGCAGGGTCACCTACAGCAGGCCGCAGAGCACCTTGTCCAGGCGGGTCTTGAACATCTCCAGAGAAGGAGACTCCATAACCTCCCTGGGCAGCCTGTTCCAGTGCTCCGTCACCCTCAGAGGGAAGAAGTTCTTCCTCATGTTCAGATGGAACTTCCTGTGCTTCAGTTTGTGCCCATTGACCCTTGTCCTGTCGCTGGGCACCACTGAAAAGAGTCTGGCCCCATCCTCCTGACACCCACCCTTCAGATATTTATAAGCATTTATTAGGTCCCCTCTCAGCCCTCTCTTCTTCAGGCTAAACAAGCCCAGCTCCCTCAGCCTTTCCTTGTAGGAGAGATGCTCCAGTCCCCTCATCATCTTCGTAAACCTCCGCTGGACTCTTTCCAGTAGTTCCTCGTCTTTCTTGAACTGGGGATCCCAGAACTGGACAGAGTACTCCAGATGGGGCCCCACCAGGGCAGAGTAGAGGTGAAGGAAAACCTCCCTTGACCTACTGGCCACACTCTTCTTGATGCACCCCAGAATGCCATTGGCCTTCTTGGCAGCCAGGGCACACTGCTGGCTCATGGTTAACCTGCTGTCCACCAGCACTCCCAGGTCCCTCTCTGCACAGCTGCTCTCCAGCAGGTCCACCTCAAGCCTGTACTGGTGCATGAGGTTGTTCCTCCCCAGGTGCAGGACCCTGCACTTGCCCTTGTTGAACTTCATCAGGTTCCTCTGTGTCCAACTTTCCAGCCTATCCAGGTCTTGCTGGATGGCAGCACAGCCTGCCGGTGTACCAGCGACTCCTCCCAGTTTGGTGTCATCATCAAACTTGCTGAGGGTACACTCTAACTCTTCATCCAGGTCATTGATGAAGAAGTTGAGTAAGACTGCGGTCAAAGTCAAAATGCTTCACATTTCAGAATGAAACCTCTTTCTTCTAAAGGACAGTGAAATGTACATAAATTCCATTTTTAAAACACTCAAAACCATAAAAGCTAAGATATTTAATTTTTGAAAGAATTTCAAGTGACTTGGTATAATTGCTTTCAATTTATTTAATCAAGAAAAAATTGAACGAGAATATTGAGACATTGTTACAATTAACACAGCTTAACGTCAGGGTATTTGTATTCTTCCAGACTATTTGTTCCCTAGAAAACAAGGTGCACGCGCCTGCCGTCCTCTGTTATTTGCACTCAGCGTATCAGTCTTTGAAAATGTGAACCATCGCGGAACAGCAGTGGCCGAGAGCGTTTTGCTTCTGTACTGAATTCCACCCGGTTTAGATGGGAAACATTCGGTTCAATTCATGCTAAAAACATCTAAATGTCACTTTAGATAAGTAATATGCAACATAGTTCATATTACTGATTGCCGATCTCGCCCCAAAGTGAAAATATTTTCTGTGAATGGAAGTTCTCACGTTTCCTAGACTTCCTTTCTAATTTCTTGCATAAAACCAGGATTTCCATGCGGCGGCAGTGTTTTGCCATTTCCCACACAGAGAAGCACATCATCAGCACAAATTTTGGTGATCCCTTAGAAGAGAGGCAGAATATTCAGAAATGCCAGACCTTCTGATTCTACAGCAAGATTAAATTATTTAGAGGAACCACTTGGGAGAAGAGTAATTCACCCATTAATAAACTATAGTCCAGCCTGTCGAAGAGGCACCAGCTAATGAATGCGCCAGCACTTAATAGCACTGTGTCAAAGCGCCTGGGTTCAGAACGAGAGGCCGTGTCCAGTGGGCAGGATTCCTCTTCTGTCTTTCTACGTGAGGGTAGAAACACTGGAGGCTGGATGTGCCTGATATATTTAAATCCCTAACTCTTCAGCTGGCTAATCAGAAAGCATCACAGAGTTCCCCGATGCTTGCAGTAGAAGTATGGTGGCCCCATTGCTTCCTCCCATCCTCACTAATGAGCCAACCAAGAGAATAAAAAGCCGAAATCCTCCAGCTGTAGCTAACTGAAGGTACTCGGCCACCACACTTTAATTCCCCATGGCCTCTCCCCTGGCCTCCCGGCCCTGGTGCGTGGCAGGGTACGGGAGCTCTCCCCTCCACATGAGCAGGGCTCTGCAGCACGGGATTGTTTCTGGGGAAACTGAATGTTTTTTTAGACATAGATGTGAATGCTGTGAGCACATCATTTTTGCTAGCAGCGAACAAGAGCATCTTCTGCAACAAGAAATGACTTGAGGCTCTGAAGGACACACTTTGGACATGCCACATCTGGCTAAGAGAACCATGTCTGGCTAACTAGTGCAAGAACAGGACGGGGCAGAGAAAATGTCAGCCATCCCCTCCTGAGAGAGAAGTCCCCAGCAGAGCTGCTGGAGAGCCCTGTGGGGAGATCTCTGCAGGGATACAGCATCTCTTTGCACTCCCCACATCCCAGACGAGGGCTCAGCCACGGATTCAGGCTGCGCTGTGAAGTTTTCTCAAATTAAGAGAAGACACTGACAATTAGTGCGGCCACTGAAAGGAAGGTGGCTTGGGTGGTGATTGCTTCAGGACCCAGGAGCAGCAAGAGGGTGTAGGGGACCTGGGGGAATGCAGAAGGCATCAAAGCGTGTCTTGGTGGATGGGAACAGTGGGAAGGTGAAGGGGCACAGGGGGAACACAGGGCTGGACCCCTCTGTCCCATTTGCTGCAGACCTGGCAGTCACCCCCGAACAGCCTTGCCCATTAACTGCGCATCACCTGCAGTCATGGTAGATGGGACTGCCTTTCTGAATTTTACTGGGGACTTCGCTGGAATCTGGAGGCTGTTAAAATGTTTTCTTGAAGTTTTACATATCTGAGTAACAAGGACCATAAAGATCAGATCCTCACTGGATTGCCTTTAGGATTGTGGTAGTTGTAAATCATGATGCGTTTTGTTCTTTTGCTTCTGACATGGCTCTACATCACCTTTCTTTGGCTGTGGCACTCCTTTCATGAACACTGAGAGTACAGTACCCGGGTACACCGCTGCTTTCTGTTGCATTGATTGGTGTGCATGAAATGTCTCCTTGCAGCAAAGCAGGCATCCAGGATCCCGGGCTGCATGAGGAGGAGTGTTGGTAGCAGGTCGAGGGAGGTGACCCTTCATCTCTGGTCAGCACTGGTGAGATATAGCTGGAGTGCTGCATCCAGTTCTGGGCTCCCCACTGTGAGAGAGATGTGGACATACTGAATAGAGTCCAATGAAGGGCCTCTGAGATGATGAAGGGCTTGTCACATGGCTCCTGTGAGAAAGGTCTGAGAGCTGGGACTGTTCAGCCTGGAGAAGACAAGGCTCAGGGGGGATCTCGTCAATGTACATAAAGACCTGAAGGGAGAGTGCAGAAAGGATGCAGCCAGGCTCTTTCCACTGGTGCGCAAGGACAGGACCACAGGCACCAGCACAGACTGAAACAAGGAAGGTTCCCTCTGAACATCAGGAAACCCCTTTCCTCTGTGAGGCTGACCGACCACAGGCACAGGTTGCCCAGGGAAGTTGTGGAGTCTCCATTCTTGGAGATATGCAAAAGCCATCCAGACATGGTCCTGGGCAACCGGCTCTAGGTGACCCTGCTTGTGCAAGAGATTGGACCAGATGTCCTCTAGAGGTTCCTTCCAACCTCAACCCTTCTGTGATTCTGTGTCAGGAAAATAAACTGCATCGTGAAGTCTCCTGGTCAGCTGCCCTGAGAACAAGAGTCAGCTCTGACTTGGCGCTGTAGGAGGAAAGCTGCAGGCACATACCGAAGTCAACAGAGGGCGCCGTGACTGCGTAGACCAACAGAGATGGGCAGCGAAGTTTTAGAGAGAGGTAGAGCATTATATTTCTTTGAAACACTGAACATTTTCTTGCTTTACAAATTGCATTTTTACACATATGCCTATGCACACGTGTTTATTTGTACACATCCAGGATCATCAATCTAGACAGACTATTACACTGGCTCTGACTTGGGGAAACAGAACGAAACAATCTACCAGGCTCCATCCAGGGATTGGATGGTGGCCATCAATGGCTTCTACCTTACAAAGCCATATTTAACAAAACACGTTTTCAGATTATTCCTCCTATCTTTGGTAAATCCTTTTGGTAAACTCTCTTTGGTGAGAGTGAGTACCATGGCAGGGTAAGGTATATCCAGAAAGAGACAGGGGTGGCATGTTGTTTTGCATGCTTGTCCAAAGCAGGGTATTGTACTACTTTCCACACTTCTCAGCCTACTGCTATGCTTAGAAAAGCTTCCTATCACTCAAGAAGTAAAGCAAGATGAGTAGAAAGTCTGAGAGAAAGCTACAGCAAGACCGTGACCTCTGTTTGAGGTTATGCACCAATATGGGGGCAAGATAGGATCAATAGGAAGGAGGGAGGCCAGTGGGATTGGGCTAGATGCAAAATACCAGCATACCTCAGATTCATCAAAGGTGAAGGACAAGTGTCTTGAAAGCATATCAAGAGTCCTGACACGTACTCTGTTCTGCAGGTATTTTGCAAAGATCTTTGGCTCCCAAGTGCCTGCAGGAGAGTTAAGTAGTCAGGACATTCCTCTGCTAGCTGGAGCTCTGAAGGAGCACACGTAGGCAAGCAAGGGGTTGGTGAGGCTGAAACACTGCATTTTCAAGCCAAAGGCCAGTTAATAAGGAGTCCCAGATCCTACAAAGTGCACCAGAGCTGAGTCTGGTGGCAGGACCCATTTGGGTTCTCTCACCCCACATGGTGACCACAGAGAAGGGCACTGGTCCAAGCTGAACCATAACATACCTAAGCCCTTGTCACATAACATGGTTAAACACTCGGCACCCTGCCCCTGGGAGTGGCTTGTGACTGGGGTGCAATCCAGCTGCCTCACCTGAGGGAGTGACCTTTTTTGCATTTAAATGTTAGGCACCCAGGGAAGCCATCCTCCTAAAGTAAGTACCTAAATTCCCTGGGTGCTCAGCAGATGCCTTTGAAAATAAGCACCCAGGAGATCCTGCCTGCCTATCTTATGTGCACGAACCAAGGCCAAGACGATCTTCCTCAGGGCCTTCCAGGATTCCTGCCTTTGCTTTTATTACACAGGGAAAGCAAGCAATCAAGGCAGGACTTCTCTCACCTCACTGCATCTGTCAAGGTTGGACATCTGGTTTAGCAGGTCTAATAGAAAGCTAGTCTTCTGGGCTCCTGTGGGAGACTCAGAAAGGCTGGCAAATTGAGAAGGTTACTCATCCTGTCCCAAGGTGGGTGTCAAGGACTGTTCTCCAATAGCTGCCTGCAGCACTGCCATTCACTGAGCAGAGGGTGGACCCAGGTGACCTATGTTAAATATCTAACTTTAAGATAGGCAAAGCTGGTGGGAAAAAGCTCACCCCATTTAAGGAGTGCCTCCATAGGCATGGAGAACTTGGGTGTTAGTTGGGCATCTTGGGTGGTTCAACTGGGTCCTGCCCTGAGTGTCCCAGGGACACAACTGCACTGCTCCTCTTCAAAGGAGGCAGAGATGAATCTCCCTTTAGCCATCAGTTTGCTTATCTTTATCAAGTCTATGCTGCAGAAAGAAAGTGGGAGCTCCATGTCTGGTGTCCTTCCCTCCAGTTTCTTTCCATCTGACTTCCTCCTGGGTTTTTCACAATAGCAGCAAGTGGCTTTACATATCAATAATTTGGTGTACCTTGTAAAACTCTGTTCCCTGCACAATACTCTCTTCTGAAAATTTGTGACCTTCTAGCTCGAGGGAAGATTATGGATGAGGCTGATGCGACATACAGAAGCCTGGTCTGAACATGGGAAAAATAAAATCTAAATAACAAGGCAATTGTGTCGCAGACGTCCTTCAAGAGATACATATTATGTCAAGAAAATGGCACACTGCTACACAGGGGATGGGTTTTCCCACGCTCTGCTCTCCTAACCCAGGATCTGGCCCTTAAATGCCCTGAGCAAGGGGGTTTTGTGGCCAACAGGAAATTTTGCACCGGGAGTCAGGGACATTTTCTGTGTTCAGACAGGAAATCTTCAAAGTAATAAATTCCCATTGTTAGATCATCTTGGCCTTATGAAAGTCAAAGTTCTCCCTGAAGCACAATGCTATCGCACAGCTTGGAACTTTCTTGGTGATAACAGTGTGATAAAGAGCGTATTCCCTGCATCATTGCTGTTGTAAGCACTGTATCGTACCTGGGCTGGACAATGTCCTGATCTAGCATATCAAATCAACTGACACCATGAAAATCAAGGTGTGCACACTATGCTAATCCGCAGTTTGCCCTTTAAGAACCGTAATTGATACAGATTAGTTTTATTAACATTACTGTTTGCTTGTGATATTGTGTGCCAGTCTGTTAATATAGTAAATTATAACAAAGTCATGCACCAGGGAGGCACAAACCCTGTTCTACAGTGCAGGCTGAGTTCCAGCTGGCGAGGAAGCAGCGCTGGAGAAAAGGGCCTGGGGTCCTGGTGGACACCAAGCTGACCACAAGCCAGCAATGTGCCCTGGCAGCAAAGGTGGCCAGCAGCCTCCTGGGCTGCATGAGTAAAGGTGTAGCCAGAGGGTCAAGAGAGGGGATTATTTCCCTCTATTCTGTGCTTGTGGGCCTACATCTGCAGGACTGTGTCTAATTTTGGCTCCCCAATGCAATAAAACATGGTGATAGACGCCACGGGCACAAGCTGGAGCATGGGTGCTGTGCCCTTGTTCTGGGCATCTGCCCAGCCACTCCTGAGGCTATTTAACCTGCTCGTTAGGAGCTCCAAGGAGATTTTAGAACGTTGTTGGGTACCTGTTCCTCAGCTCTACTAGTGTTATCATTAGAAATTTTCACATCTACTTTAGCTCTACCCTGGGCTGGTTACTTTATCAAAGAGAATGTTTTATCAGTCTGATACAATTTGTTCTTGAAAAATGTCTGCTCATTGTTGCTTATCTCTTTATTATTTTCAAGGTACTAAAACTTCTATAAAATTGTTGAAGTAGTCTCTGATTCCTTTGGTTCTCCTTTCTCCTTCAGTTAGAAACAAAAAGTAAATCCTTTTGCACTCAGCAAGACTCCTCCACCATCCTGTCCTTCTCCAGGTCTCTGAAGACAGTCAGAGGTTGCTTCTCTGACTCCTTAAGTAGTCCAGGGTGAATTTCACCAAGTCCTGACAACCTGGGGGCCTTTACCTGCAGTCTATAAGCAAAAGTCTGTAAGCAAGAACTTTATATATACATTTTGAGTTTATTGTTACTGTACAGAATAGAGAAGGAAGAGGTTAACGTTTAGACAATCTAGAATGATATACAACTAGTCTTTACACCAAGTGCTGGTGTTTCAGCAATGAAACTTTGCAGGTAGTCAGACAACACCAAGTCAAATGTTGCCTGACACTACTCATACATAAGCATAAAAAAAGAAAGGAAAGAAAAAGAAGCATACAGAAAAACTGAAAGTTAAAATGAATGAAACCAGTGTAACTTGCATCACAAAGTGAACAAGCACAGAGGCAAAAGCTACCTCTACTTTAACATGTAGTACATTGCACTGGTTTTGGCTGGAATAGCATTAGATTTCTTCACAGTAGCTCGTATGATGCTATGCCTTAGATTCCTGCTGAAAACAATGCTGAGAACACAGGGCTGTTTCAGTTCTTGCTGAGCCGTGCTTGTACAGCATCAAGGCTGTTTTGCTCCTCACACTGCCCCACTAGTGAGTAGGCTGGGGGTGCACAAGGAGCTGGGAGGGGACACAGCCAGGACAGCTGACCCCAAATGAGCAGAGGGATGCTCCATGCCATAGGATGTTGTGCTCAGCAATAAAAGCTGGGGGAAGAAGGAGAACAGGGCATTTGGAGTGATGGTGTTTGTCTTCCCAAGAAACCGTGACATGTGATGGAGCCCTGCTTTCCTGGGGATGGCTGAACACCTGCCTGCCAATGGGAAGCAGTGAATGAATTCCTTATTTTGCTTTGCTTGCATGCACAGCTTTTGTTTTGCCTATTAAACTGTCTATCTCAACCCACCAGTTTTGTCACTTTTACCCTTCTGATTCTCTCCCCCATCCCACTGGGTGGAGGAGCAAGCAAGCGGCTGAGTGAGGCTTAGCTGCCAGCTGTGTTTAAGCCACAAAATACATACAAACAGGAGTGGATTTGTATAGCAAAGCAGTTGCTGCTGAGGATCTGAAATCCACATTTCTGTGTTTTTTTTTATTTTGGATGACCTGTAGCCTGGCTCTGTTGAACTCCCCTTTGCAGCTGCTCCTGGATGCACCCCTGGAGCACTTCTTCCAATTTGTTCCCGACTCCAGGAATCTGATTCATGCAGTCTGAGCCTGCTTCATCGCATGATGCAAAGCAGAGGAATGGGAGATTATCATAAGATTTGCTACAAAAGTGGACTTGTCTTCTGAATCAACACACTGATGTAGATGCTCCCAATCAGACTGCAGGAGGAGGCTGCAGGTGCTCAAGAAAAATAAATCTATGGCAGAAAGTTTGGAAATGGCACTGAAAGAGAAGAGGCAATTTAGAGAGAGACTCAAAATCATGTACCAACTTACAACCTCCACTTTTAAAAAGTTCGCATATGGCAGAGAAGATTGTCCTGACAGATTACTCATACTGATGCAACAGAAGGAAAGAACAAAAATAATCACATAAAACTTCTGAACTGGCTGCAGGGCTATCTTTCGAGGTTTACTAGATAACTAAAGTTAAGCACTATTCCTCCCCAGCCAGCCTTAATAAACACTGAACCGGAAATGTAAACTTCACCTTCTCTTCTGTTCTACAACTGAACACAAGGTCTCATCATCATTAACACATTAACATGGAGACAGGCCTTTTTCCCTCTGTTTAGGGTCTCTGGCTTTCAGTCCCTGCTCAATTCTGGCAGCTCGGTTTGCCCCACTCCAGCCCAACATGTCATGCGGTGTGTCTTTCCCTCTAAATAAGCACTTCACATGCCTGAATTCCGTCACTTTTCCTAATCCTGAACTGGACACCAGCACAAATGTCCTTCTACTGCCAACACTTCTGGACCCAGATGTGCAGAAGCCTGGACAGACCTTATGTGCTACCCCCATGACTTCTTCTGTAGGGAGGTCTCCTTGCATCCAGGTTCATGGACTTGCAGGCAACTTTTCAGCATTAGGAGAAGGCTAAAGCATAGTCAGAAGTGAGCCAGAAAGCCAGTAAGACCAAAAAAAAAAAAAAAAAAAAAAATCAAAATCCCCCAAAATACTGGATACAAGAACTCAGCAGCTGCACACCAGAAAAGAGGATGTGGAGCAGTCTAGATGCCACTAGGTGCAAGTCAGAATAGAGTGTTTTCTGTTATCAGCATCTAAATTAACCAGTTTTAGCCAGTTCAGGTATGTCTACGTGAGTGAAAGTGCAGCCATACTCCTAAACATAGCTTCAGGGTGATAGGAGTGCCTGGACAAGCTCAGCAGGTCTCAGCTTCTTTGGGAAGAGGATGTCTGTGGATCTTCAAGGCTGTTTTCAAGTAGAATAAAAAAAGAAGCACCCAGAAAGGTAATGCTCTTGTGCCAACTGCTGGGCAGATTAGTCCCCACTGCCCTGCTGTGTCATCAGATGCTCCGACATCCCAAAGTCACCAAGCAGTAGCCTAAAGTACGTTGTCAGAACCTGTGAGGATTCCAGATCTGATCGTTCTGCAGGATTAAGGAATCTTTATTTCAGAGATTTTCACTCCTTCTAATGCCCTTATTAACTTTGGGCATATTTAGACATTGGTTCAGCAACACCCTAAAACATGGGTTAAAATCCATTTCTTTATCAGTTTATTCTCGAGGGACATTTTCATGGCTCACCAGAGACATTACCACATCCATTTCTCTTGCAGCAGCAGCTGTCTGAGGTCACTTACCTCTTTGTGCATTTAGAACTAAACTTAGAGTAACTATGCTGTAGCTCAACTCCAGAATCCCCATGCCCATGGTTCAAGCATATTTATTCTGCCTTAAGCTAAAATGACTTCTCTCCCTCCAGAGGGAGCTGAGGGAGCTTGAAAACTCCAGGAGGCACCAGGGCTGGGGAAGGTTTAGGACTATCGACTATGCATTGTGTTGTCACGACAAAGCCCACTTACAGTGCTCTCTAGTAGCAGAGATTCATTTCACAGAATCACAGAATCACAGAATAGTAGGGGTTGGAAGGGACCTCTGTGGGTCATCTAGTCCAACCCCCCTGCTGAAGCAGGGTCACCTACAGCAGGCTGCACAGGACCTTGTCCAGGCAGGTCTTGAATATCTCCAGAGAAGGAGACTCCACAACCTCCCCGGGCAGCCTGTTCCAGTGCTCCGTCACCCTCAGAGGGAAGAAGTTCTTCCCCATGTTCAGACGGAACTTCCTGTGCTTCAGTTTGTGCCCATTGCCCCTTGTCCTGTCACTGGGCACCACTGAAAAGAGCTTGGCCCCATCCTCCTGACACCCACCCTTCAGATATTTATAAGCTAAGTTCCCCTCTCAGCCTTCTCTTCTTCAGGCTGAACAAGCCCAGCTCCCTCAGCCTCTCCTCGTAGGAGAGATGCTCCAGTCCCCTCACCATCCTTGTAGCCCTCCGCTGGACTCTCTCCAGTAGCTCTTCATCTTTCTTGAACTGGGGAGCCCAGAACTGGACACAGTACTCCAGATGAGGCCTCACCAGGGCAGTGTAGAGGGGAAGGAGAACCTCCCTCGTCCTGCTGGCCACACTCTTCTTGATGCACCCCAGGATCCCATTGGCCTTCTTGGCAGCCAGGGCACACTGCTGGCTCACAGAATCACAGAATCACAGAATCACAGAATCACAGAATACTAGGGGTTGGAAGGGACCTCTGTGGTTCATCTAGTCCAACCCTCCTGCCGAAGCAGGGTCACCTACAGCAGGCTGCACAGGATCTTGTCCAGGCGGGTCTTGAATATCTCCAGAGAAGGAGACTCCACAACCTCCCTGGGCAGCCCGCTCCAGTGCTCCGTCACCCTCAGAGGGAAGAAGTTCTTCCCCATGTTCAGATGGAACTTCCTGTGCCTCAGTTTGTGCCCATTGCCCCTTGTCCTGAAGGTCAACCTGTTGTCCACCAGGACACCCAGGTCCCTCTCCGCAGAGCTGCTCTCCAGCAGGTCTGCCCCAAGCCTGTACTGGTGCATGGGGTTGTTCCTCCCCAGGTGCAGGACCCTACATTTGCCTTTGTTGAACCTCATCAGGTTCCTCTCTGCCCAACTTTCCAGCCTATCCAGGTCACGCTGAATGGCAGCACAGCCTTCTGGTGTGTCTACCACTCCTCCCAGTTTTGTGTCATCAGCAAACTTGCTGAGGATACATTCTAACTGTTCATCCAGGTCGTTGATGAAGAAGTTAAACAAGACTGGGCCCAGTACTGACCCCTGAGGGACACCACTTGTCACCAGCCTCCAACTAGACTCAGCGCCGCTGATGACAACCCTCTGAGTTCTGCCATTCAGCCAGTTCTCAATCCACTTCACCGACCACTCATCCAGCCCACACTTCCTGAGCTTCCCTAGGAGGATATCATGGGAAACTGTGTCGAAAGCCTTGCTGAAGTCGAGGTAGACAACATCCATGGCTCTCCCTTCATCTACCCAGCCAGTCATGTCGTCATAGAAAGCTATTAGATTGGTCAGGCATGATTTCCCCTTGGTGAATAAATAATAATAATAATAATAATAATAATAATAATAATAATAATAATAATAATAATGATAATAATAACAATAACAATAATAATGATAATAATAATAATAATAATTTCAAAGCTTTTTCTTTGCTGTTGCTCCTCCAACCTAGTTTATGCTGTAAGACTGTGATCTGACTGTGCTAAGGGTAGATCTAGTAGGTTTGTCTGGGAAAAATGCAGAGCAGACTTACAATGTCTGTCTTCACTGGTAGCTGCCATGTTTCTACTCATCTTTCCCCTCTCCTTCCTACTGTTTCGTTCTATCTGTTCATCAGTCAAGCTACACATAAGCACCTTTGCCATGAGGCAACGCACACACCAGGGGCGCAGGTGGTGTTTTCCTCCATCCCATCAGTGGCAGGGGACAGTACTGAAAGGGGCAGGAAAACTCACCTGGTTAACAGGTGGCTCAGGGACTGGTGACATCGGTCAAATTTTGGCTTCTTTGATCTTTTGGGCACAAACTGAGGCACAGGAAGTTCCGTCTGAACATGAGGAAGAACTTCTTCCCTCTGAGGGTGACGGAGCACTGGAACAGGCTGCCCAGGGAGATTGTGGAGTCTCCTTCTCTGGAGATATTCAAGACCCGCCTGGACAAGATCCTGTGCAGCCTACTGTAGGTGACACTGCTTTGGCAGGAGGGTTGGACTAGATGACCCACAGAGGTCCCTTCCAACCCCTACTATTCTGTGATTCTGTGATTCTGTGATTCTGTGATCATGGGGAGGTGTACACAGCACCAGGCCTGCTGGCAACAAGTGGAACTCAGCTATCACAAAGGGGAAAAAGAATTCTTGGCCACGAGCTGGCGGGGCTCATTGAGAGGGCTTTAAACTAGTTTCGAAGGGGGAAGGGGATATTGCCCAGCTCACTAGGGATGAGCCTAGGCTTGGAGTGCCAAGGCCAGGGGTGAGATTGACAGCCCAGCTCAAGTGTGTTTACACCAATGCACGTAGCATGGGCAATAAACAGAAGGAGCTGGAAACCATTATACAGCAGGACGGCTACGACTTGGTCGCCGTCACAGAAACGTGGTGGGACAACTCGCATGACTGGCATGCTGTCATAGATGGCTACAGACTCTTTAGGAAAGACAGGTCAACAAGGAGAGGTGGGGGAGTTGTTCTATATGCGAGGGAGCAACTGGAATGCATTGAGCTTGGCCCGGGGGCAAATGAGGAACGAGTTGAAAGCTTGTGGGTTAGAATTAAGGGACAGGCTCACACGGGTGACATTATGGTGGGTGTGTACTACAGGCCACCTGACCAGGAGGAGGAGGTTGATGAGGCCTTCTACAGGCAGCTGCAAGCAGCCTCACAGTCACAGGCCCTGGTTCTCATGGGGGGCTTCAACCACCCTGACATCAGCTGGGAAGACCATACAGCTAGGCAGGCACAATCCAGGAGGTTCCTACAGAGCATCGATGATAACTTTCTGATGCAAGTGGTGGAGGAACCAACAAGGAAAGGCGCGCTGCTGGACCTCGTGTTAACAAACAAGGAGGGACTGGTGGAGGATGTGAAGGTTGGAGGTAGACTCGGCTGCAGTGACCATGAAATGGTTGAGTTCAGGATCCTGCGTGGAGGAAGCAGGGCGATAAGCAGGATCAAAACCCTGGACCTCAGGAGGGCTGACTTTGCCCTCTTCAAGGAGCTACTGGGAGGAATCCCGTGGGCCAGGGCTCTCGAAGGCAGGGGGGTCCATGAGTGCTGGTCGCTCTTTAAACAACACTTCTTCCATGCACAGGAGCAATGCATCCCCCTGAGAAAGAAATTTAGCAAAGGAGGCAGGAGACCTGCATGGTTAAACAAGGAGCTTCTAGCGGAGATCAGGCAGAAGAGAAAGGTGCATGGCATGTGGAAAGAGGGACAGGCCACTTGGGAACAGTACAGAAACGTGGTGAGAGCATGCAGGGATGCGACGAGGAAGGCCAAGGCTCACCTGGAATTGAAGCTGGCAAGGGATGTCAAAAACAGCAAGAAGGGCTTCTTCAACTACATCAGCAGCAAAAGGAAGGCTAGGGACAACGTGGGGCCGCTGCTGAATGAGGCGGGTGTCCTGGTGACGGAGGATGCGGAGAAGGCAGAGCTAATGAATGCCTTCTTTGCTTCAGTCTTCAGTGCTAAGACTGGCCCTCAGGAATCCCAGGCCCCGGAGGTAAGAGAAGAAGCCTACAAAGAGCACGACTTTCCCTTGGTCGAGGAGGACTGTGTGAGGGATCGCTTAAGCGATCTGGATGTCCACAAATCCATGGGCCCCGATGGAATGCACCCACGAGTGCTGAGGGAGCTGGCGGATGTCATTGCTGAGCCACTCTCCATCATCTTTGAGAGGTCCTGGAGGACAGGAGAGGTGCCCGAGGACTGGACAAAGGCCAATGTCACTCCAATCTTCAAAAAGGGCAAGAAGGAGGACCCAGGGAACTACAGGCCGGTCAGCCTCACCTCCATCCCGGGAAAGGTGATGGAGCAGCTTATCCTGGAGGCCATCATCAAGCAAGTGGAAGAAAAGAAGGTTATCAGGAGTAGTCAGCATGGATTCATCAAGGGGAAATCATGCCTGACCAATCTGATAGCTTTCTACGATGACATGACTGGCTGGGTAGACGAAGGGAGAGCCGTGGATGTTGTCTACCTTGACTTCAGCAAGGCTTTCGACACAGTCTCCCATGATATCCTCCTGGGGAAGCTGAGGAAGTGTGGGCTGGATGAGTGGTCGGTGAAGTGGATAGAGAACTGGCTGAATGGCAGAACTCAGAGGGTTGTCATCAGCGGCGCTGAGTCTAGTTGGAGGCTGGTGACAAGTGGTGTCCCTCAGGGGTCAGTACTGGGCCCAGTCTTGTTTAACTTCTTCATCAACGACCTGGATGAAGAGTTAGAATGTACCCTCAGCAAGTTTGCTGACGACACCAAACTGGGAGGTGTGGTAGATACACCAGAAGGCTGTGCTGCCATTCAGCGTGACCTGGATAGGCTGGAGAGCTGGGCAGAGAGGAACCTGATGAGGTTCAACAAGGGCAAGTGCAGGGTCCTGCACCTGGGGAGGAACAACCTCATGCACCAGTACAGGCTTGGGGTGGACCTGCTGGAGAGCAGCTCTGCGGAGAGGGACCTGGGTGTCCTGGTGGACGACAGGTTAACTATGAGCCAGCAGTGTGCCCTGGCTGCCAAGAAGGCCAATGGGATCCTGGGGTGCATCAAGAAGAGTGTGGCCAGCAGGACGAGGGAGGTTCTCCTTCCCCTCTACACTGCTCTGGTGAGGCCTCATCTGGAGTACTGTGTCCAGTTCTGGGCTCCCCAGTTCAAGAAAGATGAAGAGCTACTGGAGAGAGTCCAGTGGAGGGCTACAAGGATGGTGAGGGGACTGGAGCATCTCCCCTACGAGGAGAGGTTGAGGGAACTGGGCTTGTTCAGCCTGAAGAAGAGAAGGCTGCAAGGGGACCTTATAAATGCCTACAAATATCTGAAGGGTGGGTGTCAGGAGGATGGGGCCAAGCTCTTTTCAGTGGTGCCCAGTGACAGGACAAGGGGCAATGGGCACAAACTGAGGCACAGGAAGTTCCGTCTGAACATGAGGAAGAACTTCTTCCCTCTGAGGGTGACGGAGCACTGGAACAGGCTGCCCAGGGAGGTTGTGGAGTCTCCTTCTCTGGAGATATTCAAGACCCGCCTGGACAAGGTCCTGTGCAGCCTACTGTAGGTGACCCTGCTTCGGCAGGGGGGTTGGACTAGATGACCCACAGAGGTCCCTTCCAACCTCTACTATTCTGTGATTCTGTGATTCTGTAATGCACGTCAGAGGTGTCAGGGTGCTGAAGAGGGGAGCAGGACCTCCCCATTAGCACCCATGGCCCCTTAGATCAGCCCAGCTCACTTGACTTACAGCTCACAGGAGTTGCCTTATTGTACCAACACAGAATCTACACTGCTCTGTCATGACCCAAAGTAGACAGATGTTGGAAATTCACCTTTTGTTCCTGAAGCTCTCTTTTTCAAACCTCCTTTTAGTGGCACCTGCCGTTACACACCAAGGATAGGAGTCAAATCACTGGACATTAAACATCTGCAAAGTTGATGCCTACATCTGGGACACTCCTGTGGAGTGCATCTGCAGTCAGTGGAAGTGACAGATACTCACAAGATGCATTTCAGATGATCTCATGTAGACAACCACCATGGCAAGATGGGTAATCGCACCCTGGAAATGCCCGTCTCTGAGTGTGATAAGCTCAGCTACGGACATCCACATCAGCCTTCTTCCCCGAGCCATCCAATTCATCTCCAGTGGAGACTGCTTTTGATCTGAAAGAGGCAAGAGTCCCGTGGGACACAGCCTTGAGATCCTGCGGTTAATGTCTATATCCAATACGTACGCACGTAAGCAACCTGAAATCTGTCGCATCCTAATTTGGGATGCTTTACTTTATCTTAATAATTTTCTAACTAACTTTACTTATCTTAATAGTTTTCTTTAACTAGTGTTTGTTTCTGGGCTCTTTTAAAAAGTGGTAGCAAGAACTCAGGAGACCCAAAGCCTGGCTTCACTTTAGTCCCCTGTCAGCAGGTCTGCAGCCTTGCAGCCCACTGCATGGAACAAGTGGAATAAGTTGGGAGTATCAGTGAGCTGAGGTGATCATTTCACAGATAAAAGCTGGTGGAAAAGGAATGCACTCTTCCTAAGTCATATTCTTAAAAACACCCGAACCATTTGGACTGAAACCATCCCAGAATTCATTCTGAAGAAGATGAATCGGGAGCTTATTGCAAAGACCTGCAGCTCAGCATGGAGCACTTCTGCTGTAAAGTGGGGCAGTCAATATTCACCTGCTAAATTCCTGCTGGACTACTGGCCTGAACGACTCTTTATGGCAGGAATTTCACCTTGAGCTGGGCACTTAGACAAAAAGGATTTCCTTTATGGGTTTTGAATTTGGTTCTCTTTAACTTCATTTACACATTTTTGTTTCTAACATTGAGAGCTAGGGAGATGAGGAACTCCCACCCAGAGTGTCCTTTGCACAGAGATATGTGTGCCTTTTGTATAACCACATTCTTAACATATTTGAGGAGTACAGTCATATTAATGTCTAACAGACTAATATCAAATAACTGCAATGCCCCTCACAGACCTTCCAAACAATATCAGCCTCAGTTATTGCAATTCTGGAATTCTTGCTGGTGGCCTGATCGATAACTAAAATGGATTAAAGAGACATTGTCGGGAAACAATTAAGGAAGACACCTCATGAGACATCCTCGTGGATGGCAGCACACGAACAATAGGACCTAAACACCCAGGTCACAGAGTTGAGGCAAACAACCCACGCACGGACGTGGCTGCCTGCCCTGTACGAGCTAGTCAGTCATGGAGAAAATCAGTGCAGACTCCTGAGGGACATGGTGGTGATTTTGAGCTGGTTGGTAGCGAGGGAGATGGAAAACCATGTCAGTAATCCAGCCTCACTCTGATCGCAACACAAGAGAAATAGTTCTGCCAACAAAAATCCCCATTTTTCTTTTCACAGCCTGCTTCCCTGCCTGAAGGAGGGACTAGATTTCTAGGGCAGTGTTTTTCGGTCAGGGGTCTTAAGACCTAGAATAGTTTCAAGGACCTGACACTGACTTGAAACACAAGTAAGAGAGAAAGTGAGGATGGTATTTTTTCCCCTTGAAATATTTCAAAGTTTGGTCAGGCTCTCAGAAGGCCTCCTTCAGTCAAGGCTACTTTAATTCCAGAGCAAAGAAGAATATTGATTGCCCCTAGCTAATATCTGCCTCTAACAAGAGCTGCACTGGGCTGCCTTGGCTGTCACAGGAGAAGATGTCCTCGCAAAGGAAGTTTCCGAAACATCTATCAATAAAACATCCTTCAGTATGGCACCAAGTAATCTTTACATGCCTCACTTTCTTTTAAGTAAAGCAAATACCATACGTTTATCTGCTGTGGAACACTGTTATAAAGTCACAGAAATAGTAATAAAGCAATTCAAGAATCTTGAGTAGAAGGTCCTAGAAAATGACAAGTGCAATTATATTATTAATACATTAATAGTGAGATATCTGAGGTAATGTTTAACTACAGAATGATAGTGTAGTAATAAAAATGACATTTATACATGCATTAATTGTTCTTCTAATCAAGATACTGTTCCTTTAATTGTATTATTATCCTCCAAAAAATTGGAGTGGTTCAATAAGAGGCATATTTACAAACACTTTATCTTCAAACAGAGTGTGAAGGTTATCAACATAGGTTTATGTTAATAAATCATGCTTCAGTAAGAATTGTATGTTGGATTGGTTTTCAAATGCCATCCGTGAATACAAGGGTTCAATGGCATTTCATATACTGTATTTTTAGACTGTTATGGCAAAATATTTTTTGTATATGTATACACATAAATATCAATATAATAAAATATCAATATATATAAAAATAATCGCTTATGGTGTTCTCAAGAGCCCCAGCTGATTTTTGTGTATGATCAGGCCAGTCTAATTGTTGTGTTTGCATTGTCATTAATATTGATTAATGGTTATGTTGGAATTGTTATTAGTATTCATTTGTGTTTTTGTAAATGTTCATAAGGAGTCTGGCACAGGCAGACATAGATAGGTAGATGTCTAGGAAGTGAGGAGAGAGCTTTACATACTGATTCTTAAGAAAAACAGGTTTTCACAGCTGCACCACTCAGGAGCAGGGTGCCTGGGATATTCATCCTCAATCTTTTCTGCTGAAGATTTAGGCACTAATTTGTCAGTGCCTTAAGGAGACACTCACTACTCTGAACATGTTGTTTATTCTTTCACACATTTTGCTGGCACCTCATTCCTCTGCCACAGACATGATACTTTTTCATCCTCTGTGCCCTGCCTTCAGAATACCAAAATTATCCAAGGTTTTCCTTGCCTGCTGTGAGCACAAGGGACGTGAAGTCATGGGACATCACAGATGGTCTTCCACAACCATTTATAATCTTAGTGCTCCCCTGCATCCCCAGCTGCACCTCTGGTCCCCCATGCTACTCCCTTATCACAGCGATGAAGGCAGGCAGGTTACGGCCGTGGGATGGGTTCCTGTTTGCACACCAGGACTCCTTCCCAGCATCACTCTCCTCGCTCTCTCGGGACACCGTGTAGGTCAGCTCTCGCGTGTGGTAGCTTCACCAGAAGTACTGCTTGCAGTTCTCTGGGACAAGCCAATCCATCCACTGTGACTTCCAGCCCATGCACCTTACAAACTCCCAGTCTGCAGGAGTGCGTGCGAGCTCTGCCACTCGGCAGCTCGGAGCCACCAGGGCTGTCTTGCTTACACAACCTGCTTAAATCACAAACCCTTCTGGGCTTCTGGGAGAAGAGTCAAAAGACTGAGTTTAAATATTAACAAAATGCTCTGCAGTGCACAAGGCAGTCAAGGCTGAGCACAATGTTCTGCAATTCGGTGGCACCTGTTTGGAAAAATCTTAGCTTTCAATTGCTTCATGTATGCACAATAAAGTTTCACTATCCATCATGTAGGCGGTTGACAAGAGAAGGCATGTTTTGTTGTCCTTAAGAAATTCTTTTTTTACCTCATGTGGCTAAATCAATCCCAGCCTTGTCTCTTTTCAGCCCAGAATGAGGGCTCAGCTGTCTGCTTACCTGTGAGTGGACAGGAGGAGGGGAAGGACTGGGAGCAGGACAGCGGGGACATCTCCCTGCTTCTCCTCCCCGGCAGGGCTGATTTCTGAGCCATCCAAAGGAGCCTTGCAGGAGGGTCAGCTGTCCGAGCGACCATGCTGGCAGCCGTCTGTGCAAGGAGAAGACCTCAGCTGGTCATGCAAAGAAACCACGTAGACCACCCACCCTGCCCCTGCTCCCCCATGCCCTTCTTAGACAGGAAGGTGTCACAGGACCCCGCAGGGTCTGACGTCATGTTGGGGTTCTGTGTCCACCTCACACCCATGTGCCAGGCTGCAGGCACAGAAAGCCCCCCAGGAGCACACAGCCCACATCCCCTCATAGGTGAATTTGTATTTCCTCGTCTTTTATCAGCCTCCCCAGCAAGCTGGCTTTCCCAGTTACTTCTGCCTTCTCACCTGTCTGCAGCTCAGCATTTCCACCTACGCTCTCCTAAAAGTGTCCTGACTTTCTCCTTTGCTTCACCCTGATAATTTCCACCAACTTTTGGTATGTCTGACTATAGAGAGTTGTGTTTTAATTGATCCTTCTAAGGACAAACAAAACCCAGTTGCTGAAGGGTAACTGAGACTTAGCTTTGGGTGGAAGAAAACTGTCCTAGAAACTTTAGGAACATCTTAAAGTGTGAGAGAAAAGCAGATGGGTTCTTGTGGAGGTGGGTGAGGCAGGAAGGTTTTTGGACTTGCCACTGGTGACAGCAGCAGGTCTCTCCTTCCACACTGGGTTGACCGGGAGCCCAGCAGGACCTAGGCTGGTCCAGGCGATGCAGCCTTTCCAACCCAAACTGCAACAACTGATCACTCTTTAGAACATCACGAGTCGCATGCAAAATTTTGTGTATATCGCTTATTTATTGTGATCACTAACTAGGAGCTGGCAACAACAGGAACAACAACACTGCTTCATGCCTTGCATCCCACAGCTCAGGTGACAGCCCCTGCTCACCTTGTCCTGACAGTGAATCCTGCCAGTCCAAAACAAGTTGCAGTCTGACTCCTCAGTGCTGTTTAAATCAGGGTCTGGGTACAGAGTTCAGTAAATAAAGGGCTGGATTGGCTAGAAAAACAGGATGTTTTAACAAAACGAAGGGATCCACACACATTTGTGTGGTTGTTTTTCCATGGGCACATCACAGGACTGAGGATATTTAATCAGGGCTTGTACTGATAGTGACATCAGACTGCAACTAACTCACAATTATCAGACGTACTCAGATACTTGGTTTTGATTTTAAGCCCATCCTGAGTCATAAATAAAAAAATCTTTCCAGCAGACCTTGGAAATTATATCGCGCAAGTGCAGCCAAAGTTACGCAAAAGGTTACTAACTTTAGGTTGTAAAGGCAGGTAATAAAAAGAATACAGATACTTAGATGCATATTTCATGACAGCCGGTATCATATAAAAAGGTACTACTATATTTAGAACGATCATTCTTAAAAAGTTAGTTATGATTAACGCCTTTGTAAGGGATCTGGCTGAAAAGGGTAAGAGATACGACATGACTGAGGAATTTCCTCAAACTCCGTGGCACTTTGTAATTTTGTTTCAGGACTGAGCTTTAAGCCCCAGAAACGCACAGGTCTATGCGTTACAAAGAGCAAGCATTTGATCTCCATCGTCAACAAGACTGGATTACCCAAACACTTCCAAGCACATCATCTGTGTGACCATTTTTCATGCAGACACCTCGGGAAATGAGAGAGGGAAGACTTTTTGGACATATGAAGGAGAGTCTGATAAGGGCTTATTCATTTTCCGACCTTTCTTCAGAAGATCAGCTCCCCAGACCTCAAGCTCTCGGTTTCTAGATGACTGACTCCTTTTTCCCCAGCTCCCTCTGCCCAGCCTGGACAACCACCTGGCTGTGCTTGCGGAGGCTCCCGGCTGCTGTTGGCCCCATCCCGAGGAGCATTTGCGTCCTCACCCTTCAGGGGAGAGCACCGCTGGAAATCCTGCTCTTATTTTATCCTCCTTTTTTTTGCTGTAAATTCCCTACTTCATAAACTTTGATAACTGTATGGTAAAATATGGGCCACTGCCCTCTCCCCTGCCATTCACAGATCCCCAAAATGCTTGTCTTTAAGGGGCTCGTGTCCAGGATTACAATCATTTTTCCTAGCCCAGCGCTGCTCGTCAGGCAGACCAGTTTCTTACTGCCTTATCTCCAAGTGCTTTTGCATGAAGCTGAGCATGGGGGAGATTCCCTGTGTAGTTTCACCCAAAAGACTTTTTCATTTCACTCCTGCAGCCCAGCGCTTAGAGCCCCATCGGTGACTCAGTGGGAATGATGCCAGCTATTGAGAAAGCAGTTCATTTCCTGGAGCAACTATCTTTTCCGAGGTGGCCTTTATCCTAAACTGATAAGATGCAACATTTTTAGCTTGTTTGATCTGGCATGACTACAAGCTGAAGCAGTCCTGCAAGGAGCGCAGGGGAGTGCCAGCTCTGGCAGTGGGTGCTGTGGCCAGGGTCCATTCATCAGAAGCTGCTGCAAAAGAAGGTGCAACCGCCCCCAGACCAGAGGGTTTTCCCATTGCTGTTGCCTCTTGCCAGTTGCAAAATGGCTTGCACAGGTGGCTTTGGGATTTGTGGCTTTGCGTATTTTTATCCCAGCTGGAGGAAATACAGCTCTTTGTACCAATAATGCTGCAGACAGGAACTGTGATAGTGGCCAGTTTGGGATTCAAAGACAACTATGGGCCTTATCACAGTCCTGGGTGGCCAAGCTTTCCTCCAGGTTTGGCACAGGGAGCAAATAAGTCTCATATAATTGTGAAAAAAACAGCTTCAAATAAAAAAAAAGGCTGAAACCATAGGTTGTAGGCAAGTCACATCAAACCTGCAAGGCTTTCCATTGTACAAGCAGACACTAAGATATCAACTACAAGCATCATGTGGGGGATGAAAAAAAAATAGGAGTCTGGGTTTGACTGACTGAGAGAGGCTATGGATGAGCCCAGGAGTCCAGCAGCTGGCGAGTCTGGGACTGTAAGCACGGAAATACAGAAATTGCTACCTGCTCTTTGTTTCACCAAGTGATAAATGAAAATTCATTCAAATGTTTCATTTGTGGTTGGCGTTTATTTTTCCGGATCTCTCAAACACCATTCTTGTAAACCTCCTCAAATAAGCAGTGCTAATAAGGACCGCTGCAGCCAGGACCATCTCATAGTCTGGAATTACCACTTTCCTACTCCTGCCTTCTCCTGAGCAGACAGTATGCCAAGTCAGGCCACTTGCTGATCTGCATAAAGATATTTCATCGTTTCCTTGTGTCAGTCTGCAAAGAAGCAGATAGGACGGCTATTCAGGGGTGTGAATGCAACAAAGGGCATTGTGGGCTTTTTAACAGGAGGAGAAAGATCTCATTTGAAGATTGAGAATCAGAGGGATGAACAAAATTATGTTTAATTTCTGCTTACAACTCAACTCAACTCTTGAATTTTACATTTAATTTGCCCTACTTGTATTTATGATAATAGTTATTTTAAAATATATTAAATGTTTTATTTAGTGTTTCATGTATTTTAGTATTTTTAAAAGTATGTGGTCTCTGTATGATATGGAGAAGCAAAGTTTAAAGAAGTGAAAGTTTGCTAGCACTAATCTAAATAATTAATCTAAACTACTGACTTTCAGCATGTGGTCTTTGAACCTACTGCTTTACTTCTAAGGATGTCTGTAACACAAGTAACAAAAGCAGGCTGTTCTGTGCTAGATGGTAATGTATACTTGGGAGACTTGTATGGAAACTTTTATCAGTCCACAAATAGAAAAAGTTAAATATGTTAACAGTCAATTGAAAAATTAAAAAAAAATAAAAGCATTTCAGTGACAATTCATTGCAATACAGAAACTGGAAGTTGCTCTCTTAGCAAGTACCAAGATATTCAAGAAAATGAGGCTCCCTAAATAATCTGAAACTCTCCTGACATAAGACCAAAGGACAAAATACTCCATATCCCTGGTTTGTGCAATTCCAGGGGAACAGCAGGATGGTAATAAAGGTGAGTTCAGGTTAAAATTCCCAAATCCAGATGTGATTTCAAAGGGTTATAGAGAGCGGGGCTGTACACACCTGAATAGCTCTGGAACAAACACTTGGAGATGATGTGGGGGAGCATAGACTCCAGACCTGCCAAGCCGTGCAGCCTGTGGCTAGGTGAACCCCTCTGCTAGATGAACACATCAGTGTTGCTCCATGAGCAAAACCTCAGATCGTTTCATTTTGCACATTCTTGCAAAACAAGCTGAAGCTGATAGCACCCCAAGAACTGATAAGGGATCTGGTAAAATATTGGGAAATACATTTTTCCATGTAACTGTTACCTGGGGGAAACCTCAGGCATAATTCACACGCTTAAGGAATGGCACAGTCTAAAGTATCTGGAGATAATAGAGCATTTTATTGCACTGCTATCTGCAAAGGTACACCACACAGGGAGACTTAGAGCACAAACATAAAGGAGTACAAGGACGTGGCTGTAACTTAGTGTTTGAATATATTCAAATGTTCCACCAGCTCCACAGAAATATCTGCTGTGTATTTATTTATTTAGGTCATTTTTAACACTATCCTTAACGGTATTCCAAAACAGATAAGCAACTAAAAGTGTGCTCAGCTGGACTTTAAAGAGGAAACTGGAAACAGTGGCCAGGGCTTTCTGGAGAAATATGGTGCCAGCACCCATTTGGAGAAGCTGCTTGTTGTATTCTGCCAGGCAGCATTTTGGCCACTTATAATTACTGTCAGGTTTCGGGTTTACTCCCATGCTGGTTTGACTTTGCTCTTATTTAATAGAAATTTGGACTTAGTATCTGAAATTCAGCTTCAAGGATCACTATCTGGACTGACCTCTGGGGAGCCAGAAACTGGATCAAAGTCATGGCCTGGTGACGGACTCGAGGACACATGGTCAGCACTGCTGAGGGGTGGAAAATGGGCCTTTTCTGGCTCAGCAGTGCTTGGGGGGGACATGGACGCGAGTGCCAGGCCCCATTCAACACACACAGCAGCTCCTGGGCTGCAGTTGACTAACTCCCACCACGAGAGGAATAAACTATTCCTCCTCCTGCCATCTGCTCACGCTTGCCAGGAGGGAAAGACTCTAAGGAAACCCAGTGGGGACACCACAGCTTTCCCTGGGGCTGGCATCACGTTACCGTGGTATTCACACAATGGATCTGCACAATCTCAGCAGGAAAGGGCTGTGGTGTAAAGCCACAGGCAGCTGGCACCATGGCTTCCTAGAGATGGGATGTACCTAGGGGAGGAATATACATAGCTTCTGTATGCAAGTCAGAGCTGGACAGGACACCCTGCAATGCCTTTCCCTTAGCCTGCGGGCACACAGGATGTTTTTACACTCTCATGTGTCTGAAAACCCCTTACAAGTGGGTGTCCCACAAGCATCTCTTGGAGCAGGTGTCCTTGGAGCCAGCAGGAAGGTGTTCAGGGCAGAGAGGCAAGGCTGAGCCTCCCACTGCAGCACAGCACAAGCAAGGTTATCAACTCCTCAGCTTTGTCTTCAGATATCTGAACACTCATTACTCCCTGGGTTAAACATAGCTCCATGTGCATGTAGCAGTATCAGTACCAAAGGACAGAGGAAATTGGGCTGTGACACTGCAAATTCTCTGACTCGCCCATTGCCGGCAAGAGAAGCTCTGCAGGGGTCTGTGATTGTGCATCTCCTCATCACTGTGATTCCCAGCCTGGCCAACTCTAATGTGTTGCTATACGCAGCCACAGTGTAAAAATGCGGTTAAATGCTGAATCAACAAGTCTAGTCTAGTTGGTTGCCTCTCTAGTTGGTTGACATATCTCTTAAGAAATTAATTTGCTTTATGAAATCAAGAGATAGCTGGCTTCAAATAAAAATAAAGGAACTACTTACACCTTAAGAAAAATATAGAAAGTTCATAAGAGACAAAATAATATTAACATTGGGTTAAAATATGACATTTTTGTCTTGAAGACTGAAGCCCGATTTTTAATGTTGACAGAGGAGGATGACAAACTCTCTGTGTTCTAAAAGGCAGCATGCGGTGTTTTGTGTTTGTGTTCTTTATGGTATAATGCCATCATATGAACACCCATCATCCAGGACAAGATTGCTGCTTTCAGGGCACAATAACTCTTCAGTACATAATAAAAGGGATTTTAAATACAAAAGTGTAATAAAAGAAGTGTGAATAAAAAATGAGAGGGATGTGATCATGGCACCAAGCCTTTAGTTGGAAATTTCCAGCCCCTTTTGCATGATACACTGCTGTAGCAGCACTGGGTGCTCCTGCTTATTGTGTACTCTACACAAAGGAGCAATGACCTTTGGTGACCCATAGCCTTATCTCTTCCTGAGTCACTAAGCAAAACTCAGACGCTATTTTTGTACAAGTCTTGATAAATCTGAGCAATCCAGAAATATAATTGTTAATGGAACTGACATTCTCTTCCTACCCAACCTCACTGCCCTTTCCAAACTTACGTTGACTGTCTGACACTTGCTTCTTAACTAAACTAACTCATCCCCATCCCCATTTTATGCATCACCACTGAATTTGACCCAGTAGCATGGCTGATCTAATTTTTGCCTCAGGGTAACAGAAAGAGAAACTTGCTCTAAAGAAAACAAGGTACTAGAGAGTATAACAAGCTGGACATGAATTGACATTATGCTTCCTTCTGACATCAGTGTCCTGAGTCTGTGAGTACAAGTGACACCTCTGCTTCCCATGAACACAGGGCCACCCAGTTTTCCTCTTCTTTCTTGGAGGTCTCCAGTAGGCGCTTTAAATCTTCCTGAGGATGCCATCCATGGGCTGCGGTCCCTGCCCTTCCTCCAAAATGGGAGCGAGGAACTGGCACCCACCAGCGGTGCATGCCCAAGCTGACTACCACGCTTACTGTTGAGCAAAATACAACATTTCTCTTACCCACTGAGGTGCCCAAGTGGAGCAGTGTCATATCTGAAAGGATTGGAAGAACCTGAGTTTGGAGTGATTTGCACTAGACACACCGGAGCAGACGTTTTTGTGAGAGATACTTTGAAGGTTTTGGGCAGGACCTGGCAGCAGGGTGACCAACTGGGCAGCAGAAGACAAGATGTGGCCAGAAAGCTGCACACGAGAACAGAAGATTTATACAGCATACGGTGAAGGAAAACATTAGGAAACACTAGAAATCAGCACAGGCTTGTGCTGTTCTCCACGTTCTCAGCCAGCTAATCTCCCAGTATTGATACTGGTGTTTGTTTGACACTAAAGAAAGACATGGAGCTCTTCAACAGACAAGTGAAGTGCATCTCCAGCAGAACTGTTTTCTCTGTTTTATCTTCTTTTTACTGTTTTATCTCCCTCCAGCCACTTGTTCCTCCCTCCGCAGCCCAGCCAGGGTGGGAGGCGGTACACGTCAAGCCCTTCAGAGCTCGGCTCACCAAGTGGCTTTCAAGAGCAGTGAGTAGTTTTCAGCTCCCGTGAAAACAAGAGGAAGCTGAGAGTTCTTGAGACTTGGCAAGGGATCAGGCTGTGACTGATTTACGGCACTGAACTCTCTGTTTCTGCGGCTGCCTGAGGAACAGAGCAATGAGAAATTTTCATTTCCTCCTCTTCTGCTCTGCCTTGGCAGAACAGGCCACACTTTCCCAATTGGTTATGGAGTTTACCTAGTGTTTAAGCACCCGGTGTAACAACATCAGCGCTTTGCACAGCTAAACTTCTGTGGCATGGGAGAGAGGCAACCTGCCACCTGTATGGCCCTTGTGCACAAAACCTCTTCTGCACCATCAGGAGAAAATGATGCTCTTAACACTACTGCTGCAAACAGAAAGGCCAAAGTGTTTATTCCCTTCATCTCTCCATGGAGCACCTCATTGCTTCAGTGAATTAGTGGAAATAATCCAAGAGTAAAGCACTCACAGGTGGATGTGGTGAAGCCAAGGAAGACTCTACTGACTTCATCAGAGCCAAGACTCCCTCCTGCATTTAAAACCAGTCCTAAAAAAGATGTCCTACTGTTTTACATTGTAGCTTCTCCCAATGTATCCTGAATACAAAGAAAGAAGAATACATTCAACACTTCAGGGTGGTTTTAAAGCAGTTCTGTGACCACACCATCCCTGCACTTTGAGGAGGGAGGCCAAAAGCTGTTCAATTGTTTTATGGTTTGAGCTGTTTTACATCTCTTTATGTGTTTGTTAAATAATGGTAAAAGTAATTTCTGTCTCAGTTTTACAAACTACAGCAAATCCCTTAAGTCTAACAGCAGTTACCAAAACCAGGAGTTTGTTGTCACAGAGAAGGTACTCTTGACAGCTTAGGAAGTGACCTGGGATCTTTATTGACTAGGGGAGCTTATGGTCTTCGTTAGAAGTGTAGCTCCAACTTTCAAAAGTATCTAAGGTCCATAAAGACTCTCAGGAAACCTGCAGCTGTGTGTTAAAGCGCATGAGAGAAACTCTGATTGAATAGGCTTAGCGGGGACAGATATTGGGGTCCTGCTTGCTCCACTATTTCTTGGTTTAATCTTTGACTGAAACACATGCAAACCACCTGAGAGCTGAACATCAGGCTTCTCCTGCCTCTTGTCCTCCTAGACTCCTGTGTGTGACTGTCCCTCAGGACACAGGGTCTCCTCCCTCATGCCATGTTCTCTTCACCAGATGAGGAAAACTCTTTCTTCAGGGGCAGGTTCTGTGATTTCAGACCCCCAAAGCCTAAGATCAGCCCTGTCTTCCAGCCCAGAGGAGTGTTCTGAGGAGTCTGCAACCCACGACCTTCCTGATACCATGGGTATCAATGGCTGAAGAGTTTCTAGGTGTTTGTGGTAGCATGACCTAAGGAAAGGGTCCTAAAGATGGTTTTCAGCAGAGAACTTTCATGCTATGGTGTCCTCAGCATCTCAGCACTGAGGCTTTACTGCTGTCCTGAACACAGCACCTGCTACCAAAGTTGCAGCCTGAGGCATAAAAATGTTTTTTCAGCTATCTCTTTAGGTGGTTGTAGGTATCTCAGGGAAATGTTTACAAAAGCTCATTTTGGCCTAGGAAGGATGATTTCCCTCAGCTCCTCTATAGGCAGCGGAGGGGAGCAGGATCCTGCAGGACAGCCCAACCCACCTATGCCATGTTTGTGCCCCAACACTTGGCCATACACATGGTCTGCACATTTCTACCAGCCATCATGGGATGCCGCAGTGTCAGCTCCACCAAGTCACAGCTGGAAGTTGGAAATCTCTGCAAAGGCTATTTTTGGAAATGATCTGAGGATATAGGAATTGCTTCTGCAAAGACAATTTAAAGTCCCTAAAAGATGCTTGGGAGGAAGGTTCACAGTGGCACACCTTGCTGAGAGCTGGCACACCCAGCAGCCCCATCTCCCTTACCACTGGCTCATGCTCCTTCAGAAATAGAAGGGTACCATAGCTGAGGTCACTATTTCCCACCATGCTAAACAGAAACCTTGCAGATGCACAGCATGGGATTGCAACAGACAGTCCTTCTTATTCATCTTTATTTTCCCATATTAGTCTCTGCAGACCAATCAGAAACTATTCACCAAACAAAGTTAAGCAATATCACAGAGAACTTTAAGAAATGACTCTTATCATCCCTCCTGAGGATAGGCTCAATGGTCAAGGCCACAGTGAAATCTTCCTTTTCTTGTAAAAGTTAACTGAAGTTAGTTATTAAAGTGCTGCCACTATTTAGGGAGGTTCTGAAATGAAGAACAGCACAAGATACCTGCACTGCCTCTGGAAATTTCAAGGATACCTTTTTCCATAAGATCTTAGTGTGGTTCTTCTGAAGAGCTTCCTGGAAGACACATCAGGTACAATTTTGACTTGCCAGTCTGGATATGGGATATGTGAAGTAATACTCAGAAATTACATGCTTCTAGTTATGTATTGTATATCTTGTAAAATGTTAAAGGTTCTGTTCTGGAATTTGTTTGTATTTTTCAAATGCTTATATTGCAGAGAAATAGAGTTTTTGAGTGTGTATACACAGATTGAAAAGCTGGAGGAAGCATGTTAATATGCAATTATTCAGTTAAAGTTACCAGATTTTTATGTACGTCTTGGTCAATATTTAAGATAAATTAATAAAGGGAAAAAAGTATCCCTTTGCTAATCACCTCAACAAAATGACACACATCAAAATGTACATTACCAAAGGTTCACAGATGTGGGGAATTAGCAGCGGAGTTGGAGTATTTTACGTGGCAGATGGTAATGCTGTTAATTTCTGGCCATGAGAACAGGATCAGAGGCTACATGGAATAAAACTGAACCAGAATGTTATCTCTGGGGTTTCAGTTCAGACCTAGTCTTGGTCAATAGTGAGTGAAAGTTGTTACCACTTGATAGCTGTGTGGTGTAATGTTGGGCTGTGCTCCTGTTCCCAGTGGGTGGGTGGACACATTATAGAACTCTTCAGAAGAACTGCATTAGTTGATCGTGTCCCACAAGCAGTCCAAGGACTGAATGATGGGAGCACTGTGGAAAGGCAGTGTGGGTTAGTGGAGTACGGACCTCTCATTTAGGGGATTTGCGGAGGAGGTTGACCTCCACTATGCTGGCAGTCATCACAATATCCCTATTTTCTTTAAAACATCTAAATAAGTAATGGTGCCGGCAGCCGAAAAAACCTCCCCACGCAGATGGCATCCTACCTTTCTAAACATATATGGGAAGAAAATGAGAGTGAAAAAGAGGAAGGCAATAGTTGCTGAAGTCACGGTAGCTGATAGCTGCTGACAGAGCCCGTGGTAGAGGGAACGAGACATGAAAAGCTCAACTAGTGGGTGACTTGCAGGAGTGGTCATCTAGCTGCTGCAAGGTGCTGCATGGTATGGTCTCATTTACCTGTTAGGAAACACGTTGGAGTCACTTTACACCGGGCTTCAGGTGCTTGGGCTAGCTTGGTTAAACTTCATTTGAGTAACGCCATGTGGCACCACAGTCTTTAAAGTAGACCCATGCTCACAAGGTTCAGCTTGATGAGACTCTCAGGGCGAGGCTCCCAGACTCCTTGTGCAGCTCTAAGTCATCGAACCAAACCAGGAGGAGAGTCAGTAAAATGGGGTTCCTATCAGGAAAGATAAAGAACACAAAAAATACACCTTCAACAAGACCAGCAGTAATAAACCAAAGTCGATTTGGAGTTGTAAAGAGGCATATTGCATGTTCCCTGAGATTGGGGCATTAAATTTGGTCTGAGGAAGGAACAAACGCTGGGTAAGGGGCAGGAGTGATGACTGAAGTACTCAGAAAAGCTACAGCAGCTGCAGTACTGGGGAAAATCTAAAATGAAAGAGTAACCCAAGCACTTCTTTTATTTTTATGGCTTAGGAACATTTCAAATGGTACAAATAGTACATCTTGTGCCCTACAATGTAATGAACAAAATTATTCAACAGGATTTTCATCAATATTCCTCTCTGCGACACGAAGTCTAAAAGACTGATATGCAGACTAGGAAACAGAGAAATTCTAAAATCTTTAATAGAGAAAACTTCTTCCTGCAAGTCTAAGTACAGGGAGATTTATCAGAGAAAGAATTCAATTAATCATTATTTTTCAGTGAAATTTCATCATTCTCAAGTTTGGCGCTCTAATTCCAACAAAGGGAGGGACAGCAGTGTACAATTACAGGATTGGAATATGATTTTAACTGACTGGATCAGAGTCTTGAATGAGCTTAGATTTTGAGCTTTTTAAAATTAGAATAATTACCTGCCAGTTTTTGGAAAATACTACAGACCCAATTTTTTAATGTTAAAACAGATAACAAAAATGTTTAACGCATTGGCAAAATCGTGAATCATTTGTGGAAAAATAGTACATCACCAAAACCAGCACATCTGAGAGGTTCATTAGTGGGCCCTGACCTGTAGCAAAGTCTCAGGATGAGATTGACATTTTAATGCTAAAATTGTCGTAGATAAAAAGCTTTCCGTCTGCTCCCAACTGTACAGACTGCTTTGTGCCACTTGAAAATCACAGAATCATAGAATCATAGAATGATAAGGATTGGAAGGGACCTTAAAGATCATCTGGTTCCAACCCCTCTGCCATGAGCAGGGACATCTTCCACTAGACCAGGTTGCTCAGAGCTCCATCCAACCTGGCCTTGAACACCTCCAGGGAGGGGGCAGCCACAACTTCTCTGGGCAACCTGTGCCAGGGCCTCACCACCCTCATGGTGAAGAATTTCTTCCTAAAATCTAAATCTGCCCTCTTTTCAAGTCTGAATTAGAAATGCACGTAGGCTATTTCAGCAGGAGTCAGGCAACAGACTTGAGCAAGGAACTAGTGTTGGTTGGGCATTTCTGATGAGACGACCAGCAACCACGAAGGCACTGAGGAGCATTTGAAATCACCAGGGGAAAGAAAATGAAGAGAAACACTTTATTATCAATACCACAAAAGACTTTTTGCATCCTACTTTACATCGTCACCCCTGAGCCAAAAGAAAATACTAGAATAGAATAGAATAGAATAGAATAGAATAGAATAGAAAATAGTTCAGTTAGATCATCTAGTCCTACTGTGACTACGAAGAACAAGTCCCACAGCCCTTTTCTAGGACTAGTACTGCATTGAATATTTAACGGTGGCTACAGCAGAGAGAAATGTTTTTAGATAGGATGTTTATTTAGGTGAATTTAATGTGAGAAGAATGTGAGGCAAGGAGAAAAACATAACAGCACAGTGATGGCATCAATTAATCATTGCAAAATACCCAGTGTTATCTGAAACAAATGTTGAATCTTCTCATGTGTCATGTGGGCTTCAGGGTTCATTTCTGGAGTGACTGAGGAGAGTTTCTATTCAGCACAAACATGTGATTGTGGGTTGGGACATGGCAGAAAATAGTATTTAGGTCAGACATTGCAATAACTGTTTGTGAGTATGAAACAGAGGAGACCCAGTCCAGCCAAATTGTGGAAATAAATCTTACAAACAACCTAATAAGGAGCAACACCTTGCTTTTTCACTGCTGAGCCTAACCTCCTCATCACACAGACCCAAGCTGAAAGGTTCAGCCCTGCCTCCAAGTCTGAAAGCAGACAGCTGAGCCCTGCCTTGGCTCTGCCTTTCCTCTCCTGTGTTGGTGGGTTCCAGCGAGCTCCCAGGCTCCTGGCGGTGCCACAAAGAGAAACTGCTTGGGATCTGCTTGATTGTTCTTTAAGGAATTAGTCTCCCTTGAGGGAGGCAGGTTTTGGTTGTAGATGGCTGACTCTGAGATAAATTAACTCAAAATACATCTTGTCTTCTTTTCGGCTGCATCTTTAGAAATAAATACTTCATGCTCCAGTGGAACACTGCCCTGCAGTGGAAGGAGGAGGGGGGGCAGGAGATCACCTTGGCAAAGTGAAGCGGGTGTCTCAACCATCTCTCTTTTGATCTTCAAAGGTGGTAACGCTCAGTTTGGAGTTCACCCAACTATGCTACGGCTACCCGCCCACAGTACATAAGGAGCTAACCCCGTTCTTTGTTTCAGGTTTTTAAGTGACTAAGGCCAGAGAGAAGTGCACACGAGTTGCCATCCTCACCTGACATTTCAGCAGAAATGGTTGAACCTGTGGGCAACCACTATGTTATAGCCAGACCTGTGTACTCAGAGAATTTGTTCAATGAAGAACATGAGAAATTGCACAGATACCATAAAACCTTTTGGGATCATCTGAGACTATATTTTCGGTAAGGAGATTTAATTTTTTTTTTAAATATGGATCTAAGAAACAGCCTGAACTGCTGCTCTCAGGCAGCATGAGCTCCATCCTGACAACTTCCAGCTCAGATTCCAACAAAGCAAATGAAAACTCACTAACCAAATGCAATGTCAGGTTTTTCTAAAGAATGTTAACTGCTATTACCCTTAAAAGTCTTCCTACAGTTGTACCCCAGACAGCTTCTCTTGTCCTGGGTGCTTCGCAGCATAGACTCCAGGGAGACTTTATTGCATCCTTTCAATACTTAAAGGGGGCTTTTAATAAGATGGGGACAGACTTTTTAATAGGGCCTGTAGCAATAGGACAAGGGGTAAAGTTTTGAACTAAAAGAAGGTAGATTCAGACTAGATATAAGGAAGAAATTTTTTATGATGAGGGTGGTGAAACACTGGCACAGGTTGCCCAGAGAGGTGGTAGATGCCCCATCCCTGGAAACATTCAAGGCCAAGCTGGACGGTGCTCTGAGCAACCTGATGTAGTTGAAGATATCCCTGATCCTTGCAGGGGGAGTTGGACTAGATAACCTTTAAAGGTCCCTTCCAAGCTGAATTATTCTATGATTCTATGAAAATTTCAGTCAGAAAGGACTTTTGGAGGCCACCAGGTCCTCTTTGAGGCACAGTTGGAAGAGCAGGTGAGCAGGGCTGTATCAGGGTGAGATTTTGACCTCTGTGAGCCTGAACATGAATCCTTCCCTCTTTGTTTCCCCTCCAAAGACAGGCTGCAACGCAGCCAAGCTGTACACCAGCAGAGCACTGTCCTCTTGTGTCTTTACAGCTGCTCCCCACAACGGGTCAAAAAAATTGTCCTGGGTTTGTTTCCCATTGTCTCATGGCTGCCAGCATATCGCTTCAGGGAGTGGATTCTGAGCGACATCGTCTCTGGCATCAACACGGGGCTCGTGGCTGTCCTGCAAGGTACCTCCGGGACACACGTGCTCTGACTCAGCCTGCTATGCCAGCTGCAAAGGGGCTGCTGGCTTCAGCCTGTAACGCGCTCAGCCCCTTCCCTGGGTCTCTGTCCTTGCAGGTCTCGCCTTCGCTTTGCTGGTGAATGTCCCCCCTGGTTACGGACTCTACGCAGCATTTTTCCCTGTTCTGGTCTATTTTATCTTTGGCACATCTAGACATATCTCAGTGGGTAAGTTCCGGCACACCGCCCACACTCCTCGCTGGTGAAGAAGTACACGCTGCGCCTGCGGGTCTCTAACGAACGCCTTGTGCCGCTCAGGTCCCTTCCCTGTTCTCAGCCTGATGGTGGGAGGAGCCGTTGTCAGGCTCGTGCCCGACGACAGTGCTGGAAATGACACTTCCACAAATACCTCCACAATAGATCAAGAGAGGGTGATGGTGGCTGCATCTGTAACCTTCCTTTCTGGGGTTTTTCAGGTTGGTAAACTTCAGGGGGTGTGCCCACACGTGCATATAAGCACATACAGGAGTAAGTGGATGGTGGACTGGCCGTCCCTCTTGTTTTCTGCTGGTGTAGTCACCAAAGAAATTCTCTTCCCCTTCCCACGCAACTGACCTTGGCTCACTGATTAGAAGACATCAGCCCCCCTCCAGTGACCAGCCACTGATTCATGCTGTGAAATCCCTACTTTTGCCCAGACCTGAGCCTACAGCCCGCACAGGGGCACCCCACCTGCACCAAACACCAGTCTGCTGGGTAGGAAAAAAGTGGTTGTGAGAGTAATGTGAATGATGCAGACACAGCAAGGGGAATAAAAGCTCTGTCTCATAACAGTAAAGTATTTGGATTTGTCTTTTAAAAAAACCCACAATTTCTCCTTCTTTCCCTAATACAGAATTCCTACAGTTCCTTCCTTCCTGACATACTAATATGTATGTGGTTCATGAAACTCTGGTACCATGTGAAAATATGGGTACGGGAAACCCTAAGAGTGAAGAAGGTTTATTTTAGCTATAAAACAAAAAGAATAGGTTTCAACTGCTCTAGCAATTACTCTTACTAGTCTTATGCGCCCTGTTATTTAGTCTCAACTTTTATCACAAGTATAGTGACATTATTTTCCTTAATCCCTGGATGTATGGGATCAGGTGAAAATCTTTGTTCCCATTAAATATGGTTCTCTTTGTTGCAGAGATTCCTTAAAAGCACGAATTAATCACACTGACATATGGCCATTTTGCATTTCAGTTGCTTCTGGGAATTATCCAGTTTGGATTCATCGTTATTTATCTATCACAATCACTAATTAGCGGTTTCACGACTGCTGCAGCTATCCATGTGGTGGTATCTCAGCTGAAATTCATGTTTCAACTATCTGTCCCTGGATTTAATAAACCATTTGGCATCATCTACGTAAGTGCTAAAGGTTCTTATTTTATAACGTTGTTGAAACCTGTGATGTATATCTGACTGCATATCACAAGGCAGTAATAACAGAACCCAGGATAAAACCAGCCAAGCAGGAGGAAACACAAGAGAAAAACATGAGAGATGTGTTATTAGTGTATGAAAAATCTCTTAATTTATTACCAGACACCAAGTTACACCTCATTGGGCTAATGAAGTAATATTTTCTACTGTGTGTTGGCATATTTTAATTAAGTGTTCAACTTCGCCTCAAGTATTTAATTATTCATTTTTACTGGACTGACATTAGATATTTAATTTGGATATGACTCCATGAGGGCTGCTGGATGAGAAAGGAGGAAGAAGAATGACAGGAAGAAGGAGCAGAGAGAGGCACCTGCTCAGTAATTCCTGTTGCTCACGTTTCCTATCACACGCGTGCATGCTGCTCCAACCCTCCGCCAGGGGAGACCAGGAGAAGAGGGTCAAGAGCCAGCAGAAAGGGTCTTTCATGGATGCTTTCACTGTCTGGACGATGCACCTAATTGAGGCTTGCAATCCACATCATGCCACAGGGAATAAATCCCAACTGCCATAACCCTTAGAGCAATTTAGGCACAGGCCCTTCTGGAAAGGACAGTGGTACTGTGCCAGGGTGCCACTGTTTCTAAAGCCCCACATTTCTTCCTGATTTTGCAGACTCTGGAGAGTGTTTTCAGCCAGATCACACAAACAAACATCGCTGACCTTGTCACATCGATCCTTGTCTCGATTATTGTGTTCGTGGTGAAAGAAATGAACGATCGATACAAAGCAAAGTTACCAACTCCCATCCCAGTCGAACTCATTGTGGTAATGGTCACTTCTCTTTCATTTTGCAATCGCTCCATCACTACAGTGACATGGGAAGCAGCCTTTTAACTATTTCTTCTCCTGTTCTGTACTAAATGATTTGTTGTCATTTTATCTGCAAGGGAAAACTGGCAGCATTTATGACGTATTGCGAGGTATTTTAGCTCTGCTTAGCTGTTCTTAACAGAATAGTGAGTAAAATGTTATAAAACTTGAATTTTTTTCCTTGGATGAAATCGTCTGCCTCCCTCTGACACCAGCCGGCTGCAGTCCCACAGCTGGGGCCCCTCTGCACCACACCTGCAAACAGCCACTTAAACCTTGGCCATCCATGGCCAAGCACAAACCAGTTTTGCCTGCCAGCAGCAGAGGGGTTTGCTCCCCAAACAGCAGTGGGGTGGAGGAATCCTCGCACAAGCAATGAGCTCCTAAAGTCCTGGAAGCTGTTGCTATAGACGCAGGCAGTGCTTGTTTTCCCCCAGAGTTATCACAGAACTTTGTTAGAAAACACCTGGTTTATTGGGTGGGATGTTCTCTGTTAATGAGATATTCTGATGTATTTTCCATGTGATTTATGAATGTATATCCATACCTGTAAGGGGGTTCAGGAGTGACACCTCGGATGTGCAGACTTGGGGCATAATTCTGCTGCTATGTGATGAGACAGGAGGGCATGTGGGAGAGGGAAAGAAATGGTTTTTAACAGTCTCTTCAAACTCTTACTTAAATATGCCTAATGGAAGTGGGGTTTATTATCTTTCAGACAGTCTTAGCAGCACTGATTTCCTATTTTGCAAACTTCGAAGAAAAATTTAATGTAGCTGTTGTTGGAAAACTAGAGGAGGGGTAAGTGATTTGCTTAAAATTTACCAGTGGGGCAAATGTTCTCCAGTTTGTCAGTGCTACTTTGGTTCAGCTCTACTTTTTGATTAGCATAATCAGCTTTATCTTCTTCTGGTAGGCAAACAAACATTTTGCTCTCACTAATATGAGGACACACCTTCAATAGGCAAAAGTTACTCACTAGATCCCATCTCCTACGTGACAAAGAAAACGCTGTGACATGAAATCATTGCATGCTTCATTTTCTAAGAGAGCTGCTGAGCAGGATGTTGATGTTTCTCCCTTTTACTGACCTACTCACTCCTGAAGCCCTCCATTTCTCTTGAAGTACACGCATGGCTCAGCCTTAGCAGTCCTGGGAAGCCACCAGGGCACTGCACAGTTCTGACTGGTCCCCTGCGACCAGCCACCAGCATCTTCCCTGGCACTGTTATCCTCCACAGGCCTTAAAATCCGCTCCTCTATAAGTATATTCATATAGAGAGTATATATCTATATGGAGAGTACATCCAGCTATGCCAGAATTTTGGCATAAAGAATTAAGACAATCACAGAATTACAGAATGGTAGGAGTTGGAAGGGACCTCTGGGGATCATCTGGTCCAACCCTCCTGCCGAAGCAGGGTCACATACAGCAGGTTGCACAGGATCTTGTCCAGGCAGGTTTTGAATATCTCCAGAGAAGGAGACTTCACAACCCCTCTGGGCAACCTGTTCCAGTGCTCCGTCACCCTCAGAGTGAAGAAGTTCTTTGTCATGTTCAGACGGAACTTCATATGTTTCGGTTTGTGCATGTTGCCGCTGAGCACCACAGAAAAGAGTCTGGCCCTGTCCTCTTGTCACCCACACTCAAAATATTTATTGCATTTATAAGATCTCCTGTTAGCCTTCTCTTCTTCAGGCTAAAAAAGCCCAACTCCCTCACTCTTTCCTCGTAGGAGAGATGCTCCCATCCCCTAATCATCTTTGTAACCCTCCTCTGGACTCTCTCCAGTAGTTCCTCATCTTTTCTGAACGCGGGAGCCCGGAACCGGGTGCAGTACTCCAGATGGGTCCTCACTAGGGCAGAGTAGAGGTGAAGGAGTACCTCCCTCGACCTGCTGGCCACACTCTTCTTAATGCACCCAAGGATACACTTAGGCACACGTGAAGTTAAAAAGAGGGAGGAAGACATTTACTAGGACAGCAGACCACAGCCATTTACTCACTGGGACACTCTTGACTGCCTCTTGTAGCCCCAGGGGTGTTAGTAGATGAGGTTTGAAGATGAACAGCTATTTCTGCTCAAGAGTCTCCATTCTTCAGATTTCAGATCACTTGAGGGTTAAAAAAAACAAGCCCAGAGAGGAATTCTCCCTAGGATCTGCAAAAGCCTCTGATCAAAGGAGCAGGAAATGGTGAAGCCAGCAGATAGCTTGAGAGACTAGTCCATATTACCCGACTCAGCAAGTATCTGTTTAGCTGTCTAAAGTGCTTCGATGAATCATGCAGGGATTTTTTTTTTTTTGCTACAATTAAATTAAATCCTTCCATGTGCAAATTACCTGTGCAAGGGCCCCAGTGCTGTGTCAGATCTTACACCTGTGTGTAACTAGAAGACAACTGTGCATACACCTCAAACAAAACAGGCTGTGGCTGGTCCTGGCCAAGGAAATGAGAATCTGCTGAGATACAAACTGAGCCAAGCGCGGATAAACAGAGTCCCTGTTCTGATCAAGGATTCCCCAAAGTTTTACCTGGTTCAGATTCACAATTCTGTATCACATCTCTCCAAAGCACTCAGTATGAGCTGGACACTGCCTTTCTCACTTCCTTGGCAACTTGTCTTCGTAGTCATATCCTTAAGGAGTAGATTTTTCTGTGTTTCAGATTTCATGCACCTGTTGCACCTGATGTAGGTGTCCTCCAAAAGTGTGTCGTCGACGGCATTTCCATCGCAATCGTTGGGTTTGCAGTAGCCTTCTCCGTGGCTAAAGTGTATTCCATCAAGCACGACTACCCGCTAGACGGCAACCAGGTAGGCGAATAACACAGAAATAAATACAGTGCATTTGTCACTGGGAAATAATTCATTTTAGGAATGTTTTGCCTTGTGAATAACTGTCATGAACTAGCTTTTAAGAACAGTCTCTTCTTTTTTTTTTATTTCAGGAACTAATTGCTTTTGGGCTGGGTAATATAGTTGGCGGATCATTCAAAGGATTTGCCTCCAGCACTGCTCTGTCGAGATCAGGTGTTCAGGAGAGCACAGGAGGCAAAACACAGGTATAGAAGACAACAGATCATGATGGGGTTTAATGCAAGAAAGTTCTCTTTTTTCCTGGATGACCATAATGCCTTTGGGCACTTACTCATGGTGGAATTGTTCTCTCATGCAGATTGCCGGTATTATCTCAGCTGTCATTGTCTTGATTGTGATCTTGGCCATTGGGTTTCTCCTGGCGCCATTACAGAAGGTATTCACTGCTTTCACCTAGTGCTTCCTCCCGCTTGCCAAAGACAGGGCTGCTCTAAGAGTCACTGCGAGTGTTCAAAGACTTCATGAGAGCCAGACAGAGGTTTGCAAAGCTTGGTTCTTCTTCCCAGATCATGACAGAGAGGGCCACTACATCTGGTCCTTCAGAGGGAATGCAAATGTCCAAACACCAAATATCACAGCAGCAGCTTTTAGGCGCCACACATAAGTGAGATTTGCAGCCTTGAGTCAGACACCTGCGCTGCACCACAGCTAGGGAGGTTCCAGTGTGATGCACAGGGCATCCCGGCTTGCAGCAGTGACATGATGTGAGGAGCTGCCTGGCCTTTCAGCTGCACGTTGGCCGTATTTGTGTGATCTTCTAAGTCTTAATGCTCAACATTTGCTTTGCTTGCTTTAAAATTCAACATGTATTTTGGTCTTCTTAACAGTCCGTCCTTGCATCTTTGGCTCTTGGCAACTTGAAAGGAATGCTCATGCAGTTCAAGGAAGTAGGCATCCTATGGAGAAAGGACAAGTATGATTGTGTAAGTTGATTTCCACAAGCATTTAGAAATGGAGCACTCTGAGAAAGTCACCTTATTTGCTTACAGGTTATCTTTATTTTTATACCTGTCTTACTTCACTAAATGGAAAGTACAATAGTGGCATGCCTTTTTTACTTTTATACTCCTTGCTCATGTTTTCGGTTTTGTCCCACCTCTTTTGAGTTGATTCTCTCTCCTAACTTCATTTTCATCTATTTCACCAAAATCTATTAAAATACAGTTCATTATAGAAAGTCAAATATCGAAAGCAGTTACAGAAAATGTCTAAATACCCAGTGCATTGGCTACACGTTCAGGGGTATTTTCTCACACTCACATAGCATGTTAGGTGGAGGTTGCACAGCAAAAAAACAAGTGAAGACCATGGCTTGTAGGGTTTACTCCAAATGGTAAAGCTCATGGCTGGAGGGCAGGATTGCTTACCTCTGACACTCAGCAAATATAGGCTCTTTGGCTTCCTCATCAGCCAATTCCTTGTGTTTCCAAATGGTTCCAGGCCTCAGTTTTCACAGCTACCAAACAGTTATTTACCATATGAAAATGCTTTGAGATCTGTGGTTAAAAATACTCAGTATTCTTTAGTCATTTGTGCCTATCAGTCAAGTACATTCACAGCACCTACATTTGCCTGCTTTGATATCCAAAGCACATTTACAACTCTCTGCTCTACCAGGATCCTGATTTACTTGTAACCTTTCCTTTCTGCTGGATTTTGATGGAGTGTTTAGTGAACCACCTATAGAAGATCAACAGCTCCATTATTCTAAGCCTTTATCGTACAGAAATTGTCATCCCTAGAAACACTCTCTGGTGAGCCTGGCCCTATTTTACAAGAAAAAAACAAAACCTAGGAAACATAAAACCACTCGCCAAAAGTGGGTGGACAGCCTGGACCAGATCTGAAAAGACAGTCCAAACGTTGCTGCTCCCACCCTGGGCTCAGGTCCCAGGTCCCTAACACGCTCATAACCACTGTCATCCACCTGCTCGTTACAGGTTATATGGGTGGTGACTTTCTTAGCTGCTGTTTTTCTTGGCCTGGATATTGGGCTAGCTACCGCCGTGGCATTCCAGCTGCTGACCGTGGTGATCCGCTCCCAGATGTGAGTACTTGTTGGACGCGATGAAAAGATATCTCAGGGCCTCCTGTTATAAATTAATTCCACCCATACAGAGGTGACCAGCAGCCCCATGCCTCAGTCTGTCCAGCAACCGTGTATGGAAAAATCATTTACGGGTATAAACGCTTGGATGTGGGTCCTGCTTCAGTCTGAAGAACTAGAGCTGAGGTCGCTTTCTCCAGTCCTTCCCTTCTGCCAGGTTTCGGTATGGGGTACAAATAACTCTGTGTGTGTGTGTTTGTTCACAGTCCAAGCTGCACCGTTTTAGCTAATGTTGGGAGAAGTAACATCTACAGGAACAGGAAGGATTACACTGATGTAAGAAATGTTGCATTTCTTTTGCTATCTATCTGCTGCTTTTGTGTTTCTACAGCAGGCATCGTTACTGACACTTTTCCTTCATTGTACAGATCTATGAGCCAGAGGGAGTGAAGATTTTCAGGTGCTCATCTCCTATCTTTTTTGCTAATATTGAATTCTTCAGAGAGAAACTCATCACTGCCGTAAGTGTCTGGGCCTGTTGATCTGGAAATATGAATTGCATTACACATTGAGGTGAATACAATTTCCCAACAATTACTACATATGCAGTCAGTCCAGAGTTCAAAGATGAATTTTTCATTAATTATTCAAATATTGTTGCCACTACTGTAATGCGACTTGTATGCACACAACTCTGAGAAAGAGAACAGCCTGACTTGTACTGAACTTACACTTTAACAATGTATATCCATATTTTAAGTTCTTTAGAAGAAAGTAGTGCAAACATAGAGACTATAAAGGGACATCATTTTATTTTATTAGCATTTATATTATTTACACCAAATAAATGCTAGTTTATTCATCTTGCCCCAAAGAACTTAACCTCAACAGTCAGAAGAAAAGCTGAACAAAATCACCCTATCATCAAAGAGGTCTTCATGTCTTCCATGACAAACTGGGCGAGGGCAGCTGGTCTTTCCATAACCAGCTCAGAGAGCCAAGACCACTGACCCCTCTCTGTGCCAGCCATCCCCAGGCTAAACCGAACTTGCAAAACAAAGAAGATGTTGTGGTGGGTGTCTACTACCAACTGCCCAGCCAGGATGTAAGCACTGATGAGTTATTCTATGGGCAATTAGGAGAAATATCAGGATCGGTAGCCCTTGTCCTTCTGGGAGATTTCAACTTCCCGGACATCAACGAGGAATATCATACTCCTGTGATGAGTAGGTCCTGGAAATTCTTGAAGTTTGTAGGAGATGATAACTCCTTGTCACAGGTACTCAGTGAGCCAACTAGGTAAGATGCCCTCCTAGACTTGCTGTTTGTGAATAGAGAAGGACTTGTGGTGGATGTGATGGTAGGTGTCTGTATTTGCCATAGTGATCATGAAATTGTTGAGTTAAAAATTTTCAGCGCAATAAGAAAAAAGGACAGCAGAGTTGCTACCCTGAACTTCAGGAGAGCAAACTTCAAGCTATACAGGGGGCTATTTAGCAGAGTACCCTGGAAATCTGCTTTTGAGGCCTTAGGAGTCCACAAGTGCTGGTCAGTCTTTAAGAATCACATCTTAGAAGCACAGGAGCAGGCAATTCCACTGTGTCATAGGTCAAGCAAACAGGGCAGAAGACCAGTTTGTTTGAACAGGGAACCCCTCATGGAGCTCAAGAGGAGCTCATACAAAAAGAAATTGTATGATCCCTAGAAGCAAGGTCAGGCTTCGCAGGAAGATTGCAGAGCTGTGGTTCGTATGTGCAGAGAGAAAACATGAAAGGCCAAAGCTCCATTAGAGTTGAAACTGGCCAGTGTTGTTTCAGATAACAAGAAAGGCTTTTAAAAGTAAGTCAACAGCAAGAGGAGGTCTAAAGAAAACATTGGACTGATACTTGTTGAAGATGGTCATCTAACTAATAGGGATGAAGAAAAAGCGGAGGCATTCAATGCATTTTTTTGCCTCAGTCTTTTAATAATATTAATAGACCTTGGACTGCCCAGTCCCTTGAGTCAGAGGACCACTAGTGCGGGAACAGTGACTTTCCATTTGTGGACACTGAAATTGTAAGGGAACAGCTGTATCAGCTGAACATTCACAAGTCTAGTGTTCACAAGGGCCTGACGGGATTCATCCCAGAGTACTGAAGGAGCTTTTGGATGTTACGGCAGGACCCCTTTTGATCATCTACCAAAAGTCTTGGGAGTCTGAGGAGGTCCCTGCTGACTGGAAGCTAGTCAATGTTATTCCAATTTACAAAAAGGGTGGGAGGGAAGACCCAGGAAACTACAGACCTGTTAGTCTAACCTCAGTTCCTGGAAAAATTACAGATAAGATTATACTGGGTACTATTGAAAGGCATTTAAAGACTAATACAATCCTCAGGCAGAGTCAACACCGGTTCACAAAGGAAAAGTCCTGTTTGACTAATTTGATATCTTGCTACAAGACGGTCATCCACCTTGTGGATGAGGGAAAGCAGCAGATGTAGTTTTTCTGGATTTTAGCAAGTCTTTTGATACAGTCCCTCACAGCATCCTTCTGGACAAGTTGTCCAACTGCGGGCTGAGCAGGTACATGGTGCACTGGGTGAAGAACTGGCTGAAGGGCAGAGCTCAAAGGGTGGTAGTGAAGGGGGCTACATCTGGCTGGTGACTGGTCACCAGTGGTGTTCCTCAGGGTCCAATTCTAGGGTTAGTCCTGTTCAATATATTTATTAACAATCTGTATGCAGGAGTTGAACGCACCATTAGCAAGTTTACTCATGATACCAGACTGGGAGGTGCTGTTGACTCTCCTGAGGGATGAAAGGTCTTGCAGAGGGATCTGGATAGATTGGAGCATTTGGCTGCAATTAATGGGATGAAATTTAACAAGTCCAAATGCTGGATCCTGCACCTGGGATGGAGTAACGGTGGGTACAAGTATGAATTGGGAGAGGAGTGGCTGGAGAACAGCCCTGCAGAAAGCAATCAGGGGGTGCTGGTCAGCAGTGGGCTCAGTAGGAGTCAGCAGTCTGTCCTGGCAGCCAAGAGGGCAAACCCCATCCTGGGTGCATCAAACACAGCATAACCAGCCGGACAAAAGAAGTGATTGTCCCACTGTATTCAGCGTTGGTGTAGCCTCACCTCAAGCACTGTGTGCAGTTCTGGGTCCCACAGTTGAAGAAGGATGTGAAGGTCCTTGAGTGCCTCCAGAGGAGAGCAATAAAGCTGGTGACAGAGCTGGAAGGAATGTCCTGTAAGGAGCAGCTGAGGACTTTGGTCTTGTCTAGTTTGGAGAGAAGGAGACTGAGGGCCGACCTCGTTGCTCTCTACAGCTTTTTGAGGAGGGGACGTGGAGATGGAGGTGCTGAGCTCTTCTCCCTGGTATCCAGTGATAGGATGCTTGGGAATGGCTCAAAGCTGCATCAGGGGAGGTTTAAACTGGGTATTGAGAAGCATTTCTTTACTGAGTGGGTGGTCAAACACTGGAACGGGCTTCCTAAAAAGGTGGTCAATGCTCCAAGCCAGTCAGTGTTTAAGAGGCATTTGGACAATGCCCTTAACAACATGCTTTAACTTGGTCAGTCCTGAACTGGTCAGGCAGTTGGACTAGATGTTCATTGTAGGTCCCTTCCAACCGAAATCATCTATTCTAGTCTAAGGCAAATTCTTGCACCCATAACCTCCCCTTCCTGCTGCTCTTCGGGGGTAGTAAATAAGCAGTGACTACCCTGAGCATTGGTAATGAGAAGTTTATTCTTCACATGAGGGACAGAAACTGGAAGATGAACCAGGGAATCTGGCATGTGTGGGTCTCCACGTGCTCGTCTTTCACCTCAGAAGAGCCTGAAGGATTTTGTCTGTGAGTGCAGATGCTCACACTGCTGTCCTTCTTTACAAGTACAGACATTTTTAACACCCGTGTCCTCCATCCACTAGGTATATGAGGCAGAAGATTTGTAGAAATTTAGTATTTTTGTAACCCTTATTAGCCTAATTTACCTGCCATATAATTTTGCTAAAGCCAGCTGAGAGATTCAAGAGACATACGCAGCCAGCATGATCAACTTTGTTTTTCTTCTTGAAGAAAACAAAACAACGTGTATAGGACCCACGCTGCAATCAGGTGGCATCGAGCAGATATAACCTGTGAGTTCTCTAATCTCAGTCGCCTGGGTGGCCATCTCATAACAAAGATGACTAGGACAAGTTCTGGGCTAGCCAGCACTGCACCAGCCTGCTGCAGTTACTGGCCTGTGCTACAGCATGATCAGTGCTATAATGCTGTCCTAAAGCTAGCACAGATCAGCCTGCCTGGTTTGCAGTCATACCTGTAGACATCTTTCCAGCCTTGAAAAAGGGCCTTTGTCTGAACTGATGAAAAGTGGTAGGCAACATCAAGTCCAAACCATGCTCATTGTGACTGTAAAGAAAAGCTGCATGAGATGTTGTGTTCTTCCCCCAGTGTCACTAAGGGTTTTTTAAATTATTCAAAGTGCTGTTTCTGCAGGTTGGCTTCAACCCACTGAGAGTCCTGAGGAAACGCAATAAAGCTCTGAGGAAGATCAGAAAGATGCTGAAGAAAGGAGAGCTGCAAGTGACGCCCGTACGTAAGGAAACTCCACTTGGGAGAGGTTAAGCAACCAGCACCCTGACTTGACATGGCAGAGAAGTGCCTCACAGGCTCCTGTCTTAATTAGATATGCTACTCCTCAAGTTGCCACTTCACTTCATAAATACCTTTCAAAAGTAAGATTTTAAATGCCTCTCACAGTTAGAGACCTACAACTTTACCATAGGCAGAAACTGTATGTGTCCACTGGAGCTTCATTTGGCATCAAATGGCAGGATCAGATTCCACAGAGGTGATGTTCGTGCTTTATCAATGGTAGGATAAAGCTGGTTTTCTCCATTCCCAAATCCTGTTGGCTTTTTGTTGACTTGTTCCAAAATTACTGAATCAAAGCATATCTGACCATTGACTTGAGGGAACAATAAAAAGCCACCATTAACTGATTATGATAATGGTCAAATTACTGATAAGAGGAAAGCCAACATTTCCAAACTCCTCTAGAGAAGGGAGAGAGAGAATTTTTCTAGTGTAAAGTGCAGGTGGGTCCTGCTCCGTGTCACGGGTACATCAGCTTTGCATTGCCAGCACTCTCCCCCTTGCGTAAGATGCACTACTACCCTGTCTGGGTCTTAGAAATAGATGTTAATTATGACATGTTTGTCTGTTAACACAGAAAGGCTTTATTTGCATGGCCAACCATACACAGGAGTCAGATGAAGAATTAGACAACAACAGGATAGAGGAGCTGGACCAGCCCGTCAACATGACAGACTTGCCCATTCAGATCAACTGGGGCGCTGACCTCCCTCCCGGCATCACTGTACCCCGGGTCAACATCCACAGCATCGTTCTGGATTTCTCACCAGTGTCCTTTCTCGATTTTTCTGCCATGAGAGTCCTCCAAAAGGTAACTGTAATTCCAAGACAAACAGTGATTATATGAAAGAAAAACATCTGAATATAGTTATACTTGAGGGAAGGGACGGTATCCAGAGGGACCATGACAGACTTGAGGTGTGGGCCAATGTGAGCCTCAGCTAGTTCAACAAGGCTAAGTGCAAGGTCCTGCGCTTGGGTCAGGGCAATTCCTAGTATCAATACAGGCTGGGGATAAAGAAATTGAGAGCAGCCCTGCTGTGAAGGACTTGGAGGTACCAGTGGATGAAAAATTGGACATGACCCGGAAATTTGCACTTGCAGCCCAGAAGGCCAACCGTATCCTGGGCTGTATCAAAAGAAGCATGGCCAGCAGGTCCAGGGAGGGGATTCTGCCCCTCTGCTCCGCTTTGGTGAGACCCCACCTGGAGTCCTACATCCAGCTCTGGAGCCCCCAGCACAGGAAACACATGGACCTGTTGGAGCAGGGCCAGATGAGGGCCACAAAAATGGTCAGAGGGATGGAACACCTCTCCTAGGAGGAAAGGCTTGAGAGAGTTGGGGCTATTCAGGCTGGAGAAGAGAAGGCTCCAGGGAGACCTTATTGTGGCCTTTCCGTACTTAAAGGGGGCTTATAAGAAAGGAGGAGAGAGACTTTTTAACAAGGCCTGTAGTGACAGGACAAGGGGCAACAGGTTTAAACTGAAAGAGGGTAGATTTAGATGAGATATAAGGAAAAAATTCTTTACAATGATGGTGATGAGATGTTGGAACAGGTTGCCCAGAGAAGTTGTGGATGCCCTATCAATGGAAGTGTTCAAGGCCAGGTTGGATGGGGCTTTGAGCAACCTGGTCCAGTTCAAGATGTCCGGGACTAGATGTTCTTCAAAGGTCCCTCCCACCCCAAACCATTCTGTGATTCTACTCTGTGTTTCTAGCCTGCTTCTTAAAGGTATTTCTACCTGGTCTGGAAAGTCAGTGGCAACCTTTGAGTTTATGTGAATTTTAATGTACATTTTCCACAGAAAATGTTTAGGAAACAGATTAAACAATCAACCTAAATTTTCTTGGAATTAGACTTCGGCTGTGGCATCCTTTTGTCACCTAGTAAGATTTTGGGAAGCTTCACAGAAATGTACATGTGAAATATGGCTTTAAACACTGGGCTGGGAGCTGGAGCATTGGAACTTCATTTCTGCTCCTGTTCTTGCTTCCTAGGATGACCCTGAATAAAGCAATAAAAACAAAATTTTCAATCAGTAGTAGCTAAAGTTAACTATCAAGAGCCACGTAGGGTGTGTATATCTATTTCCATAGGAACTAAATACCCGCCGTGTCAGTGGGAACTGTAGTTCTGCTCAAATTCCCAGTTATAAAAATCTCGCCAGAAGCTTTTGGACTCTTAGTTTCATCATGTGTCAAGTAGGTACAACAAAGCCATAGAATTTATGAAAGAATATCTTTTTTACTATGTCCTAAATGTATTTCATACTACCCCTTTTGAAAAGGATCAGTCATTCCTGCCTGCAGTCATGTGAAGTGATCATCCTGCCATTAGGTGCAGAGAATTTGAGTTTCAAGCTGCTTACCATCATAGATGTTAAATATCTTAAGGTGGTTTGTATATTTGCTGTGGTTAATCACCAGAGTGGCTCTTCTCAGCAAAAACAGCAATATCTAAATGGTGCCTCTTTCTGGTTTAACAGACTTTGAAAGAATTTGTCCGGATCGACATTGATGTTTACATTGCAGGGGCACATGGTAAGTAGTTGCCTTTCTGTCATCATCACCATGGATGCCTCATCCCACTGCCTTCCCCGTCCACCACTGAGCACAGCTGGGCAGGCTCACCCCAGTGTCACCTTCCAGTCCTGGGTTGCAAACAGATCCAGCTGAGCAGATGTGTCATCCCTCCCACGCTGTCCCCACTGGGCTGGGACCACGCACAACAGCTCGTTTTACCTATGGCCACTACTGTGCCGTACAGCTCTGGGCTGCGAGACCCGCTATCAGGCAGCTTGGCTTAGGCATGAAATGGGAAACGGTGCTCAGACCCTCTCCACATCAGTAAAGAGGAACCCATCTGCTCTGATAAATAAGCAGCGCAGTATATCACAAATTCCTGTGCTGGCTCTGTGGACATGCTCGGGTATCACAGAATCACAGAATCACAGAATAGTAGAGGTTGGAAGGGACCTCTGTGGGTCATCTACTCCAACCCCCCCGCCGAAGCAGGGTCACCTACAGCAGGCTGCACAGGACCTTGTCCAGGCGGGTCTTGAATATCTCCAGAGAAGGAGACTCCACAACCTCTCTGGGCAGCCTGTTCCAGTGCTCCGTCACCCTCAGAGAGAAGAAGTTCCTCCTCATGTTCAGACGGAACTTCCTGTGCCTCAGTTTGTGCCCATTACCCCTTGTCCTGTCACTGGGCACCACTGAAAAGAGCTTGGCCCCATCCTCCTGACACCCACCCTTCAGATATTTGTAGGCATTTATAAGGTCCCCTCGCAGCCTTCTCTTCTTCAGGCTGAACAAGCCCAGTTCCCTCAACCTCTCCTCGTAGTGGAGATGCTCCAGTCCCCTCACCATCCTTGTAGCCCTCCGCTGGACTCTCTCCAGTAGCTCTTCATCCTTCTTGAACTGGGGAGCCCAGAACTGGACACAGTACTCCAGATGAGGCCTCACCAGGGCAGTGTAGAGGGGAAGGAGAACCTCCCTTGTCCTGCTGGCCACACTCTTCTTGATGCACCCCAGGATCCCATTGGCCTTCTTGGCAGCCAGGGCACACTGCTGGCTCATAGTTAACCTGTCGTCCACCAGGACACCCAGGTCCCTCTCCGCAGAGCTGCTCTCCAGCAGGTCCACCCCAAGCCTGTACTGGTGCATGAGGTTGTTCCTCCCCAGGTGCAGGACCCTGCACTTGCCCTTGTTGAACCTCATCAGGTTCCTCTCTGCCCAGCTCTCCAGCCTATCCAGGTCACGCTGAATGGCAGCACAGCCTTCTGGTGTATCTACCACACCTCCCAGTTTGGTGTCGTCAGCAAACTTGCTGAGGGTACATTCTAACTCTTCATCCAGGTCGTTGATGAAGAAGTTAAACAAGACTGGGCCCAGTACTGACCCCTGAGGGACACCACTTGTCACCAGCCTCCAACTAGACTCAGCGCCGCTGATGACAACCCTCTGAGTTCTGCCATTCAGCCAGTTCTCTATCCACTTCACCGACCACTCATCCAGCCCACACTTCCTCAGCTTCCCCAGGAGGATATCATGGGAGACTGTGTCGAAAGCCTTGCTGAAGTCAAGGTAGACAACATCCACAGCTCTTCCTTCGTCTACCCAGCCAGTCATGTCATCGTAGAAAGCTATCAGATTGGTCAGGCATGATTTCCCCTTGATGAATCCATGCTGACTACTCCTGATAACCTTCTTTTCTTCCACTTGCTTGATGATGGCCTCCAGGATAAGCTGCTCCATCACCTTTCCCGGGATGGAGGTGAGGCTGACCGGCCTGTAGTTCCCTGGGTCCTCCTTCTTGCCCTTTTTGAAGATTGGAGTGACATTGGCCTTTCTCCAGTCCTCGGGCACCTCTCCTGTCCTCCAGGACCTCTCAAAGATGATGGAGAGTGGCTCAGCAATGACATCCGCCAGCTCCCTCAGCACTCGTGGGTGCATTCCATCGGGGCCCATGGATTTGTGGACATCCAGATCGCTTAAGCGATCCCTCACACAGTCCTCCTCGACCAAGGGAAAGTCGTGCTCTTTGTAGGCTTCTTCTCTTACCTCCGGGGCCTGGGATTCCTGAGGGCCAGTCTTAGCACTGAAGACTGAAGCAAAGAAGGCATTCATTAGCTCTGCCTTCTCCGCATCCTCCGTCACCAGGACACCCGCCTCATTCAGCAGCGGCCCCACGTTGTCCCTAGCCTTCCTTTTGCTGCTGATGTAGTTGAAGAAGCCCTTCTTGTTGTTTTTGACATCCCTTGCCAGCTTCAATTCCAGGTGAGCCTTGGCCTTCCTCGTCGCATCCCTGCATGCTCTCACTACGTTTCTGTACTCTTCCCAAGTGGCCTGTCCCTCTTTCCACATGCCATGCACCTTTCTCTTCTGCCTGATCTCCGCTAGAAGCTCCTTGTTTAACCATGCAGGTCTCCTGCCTCCTTTGCTAAATTTCTTTCTCAGGGGGATGCATTGCTCCTGTGCATGGAAGAAGTGTTGTTTAAAAAGCGACCAGCACTCATGGACCCCCCTGCCTTCGAGAGCCCTGGCCCACGGGATTCCTCCCAGTAGCTCCTTGAAGAGGGCAAAGTCAGCCCTCCTGAGGTCCAGGGTTTTGATCCTGCTTATCGCCCTGCTTCCTCCACGCAGGATTCTGAACTCGACCATTTCATGGTCACTGCAGCCGAGTCTACCTCCAACCTTCACATCCTCCACCAGTCCCTCCTTGTTTGTTAACACGAGGTCCAGCAGCGCGCCTTTCCTTGTTGGTTCCTCCACCACTTGCATCAGAAAGTTATCATCGATGCTCTGTAGGAACCTCCTGGATTGCGCCTGCCTAGCTGTGTGGTCTTCCCAGCTGATGTCAGGGTGGTTGAAGTCCCCCATGAGAACCAGAGCCTGTGACTGTGAGGCTGCTTGCAGCTGCCTGTAGAAGGCTTCATCAACCTCCTCCTCCTGGTCAGGTGGCCTGTAGTATACACCCACCGTAATGTCACCCGTGTGAGCCTATCCCTTAATTCTAACCCACAAGCTTTCAACTCCTTCTTCACTTGCCCCCAGGCCAAGCTCAATGCATTCCAGTTGCTCCCTCGCATATAGAACAACTCCCCCACCTCTCCTTGTTGACCTGTCTTTCCTAAAGAGTCTGTAGCCATCTATGACAGCATGCCAGTCATGCGAGTTGTCCCACCACGTTTCTGTGATGGCGACCAAGTCGTAGCCGTCCTGCTGTATAATGGCTTCCAGCTCCTCCTATTTATTGCCCATGCTACGTGCATTGGTGTAAACACACTTGAGCTGGGCTGTCAATCTCACCCCTGGCCTTGGCACTCCAAGCCTAGGCTCATCCCTAGTGAGCTGGGCAATATCCCCTTCCCCCTTCGAACCTAGTTTAAAGCCCTCTCAATGAGCCCCGCCAGCTCGTGGCCAAGAAACACTATTTCTTCATTTTTAAGGCCCACCGGTCACTTTGTGCTTTGGTTTTGTTCCCCCACAGAGGGCTTCATGGAAAAACTGGAGAGATGTGCATTTTTTGATGAGGAGATTAAGCCGTCTATGTTTTTCCTCACCATTCATGATGCAATTTTACACATTTTGCTGAAGAAGGACATAGCCAGCTCCCCCAAATTAAAGCTCACTGAGGTAACTCTAGTTTTCTATATTGTCTCTATATTTAAAAAGTTAGTGATTAAAACTCGGCTGGTCTCCAAGATATTTGGAGAGTAAGCATGGTCCCTGGTCCAAATGCTGGCAAACCACTAGTGAAAGCAGTGAATAATTCCCACTGGAGACTGGCCTGGCCATGGACTTCACTTGAAGCCACCTCCTTGGGTAGAGCGTGATAGGGGGTGAAATCCCAGCTCCTCCAAGTACTGGCCCATCCATTGTCAGTCCTCCCTTTTGGCAGGGGATTCCTGCATATGCTGCAGTGGCTCTTGCCAGGCAGAATTGATGCTGCTTGCATGTAGGCTTCCCAGGCCTGTCTATCTTCAAAAGGCGTGCTGAAGTAGTGCAGATAAATTAGTACAGACAGATTTTATGTTGGCCTTTCTGGGAATGTTCTTAAACCAAGAGCAAGAAAGGATCCTGCATATGTTAGATCTGCTTAAAAGTACCAAACCCAGAATGATACTCACCTGCAAACTGTCTAATCCCACTTAGCTGAACTGGCCTAGCTCTTCTGCATTGACCTGGAGACATGGCAGGGGGCAAAAAAGGCTGGCATGTGAGAACTTCCTTCCCTCCAGGTCAGCTTCTCAAGCACGTTCCAGAGATCTAAAAGCAACACCTTCTTCAGTGTGAAAAAGGAAGAAAATCAATAAAGCAATCCATTTCCTAACCCACAACTTCTTGTGTTTGTTGCAGGAGAAGGGTAGCGGCAACAACTATATTGTCACCCCCAGCAACGGACTGCGCAGCCGGGAGTGCACGGTGAGGCTCCCATCTCCGGTAGCGGCACTCCAACCATAGGAAATGCAGCCCCAAAAGCCTCTCGCGGGAACTGCTGGGTCAGATAACAAAAGCATCTCCATCCCTGAGCTCTGCACCAGCCCAGGGCAGGAAGCATCCAGACAGCTTATTAATGAGATTTGACTTCAGGCAAAGCCTTGCAGGAGTAGGAGGCATGGGGCTCTGCGCACAAGCCTTGCCTTGCACACTGAGAGTCTGCAGAGGGAAGGTGGGTGAAGGCCATCTCCCCAGGCTCTCAGCTGGCTTCCTCGACTGTCCGCCACAGTTCTCCCATGGGGAGCTCACTCATGGTAGCGGGTCCATGTGGCAGAGATGTCAGCATTAGTCCCATGTCATGGGCAGAAGGGGAGTCTGCAGACAGGGCTAAGAAAGGGACACACACAGCCTTTCATCACGGACTTAAAGAGAAAGGCAGTATCTAGCACACAGCAACCTCATCAGGAAAAAAATGTCAGCCCACAGTCTTCCCACATGAATGCTTTAGAGGAGCAAATTCTTACATATCACTCACCTGAGGGAACCTACCCCGGCTATTCCTTACAGAGGGTGACATTTATTTCCTTTTATTTCCTACAGATTCCAACCGAAACAAAATTATAGATTTAATTTTCTGAATGTAACGTTCTCCAGCAACACAGCCTCACTTGCAGAAGATGAATGCAGATGCAGTGATGAGCATGAAGATGGAAGGATACTTTCATATACCTTAAGAAGGATTTACTACATATGGTTACATTCCAGGTTTTGGAATGGGCTTATTAATCTGTATGTGTCTCTGTATATATAGGAATTTATTTATGTACCTACATGGAGGAAAAAATCACACAGATTTTCTTATTTCTAATAAGACAGCCTACCCATACCATTGAAGAAGCAGGTAATGTTAACCCTATTTGCATACATTTGCATATAGATCTATATTATTCTCACAGTTTGTAGACAACCTGTACAGTTACTAGAGTATACTGAAATCTTGTAATTTATAACACAGACAGATAGTTGGGAGTGATATTGTTTCTTCAGCTTGTATATAACTTGTACAAAGTTTACTTGATGGTTTGTAAGATACCTAGTAGACTGAGTTATTAAACTTGCTTTCAGCTCACTACCAGAAGCACGGTGTACACAGTGACTAATGTATCTCCTGTAAAACAAGAAGATCTTTCAGCAAAGAGACAACGTTTTCAGATCCAAATATGATTAATTGATTTGGTCTGGGCTGGTATAAAGTGCACAAGAGAGGATACATTTATAGTCAACTATTAAATATTTTTGGTACATCCATATTGCTTGCTGCATTTGTCAATGTACCATCAAGGTAGCTCATAATCAGTGAGACCTGGTGCTTGTCCCTCAGCCAGCAGACGGACCGCTGGCCCCAGAACTCGGCTCAGCAGGAGCTGTGGGTGCAGAGCTGCCAGGCGGGCAGGCAGAATTGCCCTGGTCTCCTGAACAGATGCTGCATTGGGTCCCTGTAGCACAGCAAGGTTTTGGTAGCAGGGGGCTACAGGGGTGGCTTCTGTGAGAAGCTGCCAGAAGTTTCCCCCATGTAAGATGGAGCCAATGCCAGCCGGCTCCAAGACGGACCCACCGCTGGCCAAGGCCGAGCCCATCAGCAATGGTGGTAGCGCCTCTGGGATAACGCAGTTAAGAAGCAAAAAAACCCCGTGCAACACTTTTTTGTAGCCGCAGAGAGGAGTGAGAACTCCGCAGACACTCAGGTTGGTGAAGGAGGGGGAGGAGGTGCTCGAGATGCCAGAGCAGAGGTTCCCCTGCAGCCCGTGGAGCAGACCATGGTGAGGCAGGCTGTGCCCCTGCAGCCCAGGGAGGTCCACAGTGGAGCAGATCTCCACCTGTAGCCCGTGGAAGAGACCCCACGCTGGATCAGGGGGATGCCTGAAGGAAGCTGTGACCCCATGGGCAGCCCACACTGGAGGAGGCTCCTGGCAGGACCTGTGGGCCCCTGAAGAGAGAAGCCCAGGCTGGAGCAGGTTTGCTGGCAGGGCTTGTGACCCCATGGGGGACCCACGCTGGAGCAGCCTGTTCCTGAAGGACTGCATCCCGTGGAAGGGACCCATGATGGAGCAGTTCGTGGAGCACTGTGTCCCGTGGGAGGGACCCCACGCTGGAGCAGGGGCAGCGTGTGAGGAAGAAGGAGCAGCAGAGACAACGTGTGATGGACTGAACGTAACCCCCATTTCTCCGTCCCCCTGCACTGCTAGGGGTGGGGGGAAGGTAGAGAATTCGGGAGTGAAGTTGAGCCTGAGAAGAAGGGAGGGGTGGGGGAATTTTTTTATAAGATTTGGGTTTATTTCTCATTATTCTACTCCAATTTGATTGGTGATAAATTAAACCAGTTTCCCCAGCTTGAGTCTATTTTGCCTGTGACAGTAATTGGTGAGTGATCTCTCCCTGTCCTTATCTCGACCCTTGAGCCTTTCATCATATTTTCTCTCCCCTGTCCAGCTGAGGAGGGGGAGTGACAGAGCGGCTCTGGTGGCCACCCAGCTTCCAGCCAGGCTATACCACGACAGATGCACTGAGGTCTTTAACTTTTTGAGTCTGTTCTGATCCTCTGGTCTTCACAACCCAGCTGTACAACCACTGTCAATCAACTCTTGCTGGAACTCTATGGCTTGAAGCTGAACTACAGGACATCTTTCAGAGAAAACGCAAAAAGCGACAGAACTTTTAATTTAGCATAGAAAGACCTGGAGGTATAAAAATCTTTAGCCTAGAGGAAAATGGAGCCATCCCCTGAGTCTGAAAGAAACCGCAGTCTGAAATCACAGAGTTTTTAGTCTCCAAGCCTAGTTTTGACTTTCAACCAAGCTGGGGTGACCGGAATCATGAATTTGGACTTGTAGTTAAGAAGGGCTGACAGGAAGAAGAAAGTGTTCTGGGTGAACAAGAACCATGATTTTTGTCACTGTAGTATGCAGGACTTCAAAACAAAATTTGAAGGAAACCGAGACAGAAATAAGTTGGGAGAAATGCCGCTTTGTTTTATAAAAGGTATATATACATATGCCACATTCAGCTGTACCTTCACTTAGAAAATGCAGCTTCTGAAGGGAAATGCCATAGATGTCACCTCTCTGGACCTGAGCAAAGCCATCCGTGCCATGCCACGTGGGCAGTTGTTAATGGCACTGGAGAAGATGGGCTGCCTAAAGGTGCTGAAAGGCAAAAATGGATTATGCTAAAGAGGAGGTGACAACCAGGAGCTTTGAAAGGGAAACAGCAGAATGGAGGGAGCACTAATCTGCTGAATATTTTCATTAATTTTTCATTAATTAATTTTTTTTTACAAAAATCTGGGGTCATCTGATGAAATCTGGTAATGAAACCAAGCTCGAAGATAATATCAAAGCGGGGAGGCTTTGAACACAGACAGAACGAGGTGGCCCGGGAGGCTAAGGTGAGAGAAGCTCAGAGTTCAGAGAAGACCCCCGCGCCTTTGCAGACGAACCCCTCGCTGCGGTGCTGCGGCAGGCGATCGCATGCCTGACGCGGCGTGGGCGAGGCGGCCTTGGGCGGCAATCACGGTGAGATGGCCCAGGCCGCTTTCTGCAGGCTGGCATCAGGAGGACGGCGGGCAGCTGTGCCAGCCCACTGCTCTTCCGAGCGTGCCGCAGCAGACACGCCAGCTAAGACAAGTATGTGTCACGCGCCACGCAACCAGCACGACAGTGCCTGAGAACAGCCACAGCTGGGACATCACCGAACTGCCTTTCTAATGCAGCCTTCAAAAAAAACCCCATAGATTCTTTCAGAACAGATTTTCCCAGCACAATGAGGAAGATCTCAGTGCTGCTGTGCAATGCACAGGGGACATTCCACTATAAATACTCTGAAATTCAGGGCTGAGCCCTCCAGTTCAAGAAAGGTGAAGTCAAACTGCAATTAATGAGGAAATTTGCTGTGAGGATCTTTGTGGAATGGAGAGCCTGTATCTAAGGACTGGCAAAAAGAGACACTTATATGTCAGGGATTTAACCTAAGAGAGAGGGAAGGCTATGCAAGATAAAAAATAATATTGTCCTACGAGGGAAAAAAACCATATCGACCAGCCAAATATAAACATAAGCTAGATACTAGAAGATGGTTCCTAATTTTTAGAATAAGAAAAAATATTTTTTCCTATTAATAGGAATATATATGTACACTTTTTTTCCTAAAATAAAATTTTTACAATTTTACAAAAACATCCTTTCCAGTTAGAACAAGACAAGCAAAAATCCTGAACTACTTATAAGATGAGGCTTAACATGTTTCTGAAAATCATGATGCCACATCACACCAGTGGAATCTGGACTTTCCGACTTGGGCTATTCCTCCCCGTCTCGTGCTCACGTGCACCAGTACAGACACAGGCAAACCTCCCTAGCAAAAGCAAGTCAGTTTGGTGCAGTACCACACACTGCACTTCGACACCACACTGGATTTGCTGACAGGCTTCAGCTTAAGAAGAAAATATTCTCTTCTAAATCGTGCTCCTCAGAACGCTTCACTTCAATACTAATGACTCTTCTGACATAGCACAGTGCCACAGAGCATAAATCCCCCTTCCAAAACTCTTTGCAGTTTCTTAAATGGATGGGAGACCTCGACAGCCTTAACCAGAGAGCCACATCACACCTCCCCACCAGCTACTTGCCACCATCTTAAATCACCCTACTCTATTCCATATTTTTTAATGCTGACAACAGCAGCATTGTATTTCTGATGCTTTATGCGATTTCCCCCTCCAGGTACTGGCTATTTCCGCATTCAGCTCTCTGTTACTGTAATACTAATGTTTCTCTGGGTATTTTTAACCTCATGCAGACCATAGTGCATAAATCTTGCTCTGTTGTGGGATATTGTGGTGCGGCAGATTTACTGGCTTATTCCTGAGACAGGCACTTTTGGAAACCTAGGTATTTCCAGCTCCTCCACTGTGCACTCAGTTAGAGCAATACCTTATACTGCTTTATTAATATTTTACTCCATCATAAGCTAAAAGGCAAATTTCATACCCGCTTCCTTTTTGGAGAGCTGACAGGTATCGTGATGTATCCTGAGCCAGCCTCTCCTCAGCAGGGTGCAGATGCTTGGTAACTAAATAACAGGCATTTTACTGCCAGCAAGGGGGATAGAAAACAGGGGAGCCATGGACCCTGTGATGCTCTCCAGCCCCACTCTCACTTTGCAGCGCAGATGAGCTTGCCTGGGTGAAACAGAGACAAAACATTCAAAGGTCTTGGGCCCAACGGAAAAAGCATTATAACATACAAGCCTGTATTTTTCTCAATTTCAGACTAAGTTTCTGTTACAGAAAAAGGATCCTTTAGCACTTCTTCACTGGAAAAGAAACTCCACCGACAGTTCTCTAGTCCTCATCCCTGTGCCGAATGTGGACAGCTTTCTTTTCTCACTCATCTTTGTGCATCTGCTCCCTTCTGCTTCCTAAGAAAATGCCTGAAAGTTTACCTGATCCAGAAATGGCAAAGAACAAGTGCGGGAACTCTCCTTAGTGCTTATGTGATTTTATTTAATGTAGGAAATAATGCACCATAAATTCTCTTGGAGCTGTGTTCAAGCATGGGTTTTCACAAATAAAACTGAAGAAAATTCTTGTTGACTGACACATTCACATCTATTTAAAATGACTCATCTGGGGTTTTTTTTAAGCAGTTAAGCTGAAGTTCTTCTGTGAAACATTACTATATAAAAATAGAGGAATTCCTGTCCGCTCGCACACATTCTCACATTAACAGAAGCAGCCTATTACAGTCAGCCCTACTGGCCCTGGAGAATCACTTGCACTCTGCTATCAAAATGAATGATAAAAGTTTCAAGATGACTGAGCTAATTTGCCAGCTCTCTGCTGGTATTCCACCCACACCTTTCCAGATGTAGGTTGGATCTTTTAATCTTTTAATCTCTCGTGCTCATGAATTGAGTCAAAACCGACAATTTTTTTTAAAAAACCCAACAAATTAATGCCTCATATTTAGAGAACAAGGAGATGCAGTTCAGAGTAGGAAAAGTTCCTACAGTCACTCTGTCTTATGTCTAAGTCCAAACTAAACAAAGTGTTGAACTTCGTTATTCTCACTCACATCACCCAAGCAAATGCAGGTAGCTCAGTTTACCAACTGGTCAGTATGAATCATTAGTGTCAATGTAACATACCCGAACACAGCAAAGAACCTCACCGCTGTGAGGGCACCATTACTACATAAAGATGCTCTAACTATTGCTAAGAATTATTTTTAACACCATAAAATAAAAAACAGTGGAAATACAACTTGTATAATACTGACATTTCCTTTAGAAATGTGGAGTCAGGATGAAAACGAATATAGACCTTGCACATTTCTCTGCTGTATTGGACCCTGCAGTGTCGTATATATGAACAGGGAAAGTTCAAACTTCTTTCCTACACACTCAATATTGTTTTGCAGCTGCAACCTGCTGAGCTCCCCCAGCTTCCCAGGCTTGCCAGTACCTTCTGATGTGACCCTGTGCGTGCTTTTGCCAGCAAGATGGCAATGCGCACTGTGAGAAACACCACAAAATCAGACACAAGTTTTACAGAGCACGTAACGTTTTACAAACAGAGAGGTGTGTTCAGACTCGATCCACGGAGAAAGCGTATCAACAAATGTGCTTTTGAGAACATATGACAACATAATATAGCAGAGACAGTTTTTCTCCCTTACTATGTGTGCAAACTCTAACATGGAACGGACACAAGTTACTCCCACTTTACCTTTTAACAAATAGAATTTGACACTCCTTTGAGAGCAGTAAGCGATAAGAATTGGAAACTCCATCCAGCAAAGTTTTCTAATTCTCTTGGTTCAAATTTTTAAAAATAATTCACATTTTTCATTTTCACTTTTTAAAAGGCATGAAAAATACCACGTAACACATCTACGTAACCAATCCTTATGTTAATAGCATTTAAAAAAACCCGCCAAACATTACGAACGCATTCACACAATTAACCTGCTTGTTGTAAAGTATGCATGGTTGCAGGCAACCCTTTAAGCAAAGTTATAGATGGAATTGACGATAAAGTGTAAGGAGACAAGCATCTAAACCACAGGTCCTCCCAGGCCATCTCCTGGTGTCCTTTCATTCATTCCTTGGTGGACACAAACCATCCCAAACCCCTTTTCATTCCCTTGTGTGACATTAATAGAGGATCCCACTAGGGCTGACAAATTTAAATGTCATCAGAGTTCTCTTCAAAACTCGAGATCTGCTGGGCAGTGCCTTGGGAGGGAGATCGCCAACACAGACAGGGGTATTTATTCAAAATAAACATACTCTATTCCATTGAAAAGTTTGTCTTTACAAGAAGACGCAAGCAGGAATCCAAAGAATTCGCAAGTACATCTCACCATTTCTATGACTGTTAATTCTGCAATTAAATACAATATATGGCATTTCTGAGCTTCACACTGGAACGATTAGCTATTTTGAAAAAAAACCCCAACCAATCAACAGAGCAAAAAAAAAACAACAACACCCACCTCAAAACATGCCCAAAACCCCATAAACAAATTAAAAAGACTGTTAACATAAGGTTTCAACCAACGCAGGCATTTTTTAACTTTGTAAATATGAAAGCACCAACAGTACCCTTAGTTACATAGGTATACTTCAGACTTACTAAATAAAAAAATGGATTTAGGTCTTCCTGTATAAGCAAGACACAGAAAATTGACCGGAGTCTAAGTCCTGCCTGCATAAGATGACTTTTCAGTAAGTCCTCTATCACAAAGGCTTCTAGTCCATGGTCACTAAACAATTCAAGGGTTCCCACTGATTTTTTGGGTAATATGTTATTGTCCATATGACGTGTTACCTTTGCCTCAAACAGAAAAAAAAATCTCACACGTTCTCTAGAGCAACATTTATCATTTGTGCTTTTTGATAAAGCAAAGGCTGCTGTTTTCCCTTCATCAAACCAACTGCAGCACTTCATCAGTAACTTCAAGAAGATAGCAGTGGACCCAAAATTAAGTCTGAATCCTCCATCTGCTTCACAACAGACTGGATAATACACAACAACAGAACACAACCTGACTTCTTTCTTATTTCAGAATGTCTTCTCTCCCCAGAGCGCAGAGGTGAGGTTGATGCGTCTCCCTGCACTGAAGCCTGACACATAGCATCCTCCCAAACCTGCACGTCACTTTCTCAGCCTCAGCACAAGGAAGCTGGTACCTACAACCACCAGTCAGTCTGTTTACACCAGATAGTTCCCACATCAGCTCGGCTTTGCAGAGTCAGAGAACTTTAATCACATGTGCAGGTTTCCACCCAGATGAAGTTATACGCTGTCATACACACCTGCCTAAGCCTACCTCCTACCAAGTAACTTAACAGTGACATGACAAAAGGGCATCCTTAAAGGTTCCTCATGTGTTTATTGTAAGTTACTGAAACATGATAATGCTGGCAGAGTAATTTTCGCTTTCCTACACACCGAAACAGTCAAATTTTCAACCAGCCCCATACCATAGCACGCTCTCACAACTGGCCTTTTCTTTTTTATCGGTGTGTTCTATTCAAAATGACTTATTTTTCAGAGAAACCAAACCAAAGAGCTGTCTTAGAAAGTAGCATATTACAGCCAACCAGACTTTTAATCAGTTGACGCTTACTGGCCGTTTGTATAGCCCAGAATTTATCTGTGTATCCCAGAATTTATTTGCACATCTCTAAAGATGCATTTGTTTGAAAGGTAGTCTAAAGGATTTGCCCATGGTCACAAGGAAATCAATGGTAGTCAAGGACAGAGAGTAAATCTAAAGAGCCTTTGCTCTGGTAATTAAAAAATATGCAGTTAAAATTAACTAAAAAATATGCAGTTAAAACTACAAAATTTGGAATGTTGCACTGTCAGAGCTCTTCCATAAATTTAACACCTATGAGGCAAGAAGGTTTAAAAAACAAATAGTAACACGGAGGCTTTAAGATGGTTCAGATGATTTGAGAACAGCAGGCAATTACAAACCTTAGAAAAAAAAGCCCAAGATTTCTTCATCTCAAAGCACCACTGTTAGAAATGTGGCATTTTGAAAAACAGAAGTTCAGCACTGACATTGATTAGAAATGCAAAGACAAGCACTCCAAAGCGACAGTAGTCTTATTATTGTCTGGTTCTGCTACCAGCTGCACAACAAAAAAAAGAACATTCTCATTTTATATTTATTACATTTCTCTTCCAAAGTATGCTTATAAAAAACGTAAATTTTGGGCAGACCTGAGGGCCTGGTTATATTGCTACTTTTTAAAAACAGCAAAATAGAACACTGAACTATTGTCTGTTCGATTAAATCTGTATCACAAAATCAAAACAGATAAAGGATGTGTAGCTTTTTTATTTCTTTAAATCTACGTAAGGGATTTCAGATCACTTCTTTCCAGTTATCCAAATGGGAAGCTTTCCTGCTGTACATACTATATAAAGTGACAGAGGCGAACACCACTTCCCAACCAAAAATACTCTGCTTCTCACAGACATGGCAAGCCAACTCACAGCCACTTCCACGCAAACAGAGGCACAGGTAAACACCAGGCTGAATTCAACTCCAGCAAGTAGTGTAGGCGTAAACAGAACCTTCCGAAGCAAAACTAGCTTTAAAATGAACAATCATAAAAAAAAACAAAACCCAATCCCAAAAAACACAAACAAAACCAAACAAAAAACCCCCACCAAAACCCGCAATACATTATCACACCGCTTCATGTCACGTCCAAAGCTGTGTTTCTGAGAAATTTATCTTGCTGCATAAATTCAAAGAAAAAAAAAAACAAGAAAGAAAAAGCTGAAATGCAGTATTCTGCATGTCTGATTTCTAGTGCCATGAATTCACCATAGCCTGAAATTGTTTTAAGTAATGGTAACTGTTAGTAGGAGAAATAGGAAAGTTCCCTTAGTATTTCATTATGCTGCCTGTTTAAAAAGTATTTGTGCCGAAATGGTGTCCCGAACTAGATCTGTGTTAGCTTCATATAAAAACCCACCACTTTTACAACCATATTTCAATTTAATTATTGTACACAGGTTAACAAAAACATATCACAAGTGAAACTAAACACTGGATTTAACAAAAACAATATTCAGAATGGTACAACACATGTTCATTTTCTCCAGGAAATAATATTACAAGTGTTCATCTTAGGACAATTTATCCACACTAGAGACAGAAGTTCTGTTAAAATGCAACCGTGGTCTACTAAGCCACTTATCTGAGCACTACAGAATATTTGCAGTCAGAGTCCTACGGCCAAGGCTTAAAAATCACTTAGGATTCAAACCCCAAAATGTCTTACAGTCAAAATTACAGGATTTTTTTTTTGTTTAAAATCACAAGAAAATAACCCCAAAACAACTAATTAAAAGGCTGTCGTATACAGTTTTATCTTCTTCATAGCACTCTCTATTCATGTAATTGCTCTTATCATTGGTAATAGGGCCTGTATCTGGCTTGATCAGGGTGGTGTGGTCCGGGAAGTGGGGCCTGAGCAGGAGGCCCTTGCATCCTTGGAGGTGGAGGCGGCCCCCTCGGAGCTGGCCATATCCCTGGACTCATCCCCCCGGGCTGTGTGAAAGGGGGACTAAGAGTTCCTTGATCTTCACTGAACTGTGGCAAAGAGTTAGGATTATAGTGATGGGGAGGGGGCGCACTTACATTTACAGGAGGGCCTCCATGCTGAGGAGGGGGAGGTCCCGGAGGAGGGTGATTCATGTATGGTGGCATCTGGGCAATTATATGTCCAGGTGGCGGGGTTATTGGAGGAGGAGCAGAGGTCATTGGTGGTGGAGGAGCTTGGCTATAGACCATGTGCGGAGTACCTGCTGCCTGGGGAGGATGCTGCAGCGGATGGCTTATTGGTGGAGGTGGTGGGGGGGGTGGTGCATAATGTTGCTGTGGAGGCATAATATGATGTGGGTGTGATACCACCGGTTGACCCTGGTATTCAGGATGATGATGAGCAGGTGCAGGGGCTGGCGGAGGTGGTTCTCGAGCACCTGAATTCGAATCATCCTGAATAGGGACAGTTATCAAGTTGCTGTGTTTTCTCGTTGAAATGCGGAAGGTGTCCTGACTGACCGGGCGCGGCGGTGGTGGAGCCATTGCCATCTCTGCAGGAGGCGCACGAATGTCTTCATGGGGCTGGTTATAATGCTCGTGTGGCACGTGCTGTAAAGGAGGTGGTGGCATCATGATGTGCTGCTTTGGCGGAATGTGGCTCATATGATGTTTCTCAGGTGGCATTATGAAACGCTCAGGAATTTCAGCAGGCGGCGGGGCAATAGGAGGATGTACAGGCTCAATCGGAGGACGAGTAACAGGCTTTCCAGCTCTCATATGACGGTGGTTGATGTGAGCTTGTAAGTCCCTCTGTGACAGGTAAGTTCTCTTGCACCCTTGAACAATGCTACACATGAAGAGAGACCCTCGTACACACTGCTCAATTCGCTGCACAGGTTCATTACAGCTAAATCAGAAGAGAATATTGGTTTATTGTCATCACAGAGAGCTCAATCTGCAATTTATTTTTTTTTTTTTGTTAAAAGTCAACTAGTTTACCATAATTACCCAAACTAGAACTGGTAATTTTTTCCCCACTGTAGCAATGAAAGAAACATTTCACTGATTTTGAAGTTTATCCAGTTAAAGAACATAAAAATTTAATTAGCATGAAATTTATTAACTCTCTCACAAATTCCTTACGCACATTAAGACTTACCAGTAGTCACTCTCACTAAGTAAATTAAAATGCCATTTATTTATTTTCAAATTAGAGAGATAACAGGTTATCTACCCAAGTACTTAAACAGCAAACACTGATCTCTTAAAATCCAAAAATATGGGATACAAAGCTGTAATCAAGTGATGCAGTAGAGAATACTGCCTCTGCTAAATGTACATAAACAAGAACCATGTTAAAACAGTATCTGCAATAAGATATTTAAGTTACTTTCCTACATTTCCTTTAATAACAAATCTTGTGATAACTTACCCTGGACACATCTTGTCTCCCTTTTTCTCATGTAGTATAGCACAATCATAGCAGAAAACATGCTTGCAAGGTATCTAGAGACAAAAAAATGGCTCTGTTAAGACACCGTATATAAATATCTATGTCATTTTGCAGACTATAGTTCCTCCTTCCAGCACACAATTTCTAATAATAAAAGTAACTTAGTTATCTATGAGGTGAACAGGCATAGTTCTAGCTAGGAGTTTACAGCATCTTTGCACAGAAACTTTCTAAAACAGTTTTGAGTTGAGCTTGTGGTTTTTTAGGGTAGGTTTGTTTGGTTTTTTTTTTTTTAAGAGTTGGCAAGAACGCATAGGCAAAACTTTAAGTCTTGCAGTAATACCAACACTGAACATTTACAGAAGCTGCATATGCAATCTAATTACACTTGTCTTGCTGACAAGGAAGGAGTTTCAAAAGCATTAACTGTCATTAAGTCAGACCCTGAAGCCTGTTACATCACATGTAGAAATCTAAATTGATCTCAGGGATTTTGCTACACTAATTTTCAAGGGGCACAAAAGTGAACAGTGTTTTCTAACTTCATTGCAAGTCTTCAGTTGAGATAAAGAGCTTATTTTCAAAGCTAAGTCGTGTAAAGTCAAAACCCACTGAACTTGAAGGTTTTTTTATTGGTGACAGTGTTCTGATTTTTTGTTTAACAGTTCCAAGCTTACTTTATTAAATCAGGGGGTTAAGTGACATCAGCCAGACAGGTGGAACAAGAACACTTCAGCAATGAGGGCCCCTAGTTCCATCCTGATACTCTTCCACTGTTTATTCAGAGGTCTGCTGAAATCAGTAACCCCTAGAGGCCTCACAGAGACACAGTAAAACCTAATTTTACCTAAAGGGAAACCATGGCTGCACCTTCCACCGATAATTTTACTCACCATGCGTCCATACATTTTGATGGGTAAGCCACACTTATCACAGAAATGGACCGGTGTGTCATCCTTTTCCCCCAGCAAGTTTATCTGATAGGACAGAGAAACAGGTAGGAGAACAAAACCCAACATCATTAAAGCTTCTCACTTCCTTTATCACCAACTTGCCCATTATTTCTGAATTAGTTGAGAAAGAAGCAAGAACATTAGAAACACGAGAAAGCAGAGGATGTACTTTCAGCCAGTCAAAAGTAATGGAAGCACTTTTTTTATTTAGGAAAGTATGTAGCAGGACTACCTACAGTTTGGTATGATTCACAGAGAAAGATTCATGACTTGCCATCTATGACTTTACCTTATAGTCCCAAAAGATGGGTCCAGGGAATCTCCTTTGATTGCCAAACATTTCACCTCCTTTGCATTCGTATCGCTCCTCCTTGTTATAATCAAATTCTTCTGTGGAAAGGAGAAAGAGAAGAAAGACACAAGCCAACCACAACGCTTTCCTAATTGATGCTCGCTGCTATTAAGAGCATGTGTCACTCTGTACTGACAGCATCAGGAAATGCCACAGAACGTCCAATCTGCTGGGCCCATTCTACAGAAAGGTACAGTCAAAACAGTGAGACAGTCTGCTCTGGGAATGAGCACCATTCAATCCTTACAGTGCGGCACTACCCAGAAATTTGAAACTTGTTTTGCACTTGGACAGAACCTTGGACTCTTTAGTCTCCAAGGCTGGATACAGTCTTGAACAATCCTGCAGAATAATATGATTGCCTGCTACAGGGCTAGTATTTATATTAATTTACCTTCATCACCAGCTTGTGTCTTTGAAGGCATCCTGTTCATAGTTCTTGGAGTTCGAGGTGCAGGCTTGGTTTTATTGGTCTGTTTTGAGATTAGCTTTATAGGGATTCTCCTACGAACATCAAGACCACCCAATGTTCCTGAACTATTTGTTCCTTGCAAATCATTGTCTATGAAAGAAAAATAAAAAAGTAATTTTTCAGTTATCTAATAGTTTCTAAAGAGGCTACATATTAACAAAAGAGTTTCAAGAAAAACAATTTTTAAAGCTTGTTTAAGACTCACACAACATATCAAAGTTTAATCATTAGAAAGTAAATATCTTCACATGCAATTTCTTCCAGAAATCGCCACAAAACTTTATCGGGAACAACTGCGATTTTAGGAAACCTAGTTCTAAAAATAAAGCTATTTTAAAAAGTTAGCCAGTCTGTCATTTTTCCACCACAGGAAAAAAAACTTTAACTGTACAGCTCCTCTCACAACATGAACAGTACTGAAGAGTCAATGCTTCGTACAACCTTGACAATCTAGAATTTCTTATGAGAAAAGACAATTTTTACAACTTATGTAAACTGTTTATTAAAGTTGGAAGGAAACTAGTTTCCTTATTAACCCACTGAAGCATCTCTCCTATGAGGAGAGGCTGAGGGAGCTGGGCTTGTTCAGCCTGAAGAAGAGAAGGCTGAGAGGGGACCTTATAAATGCTGACAAATATCTTAAGGGTGGATGTCAGGAGGATGGGGCCAGACTCTTTTCAGTGGTGCCCAGAGACAGGACAAGGGGCAATGGGCACAAACTGAAGCACAGGAAGTTCTGTCTGAACATGAGGAAGAACTTCTTCACTGTGAGGGTGACGGAGCACTGGAACAGGCTGCCCGGGGAGGTTGTGGAGTCTCCTTCTCTGGAGATATTCAAGACCCGCCTGGACAAGGTCCTGTGCAGCCTGCTGTAGGTGACCCTGCTTCGGCAGGGGGGTTGGACTAGATGACCCACAGAGGTCCCTTCCAACCCTGACCATTCTGTGATTCTGTGGAAGTGCCACTTTGGCAGGCGTTTCCAAGCGGTACAAGCACAGCCCCGAAGTGGTGTGCCACAAGCTGTTACCGCATAAGCCCGGCCGTTCCACTCGATACGGCACTGCAGCCCTGCGATGACCACCGAGGCCCCAAAGGACTACAGCATGGCAGCATCCAGATGCTGAAATCTGGGCCCCATTAGAGTACTTCTGCACACTGCCTCACAAACTACTGTCCCTCAAAGCCTATAACTGCCCCACACAACACAACAAGTAGGAGGAAAAGCAAGAAAAAAAGTAAACGGGGGATTGCTCGAAGTTATTCAGCAGCTTCCACCAAAACTAGGAAGTGCAACAAAGTTTCATATTGGGACTGTGACCTGGCAGTCCCTTTACCTCAAAATCAAGAGCCCTCAACGTCCTCTGATAGATCAAACCTATTTGCTCCTCTTAGCACTGTGGTTGACGCAATTTCACTCTAAAATGCAATATGTAAAAAACCAGAAACAATAAACCCTGGTTTTACTTTGGTTCATTTGTTGCTTTTGTTTAAGCTGTCCTGATGGCTAAACAGACAACCCAGCAAACGCACAACTACAACACCAGGCCTCCACAGAGACTGCTGGACTAGAACATCAGAGAGAATAATGCGAAACCTGTCCATTTTCCACGTGGGAAATTCTGTTTTCTACCAGAATACATAAAAACACAACACCACAGACCAGAAAAAGTCTCTGCAGGTCCTCAATCATTTGCAAATAGGGGAAACTAAAACAAGTTAAAGAAAAACCCACCTTATGTATTATTCAGTCCACTGAAGTGCCAGTAGGAACAATTAAGTTCTGACACTTTTCTTCCATGCACCTTTGCAAGCGAGGGACATTTACATGAGTTACCTGCTCATCTAATCCAAAGTTGCAAGTTCATTAGTCACCCATGTTTCGTGGAAGAATAATAAGTCCCAGTCTGTGCAAGCGTAACCAGTAGGATTGAGTCCAGAAAAAAATATGAGCAATACACCAAAACTGTTCAGACTACTTAGAGAAGCTCTAATTAAAGGTGATACGTCTTCCTGAGCTGAAACCTTCATCAACTTTTCTTAACTTTTATTTTTGTATTTCTTTTTCAAATTCATAAATCCAGCTCAAATACTGCACCTCAGATGTATAAATTCATAATGCAACCTTTGCTAAGGGGGAAGAAAAAGCCAAACATACCCTAGCAAAGAGCTCCACGCCCATTCATCTGCTCACCAGATGACACCAGCACGCCAACCACCGAGCTACCGAACCTACAAACCCACACTGAAGCACACGAGAAAGTTTCCTTCTCCCGAGCACAACCACAGCACCAGCAACCACGGCACCGGCACCGGCCTCGCCCCACGCAGCGGGCAAGCAACCGCCTCGCCGTCCCCGCCCCCCCCCGAGACGCTACGGGCCGCCCCCGCCCGCTGCAGGCCGCCGGGCTCCGGGCCCTTCGCCGCCAGGCAGGCCGCCCGAACCCTTCCGCGCCCCGCAGCCAGCCCAGGGACGGGAGGGGGGCTCCAGCCGCGGAGCGGGCCCGCAGACCGGCGCGAAAGAGACAGACCAGGCCCCGCCGCGCGGGCCGGGGGGAACCGCGGCGAACCCGGGCCCCGTCGGCGTCACCGGGCGCCGGCCCGCGTCCCGCCGCTACCCCGGCGCCGCCCCGCGCCCGACGGCCCCGCGCGCGGCCTCCCGCCGCCCCGCGGCGCGGAGCGGGCCCAGGCGGGGACGGGTACAGACGGGTCTCCCGGCCTCCCCCCTCCTCACCATTGTGGTCCATGATTCGGCGCAGGGCACTGTGGGAGCGGAAGGGCGCGGCCGGAAGCGGAAGCAGCCCGGAGACGGGCCGGGAGGGGGGGCGTGAGAAAGCGCGCGGCGGGGAAGCGTTCGCGGTACCGGGCAGCCCCTGCGAGGCGGCCGCGGCGCCAGAGGACAACGGGGGCATGGCCGGGTCCGCCGGGGGACAGCCGCTCCCGGCATGCTCTGCGGGGAGGAAAGCTCGGCAGGCGCGGCCGTCCCGCAGTGCCTGCCGGGATGGCGGCCGGAGGACCGCTGCCCCCTGGGGGGTGTAGTGCCGCGTGCGCCGCGCCTGCGCGCTGAGGCGGGCGGCGGCGGGGTGGCCGGGGGAGAGGAGGCGTGGCCCGGCGGCTCCGCGGAGAGTGAGGCGCGGGAGGGGCGCTGGCGCCGGGGGGCCGGTGCACCGGGGGTTTTACCGCCGGCACGGCAGCGCCCCGAGAGGCGGGGTGTCCGGTGGGGCAGAGCCCGCTCCCCGCGCAGGCCGCTGCCTGCCGGTGCCGTACGGTTCGCGTTCGGTGCCCCCCGGGTGATTCCGTGGCTTTACAGCGGCGCGGAGGAGGGGAAAGGAAAACGAAGCCGACGGAGCCATGGGTTGCGGGGTAGGACGCGGCCTCACGCAGGGCTTCCGCGGGGGCAGCCGGGGCCGCACGCCTCCCCGGGACCGGGATCTGGCCTCCCTGCGGCCGCGCCCCTCGTTAGCTTTATAGGCCAAACGTATAACAGCTGCCGGTTAGGGCTGACGTGCCTTCCTTCTCCCCGCCAGGCAGAGCGAACAGGTTCTCCCGTCTGGCTGCGGTGTTCCTGGGAGAGCAGGCCGAGGGAAGCCTGATCCCTTCGTGACACGCTCTGTGTCCCGGCAACAGGAATTCACCGAGGCGGGAGCTTAAAAGAAAAAAAAAATAACCAAACGTGGCAAATGTATGGAGCAGGTTTTCAGTACGCACAACTTTATTTTCTAGTTAATGAATACAATTACTTTTAAAATGCAGCTTTTTAAAAGGGTAAAAAACTTAAAATGTCTCTCCCAATTTAATACCTGACATGCAAAGACAGAATACTCAAAATGCATACAAAAATATCACTTCTTCACTCTGCTGGAAAAAGATAAACACGTCCAGTTGTGTTCCTTATGGACGTTTGAATTAGTACAAAGTTGTGTAGAACTCTAGCTTGATTGCAAAATGCATTTTTTTGGTATCCTTGATGGATACATGGATAGAAAATTAAGCAGCACATACTCCCTGGCCCACAGGGAAAGGTATTTGAATGCCTTCTGCATGTTGCCTCTTACCCTTCTGTGTAAATGTAAGCTTTGTGTGCAATGCTGTTTTTCAGAAAAAGTTGAATATTTTGTGCCAGTTAAATTAAGAACGAATACAACCATGCCTAGAAGAAATGCGCAGGCCAAGAATAAGTGCATTGCATCATATTTTATCACAATTAATTCCAGCTATTTGGAAAGGAAACTGGAAGACTGTTGAATATTTAATTGCTTTTTCTAAATATCTGTATGGACAAGAACTGGAGAAGGTTCAAAAAGTAATGTAAGCCCATGCTTCTGGTCAAGTAAGAATCTATACTCAAGCTCCACAGTGCAGATGTTGTCTTGAGGAAAAAAAAATCCACTACTATAATTTTTTATACCATCTTTTCCATTGTATGTGTTCTGCCTAAAAATTAGCTGAAAGCTCACTTATCAGTCCCAGGCAGAACCTTTTACATTTTACATAAAATGTACATCCACTTTAGAAAAGCAGTACAACTTCTGAGAAATGTGCTAGCGGCCTTGTCCTTCACCGCCTTGTGCCCTGGCAACAGCGGCTTCCGTTCAGGGCAGCGTAAGCTGGGGCCGTGCCTGGACAGGGAGATTTTGCCAGTGATGTGGGCAGAAGTGCCGACCTCCCGAGCCAGGCTGGCAAACGGAAGGGGAGGGAATGAGGACAGGTAGCACTAAAAGCGCAAATTGTCAAATCACAGCCAGAGCCTAAGCGTCAGCGTGAACAGAAGTCAGTGCTTCCGTCTGAGGAGGAGCAGATCAGTCCGATTTGCCTCTTACACACACACCTCCTTCCCAGCTGGCGGAGATGCCAGTCTGACATACCCATGGCATGTGTCTGTTTGTAAATACAAACATGCCTTTGTGCTGGCTTGGACTGGAACATCGATACTGTCTAGGTTCGAGCCTGTATTGCATTTGAAATGAGAAACATCACTGGCTGTCATGAAGGCTGAAGTTTTTTGTGTTAATGAAAGAATACAGATGTCAGTCTGGTGCTGCTACCTGCTGTGTAAGATACTGTCCAATTGACTGAAGCTTACAGGATTTTTTTCACTGATCTTGATGGAGTTCACTCGGGTCGTTAGGACACAATAATTTATTTAGTGCTTAGCTTTTCACCTGAGATTTTCTGCTAATGTTACTTGTGGCAAAAATCTTCTCTGTGTGATATAGGAAAATTTCACTGAAAAATTCATAGGAAAATTTCTCTGACGTAATCAAATAAGGAGACTTAAATATGTGAACATACTGAAGCTAATTAGCCCACATTGTGAAACTTAAAGGGATTTTATACCCGGACATTTCTTACACTTTTGCTATTATCTGTTCCCTCATCATGCAGGGTTTTTTTTTCCATTTAAGAAATTCATATAGTGCTAAAAAATTTTAAGGTAGCAGTCTGTTTTCTATCAAAACACATTTCTTCTTCATGAAAAGTAAGAACATTGATTTCCTGCATATCTATTTTACATAGTCCTAAAGTAAGGATTAAAGTTTTGCAGGTCAAATCCTTTATCTTTTGTAAATTATTGCACTTGTGCATTATGGACTGTCAAATGTAAAAGAACAGCAGCAGTTAATGTAGAATTTTAAAAGAAAAAATATGCTATACAAAAATATAATTATTCATTAAACAAACTCCTATATTCCATTCAAAAAAACCCCACAAACCTCTATTGCTAGGCCACATTCTGATTTTCTGACTTGCACTCAGTGGCAGCCTGTTCTACAGATTCTGTTAAGTACTTGAGGACTAAGGTTTTCCTGAATCTAATTTATGTTATGATCTGCCTCTTGATGAAAGATATGTAACCTAGCCAAAATAATCTTCAGTATATACTTCATTTTAGGGATGATCATCAATAGTAGTGCATGATTTGCTACAAAAGGATTAATACAGAACTCATGAACCTATATCCAAGGGCCTTTTCTATTGAAACTTCTCTTTAAAGTTTTCTAGTAATTCAGTGCTGTTTTCTGTTCATCTGACTATTTCACCTCTCACCCATTTCAGTTATCGAACAGCCTGCAGCCATTTAAGTAGTTGCTTGGAAAAAAGGATCATGATACATTTTTCAATACTTTTTTCAGCACGTATGCTCACACAAATGTTCTAGAATTGCAAACCCTTGCCCAGCTAGAATTCGTGCCCTCTCGCTGGGCATCGTACAAATATGGAACAAAAGGCCTGCCACCCAAAGATCTTGGTCTCCTCAACTCTCCCGGGCAGACCACGAAGCAGCTTTTCGTCCTGTTCCCACTGATGAAACAGTGTCATGCACCTTCTGCCTGACTAGTCCCAAAACTGAGTACATCTTTTGTAACAGTCTTCTGATTTTTTTTATCAATATATCGTATCGGAAAGTGCTTGCTGAATCAAGGTCCAGAATATTTCTGGGATAACGTTAGCTAAAATTCGGAGATTTCTAGAGATCTGTACCATTCAGACAAACAATCAGGGTTTTCTTCAAGTGTAAAGATTGGTTTCATTGCAGAAAATGCTTATATAGTACCGGTGCATAAATATTGCTGTGAGTTCGCAGGTAAGACAGTACCAGCAGTCCGTCTTCATGAAGCAAGTCTGCGCATAGCCTAGTGAAATGGTTTTCAAAAGGTGGAGAGAAACAGGCCATGGTTAGTTCTGAGTACACACGGCTTGGCGAAATAAAATGTTTGTGGATGTGTTAACTAAAAACTACCGAGTTCAACGTGGCCTCAGTGAAAGTGCAGAGAAAGTAACTGTTCTGAAGTAGCGTCCCTCTGACTTGTGTCTGCTTTGGACAATTCGGTCAGGAAGATGCAGGTCTGAAGGTTATTAGCTCTCACCTTCAAACTGTGGCTATAAAGGTGGAGGACAGAAACCTCTCAGAACACTCTCTGACCTTGGATTTGTAGTTTTGTGTCTGGCTTCTTTTCTTATTTAATGACAATAATATAAATGTCTAAGAAATCCTGTGCATAGAAATCAGAATTCGTGTCTTTTTAGCCTGACATTCCCAAATGCTTCTGCCACAGAACCATGATGTCCTTCTAGCTTTTTTAATCTTTCACTCCTTTCTGCACTGTGACTTGTACAGACAAGTGGAAAGTGCTTCTCCCCATATTAGCGATAAAGAATAATATTTGGGTCTCCTGCAATATTCACACCAGCCAAAAAAGGAGGGGGTGAATCAGGAGTACCAAGTACGTACCACAATCTGCTTACCAACCCCTGATGAAGTTTGAGAGGCTTTTGCTTCAGGTCCCAGTTTCTCCTCTCACCAACTGCCTTCCAAGCTGACCTCATCTGTTTCTACGAGGCTTCATGCTATGGTAGAAACTACAGTGCAGGGTGATGCTGAGAACCTCTGCACAGCCACAACCTCCTCTTACCTACTTGCCTCTGGGGACCTCTACATCCTACACGCACGGCAGCCTTGCTGCAGCATTTTGCTCGAGCACGACAGAGAGAAGGGTCACAGCATTCCTGTGCCTGCAGCAGAGGCCAAGCACAGGGCACTACTGCATTTCAGGTTGGGAATTAAGAATAGAGTTCTGACTAGTGCCACAATAGCATAATAGGAGGGACACCCAGTAACTGGTATTGCTGCATCAGTAACTTAATCCATCTCAGGCTGGAAATGGGCACGTAGCCCAATCTCCCGTTTTCTGAAAAAGTGGCCTCTGTGCCACACTGTTATTTTAGCAGTAAGTGCTACTTTAATTTCTGGGAGAATTCTGTAAATACAAAGTACCACGTTATTGCTTTAATGGACTGGTGTTGTTGCATGTAGGTTATGTTCAGCATACAGCTTTGCTGCACCTTACTGTAAAATGTTCAGATTGTGCAAGAAGGTGTCTGCTGTGTTAAAAGGAGGAATGAAGGATGGGGGTTCACCATAATTTTAGACTCAGGTGAGCCTTACCTAACTCGTGTTTAGATCTATTTATAAGCCTGTGTAAGGCAAAAGTAGCCCTAAAGCAACAGAGATCAGGAGATGGTTGTGCACATAGAATATACTACATCTCAAGGAAAACTTCACTTCCTCCACTGAGCACTGACATTCAGGTACCCAGAAGGGTATTTATTTATGGAGAGGGAAACCGCTGAGGGCTCAGTTCATCCGCCATACTCTCACAGCAGGACTCAATGCTACAGGCAAAGGAATAAAGCCAGCAGTATTCTGTAAGTAATAGACAGATTCAGTTCTAAAGTGCGTACCTCTTCCTGAACATCAAGTTCATCATCAGTCGGGCTTGGTTCTGTGAATTCTATGGGTTCTTTAGACTCCTGCATGAGCGAAATCTTGGCAGACAGAAATTAAGAAACATGGTGAGTTACAGGTTGTCTGTATCATTGAAATTGATTTATTAGTCTGAAATACCTTAAAATAACTTCCGCAACTTACAAAAGTCTGTTGTTTTCTGTTCCTTGACAAAGCTGTTGATTTAGTTCAGCTGAGAGGAACTTAAATGTTGAAAAGCTTTTGGTCCTGCCTCTCCTCATATGACTAGTTATGGCTTTGTAAAAATAATAAAAGCAGAATCTCTCTAAACAGCTGTATAGATTTGTCAAAATGTTAATCTCTATTATAAGACAGCAGCATGCAAAAATTATCAAAAATAAGGGTCCCATCCTAGTTATTTATCAGTAATATTAATTTTAATTATGATTTATTCATAATACTGAAATGGTGATTGCTAGGGAAGGAATTGTGGTGACAGGAGCACATTATAAGGCCATTTTCCTATTGTGGGCCCACATCTTTAAGCACTACAGAGTGTTCTGGTTGTCTCAAAAAACACAGAGTACAACTAGGAAATGCACAGCGAAGGGCAGTAGGAATGAACACTGGCATGGAACAGCTTCCACGCGCACTCACACCAAGTAGAATGTGACTCTTCAGCTTTGATAGAGGTATATGAAATTATTAATAGTGTTGGGAAAGGGAGCAGGGAATGATTATTCATTGCAGCTAACAATCCAGAAATCCAGCCGGCTTAAACCAAACAGGAAATGTTTGTCATATAACACATTTAAAATTACAGAACCCGTCTCCACAGGATAGTGTCAAGCTAAAACGTGTAAAGGAGTTCCAAAGGAAGTATGACAGCCACATCGAAGAAAACTCCATCTGTGACAATTAAATATAATGGTCCAAATGCAGCCTCCAGCTGAGGAAGTTTTTAAGCTGCCAGTTGTCAGAAACTAGAAAATGTGTCTCAGAATGAAGTGTTCTCCATATGTCCTGTTTCTCGTGTTCTTTTCACTAACAAGATCTTGGGGTCAACAGACACTTCCTTTGACCTAGCAAAATATTCATGTACTACAGAAGCTGTCCAATTTACTAGACTCTTACTTTTTTTGTACTACAGCTCTATGTCTAGTTTTTGACCATGCCATGCTGTCATGGAAATTCCAAGAATGAATGCTAGATGATAGAAGGAAGGGAAATGTACTACTGGATACCCTTACCTTCTCAAATATGGGATCCTGGTTGTCACTGTGTGTCATTTGATTCCTTATGTACAGCACAGCATCATGGACAGTCAAGAAGAATATGTCTTTTCTGACAATATCATCAAAGAAGGCACTCCGTTCCAATTGAGATATAAGGTTGTCTGAACAGTCATAACAGGTTAATACAATTAAAAATAATTTAAGAAATAAATGTCAAAATAAATATAAAATACACTATCAGAAATCAAATGTACCGCCAAATCAATCAATCATAGCTTTATCTTGGCTTACACTTTCCATGTTTCCTTTAAACCCCACTATTCTTTGTGTCCCACCGCAGCCCACCATGTTTATCAGTGTGATAATTCACATTTTTGTTAGAACAAATGCTTCCACAGACACATCTAGAGATCCCTTCTCATCCCTTCTCATCTTCATTTTATTCTTTGCATGAGTGGTAGTAGAAATATTTGGATGTTTACCTTGATATGAAGCAAAGTATACTCTCACATCAATTCTCTCAAACTCTCTAATTATCTAAAAAAATAAAAGTTTGCAAAAAGGACATAAATATATAAAGTCTGTAAGGAGAAAATACATGTATGTATGTATGTCTATATATAACGTATAGGCACACAAACACTTTATTTGCTTCTGAGTGTCTTCATCCCAAACTGAATGTTTTGTTTATTCATCATAAATAAGGAGCTGCCATACTTCGCTATAAAAATCCAGTAGTTAAGTACCTGGTTGCTGAAGTGGCCTATCTTTGACTATGTAAGTGGAACTATCAATTTTACACATCGGTACAGTGCTGCCTAATAAGGTTCTTATTCTGTTCTTGTAATACGAATAATCATGTCTCTTCAAGTGAGAACCACTTGGGCCTGAGCAAGCTTTATTTCCCGCCGTGTATGTGTGATATGATACAATCTTTCATTGGTACATGCAAATTTTTTTGCACAGATTTTTTCCCTCATGCAGTGCACCACATGCACCTGTTCTTGGATGAAAATGCTGCATATGCAAAGAATCATGTCTGTGGACCCCATATGTCTTTTGTCCCAGAAGCCAGAACTGAATCGAAACTAGGCAGAAGGCTGACGCAAGGCACATAGCACTCTTGTATTTCAGTTAGTTAAAAGGTGGGAGATGGGATTCTACCCCTGGCTCTCTAGTGGCCGGCAAGTCTCTTAGAATAATATTTTCAGAGGTGATTGCCAACTCTATCCCCTTTTGTTCATTGTTAAACTAGAGTCTGGGTAATCTAAGATCTGGTTTATGGATAGGATAAGCAATCCCAGCTGCAAAATGAAGTTAGTGAAAGCAGCAATCTGAACATATGAAGTATCATAAAAGACTAAAGACTGAACATTCTGGTCCTACAAACTTGTAAAGGGGCACCAAAAAATAATGGAAATACTTGGCCTTAATCTCTCCACCTCATTTCCCTCTCCCTAAACTAGGAATATTATCTCCTTATTGGGTAGTGTGATGTTTGAAGATGAATTAATGAATGTTGATGAAGTGCTCTGATATTAGCCACAGAAAACCCTGTAAAGAAATCAATCATTCTTCCTTTCTTCGTAATTTAAATAATATGGAACGAATAAATCTTGTGGCTAAAGACTGAAAAGCGATGGTAAGATGAAATTTTAATACCTCTGTGTTGAGTTAGCATCCTCCTGTGCCCAGATTAAAGCAGGAGGCATGTGGAAAGAAAATATATAACTAAAATATTTCATAACATATGCATACAAGGGGACCACATTTTGCAGTTCTAATTTTAGAATACTTGACTATGCAACTTTCATATTTTTCTTTTAATGCATTTTTTCGATTTTTTTTCCACCTAAAATATACACACACCAATATTCTACCTCTTTCTGTATAAGTTTTGAAGGTATTTTTCAACAACAGACTTCTAAAAACTCAGAAATTAACTTTAGCTAACAGCCCTTGATTTACATACTACTGAGTAGTTTCATTTTCACAGAACACCAGAAAAAAATGAACTTACGTTTTTTATTGATCTCACAGCTACAACATCCAAGAAGGTTACTGCTCCAAAATCAAGAATGAGACTGTGGATGGGCACCTTGGGGATGTTTACTTTGACTGGGAGCTCTGAATTCCAGTCCACTTGGATCTCTACTTCTTTGGTGGGAACTTGAAGATCTTCGTTGTCTTCGGGTTCTTCATCAATCTCGAAAGCTTCATTAGTAATACCAGGCTCACTGATGATGCCATTCTAATGTGAAGATAATATAGGGAATATATCATTTAATCATGGAGAAAGTTTTTGAGTTACAGGAAATACTTTCCTGTGATACCTTCTGTTTCAGGAATGAACAAGACAGATACTTGTGATGAGTACCTCCTGCTGTGGTTAGCATAACTAATGCCATTCTATAAGGCAAGCAGCCATTCTCTGTGAGCAAGCAGGTCACGTATTCATTCCCTTTCCCCTCATTCTCAGGCCTCGAAGATCCTGTAAACCAAGTAGACAAACCAAGCAGATTTCTTCTTCCCCTCCCTACCAGCCTCAAGACTCCTGGGCGCCAGGCTGATTACTCCCTTCCTTGCCGGCCTTGAAGGTCCCAGGCACCTGGACAAGCAGATGTTGCTGATGACCCTGTCACAGAACAGGGAAGTGTAACAGGGCACAGAGCACTGTCTATAAAATCAAGCAGTTACAAGTCCTAAGTGGGGAGTTTGGACTGGAACTGCTGCTGGACAGTGAGACCTGTGACCCCCTCGGTGGCCAGGGACACCTCCACCATCATTGGTTTCTTTCGAGGACTGGGTGATTTGTCTTCTTTTATATGATTTTTGAGTCTAGATTATGATTGTTATATTGGTATGTCAAACCATGTATTAAGATCTGATCCGATCTGAAGAGGGTCCAGGTCATTAGAAACCATAAGTTAAGGTCTAGGTGATTAGAAACTATAATTCAAGTGGCATTATAAATTCTGTATTGCACCACTTATAAAGTGTACTACATTCATTCTTTTTATAGAAAACCTGTCCCATTCTAATCATAAATTCTGCGCTATACTAATCATAAAATCCTGTTAAGAAAAATAAAGCTTTAATTGTAACTACAATTTAGTGCCATCACCATTCTGCCATCCCTAAAAGAACCTGTCTGTCTCGAGTGCTGGGCGACAATACTGCATCCAAGAATTTAAAGAAAATCAAGATAGAACACATAATTACCTCCTCCTCTGTGCAGCATATTTCCTTTCCTCTTTTTTCTTTACTGAAAGAGCATCTTCCTGCAAAAAGTCCACTACCCAGAAAAATAAACACCTCAGAGCTACATCCTCCCTCAATAACTTTATTTCTAGGAGACATTTAAGACCAGTATTTTCAGCTTTGAACTAGATTTACTATATATGATAACATGGTATAGTGACTGGGTCAAAATTGGAATGTCACATAACTGAGCATTTAACTGCATCATAAACTGTAATATGTACAGGAAATACTGCATCCTGCACTGAGAGCAATGACAACAGAAAACTCCTTTTTAACTTCCTGCTCTGGAGATTCAATAGGTTGCCTGTACCTGTCCACTCCTGTAAGCATTTAATTACTGAAATGTACATTCCATACTCAGAGGAACATATGCTGCTTTTTGTAAAGAGGATGTGGAAGGCTACGTCTACCAGCCAACTGATACAGCTCACCTGTGCGTAGGAAGCTGGGTAATAGGAGCATGTACACATGAAAGAGCCAGCGCTTTTACTGCACAGAGACAATCCAGGGTCGTGAGGAGTAGAGGTAAGAGCAGGGATTCTCTTGCTTTCACTCCTGTTAACACTATGACCGTCACAGCTGCCTGAATCTGGGAGGTCTTTGGCAATAGGTGTCCTGCTCTGCTAAGTCTCCTGCAGGTCCCAGACTTCCTACCACAGTAAGTGACACTTTTCCGTCTTTATTTTAAAGATGAGAACAGAGGAACTCATAATTAAGGCTAAAGTAATAAACTCTAACAGTAATCCTTTGAGAAAAAATAGAAGGAAACAAATTTGATTTACCTTAGTAGCTTTTAATTTCCCCTTCTTGATTAGCTTTTGTATCTTCCTCAGTGCTTTGAGTCTCTTATTATATACCTTGACTGCATCAAATCCCACCTACGGAAAAAGGACCAAGACATCAAAATTATTTACTTTTACGTAGATATAATTCTGAGGAAATCTAAAAGACAGTTAAGAAGGATCCAGACCCATCACATATCGCTTACTGTGGATTTGAGGCTGCTCTTCAGTCCATCAATGTTAGCATAAAAAATTGGACTTGAAAACTTCAGAATCTTCACGCCTTCTGGTTCTATAGCCTGTTTCCAAAGAATATAAGGTTAAGCAGTAACAACCATATTTTGGCTAATAAGAAGCAGTTTAACTATTTCAACAGTTCAGCTACATATCTAATTCACAAAATATGGCGTATCTCGGCTGATAATTGAGGTGATCCCGTTTTTAGAAACTTACAGTCCCAGCATGCAATATGGACCAACCATCTGGAACAAGCTGAAGAATTTAATGCTGAAACTTGTTATCTTCAAGCACTCCACTTCCAAATTGAAGTTGTCCACAATATGCAAAGCACAGCTTTGTCTTGCACTGGCTTGAAGACCGAAGGGAAAGAACTCAGCAATGACTTACATTTTTGTAGTCCTTGACCTTCTTGTAGATGTCTGTGCCAGGAATGTTCCCAAAGCCACCCCATGAAGGACTAACAGAAACAAAAAGAAAAGACCGTGAAGGTAAACATCGTACTTGGGCATTCACAGAATTGAAGGGATTGCTGCATACAAACTGTCATAGACTCTTGTACTCTGCTGTCTTCTGCCAAGCTAATAGCCTCACTGGAAGAGTGTTGTATCTTTGTTTTGAGTTGCTGTGCAAGGTTCTTTTTCCACTTTGTAGTAAATGGTCCTTTCTAAGGACAAGGTACTTTGGTGTCAGCCTACTTGCTGCACCATTTTTATGAAGAGCTGAATGAATAACTTGTTCCATTTGTTTCCCAAACCAGAAAAATGTTTTAAAAGCAGATTAGTTTGAATGAAAAAAACAATTTTCTGACTCTGAAAAAAATTGATCACTTATTTCGTTTCACATCAACTGAAACAATACATTTACAATACATTTACATTCTTTTCACATTACTTTTTGTCCAACCCTTTTGATTTTGAATTCAGTGAATAACAAAACCAAACTATTTTGCAGTCTCCAGATACATTTTTAACAGTTGAAGCAAATTGTTTTGAAGTTTGTAAAGCCTCTCCTCCCTTTTATATTTTGATTTCACAAATTTGAGTTGAATTTGGGAATGTTTTTTGAAGCTCTTCAAATTCAATTTTTTTGTAATCTACCATTCTGTAACAATTTTTGCAAAGCTTTATTTTTATGCATTTGCTGACAGTGCAACTATCCTTTGGTATTGCTAGTAACCGCAGTCTCTGGACTCAAGGCTGAAGAAAAGGAGTTACCTTGTATTTTCAGAGAAAAGATCAATGAAAAGTAACAGTTGGCCAAAGAAGACTCTGCAAAGCCACCTTCTCTCACCATTCCTCTACCATATGTGCTCTGAGCAGCAACAAATCAGCCACAAGCACAAAATTTTGTCTCATTCTCATGCTTTCTCTCCCCTTTTTTCACAAGCTTACACTCAGTCTTGTAGAAGCAGTAAGTGAAAAGATTATTGGCATGTGAAACACACTGTAGTAATGTTACATGCTAAGAGTTACTATAGTTACGTATTAATTACAGAAGCCATTCATACATCTTTTTATATTTGATCTGGAATGTTCCTATCCCTTTCCAGAACTCAGCTGTGTGGGTACATAAAGTTCTGCTCAAGTCCTGCGTCCACTTCTGGAGCCCTCAGCACAGGAGAGACATGGACCTGTTGGAGCCGGGCCAGAGGAGGCCACAAAGATGATCTGAAGGCTGGAACACCTCTCCTAGGAGGAAAGGCTGAGAGAGTTGGGGCTGTTCAGCCTGGAGAAGAGAAGGCTCCGGGGAGACCTTATTGTGGCCTTTCAATATTTAAAGGGGGCTTTTAAGAAAGATGGGGACAGACTTTTCAGTAAGGCCTGTGGCGATAGGACAAGGGGTAATGGTTTTAAACTAAAAGAGGGTAGATTTAGGCTGGATGTAAGGAAGAAATTTTTTTACACTGAGGGTGGTGAAACACTGGCCCAGGTTGCCCAGAGAGGTGGGAGATGTACCATCACTGGAAATATTCAAGGCCAGGTTGGACGGAGCTCTGAGCAACCTGATCTGCTTGAAGATGTCCCTGACCATTGCAGGGGGGTTGGATTAGGTGACCTCTAAAGGTCCCTTCCAACCCAAAGCATTCTATGATAAATAATATGTGGCTAAGTACCACCAGAGTACCCAACGTGATATAGAATTAATACTGATACAATAATGCAGTTTCTTTTTTATCAGTGTAATTAAACAATAGCACACAGTGTTCTGTTCTAAAGAATAGATTTCTTCTATTTCAAGAATTTTGTAAACCCAAGCAGATTTTCTGCTACAAAGCATCTTGTTTTTCAACATATTGTCTTCCTTTTTCATGGTATAACTCTAACAATTATTTCTGATCCTGTGTTACTTACAACTGAACTCTCAGCACAACTGTCAGCAATCCAAACAAAAGGCCAGCAAGTAATCCCAAATCAAGTCCCAGAATGATGGACGCTACACATGTAAAAACCCAGATCATCTGGAGAAGAAATAACAGATGTAAAGTCTCTTAATTATATAACTCCTGGTCACACTAAAGAATCGCTAGACCACACAGTATGAGTAGCAGAAGAATTTAACTTTGGACATGATCATAGCACACCGAAAATTAGCTGACTTCCATACGAAAGTCTTCCTCTTCCTCTAAGATGCTTCTATCCATCGCTACCTTATTAAGCATAGTTAGCTTTTTAGGAAAGAAGTTTTTTTTAACATAACAACATTTTTCAAAGATCCAGTTACTTTGGCGAAATTAAAGGGGATGCAGTTAACCACTGCATTTTCTTCTTTCTGATGGCGGCAGTCTTTGTTAATCTTTCTTTAGAAACTGGAAAGAACTTATTTTCCCAAGATGTAAAATACTGTAAGATACCCCACCTGCAGACATACAGAGAGGGAAGGGGGCTCCTCGGTCATATCTAAGAACCAGAACTGTTCCAAAGAGAGGCCTTTCATATTAATAGGTTGATGGCACTCTCTAAAGTCTCCACTGAATATTCAAGCAGAACAGTTGAAGTGGGCTTCTCAGTTCCTCTCCACATCACTGCCCAGGCAGAACCCAGTGGACCCAACCAAACAAAAAGCTGAGTGCTCGCACTTCTCACTGAAGTCAGTGGAATCTTTTGCTTATAAAGTGGACTAGTAAATGACTGACTAAGAAATTTCAGATCTACCTAAGGCAGGTACTGCCCAATGACACACACTGTAAAATCTATGCATAGTAAGGACCGCATGGAGAAAATACTTTCCATGCAATCTTTTCCTGCCCTACCAGCCATACTGAAGGTCTATTCCACAGAAAACGCAGTGGGAGATGTGAGCAAGTACCCTGAGATATGGTTATAGTGGTTTGTAAGAAAAGCCTGTTCATATATCCCTTAGCATGCCAAATGAATCCACATTCTAGCTTGGATTAGTCTTGCTACAACAAGAAAAAATTTTCTGAGGACTAAATGAGATGCTAATGTGGTAACAACACAAATACATGCACATGAATGAAGGAACGCTCAGCTTTTCTGACCCATATAAACTGTGCAAAAGATAAAAACAAAATGGTAAAGGTTACAACAGGCCATCTTCATTCTGATTTTCAAGCCATCTCAACACAAGATGGCCGTAGCCATGGTAATTGCTATGAAGGAGTCATCACTGCGCAGGAATACCTGATTGGCACCCTTACTTTGGGGTATAGGGAATAAAGAGATAAGCTCTAAACCAGGATATTTTTAACTGACCTAGTGGCACTTGCATTTTGAGGACACACATAAAAGTTTGCTGATTTTAATTCTACAAAAATCTTGACGTGGTAGTTAAGAGAAACTTGGATGTCATTGAAAGGCAAATAGAAAACCAGACAAAAACATTTGGGAGAAAAGAAAAAATTAGGTTACTTACAGCATCCACTTTATTCTGTCTCCACAGACGGGGAACATCAAACACTTGCATGAACATCCCTTTCAAGTTAGCTATGACTACAGCTGCCAACACAGACTGTGAAGAAAAATGATGAAAAAGTGTTATTCAGAAGCAAAGATGCATGTTAAGATAGTGCTTAACATTATACACTATAAACCAGAGCCTCATCTGGTATCAGTCATCATAGTTTAAACAGGGCTATTAATCCTGCCCATCAAAGTTGAGCATTTGCATCTGATAGGTGCTGGTGGCTGTGCTGCAGAGGACAAGTTCAGTACCTTTTGTAAGGGCTCTAGCAATTTCCCCAGGGCAACAATGGCAATCAAAACAATTCCAGCTGAGATTATACCAGCAACCTGCGAAGAACAGAGTGTTTAGAGGAAATGAAATGATTAAGACTTTATCTTAAGTTTCTAGGATTACAAAGACAAGTGTACAAGTAGTTGCACATTACATTTCTTTAGGAACAAGGAGACCTGACAAAGTGCCATTGTGTTTAGACGTACATGGGCAATCATTATACACTTCAGCTAACACAGAGAGAAATCAATTAAGCAGGTAGTGTAAACAACTGCACGCAAGGTAGTAGCTCTTGGAGTGGTTACACTGCACGGACAGATGCAAGGAGCAGTCTGTGTGTCAGCTGGAAAAGGGGCTGCTGGATAACCTGTAGTTCTCCACTGTTAAAAAGCGCAAAGCTGTAGTACTGTAAAACAGAGTAGCATACTCAACATGAGAAAGATGGCACATGGGCAAATGAAGAATGGCATATGGCAGAGCTGCTCAGGCCAGCACATGGGAGCTTAAATACCTCGTGGGCAGCTGAGAGAGGAGTTCCTCCCTCATGCTGAATTCCTACTGTGACAAACTCAGTGTCTTAACTGGGAATGACATTCACTTGAGGGATTTCTGACCCTTAATGTAACTGGTGCTATGTAAAACTTCATTGCCCTCTTCTGGCAGAGCTACAAAAATGATTCACTACCAGAGCACAAGCTGCTAGCTAAGATACCTGTGGCTTTCCATGTGTCAGGAAAACCATCATTTTAGGAATGTTTTCATCCCATTGTGAAAGCTGCACCCTACAGAAGATCAAATTTACCCGTGCACAGTACTAGTAAGAAGAGGTCGTTACCTGAGTCTTTCCACCAGTACTTTCTTGGACTGCAGTCCGTGAAAGAGCAGTAGTTGCAACAAAACAAGAAAAGGCACCTGAAAAAAGGTTGCTGAGCCCGAAGGCAATAAACTCCTGAAAGATAATTGGATGACTGTGTAAATACAGATGTCTGAAGACAATTTTGCAGGGGAGAATGACAATAGCTTCTACAGTGGTTTATAAAGTAGGTAGCACAATAATATTGAGAAGAGTATGGATTAGTAATAGTCGTTAAATGTTTACACAGACTCTTCTTGTGCCAGTGTAACTACCTGTGTTTGGAAATCAATACAATGAAGTTGCTATATGCTCCCTAATGTGGTCATACTTGTCTTACCGTAAAGACGTTTCAAGCTTATTTCCATCAATGTTATTAAACCTAACATTTCTAACAGTTACACTGGTATAATTGCATCAACAAATGGGACTAGTATAAATTTAACTCCCAAGTATTATCAGCTAAACAATTTTAGACAGTACAACAGTTTGAGTTTAGATAAGCCTTTAACTAATGCAAAGCATTGTATTATTAGTAGGATTAATCAGGAACTTTGCAATAAAACACAGTTTCACTGAAAACTTCTAGTGTGTTGAGCCAGAAGTTTTTCGCTCTGAACATCCCAATGAACTCATGCTGAGTCCCAGGCAGCGTTCTCATAGACTTGCCCCAGGGTCACAGATGCTGGCGCCTACTGATGCTGGTTGTTCTGCTCAAGTGACAAGGACCCTGGGAGCTTTATGTCCTGGGATCTGGGCCATTCCTCTGCTGGGAAATGAGGCGTTTGGGAGCTGCCTGCCATCCCGTATAACTGACAAGAACATTGTTTTCACCAAGCTGACATAGTCACAAGAGCTTTTTGCTCACTGTAAATTTTTAAAAATATAATTTTGAGATTTGATTTTTACTCTCCCTTCTTTTCTCCAAAATGAAATTTCCTCTAAGCTTTTCATTAAGCTCCAACTACAAGAGCAGGATTTTGAAGTCGTGTTCTTTAACAGAACAGACCTAGATGATTCATGCCTATTCCCGTCTAACAGCTGTGCTCTGCAAGAAAATGTTGTAAGTATAGTTCCTAGTGTTAGGTCTTAATAATCTATGAGTCTATGAAGATAAAATAAACACTAGCTGATAATAGTATTGACCTGTCCTTCAAAATTATTTTACTACCTGCTTTTATGATGTTATTTCAACTTCTCCAGTTCAAGTAAACTATCTGCCCATCATTCATGGCTGCATGTGTAAAATTCATAGCATAGTTTATAGACAGTAATTCAACTACTAGAATATTTAATTAGTATCTTTGAAGCACATCAGTGCTGGCAGAACAGTATATTCAACAAAAGAACAGCATAAACAGCACTTCCAGGAATATGTGTTATTCATTCGTATTTATTAAACTGAAAGTCAATGCATTTTAGGCAACTTTAAATCAAAGTGTTATCAGATATGTACTTCATGTACTGTAAAGTGACCAGCATGTTCGGAAGTATAATTTTGTTACATACTGAAAAACAGTGTTTCCAAAATCAAACTTTATGTAATCCATCAGCACTAAAATAAAGAAGGAGTCATTAAACAAAGTGCTCACCTGATCAATTTATTGTAGTGAGTGTATTTTCTTTTATGTTCAAAGGATAAAATTCAAAATTAGCATAGATGCAGGACAAGGAAGCTTTCTGACATTTTTCTCCCATGCCCATGGACAAGCCACATAACTCCTGGTGAAGACACCGAACAACTGCAGGAATCCTCTAAGAGCTTGCCAATGCATAGCTCATGTAACATTCTAGCTATGTGCCTTTAGAAACCAGCAGTTAAAACAATTCAGCCATCTGGTGCAGGCAGTTATTCAAGTATGTTCATATGCTGGTGGGCATTCACTTTCGTGAAGCTGCAGGACTTAACTATGCAGTTGCAAGTATATTTATATTGATGTAACTGGTGTCATGCTGAGAAGTACAATAATTTATTCTGTAGGAATAAAATCATGCCTTAACTGAAAATTTCAACTGATACAAATCCTGCATGTAGACTGAGCCTAAATAAAGCTGTCTGGAGCAGCTTTTTAGCTTGACATTGTCTTCGTGTCGCCCCAGCAACACACCTCAAAATACATCTTACAGGTAGAAATGGAAAGCAGGTTGCTAAAGCTGGCCATGTCAACTGAACATCACCAGAAAATTGCCCTATATAGTGCTTAGTTTTAATTACCTTTGCAGAGCTACTGCAGTCACTAAACCAATATAGAATGAATTAATTAGTATGAAAAGCCCATACTGAAGATAAGAGCACATCTGCCTCATGTCTATGTGGTACATGTGTCAGGTACTATATGGCCTTTTCAGCTATTTTTTTTCAATAGTTGAAAGAATTTATCTTCTCAGACTTCAACTTTAGTCTGAAAAATGTGTGTGACTGATGTTCCTTTCATTTGGCTACATAAGTCAACATGAAACAGAACTTAAATTCACTATGTCTATAAACTATTTTGGTTATACTTACCTGGTTTCCATCAATAGCATAGTCATACTTGGTTGCATATACTTTTCCCACAGATACGGCAATAGCATAAGCAACAATAGCAATGGAAAAGGAGGCTGCTATCATCTGGGAAAACAGGCTGACATCTGGAGGTTCGGGAGGCAAAAATCTAGCATTTAGAAAATATATTAGTGTTATCAACTTTAATCAAATTCTGTTCTTACTAAAATTGTCAAGGAGTTTGAGGTGGAGGCATACTGGTTGCTTATAATATGAAGTGTAATGTTGCAAGTTAATAAAAAGGTGGAAACAGCCCATTGACATACAGAACATGCTTATCTAGTTCACCATAGCCCAAATCCTGATGCTATTAGTCAGCAACAAAGCTCCCCTTGTTCTCAGCATGACTGAGATTTGGCCTTATGATAGCAAAGTGAAAAAGTACATTTTTTGAAGCACTGAATAATGGATGTATTGAATAGTATGATGAATTACATAAATATGTTAATGACGCTTCATACTATTGTTAACATACTTCTTCAGAAGATCTCAAAAACTTTTTATCCCCTACTGTGTTTCCACAAATTTTAATTAATCAAGCCCTGAATACCAAATGGAATGTGAAGGTTACTACTGTGAACTGCTCTGAATCTTTCAAGTGAAAGTCTCTACCAGTGTAATCCTGAACATCCTTGCTCCTATGACTGTGGAAGTGACAAGATTGATTGGGATAACAATAGTGGCATGAATATGAACCATAGTGGGATAACTCACATCTACAGAAATTAAATCTATGCAGAATTTAATTATTAAACAATTCCTCGTTTTTTACATCTTCCATAGTCATATATTCACTTTGTGAGCATGAAGCAACTAATTCTCAGATGAACTTCATGAACTGAGCACAGATGTTCCTCAGCCCATGTTACAGATGACGGAAAGCTAGGCAACATATTTATGTCATTTTTCTATTCATTATTGACAGAGCCAGAAGTAAAACTCAGGAAATCTCCAGCTCTGAGTTCTAAACTCAGGTTACAGATCTCAATATCTCTTTCATGTTTTTTCTCTTACCACTGTCATTTTTACCAAATTAAAATAATACCTATTTCCCACAAAACAAGGTACTCACCCTCTTGGAATGCTCTTAACAATGCCTGCATTGTATTTTTTTTCCAAGTCGGCACCATATGAAATGCCAGTAGCTACTATTGTCTGTAATAAAATAAAACAAGAGCTTTAATGCTTGAAAAGGGTTCTTGTCTTCCTGTGGCTATCCCCATCTACTTTATCTGTTATTGTTATGCTCCTTTGCTTACCACAATAACTTCTATTGGTATAGGTATAGGTATCTTGTGTTTGAACCGATCGTTTATTTCTTTAACTGCCATGCAGACAAAAATTGTGAGGAGTCCAGCAATAAGATCTGCAATGTTGGTGGTACCAATGTTTTCAAATGTTTCGATAAGAGTCTGAAAAACAAAAATGACAACATAAAACATGCTCATGTCCACTTGAAGGATATGAAAATACTCATGAGAAGATCCAGAAGCATGGGGTTTTGGAGGAGGCCAAGTTACTTCTTTGTTCAGGCCTGGAGGAGCCTGAGGATAACATACTGTCAAGGTGCTACAGAATCAGTGAATGGATTTAATGGTGAATTTAACCAAAAAAGCATAACTGCAAGAACTGTCCACACAGGGTGCTTCTGCTTCCCTATTTTTAGGTAATTAAGACTAAATAAGAAGAGCCAAACCCCTACGTGTGTTTTACCTCTACCTGTTCTTGGAGCAAGGAAGGGAAGATCTATAGCTTCTTCGCTTTATCCGAATAGCAAGGGAGATCCTGATTTTTCTATTGAATAGACAGCTAGCAGACCCATGGGCAGAACTCTGGTTCACTACGTGCCCAGTACATACGGTCTGTGGATTACATGTTTCCTATTTCCACCGCTGACATCCAGAGAACGTGTATGAACACGTGGGTCCTGGCAGCCTGTGGAGAATCCTACACTTGAGAAAAGCTGTCACTAAACTTGACCTTATAGTACATTAACTCTCCCATCAAAGCCCAGTCTCAGGCTGGAGGACTCTCACAACCTGGCTGCAATAGGAAGCTCCCTTCTTTACCCTTGCTATACCCTTAGCTTGGTCCTATTGTTTATTGCAAACAAGTGTACAGAGAAAAACATGAAGGGCTGACTGCAGAAAAGCTACAAATACTCCTCTGTCCTCCTCCTAGGCATCAGGGCAATTCTCACTTGCTCCCTGTCTCCCAGAAAATTTAATTATTCCATGCATAGTGAAGTAGCTTTAACAGAATAATCTGGTAGAAAAGGGGTTAGAAACAGACTTCTTTCATCCTAGTTAGCTCCCCAAATACTGTGCTGTCAGTTTAAAGGCAAGGGGAGGGTTGCAGCAGCAGAACCACCACTACCATACTGAAAAGACTCTGGTTTTGCAAGAAAATGTCTAAGTGCTTGTCAGCTACATTTTCTAAGCTAAAGAAGAAGCCTGAAACACTGAATCAGATGCCATTCTTCGGGTGACTGAAGCCATTTCATTGAAGTGGTGCCCAGTGACAGGACAAGGGGTAATGGGCACAAACTGAGGCACAGGAAGTTCCGTCTGAACATGAGGAGGAACTTCTTCTCTCTGAGGGTGACGGAGCACTGGAACAGGCTGCCCAGGGAGGTTGTGGAGTCTCCTTCTCTGGAGATATTCAAGACCCGCCTGGACAAGGTCCTGTGCAGCCTGCTGTAGGTGACCCTGCTTCGGCGGGGGGGTTGGACTAGATGACCCACAGAGGTCCCTTCCAACCCCTACTATTCTGTGATTCTGTGATTCTGTGATTCTGTGATTTCTTGCCCATTGTACTGCTTACCACGGATCCCATTCTTAGTGACCATCTCTCACGCTGCCCCACTTCACAGGGGAACAGTAACTTCCTGAATTTGGGTTGTGAATTCTGCTAATGTTGGATGCTTAGTGTTGCAGTTTGTTAAACACCACTGCTGAAGGAAGTCCAAACTTAATGAAGCTGACACAGCAAGTCACTGGTTGAGCAGACCAGAAATCACAATTTCTTTGCTCTACACACATCTGCAAACACATTGACTTGGCTCACTTTTAAGAACACAGAAGCTTTGAGCTTTAACCTAAAATGTCAGCATTCTACTCAGGCTTGCAGGAGCTGGAAGAACCATGTAATTCCTCTTCAAAAATACTTTCTACTAAACGTACCACCCTTCAACAAACATAAAAAATAGAGATAGAAAAACCTGCTGGATTAATGAGTCCATCACCCTGCCAGGTCTGCTCTAAGGTCTATCAGATAGTACTTTGTCTCATCTAATTTTCCTTGCTCTGAGGGAAAGAGTTTTCATTAATTCTGAAAAGGCCCCTAACATAATACTTTTTTTTTTTTCCAAATAGTTCACCAGATTTTTTTGCTAAATTTTACCTTGCTGTTTGTAGTTGTAGTCATCCTGGTTTTGCTAATCTAGATGTCTAATGTATTTTTGCTAGTCTGGCTGCCTGAACTGGCATGTAAAATCTGTAAATACTTTTTTTTTTTTGCTAGAACAGCCTCTTTCAGAAGTCTGTTATTCTGATGTGACGTGCTATGGAAAATATAAAATACTATGAACCTGAATAGTTTCATGCTGAACTCAGTGACAAAACTCTCAATACTTCTCTTGGGGAAGGAGACTACTCCGTAATATGACACCTCTAGGAATTCAATATTTTTGCAATCCAGCCAAGATATTTCTCCATTTGATCATTTTCTCTAAGATCAACAAATGGACTTGTGACAGCAACATTTAGCCTCACCTTAGCTAATCAGTAGGTACCTGGCCACAGAGTGGGAATCCACATCCTTCTTTAGGTATTCACAGGTGTGGCTACAGTGTGGAATGGAGAACGATGCCCTTTACCTGAATGACCTGCTGGTTTAAGAGTAAAGATGCTTGGCACTGGTCAGCTTTGGGAGATGACCTGACAGTGTTAAGAAATGATGAAACATCCTTCACAATAAGCCAGAAAGCAGGAGGTGGGACAGAAAGTAGTCTCCAGAAGTGACAACCGAGAGTAGAAAAACTGTTTTGCTGCATAATTATTTTTAAACTTTATGTGAAAAACTGCTCTGCCTGAAAAAGACTTCAGTATGGCAATTAGACCGTCATGGTCTGGGGAACCAGGAAAGCAACTACTTACAAGTCCCACAGCTATAAATAAGATCTTCAGCAGAGTGAGAGTGAAAACAAAATGAATGCCCTGTACTTATCACCATATATATGAACCATTCCTGTACAAAATGGAAGCAGAAGATAAACAATTATACAAAAATTCTGGCATAAAACCAAAACAGATTAGAAGGACATACTTACATATATTATTGAAAGGACACCATTATAGTTTTTAGTTGAAACATTTAGGACTATTTTCAATTGTGACACAAACACTTGAAAAGCAGCTGCAGTTGTGAATCCCCCAACTAGTGGATCTGCAAGGTATCTCACAATGAAACCAATCTGAAGGACTCCAAATACTACCTGGAAAAATCATGAAGAATAACAGCTTGCTAAACAACAAAAAGGTACACTTTTATTTGGTGATTTCTTATGCTTTGTTCTTTTCTCTTTGTTGACACAGAGCCTTAGGACCATCTTCCCCCACTGCAGCCTAGCGTAGCTTAATATCATGCCACCCAAGGAAATGAAGTAGACCTGAAGAAATGTGTGAAAGGATGCTCCAGGATATACACCATTAGCACTTAGTTTCATGCAGGTCTTTCAGTCTGCAATCACAGGGCTATTCTTCTGTTGTCTGCGCCCCCAGTCATGCTGACACAGACTATGCCCAGGGTAAGAAGAATGATCCCCTAAAATCTCTTCAGAGTTTGAGATTACTTTCCTTCATTTTCACATTTTACTGCAGGAAAATGCCTTACTGCCCTAGTAGATATTTCCATGCCGTATGTTTTTCCATTAAAATTAAAGCAATATCAACCTTGTATCTTCCAGCCAACTATTTTACCTGTAGAATTCCAACCAGAAATGTGAGGGTACTAGCAATCAGCACTCTCTGTGCATCTCTGGCTTCAGTGTCTATCAGTGTCTCAGTACCATTAATCCCTGTAGCATTACTTCCGTCTATGAGAAAATTATCATCAGGGGCCATGCTCAATACAACAGATCCCACCATCAAACTGACTACAGGGAATGGGCCTGTAATGACAAACAGAACACACTCAAGTTTAACATACATTGAAAAGAAGCCTTTATCAGACTAGACAAGCAAACTCTAAATCAGGAAATCCATTTAATATTTTAACTGGGGTACATTAGTAGTATTAGGGAGCCAGGAGCCACAGGCACTGCAAACATCACACTAAGATACAATTCTTTCCTTAAATAACTCGCGTTGTACATAGAGATGCAGTTTCACGCTTTGCTTAAGCCAATTTAGGGCTGCACCAAGGCGAAAACGGGCAACAAGTTCCAACCATATCCCTCGTATCAGCACCACAACTGGACAAAACAGATCACTGATCCAGCTGAAAGCAACATCTATTTATTTATTTATTTATTTGGTCATGGTTAGTTTTCAGCTGATACACATTGCCACATAGCTGCATGGTCAGGAATCCCAACACCATGGTGGTGGCAGGAACATGCACCAAGGGGTAGGACCATATCTTTTGGCAGTAGTGTGGTATTACATGGGCTAAAGATGACTGAAACTATACTTCGGGCAAGATACAGAGAGAGTAAATGATCACTGTGTCAGGAACATACAATCTAAAAGTAATTGTATTTGTTGCAGTTATTTACTAAAATTATGCAGAAAAGGAAAATGTCACAAAATGTCTTAAAGAGGGATAAGTTAATTTTACAGACACCTTGGAGGACACTTCATGATTTAGAGTATTGGAGAAAGCAAAAAAAAAAGAGTGTTTGATAATCATGAAAGTAGGAATGTCAACATAAGTAGGGGTGAAACTCAGACCTGGATAGCAAATGTGAGCTGACAGGTAGGGTAGGAAGAGGCTAACAAAGCAGACTGAACATACAGAAGTATTTGATGCAGCAGAGAAGAAAGCTGATGAAAAAGCGTAAGATCATGCCAAAGCTTTGGGAGGAGAAAACAATCTATTCTCAGTACATATGAACAAGGAAAGACTGTGTTTTCTTAGAATTAAGAAACTTCAGTGATCAAGCTGTAACGTGAATTTTAAACGTGAGAACTGACAGGAAATAAACCCCTATTTTAAAGAAAGAATTCAGAAAGAATCAATAAGCCTCACAACAAGGCTATACCCCTAGCCTTGATGTGAGGACCTAGAATGGGGCTGGACTGGACACACAGGTTCTGGGTCTCCCCAACAGGCAAGAAGATGACATTGTCCACAGTGATCATAAAAGGATGCAGCAAGGAAGGCTTGTAGAGAAGACTAAGAGCTCTGTTTTAGCTATCTTGAGCTTTAGCTGATAGACAAAATGTCTGTTCATACTGTCTGCTGAGCCTTGATCTTGTAACTTCTTGCATGCAATGTAGCCAAAGGCCAGATTTAAACTTCAGCACAAACGCAAGCAAAAAGCATGCATGTGCGCAAATGAAGTTAGTTATTATGGATAATTGGCTGTACAGAGAAGAAACAAGCCTGAAGCCCCCCAAACCAACTAATATTAATATTCAGCACAAGCAGTTTGGTTCAGAAAGTAGTTATCTCATATAAAATAAAAATGTTCAATTTTGTAATAGATATTTCACTGTAACTTGAACACATGCAGTTACCAACTGAGATGTGCCTTGATGTTCCCAGGAAAAAGTATGTCAGGATGGGAAAAAAGGCAGAATAGAGACCATATCCAACAGGAACTGCAACCAGCAAAGCATACGCCAAACCTGAAATGATAGATAGTCAAAATGTCAGATGTAAAACATCTCAACAAACTACTACCTTGTCTAGAATAGACATTCAGAAAAAAATACTCCTTTTGCCCTGATATGATTTAGAATGTGTTTTGTACGTAAATCAGTTGCAGGCACATATGTGAGTATCAATGACTGTAAATGATTGTATATCCCACACTGGTAGTTGGATGAGTAAATACTGAGAGATATACCTATATTTGTATAGGTAGCCCAAAACATAGGCTCAGGTGTGACGTTTAAGTGAGGGAACGCTGCTGCAAGAGTGAATGGTCTGCCCCTTGAGACAAGAGAGGGGTATGTGAAGTGTTCTAGTTATAGACAGAAATTTCAAGCGCAGACTCTGGTTTATTACACTACAAATTTGCTTCAGTGTGTTCAGCTCTTTGTAAAATAAGGCTTTTTTTTTTTCAGTAGCAGCTTATAAACTTAAAAAACAAAAGTAAATCACACAAATTTGACAGTTTTGATCCTTATCATCGTCTTCCTTCGTATACCTGTTCAAGCCATCAAATCCAACAAGCAACAAAAAAAAAAAGAAAAAAGTTGCCTTCAGTATCATATCCCAGTTAGCTCCCACTGCAGGGTGTGGTATTCGCCTTCAGGTATCAGAACTCAAAACAGTTGAAGTGCTAGTTGTACTACTCTGACTGGGGGAAGGACTGCAAGCAATGCACACAGTTGCTGGGAGTTAGGGACTTCAAGATCCCAGAAGCCTCTTTTTCTTCAAACATTTTGGCCAATTTTCCCTGTATCGCATTTAGAATTTCAGAATTATGACTTTTTTAAAAAAATTACAGCTAGTTTTAGATTTGCACTGATTTTTATTTTTTTTTAATACATAGGTAGGAGACCAAACAGTACATTTCAGAAATCAGTTTTGCAAGTGGAATCTAATTGTGAGAAAATCAGGCCCCGCTGTAAAAAAAAATATGAGGATGTTACAGTAAGAGCATACTAGCTGTTCTAATTCACACCAAAAGCCCATCTAGCCCAGTTCATTTTAAAAAGGCAGAGGAGTCCTGTAACTGTGTCACTACTGCAGCAAAGATCTTCCAGCTCTGACACAGACTCTCTGTGAAGCTGTGGACAAATCACTTCGTTATTCCTCAGGTCACCCTCTGCCTGGGGCAGAAGTTTGTATGCTTTTTTTCTGCCAGTCTGGGCCTTCCTAGCACCCTCCAAGGGAACAGACAGTAGGAAAAAATTGTGGCTAATTGGGAATCTGTAAACTGCTTTCTTTCTTCCCCATGTGAATCTTTGCCCCTTGTGCAAACGCTGAATTTCCCTTAAGGTAAAATCTGGGGTTGCTACAGATAGCTTAACCTCCCCTAGTCCTGAAAAATTGCTGTAAGAACACTATTGAGATGAAAGAAATGAATGTGCGCTAGGGTTACAGCTAGTCTTGTCTTTGAAGGCAGACCTTATCAGCTGCCTGAGGCAGAATTGTTCTGCCCTTTAAGTCTTCCTTAGCTAGCTTATTTTAATTACTTATTTCTGCCACTTTTCTATTTGTTCATCTACTGAATACTTTCCTAATAAATGGAACAAGGAAATATGGAAAACTTAAGATTGCAAGCCATCCGTCAAGTTTACAATTTTTTTTAATGTGAATATGCCACCACCTCCTTGCAGGCTGTTTTCTGCAGATACCTGAAGAACCTTATGGGTCCAATGTTAAAGGGGAGTAGATACCAAGGTTGCATTGTTTTGGGGCAATAACTAGATTTTTGCAGGCAGCTGCAGGAGAGCTATAAGCTCAGATAACCAAGAAAGAGAAATAAGACCACATGACCTCTCTGATTTATCGCAACGTAATTAAAATTTTAAATATCAAAATGAATACTCTTTGAGTAAAAGGCTTGGGGAAAAAAAAGTTAAATACATCTCAACAGCACTTCAAAGGAGATTTAAATCTTGTAGCCAAGTGAAGAAAAAATGAACAAATTAAACCCATCAATTATTTATTGTAAAATAATACCTAATATCTAGTATTAAATAACAAGCCTCAGATTTGTAATTCCATCTGCGTGACATCCCTGTGCTGCCTTGCAGAACCGTCCCCGGGCAGGGAGGGAGGGAGGGCCGAGGTGCCCGGCTGCCCGGCTTTACCTTGCAAGGTGGCGACGAGGCCGGTGCTGACCCCCGAGATGACATCGCTGACCAGCCACTCCTTCAGCCGGTAGTTGGGCAGCCACTCCAGGATGGGCAGGAAGGTCTTGGTAATCTGAAAGGCCCTTTTTCTTGAACACCTGCGAGAGAACAGGTGATGAATACAGGACCACGGGGCTGCACCCGGAAAGCCCCCGAGCTGACGGAAAGCTGGGGCGATGCCCGTTTGGCGAGGCAGCGATCGGCACGGCCGTGTCTTCTCGAAGGGACGCGGCGGGCAAAGCGCCGTCTCCCGAAGGCAGCACCCTGGGGGCGCGCCCCGGCGCGAAGGGAAGCGGCTATCGACGACAGAAGCCGTCGGCAGAAGCGTCTGTCGACGGGACCGGCGCTGTTCGGGCCGCTTTGTCCCCCGGCGGGCGGAGTCTGCCGGCGCCGGGGCAGCGCGTCCCCCGGCTCCCGCCGCCTCCGCTGCCCGCACCCCGCTCCCGCCGCCTCACGCAGCGGCGCCGGGCGCCGCCACCCACCTGCAGGCCGCCCGCGCCCGCTCGCGGAGGGTGGGCGGCAGCGGCGGCCGCCGCTCGTTCTCCTCCTGGAAGCCCGCCTCGCTGTAGACGGGCCGCGCCACCACGTAGTGGCTGAGCTCCGCCAGCGGCTCCTCCGCCCGCTCGCCCGCTGCCATGGCCCCGCCTGAGGCACCCCCTGGCGGCCCGCCGCCCGCCCCGGCCGCCCGCCGCCCCTCGGCTCGGCCCCCCGGCGCAGCGCTGTCCGCCTCCGCGTCCTGAAGCGGCGGCGCGGCTCGGGCCGGGCCCCCGCCGCCGGCTCCGCCCGCGCCCGCTCTCCGGCGTGGGGCAGGGCGAGCCGGCCCCGCCGCACCGGCATTTATGCGGGCCGGCCGCGGCCGGGCGCTTTATTTACGGGCAAACAGAGAGACCCGGCTCCGGGCTGGCCCGGGCGACGCCTCCGTCCGCCCTCCCCCCTCCGGCCCCGGTGGCCCCCTCGCAAGCCCTGCCCCGGGCCGGCGCTCCCCGGAGCGACCCTCCCAGCCCCGCGGCGACCGCCGGCCCCTCCCGTCCCCTCGGGGCGGGGGCCGCATTTCAAAGCCGGCGCCCGCCCGGCCGGGGTCAGCGCGGGTGGGGGGGGGGGAAGGGCGGCGTGTGGAGGCCGGCTGCGCGCTCCCCTCAGCAGCCACCGGCGCGGGGCGAGCCCGAGGGGACAGGACCGGGCCCGCCTCTCCGCGCACTGCCCGGCCCACGCGGGAACCGCCTCCGCCTTCCCAAGGCCCCGCTGCACCCCTCGGTCCGGAGGTACCTCCCCACCCCGCGCAGGGACACGGCCGCGAACAAGCGGCGTCCGCTCGCCGAACCGCCCCGGGGTCGCCCGGCCGCCTGGGCGTGAGGGAGCGGTGCTCGCCACCTCACGCTGGGAGCGGCAGCGGGGTGCCCGGGGCTGCGGCCGCCAGTCTGCCACGGGGGGTCGGAGGGAATGAACTCTCTGGCAGCCCTGCTGTAATTTAGGATTGGAGGTAAGACCGGGGCTGAAGGATTCGGCCCTGTGTGCGTAGTGCTGCCGGCCACATTGCTGCTCTTCCGTGCGACGCCGGGAGGACAAGCGAGCAAAAATCCTGCAGGAGCGAAGAGAAGCAAAGCGTGTGTCCTCCTCACCCCGGGAGACGTTTCGAAATCGGAATCAGCGCCAGTGTTTCAACTAACAGCAACGAGGTGCTGAGGGTACTGCATCAAGCAAAATATTTGTTCAATGAACTATTTGGGGGGGGGGATATTCTCAGCAGCCTGGGTTTCAAAACACTTTAGTATAGTCCTAACTTTAGGCATGCTGGAGCCAGCATCGCTGAACTGGAAAGAAGCTACGTGCTGAAGTTACGTTTTGTAGCATAACACAGCTCAGGCAATTCTGCAACAGGCTTCCCCTGCTGCCGTCCTACAAGAATTGTCTCAAGTGAACTACTGAAGTGCTTTGATCTGAGCAGTGTGCCAGGCAGAGAAACAGCCAGCTTCCTAAACCAAGTCCTAAAGTTTCATAGAAGCTTGTAAGCACAGCTCTGGAGTGAATAAAAGCTGAGAATGTCTAGTGGTAGGACTTCGCATTTTAAGCAAAGTCATCTTCTGTAAACGTTACTCATTCCCAAGTGGGAAAGCTTTCAGATTTTTTTTGCTAGCAGATAATGCTGCAGGAAAACGGAACTGATATTGGAAAACAAGAGTAGCTGGATTCAGTTAGACGTATACTAAAGCTTATACAGAAAACTGAGCTGGCATCAAAACTGAGTAATCTATTCAGTTAGAATCCACTCCTGAGAAATGTGGAGTCGCATGAAAAGTAGTTTTGAAATCTAACTTTGAAAAGCTGTTGTGGCAACATCTTCTTGGGTTCTAAAATTAACATGAAGACAATGAAATTACTCCAGAAGGTATAATGGCTTCTAGGTTAATCATTAAAGAAAAGAGTAACAGCAAAAACATTTGCAGAAACCCAACACATATGCCCTACACTTACGACAACCCCGTATTTCAGGACTGGATGTGTATTACTTATTTTCTCCTAGAATGCACACAAAACTAGGATTATCTTATTATTCATACAAAGAGGATTTTAGAAGAGAACTGAATGATATCAAGAAGAAAAAAGTCATACTGAAGGCAGCAATTAACACAGGAAGACTACAGTCAGAAGGATGTGGATTGCCTGTAGCTCACGCTCCTTGCGATCTCGTTTCCCGCAGCACGTGTCTGCCTGAATGGAACTCCAAGGTTCAGCATCCCAGGTGATGAGACGCTGTAGGATCATCAGCAGATGAGGTACAGGTGAGAACTCTGCAGGACTGTGCATGTTGGCAGGACAAAAGTATGCATATTTTAGGACAAGAGGTTTCAAGAAGAAAGCTTCATCTGTGCAACACAATGCATTTACCAGTATTTGAAAAGAAGATCATTTGAGGAAGAGGATAAAGCATGCAAACCCCAGCTCAGAATGGATCCTATACACAGAGACAGGTCTGTGTGAAATCTGAAGCAAAGAGTTTCTGAACTGCGATGTTGCTGGCCCCATTCAGGATGCTGCCCTGTGTAGCATCCTCCTCCCCCGGAACACTAACCCTTCAAGCTAGAAGGCAGGCTTTTTTCCCCTCGTTTTATTAGCTTGAAATCTACATCAGTCTTCTAAATCCTTTTCCTCACATTATTTATTACTATTTCCTACTCGGGTCATGCTCATCTTGTATTTGGTGTGAGACAAACAACCGAGGATGGATACACAGCCTGTTTCCGAGTCCCTGCTTACAGCATCACTGCATGCTCTGTTCCCAAGTCCTTAACTCTAAATGCCTGAGTCATGTCTGGAGAAAAACTAAAGCCTAAGATTTTGTTCTTGCTGGCCAAAAATAACAGTCCCTCTCTTCGCTCCTCTCACATTGTCTCTTTTCTGTACCATGCCTTAAATGCAAAAGGAAAGAGTAGTTTAGCAGCTTCCCAACCAACTTAGTTTCTTCTTCCATAGTCACAGGAACACGGGTTTAAACGTCAGGCTAAGCAAAATGTACCACATCATCTCACTTTCTAGGTGAGCAGCTATTAAGCTACCTCACAAAACACAATTACCGCTAAAACTACTGCCTCTTGCATCTGCGTTTTCAAACAGAAGAGTAAAACCAATCAGACTAGACAGACAGTCTGATCTCAGGCAGCAGAATAAAGGAAAGAATTTAAGCTATGGCTTAAATAGTCATAGCTTAAGCTGCAAGTCTTGCAGACATGCTTTTATTGCAGCTGCACGTGGTATCCAACTGGCAGACAAATGAGTTTTGAGTGTTTCCCATTGTCACGTTCCCTGGCCTTGGCCTCTCCCCACTCCCAGTGGACACGCTAGCGCTGGTATCTAACTCCCCCTAGGCCTTGACCACAGACTGGTAGGCTCCAGCTCGCCGAACCCTGATGCACCCAAGCATGTTTGGGAACTTCAACACCCCAGACTTGGTTGTGTTGATGTTGACGGAGACAACTTCAGCAGAGTTCCGAAGGGAACCCTCTAGCGTACACAGTCCTGGTCTGTGGGAGTGTAGCCTGCCCCCTCCTCCATGCAGCTCTCCCAAAGCTGGAGATGGAATAGCAACACTTCAGGGCAGGCTTGCATTTGTGGACAGTAATAGGAATTTGCTATCATATTTCAAAGTGATGGACACAAAACTAGAGGGATTCTTTTGTTTTCCTCAGAAATACGCCTTGCAATGCCCACCCCTATTTGCACATTGCCTCAAGAGCAAAACACAGGTATTACACTTTATCGTAGAAAATAAAATATTCCACATTATTCCTGAACTGGGGATGCCCGGGTCCACAGCTATGTTTTTAGACCTTACACAATTAATGTACACAGCAATATTCAGCACACAGTACTGGAGGACTGGAAAGACGTAACTGAGAGTGGATTTTCCAACTTGTCTGTGAAGTGATTGGTATCAGGTTGCATCGGGACGCACATTATAGTTGCCACTGGGATAAGCACTGTCCAAAGGCAAGGCAAAACAAGGATTTCTGCCCCAAAGAGCTTGCAAAGTAAATTCAGTATTTCAAGCAACATTTGAGAACTGAGACAGTTGTGAAGTTCTTCTACAATAACTTTGCGTTTGGAAAAACACACATTATTTTCAATGCTGAGAGAAACGCAGAGCTTTCACCCTTCAAAACGAGCTAGGAAAGCACAGTGGCTTTTTGATGAGGTGATGTAGCTAGAGACTGCTGTGGCAGCAAACACAGGTAGTGCTAACACAAGAGTGCACTTTCAGAAAAGACTCTGCACAGTTTATGTTATTAAAGAAGATATATATTCAGATGTTTGTTGCAAAAATAGAAAAGGGAAAAACATCCTGCTTAGCCTAAGGGTCTTTTCATTTAAGGAAACACCGAAGCATGTAGTTAGGTCTGTTAATATTCAGGTCAGTTCTCACGCACCCACCATGACCTCACTGCTTTCTTGACTCAGCAGAGAAAGGGGTTTATGAAAAACACATGAAAACACATCCCAGTTGTTTTTTTTTTTCTTTTTTTGAAAGCTACTATCAGTAAAACCTGTGCAAATATTTTTAGAATTAATACTCTCTCTTACACTTTTCCACTAAAGTACTGAAAATGCACATTCCTACTTTTGTAAAAAGGGAAAAAAAATCTCCAAAACAACCGGACAACTACTTTGTCATTATTTAGAGTATAAAGAGTTCTAAATTCTTACTTCTGGAGACATACCCAGAATTAAATCAACTGTCAAACATCAGTACAGGACGTAATTTGGATTCTGTCAGTATTAGTGGAGATTTAACTTTTTCTTCAGCTCTTTCCTACAAAAGAGGCAAACATGACCAAAATCTGACTAAGCAGCCTGAAAGATCAGGAATTAAAACCATGAAATTTTAATTCACTCTCTCTCTGTGCCTCAACCATAACTTAAAACACTACCGATGAGAAAACTGTGCTTAAAGTTGATGAACCCAGACTCCTGCAGGCTCTGAATGTGTACAAAGTATTGCGAAACAATGCAAATGCAAAATATTCTTAAAAACTTGCCATCTACTGGATTTTCTACATATACTATTTAGACTTCAAAATTTACAAAAGAAACACGTTCTTTTCAAGAATACAGTTCTACAAAGCAGGTAATACAAAATATTTTCCATCTGAGTAACAAAAGATTATTTTTATGTGAACAAATCTGAGCACGTTATAACAGAACTCAGTCAAATGTGTGTGACCGTCCGCAACAGACAAGTAGAAAAATGATGATGGTCATATTCTGCTCTGTGACGGGGAAATCTGGTAAGTGGTACAACAAACAGCCATGACAGAAGAAACGACTGGAGGCAAAGCACAAAGTCTGTGGGTCTTGAGCAATCTCTAATTTTTAATTAAGGAAAAATTAAGGCCTGATATGCAGGGTTTTTTGTATTGCTTTAAGCTGTTGTCTCCTCAGTCTCCCAGCAAGTGGATGCCCACCTTCCAAACAGCCAGCAGGACACTGCTAGGCTGAGGTGACTGATGTAATTACAGAGGGCAGTGTGTGAGTACCACGTGTCGAATGGATGTTGCACGTTTAAAAATAGCAGGCATTGTTTCAGCTTCTGAGGGAGCAGTACCGACCTCTAAGCACTCCTGCACACGTCAGTCAGGCTCTACAGCAAAAACTACTGTAAAGCACTCAGACTTCCTTCTCGGGGAGAAGTATTGATGCTATCAGTGCATTCACAACTACCCATTTTTTGTTTGGGGATGAAGAGTTCAGTGCATGATTTCTTTCACTGTAAATTGCTAATTACCTACCTAATTATTTACTTGTACTATAGGAAGAAATGCTTGAAATTTAATGAGTAGATAATGACAGTAAATAATAAGTATTGTTTTCTTTTGTTCTGGATCTTAAAGTGAGAACAACAGGTGAATTTTTAGTTCTGTAACTAAAAACAGCACTTATTGTTACACATCTGAGGCTTCCAACCATAGTCTTTAGATCTGACCGAGATAAATTTATGGCAGAATGTTAAATATTCCAGAAGGGGGACAGGGACAAAAAAAAATAAAGATGCGTTCAGCCACATCACTAGAATCTGTGTGTTTGCAGGTATTAAAATCTGTAGCTTCTCCTGACAGTTTTAATATGAATCAAGAAAACTCCAGCATCGTAGAATCTCTGAGAACACATTTTGTACTACTTCAGCAAGCATGACGTATTTTTTAAGAACATATGCATTCTTATTTAATATGCTATGTTAATATGCTGTATAGTACTTCATAAACTATTTTTAAATTCTAAGCTAAACACATCCTATTTCCAGACTAATCAAAACTACCCATATGAAAAAGGCTGTATTTCCAGGAAAAGTTAAATACCACCAAGTTAGAAGTGTATTTTGTTGATTATGTATACACCTATTAACTCTGATGAGATAGCGTATTGGGAGAGATTTACACGACTAAACCTGGAAGCTCATGAACATAAACAATCCTTTTAATCTAACAAATATATCCGTGTCGGGTTCTGATTAAGATTTTTACTAACACAAAGTTTCAGTAGTCACCCGGCTCTTGGCCCCTGGTGGCAACGCAAAAATTGACACAACGCAGTCAGCCCCTCCCGGAGCCCGCCTATGGCTCACACAATGCCATCAGCCCCTCCCAGGGCTCGCCTATGGTTTAACACAATGCCGTCAGCCCCTCCTGGAGCCCGCCTGTAGTTCAACACAACGCAGTCAGCCCCTCCTAGGGCACGCCTATAGTTTAGATGGGGTGCTCTACCTGCCTGCGGACAGAGTACTCCTCCTAAATCCCCAACTGATTAAAATAGATTCACGATCCTTGAGTTTGGACACAGCACAATCGAGGCACGGTAACGGTAAACCAAACTCCTGATTTTATTTATTACAGCTCTGGAGGTAATGGTCTAGCATAAGGGGTATGGCGGAGAAGAAGAAAGGAAGGAAACAAGGAAGAGGAGAGAGAAAAGAAAACAGTACTGGGAAAGGAGAAAAGAAGAATAGTAACTGCCCTGGATCCTGCGGCGTCCTGTGGGTCCTCTGTTGATAATCCTCTGCAGTTGGTGGCTGGCGTGCGCTCGCAGTCTCTAAGATCGTCCTTTTATATCCGTCCATTTGCACCAGTCACTTTTGCACCAGTCACGCTTACACATGGAAGTCTCCAAGGTGAAGAGACCAACATCTCCTTTCAGGAGGTTGTAGTGAGGCAGGTGTTGGTCCCTTCTCCCAGGTAACTAGCGATAGGACGAGAGGGAATGGCCTCAAGCTGTGTCAGGGGAGTTTTAGATTAGATATTATGAAAAATTTCTTTACTGAAAGAGTAGTCAGGCATTGGAACAGGCTGCCCAGGGAAGTGGTTGAGTCCCCATCCCTGGAGATGTTTAAAAAACCTGTAGATGTGGCACTTCAGGATATGGTTTAGTAGGAATGGTGGTGTTGGGTGGATGGTTGGACTCTATGATCTTAGAGGTCTTTTCCAACCTATGATCCTATGATGTGTGATCTTTCGATTGCTCCTGGTGAGCCTCTTCCCCTTAGAGTTTGTGACAGTTCTTGTCTGGTCAGTGGTTCTTCTGTTGCTAACCAGCAGTGACCAGTTGAGCTGCTGGTGTGGGAAGCCTTCCCCTGTAGCTAGGGGAGACTTGAGATGGCGGCAAATTTTCTGAGACATCACAAAAATGGCGGAACCGAGTCCCACAGTCCACCGCGTGGCTCAGAAAATCTTCTGGACACCTATTGTTGGGTTTGCAGGGGGTTAAGAAAATGGGTTAGTAGGTAGAGAGAAAAGGAGGAAGGAAAAGGAAGAAAGAAAAGAAAAGAAGAAAAAGCATATAAAGCTTAGCATAAGTGTTTATAAATGATTTATATAATTTTTATAGTTTCATCCTTAATATGTGCAGATACTCAACAATTTTTTTGTTTTGGAGGGGTTGGCTGGGGTAGCTATAAAATGCACATTGGTAACTACAGTTTGAATTAAGCGTATGAAGCAAGGAATTACGCACGGTAAAACAAGCAATATGAGTAGTCCTTAATTTAAATAATAAAGTATTCTTTTTGTCAATGGTTCTCCTGGAAGCCAGGACCACATATCAAATTCCCACCCATTCCATGTTTGGACAGGAATGCGTGTCAGTTTATGAATTCCCGATGTAATCTTTTTAACTACTGCCCAATTATCATAAATTTTTAGGCAACAGTTAGAGTCGTTTAATTTTCCATAAACTCCTCCTTCCTCTGCTAGTAGATAATGGAGAACCAGCCTATGTTGCAAGATCGCTGTCTGCATTTGAGCGGCTTGCTCGGCTAATGAATCTAAGGCTGTTGCACTTTGGTTTGTAATGATTTCTAAAACATCTAGTAATTGGATGATACGATATAAATTATAGATGGGTTCTCGAGCACCACTGATGGGTTCATGAGGGTTCCAGGTCGCAGGCCCGTAATGCTTAATAATTTGCTCGGGAGACCGTTCATTTTTTCGCCGTCGTTGACTGGAACCACGAGTAATAGAGGGGTCAATGGAACCTTTAATCCTAGAAACATCATCATATAGTTTGATCCGTAATCCCAACCCAGAGGTATTTGGCAATAAGAAAAACAAGGGTCGAATTACACCCACATAGCAAGAGCCAGTCCAGTTGGCAGGTAATTCTTTATAGGCATAATTTCCACAAATAAAGTGGACCTTTTAGGCTGATACATCCATTTGAAAACAGTCCAGTCCAATTTGCGTTTGAAACATTGCGGCTCCAGTTTCCAAAATACTGGCCTTTTGGAAAAGGTGAGATGATTGCTTTAGGACACCACCATCCCTGGTATCCCTTGTTTTGGTGGAAAGTACAATTTCCATTGCTCAATTCTGTAGTTCCCCATGAACCTGTGGTGTTCCGCAGATTTCCTTTGACATCATACCACCCACACAGGGGCTGAGCAAATTTATCACTGCAATTTGAATACCCATTGCAACCCAGCCTAAAAGTCCATTTACAACTACTTTGTCCTACCCATGTTCTGCCCAACTGATTACGAGATAGGCAATATTGACCCTCTTGGGGGTGTGTCACGAACCAGGGTGTTTTGTCGCCATCACTGTCATTCTGTATCATACTGTCATTGTCTGCTAATTGACTTGGGTGTACAGGGGTAGAAACCCAGGGCCAACTACGCAGACCTAGAGGTCCTCCACATATCCAACAACTCGTTAAAGGTTTGAGCAACAGCTTTTTCTAATAACAAACTCATTGTCTAACGAAGGAATGAGCATATTAATAGGAAAGTTTCCTATAGTCCATAAGAAACAAATTACAGCTGGCCAAACCGTCCTTTTTAATAATAACACAGACATAAACATTATTAAATCTTAAACAGCGTAAACAAACACATGCAATTAAACTTTCCATTAAACAATTATTTGGTTGTTTTCTTTTTCAGCTTTAATTCTTCAGCCTGTAAACAAGCAAAAAGAAAGGATTCTCAGTCCCTAGGAAGAGGAAACCGGATAAGGAATTGGTTAAATTGATGGGCTAATCCAGAACCTAATGCTATAAATTTACTTTCCCACTCGTGTCCTGAAGTTGGAAAAGTGAGGTTTCCCATGGTACTAGAGGTGAAGAGCACAGTTGTCCAAAACAGTACCTGAGATGCTAAACTATGCATCCTATGAATATTAATAAGACTATAACCATCAATATTATACAAATAATCAGGATCACCATCTACCTTCTTCCCGGCAAAGGATTTGATTTTGTCCCACGGACTTTGTCTGTTAAAGAAGAGAGAAAACATACTTGGTTCCCAGCGAACTGGAATTAAATCAATATTAAAAAGACAGGACAATCCATTGTGTTCTTTCTCCAAAGCATCTTTCGCTTTCCATGCGTATTCATTAAGTGCGGTAGCAAGTACCAGTGGCACTTCTCCCACGGTGGGGAGTTTAACTAATACTGGTTGTCCAGGATAATGGGATGGTTTTACAGGGTGATAAGGACCTTCAGGGGCAGGTAGGATTGTTGGAGGTGCGGGGCAGAAAGCCGTGATTTTCGGGCTCCCGAATTTTCCCCATCAGCTATTCACTAAACTGAGGGCCTCCCGTACCCGTCCTGCCCATCCTGAATTTCGTGGTTTGAGAAACCTTTTAAGTAGACCATTGGTTCTCTCTCCTATCCTGTTTGCTTGGGGGTAGTAAGGAGTGTGAAAAAACCACTTGATTCCTTCCTCTGCGGCCCAGTCTTGGACTACTTTTGCGGTAAAGTGTGAGCCATTATCTGACTGGATGGATGTAGGTTTTGGGAAGGAGCAAAACCATCCTTTTAGGGCTTGAACTGTGTTTTCTCCTGTTGCATGGGCGAATGCTTCTGCTTGCACAAGCCTGGATACCACTTTGACTCCCCCTAACATGTATTGTTTTCCCTTGGATTTACGGAAGGGGCCAATATAGTCTACTTGCCAAGTTTCCCACAGTCCCTTCCCGCTTCTAATGTGTAAGGGAAGGTGGTCTAAGGGGTGTTTGTCAAGTCGATTACGACATAGGTTGCACGCAGAAATACAAGTGCGACAACTTTCTTTGGTAACAGGCCAGCCTTGAGCACAGTAGAGATCTTTGCTTCCTGTATGCCCTCTTTTAATATGTAGCCATTCTAACAGTTATTCTCAATTTTCCATTATATGTTCATTTTGTAGGGGAGCTAAACGAGATGATTCATCTGCTTCACTGTTCCACTGACTAGTTGGATTACTTTCGTGTTGATGGGAAGCTACCCAGGCTATGGCAAAATTTCCTTGTTTGACAATTTGTAGGATATCTTGCCATTTTTCCTTTTGCCGTACGGGCACCTGATTTACTTCCCACCCATTTTGCTCCCAGAAAGAAAGCCATTCAGTGCACCCCTGAAAGGTGGCATAAGAGTCAGTATGGATGTAGACAGGAGAAGAAGGTTGAGCTTCAGGAGAAGAAGATTGAGCTTCATGTTGGAATATGCTCCAGACTGCAGCTAATTCTCCTGCTTGTGCACTGTCTTCTCCTTCCGTTATGATTTTTTCTTCAGTTTGGATCTGTAAGGCCACTGCCCGATATTTCCACACCTTCCCTTCACGTTTAGCTGAGGCATCAGTGAACCAACCCTTTTCTAGTTGTTCGGAAAATGGAGGGGCAACTCGTGTAACTGGAGATGGAGGATCATTTTTATGATTTGGGGGAAATTCTTTGTGTATAGTTAGTTTTTTAGGTGTGCCCTCTGATACCTGGAAGATGGTACAATAATGTTCAATCTGTGCATACCACTTCTGTATGCATGCTGCACCACCCCGTCAGGGGGTGGGGTTCCAGCCAAAATAGGTTTTATTATCTTAAAGGGGCCTCGGAGTATAATTGGCTGTTGGCGGATGGTATGTTCCGCTTCCCGCAATGCTTGACTCACTACAAGCAGTCCCTTTTCCCATACTGTATAATGTTTTTCTGCATCCTTAAAACTTCATGAATAAAATCCAGTAGGTCTTGGGGGTTCTTCTGGCCCCTTTTGCCAAAGGTGGACTGATAGTCCTGAGTGAACAAATCCCCATTCAACCTGAATTGGATCAGCGGGGTGAATAGGGCCTAAGGCTTGATAGTTAGAGGCTTCAAATATTAACAATTGTGGGGCTTCTTCATGGACAGGGGTCCAATCCCAAGAAACACCTTTTCACAATAAAATATACAATGGCCTAGCTATTAAGAAAAATCAGGAATGTGCTTTCGCTAGAAAATCAGCTTCCCTAGCACTTGCTGCAATTCTTGTTTCGAAGTAGGTATTCGTATTTGGTCTAAAGTTATCAAAGTTTTGCCAGGAATACACACGGCTCTTGCTTTCCACCAGATCCTTAAGAATTTTACCTCAGCGGCAGAAGAGTGTACCTTTTCCGGTGGAATCTGCAGACCTGGCCCTTCTAGGTGTTTCATGATTGTGGCCTGTGCTTTGCCTACCGACTCTGCTTGCTTCCCCCTCCATGAACACACCATCTGTATACTGATGGATTTTAACCTCCTTTTCTGGAAGAATTAGTTCTAATTCCCGTGCTAAGGCACGGTGCGCTAGAGCGGGGGAGTGTTTCAATCCTCGGGGTAATCTAGTAAATGTAAACTCTTGTCCTTCCCAAGTAAAAGCAAAATGGGCTTGATCTTTGGGTTGGAGGGGGACCACGAAAAACATCTCCTTAACATCAGTAGCTGCCAAAATTAAATGAGCTTATTCTTGAATGGTACTAATGAGTTTGGTGGTGTTAGGCACAGCAGCAGTTAACGGTCCTGTATTAGCATTTAATCGATGATAATCAGTCGTCAGTCACCATTTTCTGTTTGGTTTTCGCACTGGCCAAACTGCGGAGTTATAAGGTGAGTGGGTGGGAATTGCAATTCCTTGTTCCCACAGTTCTGCCAGTACGGGTGCTATGCCTTCCCTGGCTCCTGCAGGCAAAGAATATGGTTTTATATTGGTTAATTTAGAGGGAGGAAGAGGAGGGCCGGGGACCAGGAATCTCTGATTTAACTTAGCTATTCCAAATGTCCAGGCACCTCCTGGTGTCTGTCCATTGACGTCCTTTCAAAATGTCTGTTCCTAACAAGTTTGATGGAAATTCCCCCATTACCATCTGCACACTGATTGAATTATCATCTCCGGGGAGTCTCAGAGAGGTTTGCACTAAAGTTTTGACCGTAACATTTCCAAATGCATCTGATACCATTAAGGGTGTTTTGGAGGGTTTAATCCCGCATTGTTGGGCATCATTTTCGTATAGCAGAAATTTGAGCTCCTACATCTATTAAGAAGGGAACAGGTATTTGTTTTGGTCCTACAACACAGAACAAAACCAAATCACCTCGCGGGGTAAGAGCGAGCTGCCTAATATGCATCCACCCTTCGCCTGTCCGCCCGCTAGAGACAGGTGAAGGAACTAGTTTCCCTCCTTCTAAGAGGAGGGCTCGGGAAGCTTTTCCAACACCGTGACGGGGGCGGAGGGTACCTTTTCGTCGTCCATGGTGGTGGGTTGTGTTACCCGTTCTTTACCATTGGAAGTCATTTTGTTTTTTTCTGGCCATTCTAATATAAACTTTTCTAAGTGTTCTGTAGGGACCCCACCCATGTACTTCAAAGCTATTCCTTTTTGTCTTCCTATTATCCACAACGCTTTCCTCCTGGACATCCCATCCTCTTTCGGTTTATCTGGATTCGCTGTTTTTACTGGAGAGGATTTTGCCTCTGTCCACCTTATATTTTTGGGTTTGGTTTTAATTGGACCATACTTCTGCCCATAATTAACTCCTGAGCTACCTCCCCCCAGGTCCATATTTTTTGCGCTGGAGTATGGTGATCTGGGATCAGCACTCCTGTTAAAGCCGCTGTCACCCAGGTGCTTGGCGGGGTATTGGTAATGGTATTTTGCAATTGGATCCCTAAAGGTTTTAACGAATTGGGTAAGCCTTGAGTAAGGGGAGTCATTCTTTCAGGATTGACCGGTATCATCATTGGGGATTCTTGCTTTAATTTTAATTCTCGGTTATACATCATCTGTAAGCACGCTGCTTTTTGTGTGTTTTCTGCTAGTTGATCCACTGACCCTGTAAGTGCGAGAGGATCTCCCCATTCTGATGGGTTTAGACCTCCAGCGCAATAAGCTGCTCGCTATGTGAGTGACCATGGGGCTCTATGATCACTGGTGACTAGAAATACTCCAGGTCCCCAATATCCTTCAGCCTCCCTTACACTTAACATTATTTGGTCTCCACCCATTAACAACACTCTCCAAACACACTCTGCCTCAGATTCTCTTGGATTACATGAATAATCTTTTTTTAGTTTAGCTAATTCGGTTGCCGTATAAGGTACTTCCTTGGTTAACATTTTAGGGGTATAATCTTTGTCATTGTCATAAGCATATTCTACTTTAATGGTCTTAAAGACTGTGTAGGTTGCTGCAGTGAGCTATGTGGGGTTTTAACTTCCTCTGACTCCCTGGTAGGGTGCAAACATTTGCTTGTATGGTAACCATCAGGGCAGGAAAGAGCTTCCTGTTGAGTTTTCTTTTGTCAGGTTTTCTACTAAGGCTTCCTGTGAACACCTCACAGAATCACAGAATCACAGAATGGTGGGGGTTGGAAGGGACCTCTGTGGGTCATCTAGTCCAACCCTCCTGCCGAAGCAGGGTCGCCTACAGCAGGCTGCACAGGACCTTGTCCAGGCAGGTCTTGGATATCTCCAGAGAAGAAGACTCCACAACCTCCCTGGGCAGCCTGGTCCAGGGCTCTGTCACCTTCAGAGTGAAGTTCTTCCTCATGTTCAGACGGAACTTCCTGTGCCTCAGTTTGTGCCCATTGTCCCTTGTCCTGTCGCTGGGCTCCACTGAAAAGAGTTTGGCCCCATCCTCCTGACCCCCACCCTTCAGATATTTATAAGCATTTATAAGGTCCCCTCGCAGCCTTCTCTTCTTCAGGCTGAACAAGCCCAGCTCCCTCAGCCTCTCCTCGTAGGAGAGATGTTCCAGTCCCCTCACCATCCTCGTAGCCCTCCACTGGACTCTCTCCAGTAGCTCCTCATCTTTCTTGAACTGGGGAGCCCAGAACTGGACACAGTACTCCAGATGGGGCCTCACTAGGGCAGAGTAGAGGGGGAGGAGAACCTCCCTCGACCTGCTGGCCACACTCTTCTTAATGCACCCCAGGATCCCATTGGCCTTCTTGGCAGCCAGGGCATACTGCTGGCTCATGGTTAACCTGTCACCCACCAGGACACCCAGGTCCCTCTCCACAGAGCTGCTCTCCAGCAGGTCCACCCCGAGGCAGCACAGCCTTTCGGTGTATCCACCACTCCTCCCAGTTTTGTGTCATCAGCAAACTTGCTGAGTGTACGCTTTGTCTCTGCATCCAGGTCATTGATGAGTAAGTTGAACAAGACTGAATAAGACACAATATCTTCTTGTTCCTTTCCTGACTTTTCTTGTAAGGCCTTAACCTGTTCCTTCAACCCTTTATTATCCTGTTCTAAGCTTGCTGTCTGCCCCTGTAACAACCACACTGAAGCTTGCTCCTGTTTATCCTACTCTCTGGCCTCTACTAAGCTCGCACCCGACACAGCACATATCATAGCTTTACCTTTCTTTAGCTTCCAACTGCAATGCCTCAATTCACTCTACAAGCTTTCCTAGATAACACCAATTAGTTTGAGCCCACTTGTCCCCTGATGAGGAGTGACATGCCTTGAATTTCCTCAATAACTCATATAGTACTTCCCTGCCTGCCATCGCCGTAGCTGTTCCTGTTTAAGCTACTGGTACCTTCCAAAGCTCAAGGATCTTGTCCATGACGCCAATTTAAAAATGTCAGGTTTCGCTTAAGATTTTTACTAACACAAAGTTTCAGTAGTCGCCTGGCCCTTGGCCCCTGGTGGCAACTCAAAAATTAACACAAGGCAGTCAGCCCCTCCCGGAGCCCGCCTATGGCTCACACAATGCCGTCAGCCCCTCCCGGAGCCCGCCTATGGCTCACACAATGCCGTCAGCCCCTCCCGGAGCCCGCCTATGGCTCACACAATGCCATCAGCCCCTCCCAGGGCTCGCCTATGGTTTAACACAATGCCGTCAGCCCCTCCTGGAGCCCGCCTGTAGTTCAACACAACGCAGTCAGCCCCTCCTAGGGCACGCCTATAGTTTAGATGGGGTGCTCTACCTGCCTGCGGACAGAGTACTCCTCCTAAATCCCCAACTGATTAAAATAGATTCACGATCCTTGAGTTTGGACACAGCACAATCGAGGCACGGTAACGGTAAACCAAACTCCCGATTTTATTTATTACAGCTCTGGAGGTAATAGTCTAGCATAAGGAGTATGGTGGAGAGGAAGAAAGAAGGAAGGAAACAAAGAAGAGGAGAGAGAAAATAAAATAGTACTGGGAAAGGAGAAAAGAAGAATAGTCACCGCCCTGGATCCCGCAGCATCCTGTGGGTCCTCCGCTGATCATCCTCAGCAGTCGGTGGTGGGCGCGCGCACGCAGTCTCTAAGATCGTCCTTTTATACCCATCTGTTTGCGCCAGTCATTTTGCACCAGTCATGCAAGGTGGGATCTTTCGGTTGCTCCTGGTGAGCCTCTTCCCCTTAGAGTTTGTGACAGTTCTTGTCTGGTCAGTGGTTCTTCTGTTGCTAACCAGCAGTGACCAGTTGAGCTGCAGGTGTGGGAAGCCTTCCCCTGTAGCTAGGGGAGACTTGAGATGGCGGCAAATTTTCTGAGACATCACAAAAGTGGCGGAACTGAGTCCCACAATCCAACTTTCAATTATAAACTGGAACCAAGTAACAAAAAAAGAAACTCGACACAACTTTCTGAATGCCAAAAAGGGCTTATGCAAAACAGTGCACATTTATTCGAGGTATCGTATCCATGAAAACAAAACAAAACAAACCCAACTATCTACATTTAAAAAGAATTTTTACTTAGCAAGGCCAAGGAAGTTAGGTGGCACATACAGAGTAAACAGATGTAAACAGTATAAAAATACAGAATGTTAATTAATACCAACCAACCCAAAACTTTGGTTATGAAAACTGAAATAACCCAGTATATTGAAGCAAAATAAACCAGAGGCATGCAAAATATTAATTAAAATACACTCCTCCATGTGGCTAAGTGAAAGTCACAAGCTAGTGAGATGGATTTAGAAATGCAGCTTTCCTTCTTTATTTATTTTCCTTAGATTGATTGTCATTCAATTTCCCACAAAAGTGGAATGGATGACAAAAAGCTTTCAGCCTTCTTCAGCCCACTGGTAACTGAATATTTGAAGACTCCAAACAGGTGTTGCAAAGGACGTTTAGGCAATTGTGTTTTTACAATATAGTGTGATATACAACCTTGCTCAAATGCTATAAGCAAATGGTGCATGATCTGTTACCATGCTGGAAGGCAAAAGCTTGGAGAACAGTCAAGGTGCTCCAGATGGAATGGAAAGGTTTTTGAGTTTCTCCTGAAAAAAGCAGTGACAAACTCCATGATAAATCGGGTAAGCCACTTAACATTTTATTTGGAACACAGAATATTTTGGCAACCAAGGCAACCAAGACATATTAGAGGAATCTGAAGAGTGACCTGCCGTGCATGTGTTTTTCAGAAAAATCAAGTTTCATTTCAGCTAAGCATCAGGAGCCTAAACAGCACAAGGCTTTTCACATCGAAGCAACTGTACTGAAGCTATCCGTCTTAGATGCACCTACAGGTCTTTCTTGTCTTCTGCTTCATTGAAAGTGCCCTGAAGAGAGACAGATTAAAAATAATTTATGTTTGGCAAGATCAGAAACCCTTGACTCCAGATGGCACATTTTGCCCCCTTGCAGCCATACCCAATTTGTTCACTATACACCCTTCAAAGTTGTAGTCCCATCAATACCACCCCACATAGCAGGTGCGCTTCTGATCCTAGCACAGCACCTGCCATGCAGCCGCCTTCTCCTCCCTGCTCACGTTACAGCTGAACCGTGCAGCAAACTCGGCAGAAAATGTTTTCTGCTACCAACTGATTTATCCTTAGGAGCTGCATCTACTGTGTGGTCAGTACCTTCTGTTCTTTCCATTCAGAGGTAAACACTGAAAACTGTAAGGATGTGTGTTCTAGACCACAAGACTGTTAGAAATGCAGCAGGACTACTACGGCTCGTTGCACAGGGAAGCACAACAAAGATAGGACATGCACGGTGGTCTTAACTCAAATACAGACATCAGTTGAGCAATCTCTGTAAGAGTACAGAGTGAGGCTGGGAATCAGTAAGCGGCTTCACAGACCGCAGGAAAAAGATTATAACCAGCTCAAATTTGCCTTTTTTTATTTTATTAACATACAACCAACAAACAGCTCTTCTTGAAAAGCAGGTCATCATAATTTTAATCACTTACTTTCTTCCAAGACCATTACTTTTAAACAGGCTAACTCATTTTTATTGAATTCTGGTTGAATTCTGAAGCAGACGTTAGGCATGGAAGATACAAACACCTGTCAGACAACTTAAAGAACGAGCTCCCAGTTCTACCAGAAACAATTACTGTACTGGGTATTATAGCCATGCGTATATGCATACCAAATCAAACTGCTAATTCAGCTTTTGCTTGCTGTGTTTCTTTTTTTATTACTTTGTTCTTCAGTGTGGATTTTTATAGTAGCCTGTTTTTAGCCTAGGCTGTTTGTTGGGTTTTCGTTGTTTTTTTCTGTTGTTCTTGCTAATCAACAGCGTTGCAACATTTATAATCCAGTCTTGCAAAGGCATGTTTAAAGAGCAAACAAAATAAAATTACTCTTCTAAATGATGTATACACCACACACACTACTCTGTCATTTTCTTACAAGACTTCTGTTTGATCATCACATGCAAAACTATTTGAATCTTATTTCCCAAGTGACAGCAAAATCGAGTCTAATGATGACCTGAGCTTTATCACCTGAAGTGCAAAAAAGAAAATGTTAATAGCTTTGCTGTCCAGTCCTTCAAAAACAGAATTGTACTATTTTGGTGAAGTTTAAGAGAGTGCTGCCCACTGTAACTTCATGCTATACTAAAGACTTTGGTCAATTCTCTGGCATAATAAATACCAAGCAAGCAGAATTTTGCCGGTACAATTTCAGAACATTGTGCTCATATAGTGATCCACAGCCACCTACCTGAAGCCGTTCATATTCTTTCATCAGATGATCATACTCTTTTTTAAGGCCTTCAGACTGCTTTTTAACTGCAGTCACTTCCTCATTTGCCTTGTGCAGAGCTGTAAAACATGAGAATTAGTGTTTTAATTCTTACTTGTATTCCTGCAGTTCCTCAGAGCCCTACTTATGTATTGGGGCTCTACTGCACTAGACAGTCCTTCCTATAAAAAAAGTTTAAATTTAAAAGACAGCATCACAGATGGACACAGGGAGAGATGTGCAGGACAAGGAGGGGAGGGAGAATGACTTGTGTTCAGGAACAGCAGCATGCAGCAGGAAGGGGCTGTACAAGACCAATAAATTCTTGACAGAAGTGACAAATCAGTGATGAATACAGTGTTCTGTCACATTGCAGAAGACAACTCTAGAAAAAGAAAACTCTACAACCCCACACTCAAAATTGTCAGCCCTCTTAAAACAAAGAGGGAACTTCAGCACTGGGCAAGATCTTAGCAAAGCAACAGAGGTCATCTAGAAAATGTGGGAGAAAAGAGATATAATACATTACTACAGGAGCATAGACCTCCTTTTTTCACCCTGTTATATATTTCATCATGAAGGAGCTAATTCATCAGAAGCATCACTTTATGGATGAGAAAGCAGAAATGGTGGTGGTAGGACAGACAACAGTGAATGGCTTTTTAACATGAGAAAAAGTAATTATTACTCTACTTACAATCTCAATAGCAATAAACTGAGAGCATGTGTCTACTGCAGTACGAAACAGCCCAGGACTCCATGGAGGCTAACTTACAGTGCAGGGTAAGTCAGCATAAAGTTTCGTAAAGCCATTACTCCTACGCTTTTATGTAAGCATTCAAGTAAGGTCATTTAGACATTTTTATATTCCTCTGCTATAGCTATCTCAGGTATCTTTATACTTCTCTGCTGTAGCAGCACAGACATTCCCTAAAACTTGATTTATTCATGGTAAAACCGAGAAATGTTGTTAATGACCTATAAGGCTGCCTCACACAGCCGTATTTAAAAAGCCTAACCTTGATGGTACAAATAAAAGAAATAACTGCAATTTTCCTTGTTCCAAAAATGTGGAACTATTCTTCGACCATGAGCTCCCCTAGACAGACTGTTCTTTCCCAGAGACCTCTAAGACACCCAAGAATTGCAGCACCTCTGTAAGAGCCTGTTCTCAAAAGGTGAGGAGCTAGATGTGGTTTTTGTTAAACACCTAGCTACAAGCACTCCGGTGGGAACTATGGTTCACTTTGGGAGCTAGTTCCTAAAACATCAGGACACAAGAGATTTGACCACTCTCAAACACGCAAAAAGGAAGACCCTCCCCCAGCATTTCTGGTACTTCAATTAATTTGAATGTACAGATTCAAAATCGTTCTCATTTTAAAAATCTGCAAGTGGTTTTCCAGCAATAGGACTTCTATGTAGCCTGAAATTCTGGTCTACTGAAGTTAGTTACACTTACATCTATTGATTCCAACATGGTCAAAAATTCATCCCACCTCTTTACATCCTTTCTTTCATTTCCATACTTTTGCACAGCTATCTTTCATCCTTTAATGCATTCTTGACAGCATCAATATAAAAACCGTTTTCTAAAGGTTTTGGTATTTGGAATAACCATGATTTTCACACATCCGACAAGCCAAACCCCACTGCATTTACTTTCTCTCTCTGATCTTGCTGCGGTTTAAAATATTCAACAGTAAAATTTGGAAATCATTCTAAAATAAACTTGTGACAATTTGATAAGCTTCTGATTTTTAAGACGTAGACAAAAAACAAATGCCATTTCACCTCTTCAAGAATCTGCTAATTAGAAAGCTAAATTTTGCCTTTGTTTAAAAGTTCTTGTACACAGTTATAGTGAAAATTAACAATATCTCATTTCTGAAGAAGTCGTAACTCCATGTTATTGATCAAATACTATTTAGCTGTTTACAAGCAGCAGCACAGTACTTCAGTTGCAACTAAAAGCTACTTTATCTTTAAAACATGAACAAAATATCTAGAAGTACCTGCAAACCAAGAAAGCAAACAAACCGCTGCATTGTTTCAATGTTTTGACCAAAACAGATGTATGACAGGAATATCTCACCTAACCCTCGAAAAATAAAAAGCAAAGGACAGATTGTCCTTTCCACCTGTGTTGGCTACAGACAAAAAACAAAAACAAAAAAAACCCCCACCACCACAACATGAAGAAACCCAAAAGCCAAACCCAGACTCATTGCTGTTGGGGCCACACAACCTTTGACAACATGAATTCCACAGTCCGCCAGCTTCTCTGGATGTCTTCTTGTCAAACAACGGAAACTGTCCATACATCACTGCTCAACCATTTTGCCACTGCATGAGCACTGCGGTGCAACCAAGTCAATTGTACAGGTGTACTGTTTGTCACATGGATTGTATCACACAAACACTGATCCAGCAGAAAACAGAAGATCCTTTGTATGCACAATACAGTCAGTTATTATTTCTGGCTTCCATCTGGCCTGTTACTTTGCCTCAGAGGAGACAGAACAGCTGGACTAGCAACTAGCAAAACCCAGAAGCTGACTGTTCCTATCAAGTAAATGCATGAACATTTACTCAGGCAGGAGGTGAGAACACCGCTTCTACATGAATGCATCTAAAGAGAGGAATAGTCAGTAAGTCCCAAAACTGGAATCCAGCCTCAATACTGTGAGAGGTGGGCCATCCTTTTTAATTCCTTCCCCTTTCCTTCTAAGAAAAATCTTAGGGCAGTATACAAACAGACAAGTTTTATGTAAAACGTTATCCCTTTATACTTAATATGTGACTGGAGGTCCATAAACTAATGCAACATGTACAGTGTGGTAGGAGCAGACATCTTGTCCTCCCCTTACCACGTTCTCCGTATCCTGTTCCAGGATAGACTGTTCACTTCCAATTCCTCTAAAGCTGAGGCATGATGAGGAATAAAATCGCTCTGAAGAGGTTACCACAGTACCTGTTACTACTGAAGAGGTTACCCAGTAGCTGTAGCACTTACATTTTCTTCTCATTTCAACAAGGATGGAGAAACAAACAGTAAAACAAAAACAAACAGCAACCAAAGCAAGGAATGATTCTTCGGGCATTTCACTGCACAACTACTAGTCCCGGTCTGACTAAATCACTTGAGTTACAGTGCTTGCTACTAAGGAAACGATCTGGAACTTAAATTAGCATTGCTCACAATACAAGTCTAAAACTCAAATGATTTGGACTAGTTCAAGACTAAGAAAGATCCCTCTCTTTTAAGAGTCCTCAAGTTGAGAAAAAGCTACTCACATTTAAGAGTTTAGGCACTGACGGGTCAAGAGATTTGCCAATAAACACGTTGTAAAGCTGGGAACACAACTCCAGTCAAGTAATTCCATACTAATTCTTAATTCTCTCCTTAGGATGTAACGGTCAGGTAAAGTTTAAAACAAGAAAGCAGGACCAAAAAATTACACAGAAATTTGCTCCAAGTACCTTTTGCAACCTCAGATGAAATTTTGTTACAAAAGGGATGTTACAGCATCTTCAGATGGCATAAATGGCCTTGCTGTACGCAGCGCCATCCCTTCAAATCAACAGATACGAATATCGACTCTTGTTACATGTGACATCGTGCAATGACTCCCACCAAGGTGATGATCTCACAGTTAAAAAGGTTAAGTAAGATGGACTTTGTCTCTAAACATCTCTCTGCCATCGGCTAAATAACATGAGACTGTGGCCAATTCTTTTAACTTGTATCTCCTATTCCCAGCTTACAAAAGAAAGCTGATAGTTTGGGATATGTGTATGTGTGGGGGGGTTTATCTGTTTGTTTATAAAAAGTGGAGTCCTTCAGTGGAGCTCAACACAAACATAGTTTTCATACACAGCACGCGCCTGCCTGGCAACACAAAGGCCGAGCTGAACTGTCACTGGCAGCAAGAGTTCTATGAAACATATTCACAATGTCTGTATTATAACACCTAATAATCTTAGTATTTAAGTGATAGCTGTACACCTGCACATGCATACTTTCTAGAATAGCCAACAACTAAAAACTATTTCAAAACCAGCCCTGCGCATGACTTGTTGCTCTCAACTCCTGTCTCCTATAGCACTATGCAACCATGAAACAAAAAGCACTCGTGACACATTCTGTACACAAACCAAACCTCATTAAAGGATGTATCAAAGTTTCACAAGAATTTCCTCCTGCCCCACTGTATGCCTACGACAACAATATACATAAATAGAGAGTGTTTTCAGAAAAAGTTTAACTAAAGTTCAAAAGCACCTAAATGACTTCGGTGAGTCAGTACACATTTCACCAAGTAAAATCCTAATGGCAGAGACACAAAGCAGTCTTTGGGTCTTGTCTCCACGTGGCACTGCAGACTCAGCTCAAAGGTGCAGTAAGGTCATAGCTCAGTAACTCAACACAGATGCTGGTGACCACAACGCCCGTTATGCTCCATCAGATGCAGGTAGAAGCTTTAGGTGCATGTCATTTGCCATGAAATGTTGTTAGAAGAGCAAGGGGTCAACGAGCTGGACAGAAGTCTGCCACCAGTGTGTTCTGCTGCAAAACTTGATCAATAGTAATTCAGAGAATGGTTTGGATTGGAAGGGACCTTACAGATCACCTAGTTCCAACGCCCATGCTATGGGCAGGGACACCTTCCACTACAGCAGGTTCCTCAAAGCCCCATCCAGCCTGGCCTTGAACACTGCCAGGGAGGGGACAGCCACAGCTTCTCTGGGCAACCCATGCCAGGGCCTCACCATCCTCAGAGTGAAGAATTTCTTCCTTATGTCTAATCTAAACTAACCTTCTTTCAGCATGAAGCCATTACCACTTGTCCTATCACTACAGCCCTTTGTAAAAAGTCCCTCTCCAGCTTTCTTGCAGGCCCCCTTCATGTACTGGAAGGCCGCTGTAAGGTCTCCCTGCGGCCTTCTCTTCTCCAGGCTGAACAGCCCCAAGTCTCTCAGCCTTTCCTCTTAGAAGAGGTGTTCCAGCCCTCTGATCATTCTTCTGGCCCTCCTCTGGACCTGCTCCAACAGGTCCATGTCTTTCCTGTGCTGAGGGCTCCAGAACTAGATGGAGGACTCCAGGTGGGGTCTCAACATAGCGGAATAGATGGGCAGAATCCCCTCCCTCGACCTGCAGGCCACGCTGCTTTTGATGCAGTCCAGTAAAATTTTGTTGTGTAAATGAAGCTGTAGCCTTCACCATACACTAGGACAGTGTCACCAAAAACATGACCCAAGATAGAGGGTGGACTAGCACAGCATTGCAGAAGTCTTCTTTCTGCTCAGAAGGTCCCATAATAACAAATGGACATTTCACACATCAGTGTGGGATCTGTGAGTGAGAAAAGAAAGTTAACACACCAAAAGTCCCCCTCCTGCCCCCAGCCCAAGGATCCCTGTGAGTACAGCTGCTTTATGAAACTTCTCTCATACTCTGACATCCTCTCCAGTTGCAGATAGTTTGTTTTCTTGTAGCTTTTTTGATAATTTTCAAAACTATCAAAATGAAATAGTATCATAGCATCTCTTCTTTCCCCATAAAATTCCTACAGGTCTGAGACCACCAGCCATACTGAGAGCCTTCAAATTATCTGAATCAACATTTTGTCAGAAATTGCTTCTCCTGCTACACATTAGACATATTCTCACATCTGCACTGGGTGCTCCTAGGAGTATGTATATTTATTTATAGGTATTAGTCAGACATTTTTTATAATATATAAGCGTATCAATAAAACACCATCTCGGAACATTTATAAATAGTCATGTTATTACACGTCCATTGATTTAGGCTCTGAAAGTGCTAGCCCCACAGCTGGGTGCCTACAAAGCCCCCAGTATGTGGGTCTGAGATAAGGTAGTGAAGAACTAGCCCCCTTTCCTTCACTTCCACAATAAAGCGAAAAAGGGCATCAAGGGGGGATAGTAAAGTCAAGTCTGAAAAGAAAACAAATTTGACTGAAATCTTTGTCACTCGTTTCCAACCTTCACCCAGATTTTAGTAATTTCACTACTTGGTCTCTTTGTCTTGTATTTGCATCTTCCTCCCCACCTGCTCAGAGCATAGTAGGTGGCAAAATGCCTTCTTAACTTAGGATTTCACTTGCAGTTAAGTGGAAAAAAATACAAGGTAGACTGCGTTTCCTGTAAAAGATAGGAAGCTGAAGAACTAGAGATGACTCTTCTGAAGGTCTGCAATAATCACTGTCTACACTATAATTTCAGTCAGAATTTCAGAAAGATGTGACATAGAGTATTTTCTCTGCCAGAAGTTGTAAAAATTGGATCAAAACCTTACACAAAATTTGGATCTCCTGTGAAGTCACAGCACTAAACTGCATTATTTAAACACAAAGATGACTTACATTTAGGAAGCAGACTTCCATTTAGGACTCCTCTTGGGTGCCACTCTATTGAGGTAACCCACCTTTCAACACGTGGACTACTGAACACTAATTTATCACCCTATCACTATGCATAAGTAGCTTAACAAATGTACCAGACCAGAGCAATGCATATTTGAAACTGCTCTGTAAAAAAGATTATACCTGTTTTTTTCATCTGAGTAGCAAAAAACCACCCATGCCCCAACTGAAGAAAAACAAAATTCGAATTTATTACTCTTACTGACACTATAGCTGAAAAACAAACAAATAAAAAGAACCCCCCCAAAATCCAAACCAGTAAAGTTTTCCTTTTTATACTAGTTTTGCCTTGTTTCATTACTAGGTGATACCTCACACACTCTTCACTCCCTTCCCCCACCCCCAAATCCCCCACCCCCAAATACCCCCAAAATTTGAGGGACTGCACTTTGTGGACACAAAGGAAAGATTACTTTAGTCATGTGAGCCCACTGGCATGAAAAAATTGTTAAGAAGAGGTAAAACAAGCTTTTCAATCTCAACTTCTGTGTAATGCATCGCTCACACTTAGCGAGCGTGAAACTCAACATTCACCTGCTCATTTGAACAAGTTTCACAAGAAAACAGTAAATTCAATTCACATTTAATCTGTAAGACTCCACAGAAAGCTGTGTCTACAAATGTAGTTATTATAAAATCTTTAAGTCTCTTTGCTATTTGCTCAAAATAACGTACAAGAAAACTTACTAAAAAAATAAGATACATCTTATTTTAACCATCTAGCTGACGATGGTAATTAACGTTTCTGTTTTGGCGATGAGGGGGGTGGCATCAGGGGAAGGGTTGTAAATATTTTCTATTCTTTCCTTGAAAAGACCCTCTCCGCCACTCTCCCCTTAAAAAAAGGCTCAAGCATGCTTTAATTTATACATCTTTTGGATGGACAACAGCCCACAAAGAGAATGCAGCTGAAGCAGCATGTGGTAAATCTATTTATTCCTTAGCTTTCTCTAGCATTCCTGACTGAAAAGCTCACATTATATTAGTGTTACATACCACCAGTTTAAATAAAACATGCATTTAAGTTTTTCACTGTTCCTGTCACTTCAAAGGCAGTTTTCCCCCCTTTCTTTAAGAAAAGAGCAGGAGGAGGGAAAACCCACGATCAAACCTGGCTGAGAATGTGAACTAATGAGACCCTCTATTTAAAGATTATTGTTGCCTCAAGTCCCGCGGAAAACAGCTGTTTTCTATAGTTCTTGTTCATCTTCAGAGTGGACAATGAAAAATGATTCATGAAACATTTGTTGTTATCTTTACAGCTTTGTAGCACTTCCATGCAATATGAAAGCAGGGCTATGTTTTTATGACAACATGCTATCTGGTACCACGAAAATATGTATTTTGTTACAGTCTGAACATCTGACTAATGCTTACATGGTCACAAAGTGTTATCTTAAAAACACTAATTTCAGATGAGCTGGTGTTCATAAGCATCACACACCTTGACAGATCCCAGTCAGACAGAACCAAACAGGTAAAATCTGCTTCTATCTCAATTTGAGTTGCCAAGAAAGCCGATTTGACAACCTAAACCTTAAACACGGAAGCTGCTAAAAAAAGTATTATGTTACAAATTGCAAGGCAGGTTTCCTTGTAGACAAAAAAAGCTAACACTTCTGCTGCAGGAGATCTATATATTTAGAATACTAGTCAAGGACTTTTCGGCTATCTGACTGAAACCCTGCTTTGTAGAAAAAACTCAACCACACACATCTCCGTTTTATACAGGGAGAGTGGCTGATACGTAACATGAAAGATCAGTCTGATGCCTATAAGCAACCTGCAATTGATTCCATGTGCTGGTCATGTCATTAATGAAGATGAGTCAACATCACTTAAATGTATCAGTTCAATTTGTTAATAATTACAATTTAACTCAGGTGTTCAAATTACACCATACATATTTTCATAATCATCTTTTTCTTAATTGCAAAGAAGTCCTAACCAATACCTACCATTTGATGTCCTTTGTAGCTCCACTTTCAAATGTTCAACTTCCTTCTTCAACTTCTCATCAGTTGCTTCTGCCGATTCTTCCTTTTTACTGCTTCCTTTTTCACTCAAGGCCTATTAAAAACCACAGTTGCTACAGTTAATTTTATTTTCATTAGTCTGACATTAATGCCAAGCAACCAGAGAATGTCAGCCTTGATCTTGCAAAGTGACAGGTTTTATCAAATGTAAACAAGACACAGGCAGACACTCCGTTATTCTAGACAAAAACCTCCACCTCTAATTAAAAAAAAAAAAAAAACAACCCACCAAAAAAATGCCCAACGTTTTAAGTTGACAGTAATGGCATACTTGTAATAGTATGGGATTATGTCCTGTGCAAGAGTACTTTGTATCTCCACATCAAGCCCACAACTTCTATTTAGGTTATAAATGGCTTTTCCAGAAGACACACACTGGGATTGCAAGTGACAGAACACTGCCATGTTTATGTGCAACTTGTTCTAATAATTTATTTTAATCATGTAATACAACACAAATCTCTCCTTGTAGGTTTACAGCTACTTCTTCAATTTTCAGAACACCTCAAATACCCAGATCAGATTTCCACTGAAACTCAATTAAAAAAACCCAAAACAAAACAGGAAATTATTCAGGAAGAGCCCTGGAAGTACAAGACACAAGACCAGTACACTGCCTGTACTCTGAAAACGCTGGCACTGCCATACTTATGCATGCTCTTATCATTAAGGCAATTGCTATTGATGACAAAGTATCCTATGTTAAGGATCAGACCACATAATTCAGACTCTTTGCTCATATAGCCTCTGTTATCCAACCAAGCATCATCTCTGTTAAGAAAATAGCAACAGAAGTTGTAAATGCTTAATGTGAACAACTGAGATGAACTGCTGTTAGGTGAACTGGTGATAGCGGAGCTTACTGAGCACAGGTAGGAGCAGAAGGGAAAGATTACTTCGGGAAGAACGAAAAGAACTGTTTACAGACTGGTAAACAATCCAAAGAAAGGACTTGAAGAAAATTTTCCAGAAGTTATTTAAAAATAGAGCAGAGATTGCATTTGACTGCTGGCAACAGAAACATAGCCAATTTATTGTGAATTCGGCCACGGATCGCCTCCTTTACCTTGCGCTCACCTCCTTCTATTAATACACAAATAGTCACTTCTGTAAACTTTTATCTTAAGTCTTGTGCTCCACAGAACCTCTGAACAGGAGACAGTGCAGACCTAGCACACTAGAGTAAACTTAGAGTATTTATACTCACAGCCAGTGCCCTATGTGCAATTGCTCTTGCCTCTCTCTGATCGTGGAATGAAGCACGCTTGTAAATGAACACAAATGCAGGGGCCAAGCCACAGAGGAACCCAAGCTATAGTATCTCTATAAAGTTAAACCAATTCTTTGCATCTCCAGTGCAATGGAGATCCAGCCACAGCATGCTGGCTGTATCTGTAGCTACCACTGCTTTTGCAAACCATGCAGTCAAACACACAAATAGAAACAGACAGCAACACAGTTTCCAGTTTCTGGCTATTGCTTACAAGCAGCTAAGAGAATGTGTTGCTAAGAGATTGTGAAAGCAGAACAAGAAGGGGACTTTTGGACAAATACCAACGGGGGGGTGGGGGGGTGGCGGGAAGTACCAGCATGCAGTAAAGAGACAAATTCCACGGCTGAAGTAGGGATTCTGGATCATTTTGACAAAATACCAAATTCCAAAACCTTGGAATCATTTAATACTCGGGAAATACCTAACCCACACTGTAGTGATCCTTGTTTTACACCACCTCTCAAACAACTGGATTTTTTTTGCATCCCTTCTAGTACTTCTTGTTCAGAGTCTGTTCTTTTTTGTCTGAAGATTTATTACAAAAAAAATTACAGTGCTGGTAACCATAGACACTGCTCCAGACAAACTGGAAGGAAACCTGTACACACCTGCAGTGAATTTTGTTTTGGCAATGTGCTAGACTGAAGAATGCTGTAAAAGTCTTCACGCCCCGGATATCTGCACTCTAGCTTATGGTTCAGTCTCTTCCCAGAGAAGTCAAACTAACCAATTAGGAAAAAAAATTTCATACATTTATCTTTATTACCTTTGCTGACTTCCCTTCCTGCATACCACTGTATATTGAACCACAGCAGACAAAGGATAGCTTAATTTTCTCCATTCTTCTCATAAAAATCATGTATCTTTGGTCCATTGGTGGTTCTTTTACTAGGAAATTATCGGTAATATCCTCACTAATGCTATGGCAGTACATTACTGAGAAAGGAAACTTTTAGGAAATTAGCTGACCTGCCAGAAAAACAGATGCAAGAACACAAAACACAACAAATACAGAAGACCAATTTTAAAAGTCAGAAAAGACATTTCAGGACTGGAGCAAATCCTATTTGGAAGAAACAGCCAGCATAAGAACAGCTATATTGTAGGCTTTTCTGTACTGGACTGCTATAGCCCTGACCTGAACAGCCAACTATTCAGGATAAAAGCAATAAAACTAGTGTCTCTCTACTTTGCTACGATTAAAGGTATTTTAAGAATATATTACTACTTTGATGAAATTTGTAGTTGAAAGACAGAACTTCGTTTATATGGACTACTTCTATTTCCTTTGTTAATAAAATGCTGCTGAAATTTGGATCCAGTATTCTGAATTACGTATTGTGAGAACATCACTCTTCCTTTTATTACCAGTAGAAAAAACAAACAAACATTATGCAGTAGCAAACCATCCCCAGAGTATTTTGTACTAGCTACTTGCTGTATACGAATATATCTAAAAAAGTTCAAAGATACCTCCTGCAGCCTTTCATTCTCGGCCATGTATTTTTTGGCTGCTTCAGTAGCATTGTTTACTTGCGTTTCCAGAGCTGCATGAGATGCCATCCCTTTTGCCAACTGAGTAAGAAGGGTAACAGTACGTCTCAATACACTGGTGAAGAAACACAGTGAACAGCACAGTAATTCACAGCACAAATTAAAAAAAAGAAAACCAAACCCAAAATCAAACCAAAACAACCCCTTTTCTCTCTTTTTGCATTACATGTGAAAACAAAAACACAAGACAACTGTTTAAGCACCCGAAGCAAAACATCCAGGCTCAGCGATGACAAATAATAGCAAAACAAGAGACTGAAGAGATTTTCATCCATCAAAAATCTGATTTTCACCTGATGCAGAACCTCCGTCCTCCTAAAAGCCCACAGCCATTAAGGGGTCAGAGACCTGCTCACTTAAAGGCTGAAATATTCTACTAGTGTTTTAAATAGGATGGATCTCTGAATACAAGACCCAAGCAACATGTTATGGCAATGAATACAATGCAGAAAGAAAAATCAACACAACTTTATAAAAGGCTTTACAATAATAAAATTAGCAATGTGACCATATTAATCTTCAAAGTACTCTGTCAATATTGTATAAATCAGAACATGCACGACTGTTAGCACTCATATGGCACCTCAAATCTAAGCTTTGCAAATACCTCTCTTGATCTAGTGATTACCTCTTTGCATCACTATTTTCATTATCCATCTTGAAGTCCTTCAAAGCAGCATGCTACTGAATCAAGGAAAGGCCAAAGCAATGCTGAATTAACTTAATTCCTGTAATATAGCTATGCAGCTGCCCTTCAAAAGAAATTTGAAAATCCAGGTAATTGGCTTTTTCATAACTGTAAGCGTATTAATAGACCTTTTGGCTTTCAAGGTAAGCCCTCCTCCCTGCTTTTTCATTGAAAGCTGATTTTCTTACTTTTTTGGTTTTAATAAAGAAGTCAAGGTCCCCATGTCACTAGTTTTCCAAGGGTTAGCGTGTTTTACTATTGCTTATTAATTTATAGATACAGCAGTCAGGAGTCAGTAAAACACCGTTACTAAAACAGAATCACAGAATCACGTAGGTTGAGAAGGGCTTACAGAGGTCATCCTGCCCAAGCTCCTGCCCAGAGCAAGGACAGGCAGAGCAGACTGCTCAGAGGCTTGTCCAGTTGAATCCCCACCGCCTCCAATGATGGAGCTTCTATCATCTTTCAGGGTCCTTGTTCCAATGTTTGACTGCTCTTGAGAGTAGAAAAAGTACTTTTTACCACAAGTCAGAATTTCCCAGGTTCCTAGCCTGTTGCCTCGTCATTCCTATGTGGATCCACTGAGAAGAGCTGGCTTCATCTTCTCTACATCCTACCACTAGATAGATGCAGAAAGCAATAGGATCTCCCCTTCAGTATTTTCTGGCTGAATTCCAGCTCCCACATTCTCTCTCTCCTCATAGGTCACATGTTTCAGCCTCCAAGCTTTTCGGTACCCTGCTGCAGTACTCCAGTATTTTGGGGAGTCAAAACTGGACATGGCCCTGCAGCTGCAGAACCATGTGCCAGACAGAGGGGAATAACCACTTCTCTTGACCTGCTGGCTACATCCTTGCTATTACAGCTCAGTACATGATCGGCTGTCTACCAGGATCTTTTCTTCCTTGAAAGCCAAGTGCAAGTAGGATCCTGGGGGAGCAGCTTCCAACTCTAATGTAGGACACAATCCAGATATTCCTCTCTTGGAGCAGAGATCACAAACATATTTGTGCGTATTTACTTAACCTTTCTGAAGAAAGACAAAGAACATGATGCATTCCTATCACTATTGTGCAAGGCTAAAGCCACCTTCATTTTTTCCAAAGTTTTTCTGCTCAAGTTTTGTACAAATTTTTCCTTGATACTTCTTTATGTACGATGCTGCTCAATAAGCAGCTAAAATGGCCATATATCACTCCAAAGGGAAGAAGTTTGTCAGAAATGTCTGTGATTCCAGGCATCCCCTTGTTCTGTGTTCCTCTCACATATCTAGGCAATGTCAGGCAGCTCACTGAAGGAATTCAGGGCCAACATTCTTTGCCCAGTGTCACCATAAAAATGTAGAAATCGGAAATCATCTGACCAGCATGCCTGTTTCCATTCATTCACATTATCTGTGTCCAACTAGTTCATGTGCTCCTTGCCCAACTGAGAAGATCTGCAAGTTGTTGTGGCTACTGTGAAGATTCACAGGTAGTCTTAGCTGCTACTGCTGGGCAGTACAGAACTGTCCTTTCCATTACCCTGTTTTATTAGCTGTGTTTAAACATCCTGAGAAGGATATCACACTTAAGATCGTAATATCATAGTAGGCCAGTTGCCACAAAGTGCTTGATCTGAAATAATATCTGAAACTTTCCTCAGAAGCTGGAACATTATCCTACAGTTCCTAACTTCGAGCTTTAGATGAAGTGGTTCAAGTGAGACTCAAGCTTTGCTTCTTAACATAGCAGTATGCAATAATTGCAACATATTATTATATTTGCAATATAATTATATTATATTATGCAATAATTGTAACATATTATTTTAACAGTATTTTAGTTTGAGGTATTTTTATTCCAGTTTCCCATGTTCAAAACAAACAAAACACAGTGCATAAGTTTAAAGAAGGAAATGAGTATTCCCTGAAGAAACTTCTCCTGCAAAATACAGGTTGACTCAAACATTCACAATGTTTCTTTCCATGTGTTGCTCACATATTCTTCCAATCTTCAAACATTTGTAAGATATTATTTTCCTTGATTTTACTTGCCTCATAGCCAATCTGCTCACACTTAATTCTTTAATCTCTTGAAATTGGCCTTTCAATCTTTTTTATAGTTGCATTATTTTGTGCAATAGTTCCTGCAGGAAACACGCTATGTAGAAATCAGAAAAATGTTATACTTACAGCCAAAGAAATAAGGAAAAACCTGAGAGATAAAGGTTTCTTTGCGATCGGAAGAGTTTCATCTGAATATGATCAAAGACATTGGTATTGACATTTGCAGAGTTTTCATGCACATGAATGGACGAATACTTCCTAACTTCTCTAACAGCATCTGCAAACAAAAACAGTTTGTTATTATTCACATCTGCGGGTATGCACATATGATAAACCAGACATACTAATAGAAATATGTATTTGGACTTCTGCTCAGCAAGCAGGCACAGAACAAATAGTGACAACACTTATGTTATCTATACATTCTAAAGATAGGTCTTGATAAATCACTGAAGTGATGTAACACATTTCCAGAGATATGCCAAACCATTGCCCAAAACATGCTTGAACAGTCATTTCCAACACTTGCGCCCAGCCACCAGGGATCAGGCCAAAGCAACACATTCTACGAATGTTACCAGAGACCCTACAGACAGTGTCAAAATGTCCCTGCTGACAACTGAATTAAAATCCAGCCAGTGGACAAACAGTGAGAAAACAGAACGAGAAGGGAAAAAGAAGAAATTCCGTCTGAAGTATTTGCCTCAGACAGAATTCGTTAGGTAAGTACGTATTTTAGTAACGACAGAAATGTCTACTTTATTCTTGAATCACAGAGGGAAAAAATTATTTCTATAACATCCACCACAACAGTAAGACTGCAGGAACACAGTGTTGAAAACAAACAGAACAGAGGGACTAAGCTACACCTCAGCTTTCTTTCATCCATCTTTCAGCTTCCTTTCATCCATCATATACTCCTGATAGTTCTGCAGAAGGGCCAATACACTGCCAACACTTTTCAAAGGACAAAATAATTAATTAGGACTTCCATCCACATAAAAACAAAACCTAACCCAGTTAAGGGTTCATATTACAATCTGTAAACTTAAGGTCATCACACATACTTAAGGCCAATACAGCACCCAAAATCTCCTCCTGCACATCAACAAAAATACACATTTCATGAAACATCATCAGTTCTTGCAGAATATTTTGGCCATGTGTTATGAAATTGCTGCTGATATATCTACGTAGACAAAGTCAACTCCAAAGAAGAGCATGTGTCAATAACATCTCTTAGGACTCTCTCCTTTATATCCATAAGTTATTTAGGAGGAAAAAAAAAAAAAGATTTGAAGTGAAACTTCAAACAATGCAACAAAGACTAAGACCAAACAAAAGTCCATATCCCTGTGCTATAGAAGATTCTAGTCCTGCAGTAACCTATCATCTTATGCAACGTGGCAAGCATCTCATCACTGCTTTACTTTAGCCCAAATCTCTCTTTCTGGAAAATCAATGACTATCACCAACTCAAAAGCAATCTTCGGTCAAAGTTTTGGACGGGAGTTCAAGAAGAGTGAATGAAATCCATCAGTTCTCAATCTTAAGCCACTTACTGAAGGATCTACTTCCAAGGATAATACTAAAGATCATCTAAAATTAAAAAAAAAAAGTGTATTTGCATTTTCAGTATTTTTAATCATCAGGAATACAGTATTGCACTCCAGTCTGACTTTGTTATATACACAGTGCATCTGCAGGTTTCTCTCAACAGAGAATAAAACCAAGCATTTTTTCTTTGTATTTAAAGTAGTTCGGAATGAAATAGCTTCTTCACTCTAAGGCACTGGAAACACTGCACTCCTATCCATGGAGGAGAACTACCTCTACCACTGAAATGCATGAGAACTATTTCCTTCACTGAAATATGGGAGACGCTTACCGTACAATGCAGTCAGGACAGAACATTAAATGAAATCAGTCAGGACTGTGGTCATCATTCAAGCTCCAGTTTCCCTAAAGCTTTACTCCTACTTGACAGACCTTAGGATCTACTCATCACAAATGCAGCCAACAGCTGTTTCATATCTGAGCTGAGCAAAAGTACTCAAATAGCCCACTGCTTTGGCATATTCTTCTGGTCTTCTATTTCAACAGCAACCAAGAGAAAGAGTGCCATCTACTGCAGACTGAGCAGCTCAGCCAAAATCTGGTATCAAACATTTCAACTTCATTTACTTGTGTGAGAAAGTGAAACCAAGCAGCAGCCTAGACCAAACTCCATTTTTCCTCCTCATTCACTACTATATTACTATTGCATTTGGATTCCCAACACGGACGCTGTATAAGCCCTCTTCTCTTCCATTCTGTCTTGGAACTTTCAAACAAATTAGCTGATTTACATTAGGCTTGAATCCTTTCAATTAATCTACTGCCATGAACTCCATATACCAGGTCTTTTTTCCCCATTTGTTAGGAAATTATTTAACACTTACCAAGAAACAAGACGATCAGCAAAACTATTATCGTAAGGAATATCTTGTTCCAAAAAACTGCCATTTTGCTCCATAGAGGAAACATAAAAATCTTCTGCCATCTGTAAAATAGCATTGTGTTATTCAACAATAATTAAACACTAAAAGAAGAGCATAATAATCTCACAGAAGAGAGCCTTGTTGTTGATATGAGACTTACGCAAGGTCTCTAAACAGCTGCTTTAATTGCAACATAATTTAGGTATATGTAACTTCTCCAATAATCCAACTTGCTTGTCTGTTTTTTTGTTTCTTGTCAATACAGGCAAAAACAGTTTGTTCAGCTTGAAAACTTCTCACATGATAGCAGGTACTCTCTGGATGCATTTTATTTTAGCTTTTACCTTGGTTAGCATTATTTTGTGTTCGGTCCTGACTACAGTAAACTCAGGGATGGGGTAAAGACTGTAAAATCATTCCATCATTTTTATTTCTATCCACTTATACTCCTTATTGCCAAATAAAATAAAAACCCTCCACAAATTAAGATTGTCTCTATTAGCCTTCTTCAGAAGGCTTATCTTTCACATTGTAATTATGCAGACTCATCAAAGTACAAGGATTGTTATTACATTCTAACTTGCAAATGACAACAAAAGGCCAAGTCTCATGCTTTTATTTTGTTGAGTGTTAAAACCTGTTTCAAGAGCATAAACTTATTAGCTAAGAAAGCAACTTCAGAGGCCCAGTGGTGGTGAGTAGCATAATTTTTTTTTGTTTAAACAATCAATTGTCTATTCAGTATTACAGCATGGAGGGCTCTGCAAGAATTCACCCTTGCAGCACCAATGAAGAACATCTGATGTGCTCAGGTGAACTGAAATCCACCAGAGGCAACAACAGAGCAGCTGCTTGTCCTTTGCTGCAAGTTAGAATCAGAGCTACTGCAAAAATGAATACCTAGCTATGCCATTAGGGATGTAACAAAGTCATGCTAGTCACCATCTGATTACATAGGGTAAAATTTCCAACTTTTTTTAAGAGTATTTACATTTTTCAGACACTGTTAAAATTTGTCCTTTAACAAAGCAATTTCCAACCTACTATGAATCTAATTTGACTGTGGCATCATCTCCAATGGCTCCTTCTGGTTCTGCACCAGCAAGAATTAAAATATTATAGCATTGCACGTGCACAAACCTCATTTAAATCTTTCAGTATAATCTGAATTCTTTACAGTAGGCAGCCATAGTCTGTATCAACCAAGAAGCTTACTTTAATATAAACCAAGCTACAACTCAAACAAAGACAACTTGCTAACTCTTCAAATGCACATTCTCCAAATTTCATACTGATCTCCACTTAAGAAGCGATTCTCTGAGGTATGACCTTAGACGAACTATACTGACAAGTTATATTCAGGCTAAAAATACGATCTCTTCACTGCAACGTTTTCCTGTGTTATATTTTTATGCTTATTTTTCCTCAACAAGTATCGACATTCACATTTATTAACGCTGCATTTACTTTTGGTGACAGAAGTTACACAAATATAATTCTTCCTAATTATAATACTGGCCACCACTATAGACATACCACACTTGGCAGTGCAGTTCTGTCTTTTTGCATACTTGCATTTTTATCTTGTCAATTTACTTATTCTGAGGAAACTTAAAAGTTTGTCAGCAAATTTGAAAAGGAGTTCATTATCCAAAAAATGTGCAGGCACAAAACAGGCAGTGTTTGAAGACTAACAAGTGAGTAAATCAAACCTTTAAAGAACAGCAGTTACATGTCTGTCTTTAATCACCCATGCTTTACCACTTTGACAGAACCAGCTCCCAGGCCACCAAGATGCACAAGGCAGAACTGCTGCCCTCCAGCACTGTCACAGCAGCTAAATCTAATCTTTAACCCCACAAGATTCCTGCGACAGTCTTGTTAACAAGATAATTGAACATGTCACATAAAAGATTAAGCTATTTCACTCTTTCAGAAACCTCTATTCAAAAAATGACTGAATACTACAAACCAAGAGCAAAATCTATCCTTGGCATATGATTAAAAGCACCGTGTTTAGTGTTTGAATAAATTTTGGTAACTCTACAGGTTACAAATTTGCTTTCCAGCCACAAAGACTGGATTTAAGTCCTATTTACATTGTAAATGAAACCTATTTCAATACTCCCAATGCACTGCGCATGTGTCATCAGCCTGCAGAAGTTCTTGCAGCTAGTTTCCTCAGACAAGCCATCAATAACCTGACAATTACAACTTCCATAATACTTCTCCCATCTTACATACAGCTGTACTTCTGATAGAAAACAACAGAAAATACGAGAAGTCAATAATCTACATTGAAATGCTGAACTCCTCACAAGCCAGCTTCTAAAAATCAAGAGTTTAAATTATATTTTAGAATAGTTTCACCTTCTGAAGTTGAGGAAACCTCGCTAATAATCATTGATACCGGCTGTGGAGAATCCAACCACTTTCAAGACTCCCCTCCAGGTTTAAGTAGTTAAATTTAACAGGGTTTTGTTTTAGGTTTTGTTGCTTATGATATTACAGTAAAAGCTATATTCTTCATTCTAAATATATCCAAAGATGCAGAAATCAAACATGTAACACACTGAGACCACAGCAATTATTTTGAAAAGCTTTAAGGTTTCATCCTGCTTGGGAGTTTTGGGGTTTAAGAATTATTGATATTCTAGAAAGAAATCATAACTCTGTTTCTCTTGCCTCCTGTAGAGAAGCTAGCTTTACTTCCTATAAAGATATAAAAATAACATTACCGAATTTGAAGAGCTACTTACAGGAAACAATCTTAAAATAATGCTGTAAGCCAGGCCTTTGCATACAGTAAGAGTAATTAACACATTTTGTTTCTTTCCCTCACTAAGAGCATTTATTTTACACAAATGAATTGCTCTTCTTAATGTTTGTGTTGTGTTCCAGAAGTATCATTGTTAATCTATGTATAAGCTTATAGAGGCCTAGATTTCAGTAGTCCTGAACCTTTGCATCAAGCTCAAGTCCGCATCTCTTCCAAACCAACGATCAGCAGTTTCTCACAGCCCGTACCCCGGCTGCACGCCGTTAGCTTTGGGTACGAGATCTCTCTTCTCTGCTCAGCACCCACAATGCCCAGCGCACACCCAGACATCGCAGGGCTGCTGACAAACAACTCCCCAACAGGCCGCCCCATCCTCTCGTTCCTTGCTGAGCTGACACCCGGGACAGCCAGATGCCCTCCCGTACGCTGGCTGCTCCAAGCACTCGAGAGATGACCGCAGGCGACGGCCCGTGTCGTCCCGCTCGCTGAAGCCAAGCGACGGGGCTCGTCGTGGGGACCCCGGCTGCCGCCGGGATGAATCAGCAGTGTGCGCACAGCAAGCGGGCGGCTCTTAGCAGGGGCTTGCGGTGAAAACCCTGACGCTCGAGCCCCGAACAGCATCCCTCCAGCTTAGCTCACCGCTAGTTTAAGATGCAGCAGAACTCGGTGCGTAACAACAAAAATGTAAAATAAAGACAAACCGGCGGGAAGACGGAGCGGGGGTGGCGCAGCCCGCTGAAGCCCTACCTCAGCGGAGAAATAAACGGCAGGCAGAGCACCAGGATCACTCCGATTTCGCCGTACAGGAAGGCGGCAACCGCGGTCCACTGGACAGTCATCGTCCCGGGGCCTGCGGAGCAGAGCGCGGCTCAGGCGGGCCCGCCGCAGCCCGGCCCCCCCCGCCCACGGTGCCTGGAGCCGGGCCACCGAGCTTCCAGGGGAAATTCTCCCAGGTTACCTAACCGCAGCCCGGGGAAGCGGGGGTGGGGGTCCCGTCGTACCGAGCGCCCCTCCCGGGCCAGACCCTGGGGCAGGGAGGTGGGGACGGGGACCCTCGCCGCCGCGCCCGGCCGACCCGCCAGCGGCAGCCCGCCGTGAGGAGAGCGCAGGCCGGCGGCTCCCTCCCGCCGCCCCCAGCCCCTCGGCGCTGCCCGCCGCCCCCCCTCTCCCCGGCACAGCCCGGGAGGCCTGGCCCGCCCCGTTCCCCCTCACAGCCGCTCGGTCCTTCGCAACCTCCTCGGCGCCGGCGCCCGCGTGAGCCTGATGGCAGCGAGCCGCGCTCGGAGGGGCGGGGAGGGGGGCCTCGCGGGGCCTCGCACGGCCTCGCGGGACCGGACGCGGCCTCCTGCCGGCGGTGAGGGGGCGGCGGCACTGGCGGCCGCGGCGCGCAGTCGCGGGGCGGCCTCAGCCCTGCTTGGAGGACGTGGGCCGAGACGGAGCCGAGCGACACCACGGCCCGGGGGCGGGGAGGGCCGAGGGGAGGAGGGCCGGGCCCCCGCTGGTCCCGCCCCGGCCGCGCTGGAGGCTCCCCGCCGCCCTCCCCCCCTGGCTTTTGCCAGCTTCTCACACTGTTGCATGTCACATGTCAGATATATATAAAGAAAAGATACATATAAAGAAAACGAATTATTTGATTACAAATAATTGTACTGCACAGTTTTGTGAAAACTTCCCTTCCAGAACAAACGCAGCTGGTGTGTAATGTTATTATCTTGTTCTAATTTTCACTATTTCCCTCTTGTACAAAGATTCAAAGCCAAGTGGCTGTCATGCTTTGATACGCAACATGCCAGCAGGCTGAAAGGACTGCAAGAGCCCCACTGAGAGAATCTGTCAGCTTTTCTTTGACCTATAAAGTTATGTTTCGGTAGATGACAGGGATTTAATCTTTTATATAATTATTATACAGTAGATAAACAAAACTGAATTTAGTTAGATTGAACTTTCAACTCTTGTATTTTAGATTCAGCTAAGTTTGTACTTAGTTTAAACCATCTCTTCATGTCCTGGTTTCAGCTGGGATAGAGTTAATTTTCCTCCCAGTAGCTGCTGTGTTTTGGATTTAGTATGAGAAGAATGTTGATAACACTGATGTTTTCAGTTCTTTCTAGGAAATCAAGGACTTTTTTCAGTTTCCCATGTTTGGCTAAAGAGCAGGTGTGCAGGAGCTGGGAGGGAGCACAGCCAGGCAGCCAGCCCAAGCTGGCCAGTGGAAATATTCCATATTGTAGACATCATGCTCAGTATACAAATGGAGGTTGGCTGGGGGTCAGGAACTGGTCCATGAGTTGGACCTTTTTTATGAGTTTGACCTTTTTTGTGAGTTCGGCGACATCCGCAAGCTCTGCGAAATCTGCAAGTGCCGCAAAATCTGAGACTGCTGCACAACTGGTTGTTGGGTGGTGAGAAAAATTGTATTGTGTATAGCTTATTTTGCATATTCATCATTATTATTATTCCTTTCTTTGTTGTCTTATTAAGCTGTCTTTATCTCAAACCACGAGCTTTACTTTTTGTCCATTCCCCTCCCCATCCCTCTGTGGGGGAGAAGAGTGAGTAAGTGGCTGTGTGGTCCTAGTTGCTGGCTGCCAGGTTAAGCCACGACACTTCATTTTACTTTTTCCTTCTTTCCGTCATCGTTTATCTACTCCAGGTTTCTTTCACTATATGAAGTGCGGAATTTTTCTGAGTTGCAAGTTACTTTAGAAAGTTTTAGTCTGCAAAAGGAACATCTAAATTAAAAGAGGATACTATGTTGGGCTTCAAGGCCTCACAGACTCTAAGCCTGAAAAATCTACTCAAATTTAAAAGTACAGCTTATGTCAGTTAAAGCAAAATTGATCCCTTTGTATTCTTTTGGTCTGAAATTCTTGGTATTATTTGAGTCCTTCTGATTTCAGGAGGTTTCATGTGAGAAAGGCCCTACTTTTTCAAACATATTGCTGTAAGCAATTCTCTAGTGATAAAATAAATTAAATTACTGGAGTCTACAATAATCAATCCTCTGTGTAGCAGTGCATTGTAAAAAGAATTCCACATTTGTGGAATCTGGAATGTTTTCTGGAGTGAAAAATGCTGACATAAAAATGCTAAAAATATAAAGTATCACCCTGATCACAATGTTGTGCTGTGTTGAAAATACTTACACAATATATTAATTTGACTCAAAGGTAGGAACCCAATTAAAACATTAACAATGCATCAACAATTTCAAAATACAAGTTTACATAGAACTAAAATACTTTCAGTTATCACACCCCATAATGGTCATTCAGATAATCTAGTACTCCTGAGGTACTTGATAAAACATTAAAAACTTTCTTGTCTTGTTTTGAAGTTATCCGTTCCATCATGTACATTAAGTGGTGGTGAAAACATGTAAAAGGAGTTCCATGCTCAAGAGCAATGTCAACCCAGTCCTGGATGCACTTCAAAGGTGTCTCTTCGTATCCTGCAAACATAGCCGGATTTGCTAAGAGTCCTCTAGCCACCATTACACCTTCAAATTGGAAATTAAAGCAGTAAGTTAGACTACAGTTTAAATTTTACATAAAATCTTCCTGTAGATTCTGTATAGCACAGCTTTGGACAACCACCCAAAGCCTACAGACAAGTAATGGGAGAACAACAGGGATGAGCCTTACAGCTATATCAGAGAAAGCCATTTAACAATCCTAACCTCGGAGTACCTACAACACACACATTCAACTCCATGACTTACCCTTCCAGAAATTCTGAAATGAAACACAGGACACAGAAGCCTTTCTTCCCTACTTTTTAAACTGCAAGTCAATAGTATTTTGTTTTTATTTGCCACACACATACAAGCCTGTCTTTTTAACATAAAAACATGATGGAAAGACACAAGAGTAGCAACTTGCTAAATTTAGTCATTTTTAGTGCAACTCATCTGATTCACTGACCTAGCACCTTTCTTCCAGGAAGAGCTCAATGTCTCATTTATACAAATCTCAGGGCTCTTGCTCTGTAGTAAATCTTTCTGAACAAGCCAGTGTATTTGCAATTATAATCCCAAATTGTCAGATAAACCCATACAAGTTCTATAGTAATTTTTCTGCAATTAAGGGATTCTGTTTTCCTGCACTGTCAACATATACTCTATCGCATGTAGTCTCTTCTTAAAACATAGGATGATCAAATATGACAAATTTCTTTCACTATTGCAAATGACAGAGAAAAACTGATGCTTTATATTTTTGCTATTGAAGAAGGTCAGCTGGGCTACAAGAATATTTTCTGTTATGTATTTCCTTCCTGCTTTGTATTAAGGGGGAAAGTCGCTTGTAGCAGCATGGCAGTTCAAAAGAAACCTAGAAACCAACTAGGTTTCTTTTGTTGCTATTAAACATCAATAGTGTCAAAAGAAACCTGCCACATGAACTGTTCCTTATGACACTAGCTAGTGTTCTCTGCCCTCTTATTCTCTAGCTGTAAGATCCAAAGTGTGTAGATCACCTCTTCAAAACATATTGTGCTGAAACCGTAGACAGCTGCAGGAATCTGTGGTGACTGAATAACTGCAGGGCAATCCTCTACCCCAAAATTTTACCACTGATGTGTAAGACAAGGTAAATACATACAAATATGAGAGTGCAATGCCTCACTGTGTCTCTGAAGTTAACCATCTTAACTGTTAAGTATCTCGCTTAAGAATACTTCCTTTTTCAGCCTTATTCTTACTAGAAGAAATCTGCTCCTGTGTGCAGGAAGTAGAGATCTCCAAGTGGAAGTTTACAGTTCTTTAAAAGATGATCATCTCCATAAAGGGATGGAATGCATGTCTGAAGGTCCCCCTGAACTCCACTACTAAGCGATGAGATAGCATAATTAAGCAAAAAGCTTTTGTAATTTGCCTCAGAAATCATCATTTGTGGCTTTGAATTAACAGTGCTCTAGTGCTCCGGTGATTACAAGTGATTCTGTTTATGAGTTTATAAGGCATCTAAAACATCCTCTTTCATTTGTCTCCTCAAAGAGTAAAATGCACTCAAATCATGTCCTACTTACAGCCAGAGTAAGTACTTTGAAATCTGATTTGTAAGTTTACTTAGAAAACAGAGTATGTTTAATCTTACCATCTGCTTCTGTCAAGTGATGAACATTTTCAGCATCTTTTAAAGTTTTAATGTCTCCGTTAGCCACAACAGGTATAGACAAGCTTTGTTTAATTATTTTAATTGCATCATAATGTACAGGCTGATGTCTTTCTTCTACACTTCTCCCATGTACTGTAATCCATGAAACTCCAGTTGCTTCAGCTTTTTGACACAGGTCAACTGTTCTTTTTAAGTCCTCATGGATCCTAAAATTCCAAGGAATGAAAACATTAGATTGTAAGTTGCCTGAAACTGTATGAAAAGCCCCCCTTCATAAGGAGGAGTTACCACAGATTTGTGTAAGTAACAGTATAAATGAATAAAATGTTACTGTTGGAAGACAAAGAGGCTTTTTTTTTTAATAAAGACATATGAGTTTAATGTATTGAAACCACTATTTAATTTAGCATTTCCCAATTATATCGCATCTCTGAAATATACATGGTAAATTTTACAGAGATTGATCAAGGGTGCCCAAAAGATTCTGAAATAAGCATCATCGTTTTGCATATTTTGTGGAAAAAAATCTGATTTATAATAGTTCCGCTTTCCTGAAGGACTGCAAACTGAAACTTAACTGACAAATATGCAAAAGCGACATGGGATATGTGGATAAATAGTGGATGAAGTGGTACAAAGCCATGCAAAGCAACAGTTTACAGAAGTTGAGAAAGCAATGAAGAGAAGCAGGATGTGTTCCTTGCAGCAGCTATGAGGACCAGTTCCCAGTTTTGTCACCCTTCCCTTTACAGCCAACAGCAACTGTGGCTCTGGCCTCCAACAGCTCACAAAGTAATTATTTGTGATGATACAGACTATGCATTGCTTTTCTTTTAAGGATCCCTACACCTTTTAACTTGTACTTTCATGTCATTTGGATTGCAAGAAAACTCCAGCATCCCGTATGCTATCTGGGTAAGTAGTCAAAGGCTGTGCTGGTTCTACTAGCTAAGTTTGGGATTACTTGCCCCAGACATTCTTTCACCATCTAGGGTCAAAAAATTGAAGCAGTCTTCACATGTAAGGAAATTATAATAAAGTGCAATATTACATTAACAAAATTACATATATTAAAGTATAGTGTAACTATTACACTAACATGCTTCTTTAAAAAAATTAAAAGGACTCTTCCACGTACCACAAACAGCATTTAAGTTAGACTTACCTTATTTTAATAGATACTGAAAATCTAGGGTTATCGATCTGGTTCCGTACATGTCTCACCATATCTTGAACTAGTTCTGGTTTATTTACTAAGCAAGCACCATAACCTTCTGCCATCGCCCATCTTTAAAAGAAAAAGAACAGTTGTATTCCACATTTGAAAAAACGCAGATCAATTTCAGTCAGTTACATCAGTGTAACAACAGGGATAGTACTGGCTGTAGATCAATGATTCCTTTGCAGTTTGACACCAGCTTTTAGATCCTGGTTCAGTCTCCATGGTGTGGTTAGAACTTTGGACAAGTTACTGATCTCTTCCAGTTCAATTTTTTGTCCACAAAATGGACTCACAAGGAAGATAAATTAACATTTAATCTACAATAGTTTACAGCATACATAAAAGAGTTTGATGTTTCCCCTTTCATTGGGTCATGGATTTCTTCTTAACAGAAGTTGACTTTGGATTGAAAAGGAAGATTTTTGAAGTGCAATTAAGGATATGATTTTGTAATGCTCTGTTTTCCCTCAACTGCAAAACACTTTATTCCGATCGGCAGGAAATAACCTTTGCTTCCACAGCAGTTTTTTTCTTAAACAATTTTTCTTAAAAAGGCAGATTAAGTGCACAAAGTTTTGTTATTTTGAAACCAGCAAGCACAAGAAACAAAGGATTCAAATGTGAGCGTATATTTTTGGCCTAAAAGGAACTTACAGTTTGGCATACTTAACTGTAGTTAGCTTAGAAAAAAAAATACACTTCCATTCTGAAGTCTCAAATCTCTCCAGAAAAGAGTTTTCTCAAACACTATAATTTTAAGTCAAGACAACCTAATTAGAATAGACAAATTAAGTACTTGCACCATAATATTATCTTTTTGCTTTCTTACATTTATTTTTGAGGTCTTCACTTATAAAAAGACTGCCTAACAACATGTAATAAATGGTTCTCAATTGAACCAGTTAGCAAAAATCTTCATTTGTTCATTAATGTTCTACTTCACTGTCAAGACAAAATCTTTTATCAGTTTAAGTGAGAAGCAGATCACTAATTCACTGTACTTATCAACGTAATAAAAGATGGAAGAAATTCTTTTCAGCACTTCCTGAATAATATCATCTGTATAATTGTATTTTACAGACTATCCTTCACTTGCAGAAGTCTAAGACATCAGAGACTTGCCTCGTTAGTTTGGGAATTGACGCATTATTTCTCAAAACACTCTCCAAATTATTTGCAGCAAGCTCCTTTTGGTAATACATATTTAACAGCTGTTGAGAAGGGATGGACACTTCACTGCTGAACCAACACTCAATACCTCAGAAACGAGGAAAGGCAAGTGGGCAAATACACCTGGTTTTCGCAGTCTCACCATGGAGACAGACATCTCGGAACATTCAGAACAGTGTCTTGCCACACAGACATTTCTGACAGGTTAAAAAGCTGTTGCTCTCTCAAAGTCTATTTTTAAGTTAAAACCAAAATTACTATGAAAATGAAGACCAGCATTCTTCAGTCTCAAATTATTTCATCATTATTTCGCCAACATTTTCAAAACTTTACCTCTGAGGACAGCCACAGTTTAGGTCTATTCCATCTGCAAAAGGACAGACGATACGGGCAGCATCACACAAAACCTGAGCTTCTTTAGCAGCAAACTGAACAATCAATGGATGATCACCTACTCCAATGAAAAGATATATAAAGATTAAAAAAAAAACAGACCAGAAAATAAAAGAAGAAATTCAAAATTTTGAATGTGTCTTTTATATTCAAAAGCTGTCTGCCCATGGTCCTGGGCAACCAGCTCTAGATGACCCTGCTTGAGCGGGGCAGGGCTGGATAACATGACCTACAGAGGTCCTTCCAAACTCAACTATTTTGTGATCCTGTGAACCCTAGATCATAAATAAAGGTAGCTGACCAGTGGTTACTAAATGAGTATGTCTATCAAGAGAGGCGGGAATTCAGACATACGTATGTATCCTAGATGGTTGCTGGCTCAACATATACTTCTTCTGACTGAAATTGGTCAGATGCTTATCCTTCACAAAGGTGATATATGAAACTAAGTATTCTCTACTTTTTATCGACCTTCACGCTTTACCTCCTAGCCTGCCCCTTCTCGTCTGCATGCTGTCCCTTTGGTGTGCTGACATGGCTGTCTGTCTTGCCAGGTGGGAAACTTGCTTACACAACCAACCCTTCAGCAAGGAGCTAAATAACCCCCAAGCTTTGCCCTTCCTTATCCCAGCCTTCCTTTTTCATCTTCTGTGCCAGCACGGCTGGTTTTTATCCACAATGCAATATGCAAAGTTGGAATGAGAACACACGGGCAGAGGCAGCTTCAGCAGCTTTGTCTCAAGTGGGAAACCAACGTGTCGGTGCTCCTCAACTTGGGTCTGCTGAACTACCTGTGATTTACTAAGCCCCTGCAGAGAGCCAGATGGTCATTTGGAACATGCTTTCCTCTCTTACAGCTACTGCATTACATTAAATGAATCTAAAAATATCTCAAACAGTCTTAGCATTCACTTCCCATATAAACAATTGCTGCAGTTAAGAGGAGGATATCGGAGCACTGATGGAAAGGAATGATCCAACAAATGCACAAAGCAAGTGCACTTCTAGTACTGAAAAGACTGCAAGTGCTTCTGAAGATTTTTCTATTGTAGTGGAAAATAAGTAGTTCTTGAAGAAGCGTAGCTCAGATCAGGGAGAGCAGCAGTACCCTCTCAACGAAGTTGAGACACTTCTAGAAGTTACCTAAAAATCCAGCAAGCAAAAAAAGAATCCCTTGCATATTTTCAAAACAGTGTCCATGTAAGACAGTGCTCTAGCTGAAGAGATTTATATTACTGCAGTTAATACTTTGGAATAATCCCATGCTCCTAATTTTTGGTTGAGTATTAAGTAATAAAAATACTGAGTCTAGCCATATTAAATTTTTTAGCAGCAGCCACAAAGAACATCTACATTTATTTCAGAAATACACAAGAAAGAAACGTCAATGCCAAAGAAAATGGAAAACAGAAATTGCAATTGTAGGCTCCAAACCCACTCCACTAATTAGAAGACAAAATCCCCAAAAAGCCAGGAATTTAAACATAAAACCACAGTAAAAATTCACAACCCGTTGTGGAGCAACTTGTTAAAAGCATAAATGCTAATAATGCACATACTATAACCTTGGCAAAGCTGTCTGCAGCAGATGTTTTAGAGGCCTATAAAATTAAGGCCAGCATGAGAGAGGTGAATAGTGGAAACATATTGTTTACAACTCTAGAACATTTCATTTTGTACCCCTTGTTATCAGGCAGCAAAGTTACAGCATAAAGGAGAATTTCCTCTTTCTCTGTCCTTGCACCCCCCAGAATATACTACATATCTGATCTGTGGAACTGCAATGCCACAGGACATTGTGCAGAACAGAAGTGTAAGTAAGTTGAAAGGGAACAAAAATAGTGGCTCTGTGGACCTTTGAGCCATATATTTTGTCAGTTATGTTCTTACTCATTTGTTTTTTTACACACAAAGAATTATTTATGCTTTTTTAAAGTTGAATTCCAGTAGTAACAGAGTCTACCTGTGCTTCTCAACAGGACATTTCTCTCTAACTGCTCTATTTGAGTAATGCACCATAGTAAACAATCAGTGCTAAAATAATGAAATATACTTCCCCTGCTATTCTATATACACTATGAAACCACCAATTTAGTGGTCTGAACAGATGAAATCATCACAGTTCATAGATCCTACACGCTGATCTTACTAACCCATTAGCAGTGCTCTCTTCATTCCTCCAGCTGCAGCCTGGGCTTGTATGTTCCTCATTACACTCTTCCACTGCAGCCACTTCATGCCAGCAGATCCATATCATTATTGTCACCTCTTCCTACATATTTGATACCACTTTTCTCTTTGCTTTACAGCCAGGACTCTGTACAGCTCCTTACACTCCTTTTTTTTTTTTTTGTATGTATTCTGGTTATGTTTCTGCACCATGCCTGAAGCCTTGCTTCTCCCCACCAACCCTAACCATGCTTCAACTTCCTGGTCTCCTCTTGCTCCTTTTTATCACCTTCTCAATATCTCAAGGAGTCCACAGACAGCCCCTTCCACATTCCACTCCAGCTAATCTGAAACCCTGCTTCTTTTATCAGTCCTTGATTCCACTGTACCAATGTCCGATCTATTAATTTTTTCGCCTTTAGCAACCCTCTTATTTTTGTTAGTAACCAGAACACTTTTCCCAGCAATGAGTTACGTCTTCGTCTCTGAAACACACAAGAAACAGCAATTGCCAGGAAAAGAATCTTACTACCATCTCATACTGGGTCTGCCTGGGATGCTGTTAATTTTTAAATTTATTTAAAGTGTATTTATAGAAGCCCGCATGGTGCTGTGTTTTGGATTTTGTAACAAAAAGTGTTGATAATGCACCAATGTTTTGGCTATTGCTGCACAGTACTGGCACAGTATCAAAACTTTCTTTTTTTCTTGCTCTGTTTCGCTCTGCCCCCAGCAAACAGATTGGGGTGGGCAAGAAACTGGGAGTGGACACAGCTGGGACAGCTGACGCAAACTGGGCCAAGGAATATTCCATACCTTATAACATCAAGCTTAGTAATAAAACTGCAGTAGTAGGGGAAGAGAAAAGTGGGCTGAGGTGTGGAAATTGTGTTCCAGGGTGGCTGTTGCTTGGAGGCTGGCTGGGTATTGGTCAGCTGGTGTGAGGTGGGAACTGATTGCCTTTGCATCACATGTCTTTTTTCTCCTTCTTTCCTTCACTCATTAAGCTGTTTTCACCTTGACCCGTGAGTTTTTCCTGCTTTTGCTCTCCCTGTTCTCTCCCTGTGTTGCTGGGGGTGGAGGAGGAGTGAGTAAGCAGCCGCATGGGTGCACAGCCACTGTCCAGTGATGTGTGGTCAACCCACCACACACCTCAATCAGTTTGGAGGCCCTGATTTCAGCTGGGGACAAAGTTTTCCAGTATTTCGTTTGACCCACTACCACTGGAATGTGCTTACTCTCCTGTGAAATATTTCTGTGGTTTTACAATCAATCAGATACAGTATACCACGATTCTAAATGGCTGTCAAGTTGTGTGACAGACTTCATTCACTTGGCCAATTTGGTTTATCACCACATACAACATTCTGACAAGGGGGTGGTTTATTACCAAAAAATACCTTTGTTTGTTGTGAATTCGCTGTCTCTAGCTTTTGCAGATCTCACAAAATCAGCTGCCACGATCATCGGCGTGTAACACAAATCGCAGCTGTACTTCCTAACCAAGGTTCTGAAAGCCAACCTGCAAACACATGAAAATGAAGAGATGAATAGTAAAGACGCTTTTCATACATGCAGTACTGCGGGGATGGTCCAAGTATAATCACAAGATAAAACATGTCCCACATCTATCTCCGTCTCAAATGATTAAAGGAGAAAAAGGTAATCACCCCCGTCTTCACAGGCGAGAGAAACTTCCTCAGAGAAAACAGACAGAAAGCACGGCTGGCGTGCCAGTTACTCACTTTGAATAGCGGACCATGGGGGCACATATTTTCACAACTCGCCCAGAACGAAACAAATCCAGGGGATCTTCTCGCTGGCCTTCTTCGGCTTCGACGTCGCCAACCATGTGCGGTCACCAACCCTTCCAGCATCCGGACACGCACGGCGCCTGCCGCACGAGCGATTCAGCCGGTCCTCAGGGGCCGCGCAGCAAGGCGGCAGAGCTCACACCGGGCCTGCTGCTCGCAGAGCGCCCCGCAAGCGGCCCCTCGCTTGCACCGCGGCCAGGAGCAGCCTTGCGCCACCGCCCGCCACGCACGCCGGCCCGTTCTCCCGCCTCACCGCGTTCGGGCGGGCCGGCGGCTCTCCAGCCCAGCCCAGCCCCTCCGCGCAGCCCCGGCCCTGCCCCGCAGCCCTCACGGAGAAAGCTCTTCCTCGTCCCCGGCGAGGGCCGCCCCCGCTCCGGCCTGGGCCCCCCTCCCCGGCCCCGCACTGCCCCGTTCCGTCGCGCCTTCGCCATCATCGCCGCGCGCCGCCGCCCGGGAGTGACGCGCGGGCTGCCGGCGGCTGCCAGCATGGAGGAGGCGGGGGTGAGCGGCGGCGCGGCCCCGGCCCCGGCCCTCGCCGAGCTGTTGGCGGACGGTGAGGCGCGGCCCGCTGGCGGCGGCGGCGGTGGCGGGGGGGGGGAGGGGGGAGCAGCGCCTGGCTGCGCCCCGGCCAGCGGGACCACGTCGGGGGTCCCGGCCGCGGGCGGCCCCGAGAAGGCGGAGGGTCCTTTGCGAGGGCGGTGTTGGGCTGGGCGGGCAGAGCCGGGGGAGAGGCGCCGGTGCTCGGGGGACGGGGCGGAGCGGGGCGGGCGGCGGACCCCGCGCTGTCAAGTCGCGGAAAGTTTCGGCGGGCGGGGGGAGCGTCCCCCGGCTCGGGGAGGAGAGCTGCGGCTGCGGGCGGCGGGGCCGCCTCACCGGCGGGGGGGAAGGAGGGCGGTTGCTCCGCGAGGGGGAATAAAGTGCGCTGAGGAGAGAGCCGGAGCGGGTCGGCCCCGGGTACAGCCCCAGCAGTCTCGCCCTGTTGCGTGTGGAGCTGGGAGAGGAAGGTGCCCGTACCTTTTAGTGTGTTCGACCCAAGGAAAGGCTGTGGGGAATAAAGCAACGTGTGTCTTTTCCACCATTTACAGCTTCCCTCCCCCTGCCCCCCAGCCATCAGCTCCAAACTCGTTTGTCTTGGTTGTGGTCACTTCTCAAACCAGTGTCTCATTTGTCTCACGCGATGCAGAGGACACATGCTGTTACATTTGGAGGGTTTGACGGTCAGAGCGCTGTATGCTTCAGGCCTGTAGCTATTCTTTAACTGTTTTGATGTATGAAGATAAAATATAAATCTTTTTCAGAGTGTTATGCTGACTTCTTCAGAGAAGACTTTGATGTCAAAGCTTACACTTCCCAGTCTATCCATCAGGCTGTGATAGCTGAGCAACTGGCAAAACTTGCCCAAGGTATCAGTCAGCTGGATAAAGAGCTTCATTTACAAGTAAGTTTAAAGCATGCCTGTTATTCTGGGGTGGTTGGTGTAAACTAGTCAAAAGCTTAGTAATCTTATGATCTTGTTGCTTCTGAAATCGCCCAGTGTACTCTGCAAGCAGTAGCTAAAGGTACAACTTGCAGCAAAACTCGTAGTGAATCTGGTAGTTAACTCAACCAAGCCCACTCTTAATGCTCCTACCAAGAAGCCATGTACTGCTTTGTTTTCGGTTTCTGCAGCCAATCTCTGTGTACGTGGAGGTTCCGCTCTTCCTTGTAAGGAAGGTTGCTGACTCTTTACAAACGATCCCGTCAGCTGTCAGAAACACTACCTGTGTTTTGGGATGACAGTGGTGAGAGGATAGGGAATGATTTAACTTGCACCCCTTCATCCTGTGCTGGAGAGTAGCCTTGGCTCTAAGGCTTACCTTTAGCTGGGAGGATATAATCTGTGTTAACGCACCTCCATGCCTTCAGAAAGGCTTTTGAGTTTGGATAGTAGAAGGCTTTTTGGTAAAATCAACTCAGACACTGCAAATCCATAGTGGACCTTGCAGTGAGAACTCATGATAAGTTTGTGTGTAGTTTCAAAACGTGCTTCCTCCCTCCCCTGCCCCAATTGGTAAATTCTTTGGGAACTAGTTTCTAAATATCGTAAATAGAAAAGAAAGTTCTTAAAATGTGACTGTACGTTATTACTGTGTGATTAACAAGCTTACATTTATAGTTATGTGGGAAGGTGTGTTGAAATGTGATTGCTTTGCTGGCTTTAAGATGGCAGCTACGCTGCAGCTGCTGACCCTCTTCTCGCTCGGAGTTTGCTGCTTTTGTGAATTAAAATGCGTTCTGAAAACCCTCTTGTCTTTAAGGTGGGGCTGCTTTCTCCTGCATCTGCCTAATGTAGGGATGATGATACTTCAATGCCTAGTGTAGGCGTTGATGTATTAATAGTCCTTTCTGGCACACATCCCCGTTTTTCTGTGTTGATATCTCTATTCAATTTTTTAAGGTTGTTGCAAGACATGAAGACCTGTTGGCACAAGCAACTGGAATTGAATCCCTGGAAGGTGAATACCGTTATATTATGCTCACTACCTCTTACAGTGGAGGAAGTGCTTTTGTTATGTGTTCAGGGAATGTCATTCACTGACAGCTTTGGCCCCTGATGTTAAAGCTATGGATCTTACTGCTGAGGCAGCTTTTTTTACACGTGGCAGCTTTTTTTTGATGTCAGTAGATGGAGCTCCAGGGAGCAGATTTGGCTGATAGTTCTCTGGAGTAACTACTTCATAGGAAAACACATTCTGATGATCAGTTCTGAGCAACTTTAACAATCAAGTCTTTTTGACCTTTTAATGTATTTTTCTAAATAAGCCTTGTTTTGTTGCAACATTAGCTGATATCTGTTGCTGTAAGTACTAAGTTGGTGCATGTTGCATATTCACATGCTGCATAGTTTGCAAATCTTAGCCAAAGAGGCTTTAACACATAATCTTAACTGCATTGAGATTTTTTTTACTAGTGAGGGACCACTAAGTTAAACACATACTTTTGTGTTATTTCACTGTTTGGGATCTGGATTTTAACATAAATTTCGGACTTTCAAAGGCCTTACTTAAGAACATTTGAATCTGTATAGAAAAATGGCTGCAGTATATTGTTCTTGTGCCAGGTGCTCATTAGGTGCTCATTAGACCTGCCATTTTGCCCTTTGTGACTTGCTGGGAACTTCATATAGTTTTGCGGGTTTTTTTGTGCAGAAAGATACCTCTGTAACATGCTAATTTGCATATACTGTGGGATCCAAGCATATTCCCTTTTCCCCTTGCATTTTGTAACTGCTTCTGCTTCCAGGTTTTTGCATTCCCAGAGAGTTTTTGGTTGCTGACAGTTACAGTATATCCTTAGTCTTTGGAACTTGTTGGATACAGTATATGATTGTTAGCATTTGTGTATAGCTATATCAATAAAGAAATGCCTGTTTAATGTAGCAATGGTAGCTCCCAAATAGCTGCTTAAACAGTTGGAAAGTTAAGTGTAGGAAGACTGGAATCTGTAGTCAATCTTGTGATTGATAAATACCTCCCAGTCACGATCTTCAGCAATTTGTGTTCAGTGGAATTGTATTTTCTGAATTGATGTTTGTTTCTGAAGGCATTCCTTCCTAAAATTGCTCTGCGGAAAGAATGAAGTACTTCAAAACAACTATTCAGTTATAAAACATTTCTATAAGGCAGGCATAGTAAATAATGCATGCTTTACTATAAAATGAATAAAAATAAAACATAATTCACCTCAAATTTGTTGAAATTTCTCCATTTACTTCTTTAAGAGGCCATTTCTGTGTGTGAGGGAAGGAGAAGCATGCTTGATACTTGAGACATCAGTAGAAATTTCAGTCTGCAGTTGCCAGGAAAATCAAAATTCCATGCACACAAAGATGATGTTTTAAGTTTTGCAAAACTTTCTTATCTCTGCTCTGCTTGTGCTACACACCATATATGGTCACTGTGGGGAAACACTGAGTCAAGATTCATCAGAAAAAGAAAAGATGGATGTCAATAGAAATTTTAATTATGAAGTTAGGAGCACATAGCTCTTGGTATGTTAAGAAAGTTAGCAAGTGAAGATTATGGAATGAATTCACAGCATGCACAATCATTTGGATGTGTAATAGTGAGTCTCATCAAACATTTCAAATTGATATACACAGCTTGGAGAGTTCTTCCTTTTTAGGTCTGTGCACTTTTTTAATGGTACACTAATCTGGTATACACACGCTTTTCTGTCTGTGGGTAGTGCAATAGGTATCTTGAGCTACCTGTTAGCTGAAGATAGGCTAAATAGTATCATCCTGTATCTTACGCAGCAGATGGAGAGAGTAGATTGCCTTTTCACCCATCGTAATTCTGCCTTCTGGCAAGAGGACTGCTGTGTGCTTCATAGCAATGTCACGGTCATAGATGCAGCAATGTCATGCTGCTGGCCCTCCCTCATTATTGCAGTGCAGAATAGAAATATCAGCCTATTTTGCAGATTTTTCACTGTGTCTCATATCTTGATCCTCGGATGCATGAGAATTGCATGCCTACCATTCCATATGTAAATGTCAGAGAACTCCCAAGTTTGTCACTAAGCCAAGTGAATAATTCTGAAATATGGAGAAGACGGGAGTTTGCATATTTGTACAAAATACGAGATATAGTCCCAGTACAGGACAAGCTGAATAAAACTATTAGCGGTAGTTTTGTTTATCTTCCATCTTACTGTATCATATTGCAGCTTTATGCAATTTGACGAAGGCATGCTTGTAAACTGGGCTTTACAAAAACGTAGTTTGTTTGAGAATGCTAACAATAACTGGAATAAAAATAATTTCATAGGCCTGGGTTTGTGTAACTTAATTAAATTCTCAGCAGGCTGATTCCATATTGGAAAAATGACTGCTACCCTTGACTACTTTGTCTGCAATTTAACAAAAAAAGAACAAGCATGCTTGTGGGCTTGCTTTGTACTGCTTTGCCGAACTAATCTGGAACAAATGTAATTAGGGTAGTTTGCTCTGTTTGCAGTCTAAATTGGATGACCTCACAATGATGTTGTTACCTTACTGTTTGCTAGAGATGCTTATGCACAGGAAGAAACCCTTGAAATAGAATTGGTTGTTTTCTCAGTTGTCTTCGTCTGTTGGTTTCTCTGAACTGTCTAGTCACTATGTTAAATAAATAGTGTTAAACAAGTTGTGCCATTTTTGTGTATTGTGTTCAGGTGTTTGTGCCAGATTATATGCCTTTGAACAGCAGTCCTGATTGTAATTCTCTTAGAGAACAACATATTCTAAATATTTTTTTGAAACTTAACATGTGGTGGATTTTAGAATGATATTTCTTCTGTAGATTTGTATTCTCTACCGATAAATTTTCCATAACATTCGTTAAGTGACCTATTCCCTGCTCAATTTATTTCCAAATATACTGTGTTTTATTAACTTCAATCTGTTTGAATGCTATGTTGTAAAGGGGGAAACTATTTTTTTTTTTTATGCTAAAGTAGTCTGCAGTAGTTACTGTGATTTGAAGAACAGTTCTTTCTGTAATTGAAAAGTGTTCCATGTAAAAAATCTGCTTTATTTTGCAGGCGTCCTCCAAATGATGCAGACTAGAATTGCTGCTCTACAAAGTACTGTTGATAGGTATGCCATTCATTATGCAGTTAGAAAGTATAAATTCTTGATTGTTCTGTCATGTTGGTTATTAATATTGCTATAAATACATGTCTTTTCTTATTTTTAGAATTAGAGTCAAAATTGTTGACCCCTACAACAAAATAGTGTCTCGCACAGCTCAGCTAGCAAAACTTCAAGTAAGTTGTATTAAAAATGTATTTTAAAAAAACATTTTTGAAAGTGTATTATTTCCCAGTTGTCAGACATGGGTGGGATTTCATACTCAAGTAGCCTGTAGTTCATTGTCAGTATTTCTCAACGAAAAATCAGTATTTGTGTGTCTCTTCATGAGCTACTGAGAAGAGCTTTGTATTGCAAAGTAGGAAACTGACCTTTGCACTAGCTAAGTGAGTTTTTGTAGAGATGGAGGGAAGAGGGAAGGGTTATCTGAGTACAGATTAGTTAAATTCTCATTACTGTTTATGTAATTCTGGTATTAAATGCTATGGTACCATTGTGTAGAAGATGCTTTTCTCCTCTAAGTTAATGCATGCTTGGCTGCAGTTTAGTGAAGAATTTGGGAATTGATTATTTCCAGATAGTCAAGGTGCAATTTACGAAGTCAGTTGTGGTTCTGGAATTTTACAAGCCCAGCTACATAGTTGTCCCTGTCTTTTAAACATAAGTGGAGTCTACAGGAGAATGTAGAACTCTGTTAGAGGATAGCAGTGGGAGAGAGCTTATCACAATGATGGTGAGGTAAGTGTCAAACACTTTCATTGTTAGTTTTATAATAGTTGAAAACTGTTCCATAGATGTTCAGGAGTCATGTGGCTGCATTCTATTCAGTTTATGGTTTGAAAAGCAATGCAACTCCAAATCCACAAGTGTTTAATGACTTCCTGTTTGAACTGTTTGTCTTTGCAAGTTCACATGAGCTTTGCAGAACTAGCAACCTTCTATTAGGTGAAATTTGAGCTGTGGGTATACACTCGAGGAGATTGCCGTCTGGGAGTGACTGCTGTTGTGCAGTGGGGTAGATGAAGCTGCACGCTGGCATGCAGCTTCTAGTCTGGGGGCTGGTGGAGCAGCTGCACTAGTCACTTGGCTGAACTTCTGCTATTTTCTACGTTACTTTCAGTAGCAGTGAATTTCAACAGGAAGCTCTTAACACCATTCAGCCAGTTTATCCAGCTGCTTCTCCTGTTCTTTTCAACTCCAACTGTTACTATTTGTGCTGCTGGGCAAAACCTCCATGACTTCCGTGTGGCAGGTTAGGTGCAGATTTTTTTTGGTCTCTGATGCATGTTGCAGGAATTTGGGGCTAAAGGTGAAGACACTTTCTGCCCTGACCTTACACAAAGTCAAACTGCAGAAGGATGTCTGAGAAGAATGAGTCCCTGAACTTAGGAAATGTTTCTTGGGTGCTTTTTGCTTCCTCTTTGCTGTAACAGGATTACATGGATTTTCCTGTGGTGTGAAAGCAGAGTGCGTCCACGGTCAGCAATACTCAGCCTGTGCCAGAGAATTTGTAATATCTGGCTTTTCTTGACTGTAAGTCAGAAAAAAAGAGGTGCAGGGTAAGGGGAGCCTGCTAGGCTACCCTTCCTAGCATCCAAGCCCACTGACTTACCTCAGTGTAGGAAGAGGAACGATGATTCTGGCTTTGCTGCCAGTGAGAGTTCATCCTCAGCACGAGAGCTGCTGTCCCTTCTTGTGTTGGCGGATACATAGCAAGTGCTTTATGTTGCACTACACTGCTGGGAGGAGCTGAGGGTCAGGACATCTGAGTTGTGAAATGAAGCTGGACTTAATGGAGAGTTGAGTCAATAGGCCTTTGATATCTCCAACCCTCTGGCCACCCAGGATGTGCTGCTGTGGTGTCTCCTCATCTGTTCTGGAAGGCTGCCTCGTCTGTTCAGGAAGGAAGGGCATCAGCACAGCAAACAATTCGCTTCCTGGCGGTGGCAGGGCTTACGGCATGAAATTGCTCCCAAATGCAAAACTTGTGGCTTTCAGACTTGCTACTTTTACCAGTTGTTGTGCAGCTGGTAGAATAAGTAGAAAAAGGTGGATGACTGATAAAAGAGGTTGCTCTCTCTCCTGTCTGTAGGGTCGGCAGGTCTGTTTTGCTGAGTTGTGTGGTATGTGAGAGCCTCTTGTACTAATGATGGTATTATTTTAGTGCTTCTCCATTCATTGCTGTGGGACTGCTCACAAACTGAAGGAAGATTTGGCTTGCATAAAGCTGGATTTTGCCATCCTTAATTGTTTTTAATATAGTCTGGCTTTTTCATAAACATTCTCACTGCAAATTCATTGTCAAACTTCAAATCTAGTCCTGAATTCTTAATCTCTGCTGGGTGCTTGTGTATATTATGTCTTGCTCTGCTCTTAGAGCTTCATGACATCCCAAGGGAGGAGCAGACTCACAAAGCTTACCTCCTTCTTTAAATCTTGCTGTCCTCTTCTTTCTGTAGTAGATCACGAGCTAAATGGGAACAGTTAACAGTTGAAATATGTAGACAGAGATTTTGTCCTTCGGAGGGTGATTTTCTGTGCAGCTCTGTTTAACTATGTGTTTCTACATGTTCTCTTAATTTCAGATATCTCAGTGTTTAAAAATCCTTCTAATAGCCGATTTAAAAAAATCTTTTAAAAAAATAATAATTCGTATTTTAAAGTTATACTCTCTTTAAAATATTCACCAGTAGCAGATTTGATCCTGGTGCTACGGTAATTAAAAAGTGAATGTAGTCTGAAGACAGTGGACTGTCTCATCTTTCTTCAGGCTTCTGTTATATATACATTCAATTACATTATGATCTGGCAGATATATGCAATTGAATATGTGAGCTATGTACCAGCACATTTTCAAGTGGTCCTCTCTTAAGTCTTCTTTCAATAATTTCTTAAAATTAACTTGAGATTAAAAGGAAGAGGCTTTTGATTGCTCAAACTGTAGCAATAATGTCTGTTAGAGTTGATATGTTGGTTTGAATTTCAGGAGATAACTAACATGTAATCTCCAGAAAAATCGGGGGTTTATTTTTAATTTTACTAAAACCACTGGGACTAACTCAGGCTACTGGCCTTTTTCAAACTAATTCTGCTTGAACGGCAGAATTCATTCCTTCTTGGATGAAAGCATCTCCTTTAGAAAAGCATACTGGATCAACTCAGGAGGGAATGTTTCCTGAATTAATTCAGACTTCTGTTATGCAGGTGGTCAGGTTGGAGGATCTAGCATCTGCGACCAACTCCACTATTAGATAACTTTTTTTATTTCCGTTACATGGTCCTCATATATTGCATTCTCTTACGGTGACTGGGAGTTTTATGAAGTTGAACAACTGATGTAAATGGAGTATTTATAACAGAAGCTTTGTCAAGGGCACAATGCAGGAGCAGTCACTGCGAAGTTGAGTGCATCTTCAGTGTCTTTCGGTTTTTCTCATTCTTCTAATTCACGGGGCCGATAGTTAAAATATCTTTTGCTCTTGTGCCTAAATGTAACTTTTCCCATCTCTTATTTGGCTTGATAGTCCTTCTTAAAGATTGCTTCTTGGGACAGGAGATAATGAACAACAATCAAATGAAGAAAAAGTAGTCTTTGGCATTTAAAGTAAGAGATGGTCAGAAGATAACTGAAGTTGAATTCCTAGGGAAAAACATTAGCCAGAGGTACATGATTGGATTAGAAAGGGATTAAATTTGAAAGCAAAGTAGTAATACTGTGCCCTCTTATTTGGTGAAGCACAGTGCACTGTGTAAAAAGCTATTTTTGATTCATCTTGCAGAAATTTAGTTCATAGATGTGGAAGTGATATGTGGATCAAATTAATTCTTCTAATTAAAGAAATGAATTAATAAAAACTAATACGTTAATCTCTCAAAGTAGGATAAGCCCCACTTGGTTCTCGCTAATGGTAATAGAAATCATGTGGTTAAGTTGTCTTAGGATGCTTAGGTAACTTGCACTTCAGACTATGTGATGCAGAGCCAAAAGCAGTGAAAGTAATTGTGCTTTCAGTGATTTGCCTCAGTGGGTTTTTTCAAATTTTTCCTTTTTGTTCTGTCTAGATGTTTAATAAAAATAAACTATAAATATTTGTGTTTTGAATGTTTTGTGCTGGCATAGGGAAGAGACTGACATGTTGTGCAGTCTACTGAATATTGGTTGAAATGACTCACTTGTGTATGTTTTCATATATGAACTTTAACATTAGTTTTCAAGACATTAACTTGAATCTAAAAAAGAGATTCAAAGTCTGTCAGATACTAAAAGTTTTTTAAAGTAATTTTAATTTAGTTTTGGTGTCCATAGGGTAATTATTTCAGGAGGATTTGTCTTCCGTGCAAGGGAAAATACCTCAGAACAACTGTGTTTTACTCATTCCAGATTTCTCCTTTCTCTCTGTTGTTAATCTGATTGCAGGTGTTGGACTGTATGTTTGACTGTACTGAAATCCACATACTTTTTTACATTCTCCTGAATTGCATTTCTGAATTCTAGTTTAGATGTTACCCACTCTAGAATGTTGCTGCTCCTGTAGGGCGTACCTCCTAGCCCCACTGACCCAGTCCAGCCCTAGAGGAACTCTACACTTGATGTAATCCTTGCTGTTTCTCTGCCTGTATTATTTACTGTGTAGAAGGAGAAAACCTGTTGCAAGATCTTAGTTGAGTGAAAAATTATAAAACTATGGTGTTTGATTCAGATTATCAGCAGTGCCTTTTTTCCTAAAATGGTGCTAATAAAAACATGTACAATTACGTTTCCTGAAAATTTACATATGCCTCCATCTTCTTAATTTTTAGCCAAGTATTGCCATGTATTTTAATTAACTTATGAAAGAACGTGAACTAACAGTTTGCTGAATAAAGGTGACTGGCCTTATGAAAGTTTTGCTGAAAATGAGTTTTTACATGTATTAATAGAATCATAGAATATTCCTACCTTGAGAGTCAATATCTGTAATAACAATTTAGCCTTTAAGTTTTATTGTCCCCTGAAGTAGGTGCTGCCATTTTGCTAGTTTTGGATGAATATTTGATTGACAAGGCCAACTTCTCAATTTTACTAATTCTTACAGAGAGGAGGAATATTGAGGAAAGATGCACGATATAAAATAAAGCTCACTTCTAGTTAGAAATAGAACATGTTTCTGTCATAGGGTTCTGAGTTTTGTGGGGTTTTTTTTAATAGTAATGACAGCGTAATCTCAGTAGCCCTGTGAATGTAATTATCGGCTTTTGAAAGTATTGGTCTATATTGCATAAAATCGTGTTAAAAAATCCTGAACAAAGGGATTTCAGTGTTCTAAAGTTCATTGGTTTTATTCACATTCATATTTCCTTTTTTGCTTAAAATATTTCCATGTATGAGGCCTAATATTATGTGGTCATAATGTACTGATAATATCCCCTAATGCTCCGATTTCTCTGCAGGCTGCCTGTGACTTGCTGCGGAGGATAATACGCATCTTGTATCTCAGTAAGAGACTTCAAGGACAACTGCAAGGAGGAAGCAGAGAGATAACGAAAGCTGCCCAGAGTCTCAATGAACTTGGTGAGTCCTTCTTAGTTACTTTTAGAGGCATTTTTAACTTGCCCTCGTATGACTCACGGTAGTGTTTAATTTAGAGAATAAAGAAACCCCCCAATCTTTTTACTATGGTTATTGCTGTCTACTTCTTGCTTTGAATTGAGAAATGATATGGCCAGAACTCATTAGTATCTTCAATTTTTCATATGACTTATGTAGATAAAGGTATTTAATAACATGAAAATTCTATGATAACAACTTGTGTTCTTTGGGGCAACATTTTTTTTTTAAGCAATTGATTTCTCATTGGCTTGTGTTTGTATTAAAAGCCTTCAGAGGCAGCAGATATATATTTAGTTTTTGGATGACATAGCACTACAGTAACGCATAGTTTGAATTACAGTTTATGTCCTAAAAGAAAATTGTTGGCCCTGTGACCTTTGTGAAAGCCATGAGTGATATGGTACACAGATACCTGACCTGATTCAGATACTGGAAGCATTCTGCTGTAGCAGTGACTAATTTATCCTGTATTTTTATTGGCTTCTAGGAAGGATGTGCAGTAGTTCTCATGAAGGTCATGTTATGTTGCTAGATTGTTTTCTGTACTTGAGCTAGCTTGGGTACTTCCTCCACAGTGTGCTGCACGATGCAGTGAGGAACATCCGTTAGTGTTGGAGATCAGTTGTTGGTGTAGTATACGTTATCTTGCTGGCTGTTTCTCCTTTGGTTTAATTGTATTCAAATTTCATCTTCCAAAAATAGGTTGTGGGAGGGCTGAACTATCAAGCATTCAGAATCATCCTGAGGTTTATTGTGCATATTTGTCACTACTGCTCTTTTCATACTGTGTAATCAAAAAATTATTAGACAATGACTTAGTCTTATAATTAGCAGATGCTGTGTTGCAAATGGAAAGTTGTTGTATTTATTTAGTATATCAGTTTGACTGAAGCACTTAAGCAATTGTAGCATTCTAAGCTGCAATTTTTTTTCTAATTTTCTATTTTTTCTAATTTTTAATTTTCTTTCCATTTCAGTCTGCCCTCACATATTCAGGATATATGAAGTAATACTGTGTTTTATCTACCTGGATTGCAAGTCTTGTGGGATTAATCTGAACGCTAGATCCTATTCAAATAATTAGTACAATTTAGTGGTAAAATCTGAGATGTTTATCTTTTTTAGGATTTCTTTCTTTTAAAGAAAATGCCTTTTATTGCTCTCCTTCCTCTCTCTTTCTTATTTCTTTCACCATTTTGAAAAAGATCTTCCACTTTCTTCTGCCAAAGTGTCATAGTCTTTTCAGTTTCTTGTTTTCAAATACTTGGTCTTTTGAGTAATTATTATTGTCAAAATGATGGGAAACGTGTCCCCTTAGGAAGCCCTTTTGAGTTTCCTCCTACAGTCTGTAGCGGGGGATCCAAGGCTTGTGGTCCTTAATTTAATCTTTAATTAATTCTGGGTGGTTTGTGGCCAGGTAAAACCCCTTGTCTACTGTAATTTCTCTCTCCCTCTCTCTTCCTGATATCTCTTCCTTTCTTCTCTCTTACTTCTCCATCGGTATCCCTCCCTCGTCCTTTGGCTGTCTGCTCTTTGTTATCCTCTGCTGCCCACCTTGGCTGGTCAGAGCTGTTACTGCCTCCCCGCCGGCCGTGACGCCCAGCAGCGCAGTGGCTGGGAGCCCGTGGTCCGGCGGGCTGGAGGTGTCCGTCTGTCTGTCCTGTGCGGTGAGGTGATGGGGAACAGGGTAGCTCTGCGCAGGGGGGAGGAGAGGGTGCCGTGCCTGGAGTCCGCACCGCCCTGAGTACCACAGCGGGAGAGTGGTGTGTTGCGGGGAGCCCAGGTTTTGGGGTATGGCTGGGGAAGCGCCTTGTTGTGCTGCTGGCCTTGGAGCGCATCGGGATGTGTGGGAGATCTGCAGGGTGGAGCTGGTGGCGGCGTGCGGTGGGAGAGCGGCGAGGCTGTGGCGTCTTGGGGTGTGGGTGGGGAAGTGCTGTGCTTCAGAAAGATGGGGAGTGTGACGGGTGCTCTGTGGCGTCGGGGGGATGGGAAGCGTGGCGGACAGACACTGGGCACTGCTTATTCGGTGGTGAGATACGAAAGCTTTTTGGAGGGTGTGGGAAGTAACACAACATCTGGTTGTTGTAAATAGGTGGTATACATGAGTGGTGTGAAAGTCTGGTATTGGATGGGGAGCTCTGTGTCACGGAGGCTTGCTTTTGAGTTGAGGATCATGGCCAAGACTAATACTAATTTGTGTTTTTAGCCAAATACTTCAGAATATCCCTTTTGACTCTCGTTCAGGGAAAAATTCTTCCCATTGTTTGCTACCTTTCTGTTGTATGTGTGGTGCAGTATAATTTTTGCTTTGTTGAAATCAGCAGCACTGTGATATAACTGTGAAAGCTTTGTGCTTTCTGTGGTATAGTAGACCTTTTATTGCTTATGGGTTATTCTGTGTGGAATCTTGGGATAACTGGCCCTTATTTTTACGTACTGTTATACTCTGTGTGTGTGTGTTTGGGAGACAGACATGTGTCTGCCCATTTAGGTATACATATTCAGCATATATTTAATCAGCAAATCTACCTTTTACTTAATTGTGTCTTGAAGTTTGTTTTCTAGTGACAGGAAAAGATACGATAAAAAGAGTATATCTTGGCTAGAAATACGTGTCAATCAGAGGAACTACAAGAAACAGTAGCTTTTACTGATATGGGGTTTTTTTATTGCACCGTTTGTTAAGTTGCTAGTAGTCTGCAGCTTCAGTGGATGATATTTGGAACTTCACTCTGAAAGCATTTGGTAATATTTTCACTGAGATCTCTACTTTCAGCTAATGTAGATCTAAAATTCCTTTGTGTTGGACTTCCACATTCTTTGAAATTAACTTCCCACTTTGGCACAGTAAAAAGTAAAACTGAATTCCCTATGTAATTTTTAGAATAGAAGCATTAAGGTTGGAAAAGACCTCTAAGATCATCAAGTCCAAGATACTAGATATTAAATGTGAATAATATGTGATTAAATGTGATTAATATGTATATGTGTGTGTATATATGCATATATATATGTATATATAAAACCCGAAACTTTATTCTGCAGCTCCTCCACCTCCCAACACACTTATTTGGGTTCTGTAGCGAAGCAGACACAGAGCTGTGACAGTCCATTGAATAAGCTATTAGCTGCTTCTCTAGTGATAATTCTTCATATTATCCAATCTTATGGATACATATATATACATATATATATATTGCATGTGTGGGTAGGTAAAGCAAGTGGCATGTTCAGATGTCACATAGTGCCTAATGCAGTAAATTACATGCCCTGACTTTGCTTCTTGGTGATACTTCAACACAAATATTTTATAAAATGAAAAAGAAACATTCCTAATCAAGTTTAAACAATAGAATGTGACAAGAAAATGGTACACTATATATGGTTCCCTTTCACAGAATAAATTCTGCAGGTATTAAAAAATCTGCTGTCTTCTACGTAGGTATGCAGAAATTACGGTCAGTAATGGTGGCCAGTAACTAATCAGATGAGTGTGAAGTAGTTCTTAGATGTGCAGCAAATGGCTACCTTGACTGTGGACAGGTTGTTAATTCCATCTATCAGTTACAGAGCTAGCTCTGGACAAGAAAGGGTTTGTATCTTTTGCTTGTTAAATGCCTGTAACTGATGTCATCATTAGTCATATAAATACCTAGACTTCTTTTAATTATAATAAACTCCTAGTCTCTATATATGGTTGTATTATAATTTATTTCACAGCAATTGAATTTATTTGCTTGAATGACCTTGTAATCGTATAATACTAGTAGGCAGGCTCTCACAGCAGCCATAATTTTGGTCTTTTGTAAACTCGGAGTTGGTCCGTGACTAAGCTGTGCAGCCATAAAATGAAAGGAAAGGTGCCTATTGAAATACCGTTTTGGGTCTCTTCAGTATAGAATTTGCTGCAGGACGATACTACCTTCCATGTAACTTATGAGAAGAGAGGATGGGGGAATGACAGGACTATGACCTTACTTTAAAACTAAATAATTCTAGAGAAAAGGCAAACTATTATCAGTTATGGAAGTCTACGTAAAATGGAGAAAACCTTATGTATGTATTGTGTTCTTTATAAAGAGGGAGCAAAGTTTATACGTGGCAGTTATTTAGGGTTAACATGGCAACAGAAGATTTAAGGGAAGATCAAAGAAATAAAGCTCAATTTTGATGGTACTTGTAAAGAAGTGAAGCTTGCATGGAGAAAACTGATATTAGTTAGGATATGCATGATACTGGATGAAATTTAATTTGAAAGAAGTTATTTGCCTATGCCAAAATAAAAACAAATATTTATAAAAACAAATAGAAAAATTCGTATATTCATCCTAATGTATCTCAACTGCTTTTCAGAGTAATGTCATTGTTCTTAGTGGTTGTCTTTGGGAACTCCTGGGGAGACAGATTAGATTCCAAAAGATGGGAGAGTTTGCTTTATTGAATGTTGAACTCACTGGCTTCCATTTTCCTTAGACAGCTAAAACTAACTTGACTTCCTTAAGCAAAGAGTCTCTAGAACAAATAAATTATTTGTAGGAATCTAGAATATAAAAGAGCTATTAAATAATAGACCACATAGATTTATCAGCAATGAATCCCATTTAACCAGTCACATTTTCTTTGTTGGCAGCATAACAGGTCTTAGAGCTGGAGAGATCAAAGACTGTCTTGTAGTTTGATTTAAATAGTATCTTGACACCTTGTCACACTAGCAGGATGAGCAGTATAATCCAGATGAAAATGTAGTGCAATGAATGCAGAAGTTTTGAGAAAGCGATACCCCAAAGGTCATCATCAGTTGCTCACTGTTGCCCAGGAATGTATCAAGTGGGGTTTTGTTGAAATGTGTTCTACAGCTGGCTCATGTTTTCATTAGTGATTTGAGTGATATAATGTGGTATATCCTTATTAAATTTGCAAGTAATAATAAAGCAGAAAAGAATGGAAAGTATGTTGGAAAACAGGATTAGAATGAAGGATATTTTTAGCAAACTGGAGATATGTCTTAGCTGAACTGATTTAATTTCTCTTCCAGACAAGTGCCGAGTCCTACAATAAGTAGTTGTAGTTAACAGCAGGAATAGGAGAAATGACTGTGTGGAGAACAGTTCTGCAGAGAGGCTTGATAGTTCCTCGGAAATTGGGTATAAGCCACTTGTTCATTTGTTTTGTAGCAGCATGACACTGTTGGCAATGATATTTGTACAGATCTTTATAAGGAAAGGTGTTGTGTGCAAGGCACTTGAAACATATCTTTTGTTCGTGCTTCAGCTGGAATATCAAGTCCCCTTTGAGCTGCCTCATTCAAGGAGGGTGTAGGTTAATTGGAGAAAGTCCTAAGCACAGCAGTAATGATGGCTGAAGGTCTCAAGGACAGGCAGTGGGTGGAGGAACTGAAAGTGTATGGTTCTTTGGTTTGGAGAAGGTAGGTCTGAGAGACAGAGTAACATTCTTCAGATAATTCCAAGTTTTTCAAATGGGAAGGGAGTAAATGGCTCTCCATATTCCCTGTGGTCGAAACAGTAAGTAAGTTGCCGCGATTGAGAGACGGGACACCGCTTGATGCAAGCAGGATGATCGTTTTATTGTTCTTACACACATACATTTATACAGATCAGAAGGTAGCGTGTTTTAAACTGATTGGTTAAGTTTCAAACTAGGCACCTATTGATTGGTTAACACAGTTGCTAATACAGACACATTCTTTTCCTAAGCTCATCTAAACTAAGGCCATGCAGACACATTCTTTTCTTATCTTATCCAAGGCCTTGCTTCCTCCCTCAGGATGGCTCGGCACTATCTCTCTTCTTCTCAGGGTCAGGATGGCTGGGCACTAACTCCCTTCTTCCCAGGGTTTATGGCCCACAAGTTCCAACACATCCTCCCTCATCAATTGCACCGCGCTGGGGGCCCTGCTGAGGCCCACATCTCCCCCTTCCTGTTGTACAATAAGAATTCCTTTTACTGAGCGTGTTATTAGTTTTTGCAAACACTGCAACAGGCATGGAAGGAGTAATAACAGAAAAATAAAAACAGCTAAAGCATACACTGCTGTCTTTATAGCATGTACACAAAACCTATGGTTCGCAAGTGTTACAGAAAAGACATGAAACTTTCGTGACTGGTGTTTCTATATGCTGGTTCATACAGTCCTTCTATTTTTATGATTCAACCGTCCTGATTGTCCCGGTCCTCTGGAGGAGGTTCACCAACTTGCTGCTCTGAAGGTTGGTCCCGGGTGCGATCCGATTCGTCCTCAGACGGTTGTGGTAACGATTCACGGAAAGGCCGCACACTTTTTGCTGGAATCCATCGGGGGCCTCTTTCTGTGGAAACACAAGCATAACCTCTGCCCCATGTGATAAGGGGGTAGGGTCCCATGATCTTACCTGTTTCAGGATCTCGAATCAATACTGGGGCCTTGATTGTTGCTTCAAACGAAGCGTTTGTATTAAAATGACGAACTATCGGAGGGTTGCTGTCTAACAGAGAACAATTTAAAAAATTAAAAACATATAAGGCTTTCTGTAGACGCTCCTCAGGGGTAGCAGTCCCTACTCCCCCTTTTTGTTGTTGTAATAAACGTTTCAGAGATTGATGAGAGCGTTCAATTAAGGATTGGCCTGTAGGGGAGTGAGGAATGCCAGTAACGTGAGTAATCCCCCAGGAGTTAAAAAAGGTTTTTGTTGCGGCGGACACGTAGGCAGGGCCGTTGTCCGTCTTGATTTGAGAGGGTATACCTAAAGTGGCAAAGGCACGCATTAAATGTTTTTGAACATCACGTGTCTTTTCTCCTGTGTGGCAGGAGGCAAATAGGGCATCAGAAAAGGTATCAATGGAAGAGTGAATACATTTTAGATGACCAAATTCTGAAAAGTGGGTTACATCAGTTTGCCACAGTTGTAAGCTCTGCAGTCCCCTAGGATTAACCCCTCCCGCTACCGACGGAAAGGAGTGTTTTTGACAGTCAGGACACACGGCGATAATGTTAGTTGCTTGCTGGGTAGTGAGGTCAAATTGCCGTTTAAGACCTCCAGCATTCTGGTGAAAGAAAGAATGGCTGAGTTTAGCCTGTGCTATGCGATCCGGTAATACTTGCACTGGTAATGTAAGTATATCAGCTCGTCGATTCCCTTCTGCAATAAAACCAGGTAAAACAGTATGTGCCCTGACGTGCATGACAAAATAGGGATGAGGGCGCGAGTCCAGGAGGAAAATAAGTTCCTGCAATAAAGCAAACAATTCAGAATGTGAGACATCACGTAACACAGATGCTTCAGCCCGTTCAACAATTCCTGTAACATAAGCTGAGTCAGTAATTATGTTAAGCGGTGTGGACCACTTTCGGAAAACTTGAACAACCGCGTTCAGTTCTACTATCCGAGGAGAACCAGGCACAGTCTCTATATCCGAGTCCCATTGTCCACGTTGGTCATCCCACCATAAGATGACCGATTTATGCGACTTTCCAGAGCCGTCCGTATACACGGTGAGGGCCTGCAAGGGTTGGTCACTTCTTTTTGGCCTGGACAGAAGATGAAAGTCAGCATTGAGTAGCTTATGAGATGGCGGGTGAGAAGTAAGTTGTCCTGTATAGCCAGCTATTGCTACACTGAAGGCATCGGATTGTTGGTGGAGCCACTGTAAGTAAGTACTTGCCACAGGCAAACAGATGCAGGCAAAGTCCATTCCTGATAGTGTCAGCAAACGTTGCCGGGCTCTAATGATTAAAGATGCAAACATCTCGTGCTGTGTTGAAATAGTCTTTGAAGACTGATTCGGTAAGAAAACCCATTCAATAATCAGCAGTGGGTCTGATTTTTGAGAATCCCACTGAAATATTAGCGCATGAGGTTGTCGAGCGGGGTTTAAAATAATCAGAAAAAAGGGTAGCTCGGGAGCCCATCGATGTGCTTGTCGAAGACTAATTGCTGTAGCAACCTTTTGCAGGGAAGTAGTGGCTTCAGGGTCCAGACTGCGGGGGGAGTGCAAGTCAGTGTCCCCTTTTAGCAGTCTAAATAAAGGACTTAAATCTGCATTAGAAATCCCCAACAGTGGTCGAACCCAATTGATTGTTCCCAATAATTTCTGTGCATCATGTAAATTTTGTATGTCTGTCTGTATCTGCAGAGGTTGGGGAATTATAGTCTGGGCCCTGATGCGCCAACCTAAGTATTTCCATGGAGATATTTTTTGAATTTTTTCCGGCGCAATACAGAGGCCTGCCGAGTTAACGGCAGCCATGACAAGAGCTACGGCTTCCTCCATGACTCCATGGAGTTGTGCAGCCACCAGGATGTCATCCATATAGTGATACAACAAGACACTAGGCATTGTAGTTCTAACAGGGGTAAGTACTTTAGCCACGTACCACTGACAAATCGTAGGACTATTCTTCATTCCCTGTGGCAGCACAGCCCACTGGTATCTTTGCAACGGGGCTTGCATGTTGACGCTTGGAACTGAAAAGGCAAATTTAGGAGCATCGTCTGGATGCAGTGGGATATTAAAAAAGCAGTCTTTGAGGTCAATAACAGTCAAGTGCCAATCTCGAGGGATCATAGTAGGGGACGGGAGTCCTGGTTGAAGGGCTCCCATATCTTCCATAGCGTCATTAATTTTTCTAAGGTCATGGAGTAAGCGCCACTTGCCAGTTTGTTTCTTGATGACAAAGACAGGTGAATTCCAAGGGCTAGTGGAGGGCACGATGTGCCCTTTTGTTAACTGCTCTGTGACTAATTCCTGGAGGGCGCGAAGCTTTTCCAGAGGGAGGGGCCATTGATCTACCCAAATAGGGTTATCGGTTTTCCAAGTTAATTTCAGGGTGTCGCGCACTTCAATGGCCCCACCTAAAAATGGGTCCGAATAGACATTCCCCACTGAGACAGTACGTCGCGCCCCCACAGGACCATAGGAACAAGTAACACAAAAGGCTTAACAGAAGCTGTATGCCCTTCCGGACCTTGGATTTGGATTAATTCTACGCTTTGGTGGCTTTTACCAGTTCCCCCAATTCCAGCTAATGTCTGGGAAACGTTAGCCAGAGGCCATTGTGGAGGCCACTTGGCCTGGGATATTACTGTGACATCAGCTCCAGTATCAATAATCCCATTTAATATTACCTGTTGCCCCCCACGAATAAGGGTACATTGGTACACAGGTTGTTTTTGGGAAATAGACTGTACCCATAAAATTTGTGCGTCCCCCGTAGATTTAAACCCTCTCTGCCTTTGTTGAGGCTGGTTAGGAACTGGGGAGTCCGTCACTGTGGGAATCAATATCAATTGTGCTATACGGCTGCCTTCTGGTACTGTGCAGGGAGGAAACGGGGTCCATGCCATGATTTTAATTTCATCAGTACTGTCAGAATCAATAACCTCTGGTAGTACAAAAAGTCCTGACAAGGTGGTAGATGATCTTCCTAACAAAAGCGCTTGAGTTTTTGGGGGTAGGGGTCCCGAAACGTTTGTTAACAATAAGTGAACCGAGGAATCGAGCAACGTTACTGTGTGGGAGGTTGCCAGGTCCAATCCGGCGCTACCAGCTGCTGTTGGGTGGAGACTTGAGACACTGCTGGTTCCCTCCGTAGGGGTTGAAAGGTCGGCTGCGGTACTTGTGTCTGCGCGCGTCGCTGCCCCGCGCTCCGCGATCGGTTTCCCTGTATCGGTTGACCCTGGAAATCATACTTAGACCGACATTGATTAGCATAATGACGTCCTTTTCGGCATCTAGGGCAGACCCCAAGGGCCTGGGGCCTGGCACCAGCATTGGTAGCCAAACAGTTCCTTTTCAAATGACCTGGTTTGCCGCAACCATAACAATTCCTGGGCCCCCCAGAGCTGTGCATGGCCGCAAAAGCAGCAGCCATGGCTTCAAATTTATGATCCATAGTGCCAATTCTATTACAAGCTTCTACCATTTCCACCAGTGTGGGGTTTGGATTTGGGAGAGATTTCAGTAACTTTTTACAATCCACATTAGCATTTTCTACAGCCAATTTTAACAACAAAATCTCCCGCGCTTCCGTGTTGTCTATCTGACGCTCCAGAGCTTGCTTCAGCCTGTCAATAAACTGCATATAAGGTTCCCGGGGGTCCTGGGTAATCGTAGTGAAGGTTTTTTGTGGTTTTTGTGAGTCAGGGACCTTAAAAAGGGCTTTTTTAGCTTTTTCACGAGTCGCTTCAAGAGCTTCCCGTGGGATATCCCGGGCTTGAGCCACCGGATCAGAATACTGACCCGTGCCAGTAAGGTGCTCGATAGTCAGCGCAGCTATAGCTGCATTGCCGTGACCCACGTAAGTCGTGACAGAGTGCCTGGAGTCCCCCCCTCCAATGTGACTCCCACAGGGAGTACTGTGTCGGAGTCAGTAACAGTTGCGCTAAAGATTTTAAATCATGCGGAGTCATAACATAAGTGTCAAAAACAGAAGACAGCAAACTTGCAAAATACGGAGACGAAAGCTCGTGCTCAGTAACAGTACGACGCAGTTCCTTAATTACCGAGAAAGATAAAGCCTCCCACTGAGCCCCCCGACCCTGATAGATCACAGGGGCTACAATTGTTTTAGCGATTTCTAACTCCCCCTCCTTCAAGGCTTGGCGTTTTATATTAGCCCACACATCGCGCGGGTTAGGGGGGTAGAGATCCAGTTCTTTTTCAGGATCCACCGGACCCGGGTCAAAAGGATCCCCCCCCGGGGGGTATCCTGCAGCACACAGTCTTAAGGGTTTGTTCTCCGGCAGCACCGGAGGCGCCGTGGGAGAGTTATCCTCCTCCCCTGCTTTGTCTTTATGATTTTTCTCTTGCGCTTTTAAAGTCTCAAAAACACTCCTCCACCAGGGGAGCATACGCTGCGCTTCGGCATTCCCTGTGGTTGCCGCGTCCCATAGTTTCACCCCCACATCGTCCCAAAGTTCCCGCGTAAAGATAGTAGACGCAGTTACGGTGGGCATCTTCACTTGTACCCATTTAAGCATTAGTTTAAGATCATGCCCGGAAATATTCTTTCCATGTTTTTTAAGGAGAGCTTTCATAAGCTCATATACGTCTCTCTCTGGGGAAGACGTCTGACTTCCCATGTTTCCCACAGCTCACCTCTCAGCTCCAGAGGGATTGTTTAAGCCGGCTCCTGCTTCCTTTCAGCAGCTCATTCAACGTCCTGTGGGACTCGCAGCATGCCACGCAGATAGGTGGTTTTTCTCCGAATCACGTCGGGGTCACCAATTTGCCGCGATTGAGAGACGGGACACCGCTTGATGCAAGCAGGATGATCGTTTTATTGTTCTTACACACATACATTTATACAGATCAGAAGGTAGCGTGTTTTAAACTGATTGGTTAAGTTTCAAACTAGGCACCTATTGATTGGTTAACACAGTTGCTAATACAGACACATTCTTTTCCTAAGCTCATCTAAACTAAGGCCATGCAGACACATTCTTTTCTTATCTTATCCAAGGCCTTGCTTCCTCCCTCAGGATGGCTCGGCACTATCTCTCTTCTTCTCAGGGTCAGGATGGCTGGGCACTAACTCCCTTCTTCCCAGGGTTTATGGCCCACAAGTTCCAACACATCCTCCCTCATCAATTGCACCGCGCTGGGGGCCCTGCTGAGGCCCACAGTAAGTGGCCTGAAATGAAGCAAAGAAAATTTTAATCTAAAATGTTAAGAAAGGTTTCTGCCAGTAATGGTAATTTCAGGGGAGCTGTGAAGTCAGCATTTGAAGCTTTTTTTTTTTAAAGCAGTTTAGACAAAGCGTGTGTGAGGAAGAGTTTAGATACTGGTGGTTTTGTCTTGAAGCAGGAGGACTGAGTAGGCTGACCTGCTACCAGTCCTTTGTTTCTCTCAAAGATGCTTCCCCCAACACTGTTAACAGAAAATGTATTATAGGGAAGTTTTGGTTTTGTGTTTTGCTGTTTGTTGGTTTTTTTTTTTTATAATTGGACTGCTTGATGTAAAATTTGCTTCCCACAAGTCGGTTTGTTGGGCACTGTGCCCAGATACCTCCTGGAATATTAGGGCAACGTGACTGGAAAATTCATGCCCTCGCTTTAGTTCAGCCTCTGCTTATCACTCCTTCAGATGAAATATTAGATAAATCTCCTCAAAGACCTTCAGCTCACCCCTCTGACACAATTACTTCTCTTCTGGGTACCCACTATGTGACTGACATTCAAGTTAACTTCACACAGTTCATTATGTCACCGGAGTGCTGCAAAAATTGACCCTCAAAAACGGTTATGTCAATATTCTGTAGGAGAACGCAGTGAGCAGGAAAAGGAAGGTGGTACTGACTATGTGAATGTAAATGTCGTGTACCTGATTTTTTTTTTCCTTTACCAGGAAAGAAGGCCAAGCTATCCATTTCTCAGAAACCAGACTCTTTTTAAGAAATATGTTAATTTACTTCTGCAAGTTTTTAATATTTGGGAATAATGATGAATATTGTTTTGTGTTTATCAAAATACTAAGCACTGCTAGTCAGTATTCAGGAAGTAGCAGTTCTAATTTGTTGAAAACTTAAATAACTCAATTTAGTAGGAAGTGTTTGTACTTGTTTGTTTTATACTGTTTATCTCACCCATATGTATTGCAAGTTGGAATTACCTCTACCTGTTTTTTCCACAGTGTACCTTATTAAATGAGTATTAAAACGGCATAAATAGTGTGTCTAAAATACAGAGGCTTATTCTGGAATGAGTGCAGATTGGCTGACTGTAATATCTGCCCTTCAGGTTAAATATTGCTGTATAAAAAATATTTACCTGCTGCAATTTCTGAAGTAACATTAAATATGTGTTATGTATCTGTACACAGGTTATCACTAAACTTGCAGTGGTAAGTTGTCTGAACACCTGCCGTAGTTACTATGGTAGCTGCTTTCACTGCTGCCTTCTCCCCGTACCATCTTCAGAGATTAATTTTTTTTTCTATTCCAAGCAAAAATTGTGAGTGCATGATTGCCAAGCCAGATCTTGTGTTGAATCAAGTTGCAGTTAAAATGAGGAAGGACTTGGTTACTATCATGTTAGTGAGGTCTTTCACTGCTGTTACACAGAACAGACAGATATGTTGATATTAACATTGCTGTGCACAGTTTCTTGTAAGAATCAACACACATCAGTCTGGAGGGAAAAGTTGCTTTCATGGTACTCTTGTTTAGAGATTTAGATGCATTGCAATTTTACTGCCTAGTGCAAGACCCAGTGTCCTTCACAATAATCTAGCTGTATGTCTGTGTAGCACAATGCACTGTTCTGTAGGGGTAAGTGAACCAATTTGATTAATAGAAATTAGGCGGCCATGCTAGCATGATGCTTTGCCTGGAGTAGTTAGTCCTGCTGAGAATGACTGAGTTGTATTACTGGCTCAGAGCCGTCTGTGTTATGTTTGAATGCCACTGCTTCAGGTGGTGCATCTACATCCATAGTAAGTGCAAATATCTTGCTAAAACATTTTCCTTCTGTCCCTGGTGGTATTAGCAGTAACACTGCCAGACCTTCACTGAAATTGTTTGGGCTAGAATATACTACGCCTTTCTGTAGTTGAGTGTAATCTCCATGTTCTTCAACTTCACATTGTTCCTTTAGTTGTTTTTTTTATTTTGTTTTGTTTTGTTTTTCCTGAGGCTCTGTTACCTTAAGATAGAAGATTTTGTGAAAAGTTGTTGCACAAAGTTTTAGTGGTAGTATTCCAGGCCAAAAAAACCTCTGTGGTTGGAAGGTCAAGCAGACATACAAATAATTTAAAAGCCTTAATATTTGTAGCTTTAAAACAAAGAGTCCTGAACTGTTTGGAAACTGAGAACTCATTTTTTTATAAAAGCTTAATTTTTCCAAAATCAGATTTACAAAAATTTTAAAAATAATGAGAATTTCTTCACAAACACGAAGCCAGTGTCACATGTGAAATGTATATGGAATACACTGTCTGAACTGGTTTTCTTCAGCATCTCTGGTAAAAAATGAAAATGATGGCCTGTTGCTCTAATTACATTGTGATTAACTGTATATGGTTAATAGTGCATTTAATAAAAAAATAATGGTATAATATATAATGATTATATATATACACCAGGTACTATGCCTCGCATGGATAATGCTGATCCTTCTGTGACAGTCAGATGTATTGCAAAATAATTATTCTGTATTTTTAATGTGATAATGTTGATAGAACTATTCAGCTTACATTCATACAACAGAGGCAACTGAAGTGGTTATGCTACACGTTGGTAAAGAAAAAGAAAAAAGCATATTTGTAATGCTTCAATTTAGTATGTTTAGAAAGATTCTGGTTTTATTAGTTGATGTGCCTTTTCAAGGTACGGAGTGCCATGGAAGCTATGGATAGTTAGTGCTAACAAAAAATCCTCTTGGTTACTAAGAAGATCTTGTTATTTTCTTAGTATTGTTCCTGGCTTCATGTTTGCCAAAGTTAATACTTGATTTATTGTAAAAGGAGGAGCTACTCAAGCTTCTGCTGAGTCATGTTATTTCATGAATTGTGCTGTACAACCAAATATTTTGTATAATGAGTGTAGAAGCTAGTCCTTGTGCTCTTCTGTAGTTGCTGTACCACCCACTTATTTATTTCTCTGTTTCAATTACGCATACAACAATCTTGTTCTAGGCCATCTTATTTTATGCCATCCTTACCTTTCATGCAGAGTTAAGGAGCTTCAGTGGGTATTAATTTATTTCTTGTTGGCTTTTGAAGTAAAGAAAGAAAGAACTTGATAGTATGTAACAAGTTCATTAATTTGACCTATTCACTTCAAGATACTGAATTAATGCGTATGTAACTAAATGACTTGCAAAACTTAATACAATTTTGTATCAGTACAAGGCTAGCAGTGTAACATCTCTTTATCCTCTTCAAACAAGGCAGGCAGAACATACAGATTTTTACCATCAAATTGCATTTTGCTGTGATTAGGATTCCTAGCTTGGAAACCTCATGATAGATAAAGTGTATTATGTAAATAGTTGGTACGTTTTACTTAATCTCTGGCATGCATTCTTTTTCTAACTATTCTCAATGGAAGGTACCAAATAATTACAGGCAAATGAGAGAAAAAACCTAAATTTTAATTGATACCAGAAAAAAATATCCTGTTGGAATTTTGTTTTTCAACATAACGTTTAAATTAGTAGGGCTTAAATTTACATTTCCTCAGGTTTTTAAAAGTTTGGTTTCTGTTAATGTAGCTTCATTGTAGTTTCATTGCTGTGTCATTGTTTTCCAAAGTCATAACTATTCTGATCTCTTGAAATTTAATTTTCTTTATGCATACAGTTCCAGAAAATTAATCCAGGTATAATTGTAATGGTGGCTTTCTTTAAATGACCATAAACATGTTTCAATTTTTCCATATTTAGTGAATTATAAAACTATTTTTTCATGTTAGCATTAAGCTGATTTCTGGTCTTCGTGAGATTAGTCTTTTAGCTATAACTACTCGAAGAATTTGATTTTGCTGTATTATTAAGCATTTGGTAATTTTAGTCTCAAGTATATAGACCTTGTCAGAGGGCTGTATATCAGGCAGTTTAAAATGGATTTAGTACTCCGTTTTCTGTCTTGAGGTGTTAACCTGTTCCTGGGAGGTATGTTATTGATGTCCCGTTAGCAAGGCTGTGTCAGAAGTTAATTACAGTGTGTTCAGGTTGCCTTTGCTGTAGGACATGGAGTATTTCTAACAGTATTTATCCTGATTCCAGGCCCATCAAAGACTGTTTTCTGTCTTTTGCTCTTTCTTGCTCCCAGTTGCAGATGTCCTCACCTTATGTTCCTTCCATTTCTCGAAAGCTTTGCTCTTTCAACTTCCGTGTCATGTTACTCTGAATGTGATTGCTAGTATTTTATTATTAATATCAATTATGATTATTATTGTCATGATCTGATTTATAGGCGTTTTGGTGGTAGGCAGTATTACACTGAGCTAAGCTTCAGCAGGTACAGGGTAAAATCTGGGGCCTGACAGCTCTTGATTTATTTGCCTTTAGCAGTTTGGAGGACTCCAATGGGAAAGAAATGATAGTGGACAAGACCCTTGGGGTCTGGGGGTAAGGAAGGGGAGGGGGAAAGGGAAAGGACCCGGGAAGGGGGGCTGTGATGGACTACCAGGAAGTGTTTTCTGCTAGTAGAAGAATTATCGTCAGGACAGCAGAGTAGCTGTACCAGTCATGCAGCTGAGAAGTTAATACGCATTTAAACTCTCCTGTGTACTGTCATGCACGAGGCACAGACAGTGTTTGCCCTGGTAGCCCATTCAGTTCTGTGTCTGAGATTCAGCTGGTACTGCTTATTTCTTAAAAGCACTGAAACTACAGTATTTTCCATCTTCTTTGGTAGTGTATCACATGGTCGGGGACTGTGAGAGCCAGAGGATGTAGCTGGGGTTTATAGTCCCACCTGGGTAGGGGCTTGGGAATTTTGAAAGAGGAACTGGTTGGAAATGAAGAACAGAAGGGAGTGATGGAAGAGGGAAATTTTGGAAGAAGGTCTTGGTAATTACACTATGCTGTCTTTTCTCATTAATGAGCTTAAATATAAAGGCCAGGTCTTGATAAGGTGGGGTTTTTCCCATTTTTGCTTGTTTGTTTTGCAATTAGTGAATTTAAACTTGTGACTAAAATCTGAAAACTATGCTTACATTCTGTTTCTCTAATTGCGAAGTTCCCCTTCTGCTCTCTTCTGAAAGTATCCCTATAGAGCAGAGAGGAATCATACCAAACCTGTTTCTGTTTTGCTGTTAAGGAATACTTGTTCCCCATTAGAACTATGGTATCCCAGCTAGTAATGGTATTTGGACCTTGTTTTTGCTTAACCCCTTTGTAATTTTAGTTGTGTGAAGAGTAGCTTTGTGTTTGTTAGCTAGAGTGTGTCATGAGAGTGGAGATACAAAAGGATTTGGACGAACTAGTAACACAGATAATCTTGTGGTTATGAATGCTTGTGTTTAGCCAAATACAGGATAAATACAACTTCAGAGTTGATTATTGTTCTTGTACTTTGAAACAGTTATAATTATGTAACTAGTACAGATCTTAGGGCATCTTTGAGTTTTGAGACAAAGTATGCTGTTACTGGGTAGTCACATGTTTTAAATAGAACTATGTAATGAAAGGTAGAAATGAAAGTTATGGATATCTGTTTCCAGGTGACAGACAAAAGTTATCAAGACCCAAAGATATCTGCAAGCTCTGTCTACCTTTGAATTTTTTGTGCACTGACTTTAAAAGTCTGTATTAATTAAAAAACAAAATTGTGCACACCAAAGATGAGTACTTTTGACTGAGAGAGAAGGGAAGAGAGACAGAGGTTAGCTGTGGATCTATGAAAGGTTATCTTTTTTCATCCTGTAAATTATCAACGCGTTGTAGAGAGTAGGAATAGCTGGCAAGAGTTTGGAGATAATTTCCAGTGTCTTTTACATAAACAAAGAAAAAAGTATCTACTCACAGGTGTCTGTGTATATTCATGAAGAGAAAGGCAAGCTGGATTACATAATTTAAAATAATAATTGAATGCAGGGGTATTGGCAAAGCAGAGAGATAGAGTCTCTAAATTGAGTGGTGTATTTCAATAGGTATAAAAGTTTAAGTAAATGGTTAAGAGCTAGGATTCAGTACCTATTACAAACAAACAAGTCAGTGACACTAACAACTAGTATGGAAAAATTCAGTTCTGTGGAGTCTGACACCATTTACAGCTAGAATGACACATCTGAAAGAGCGCGGATCTAGTTGGCGGTTCTGCTCTGTGTGGAGGTTCTACAAGGAAATGGCGATTTTACCTTTCGGGCAGGTCTGTGTAGGCACTGTCTGAAGCTCTGGTAGGAATTGGCATTTATAACTTCCTCAGTTCTCCTCTTTCTTTCCTGAGCATTTATGTAGTTGGAAATTCAACAGTAAGCTGCAGGCTAGTTCTCTCAGAACCAGAGTAATCATCACTAAGGTGATCAAGTTCAGTGGTTGGAGTTCAACAGCTGATCACTTCCCTGCGGGAGGGTGTGGAGAAATGTCACACATATTTTTTTCCCAGGGGAGCTGGCTGAGGGTGGCTGGGAGGATGTGTGCTTCCTTTGTTTATCTATGGCCACTGGTAAAATCAGTTGTTTAGTGGTCAAGGAAATAACGCTGAGAAGTAGTTCGTAATATTGATCTTTTCCTTTCTGCTGGGACTGAAGCATTTATTAGTGCATAACCCGGTAGTAGTACTGAAGAACAACATGGTTAGTTCAGAAATAGCACTTCAGTATTGTGTAGGTGTCCAAGAAAACATGTTTTTTGTTTGTTTTTGAACAATCAAACTCAGAAATACTCAGAGTGGGAGAGAATAGAAATGGATGAAATGGACAAGTAACTTGTGATCACCAAGGAAAAGAAGTGGGCGTTTGATCGGAATGCTCACTACAAGATCAAATAATGGTGGTAGCAAATCACGTCTGGAAAATTTCATTGGGGATCACAGAATGAGAAACTACAGTGGAGGTATCGGTAAATGTACATAGATCAGAGAGCCAGCTCACAAAATCCAAAAGATATTACTTTAACAACCTGCCGAATTAAACCAGAAAAATGGAAGCATTGCTGTCTAAGCACGTTTCTGAGATATGTGGAAGAATGGTGTCAGGACCCCAGAGTATTTGTCCTCTATGGCCAGTGGTAAAAGATCACCAGTTTCTGACAGGAATTACAAACTGACAGAAACATTATTCTGGATTCACTTATAATAAATAAACTTACTGGATTTGGAAGCCACTTGCTGCCAGAGTAGCAGATCATGATGCATGGGGCAAACTGAGAGTAGACCTAGTGTTTAATGTTTCATTTTTGAAAGAGTTAATTTTCCGACGCAGAGTATCTTCTGTTCAGGAGTTTGAACAAATGTATTTAGACAAACTTGAAAGTTGAAAGCTTACTGAGAAGACTATATTAGGTTGTGAAATACTGGCTTTTTGGCAATCAAGAAAGAGGGTAGTCCTCGCTAAAGGCCTGTTCTAACATGGTGACAAAGCAAAGACAACAACTATGATTGGAAAGCAATGTATAAACACAACTGAATGCATTACAAGTGTAGAGTATAGCTATGATAACTATAAAATGTTGCAGAAAAATCCGTGGCTGGCAGGAACCAGAAAAACACCTATCATGGAGTAATGTTATTAATAGGCAGGTTTCCAGATTGTTCATAAAGATGCAGAATAGGAAGATTTTTCAGTAAATGCTCTTCCTTTCTCTTTGGAGACAGTGTAATTTGTTCTTCCATAAAGTAAGGATACCTTGTCATCCAACAATAACTAAGCAGGATGTTATTCAAATATACTAATGTTGTAAGTTTGTAACTCTTTACTGAATAGGGAGGGGAAAGCCCGACTGGTGGTCCAGCATTCAGAAGGACATATAGGATATTTCTGTTAAAGTCAGACACAAAGCTGCTGTAGAAAAACAGATGCGGAGCTGAGGGACGTGGTTTAGTGGTGGAATTGACAGTATTAGATTAACGGTTGGACTTGATGATCTTGAAGGTCTCCTCCAACCTAAATGATTCTCTGATTCTGTGATGCTATGAAAGAAGAATTCAGGGCTGTAAAGCTGAACCAGTGATAGTCATTTACATTTTTATGGGAAATATGTGTTGTCAAACAACTTTGTGTGTTTTGATTATTTAGTTGATTAAATAAATTGTGTATATGCATTATAGATTTATTTTATGTGCATAATCTACAATTTAGATGACTTAAGTCTCCCTTAAGGTATTGTTCCGCTAAGTAAGTATTTGAATAAGCCATCTTCTCCTCACCTCACAGTTGCTCTACATTCTTGGTAGATAATTTTGTTACTAGGGAGCTGGAAGAGAGGAACAGCAGTAAGTAAGGTAGTGGTAGTTTTCTATGGGTGTACACCTCAGATTATGGCAGACTGCTGGAGGTGAAGCAGCTGTGAATAGGCAAAGCACCTTGAATGTTCAACATGTACATATAACATGCTGTTTTTAAAAGAAGAAAAAGGTATGATCTCTTTTTACAAATATGAAAAAATGGTACTAAACTTCTGTAAAGCATTGGAATTGGACTGCATCCATGCTGGGATTGCTTTAGCAATGTTTCTAGCATTCATGCAGCTATGTCAGGCAAATTTGTACTTCTGCAGTTGGTGTAGGGAGTTGTGCTGTACAGATAAAAACATAGTTTTGTGGATACCTGTGAATAAACGCAATTATACATGTCACAGTAGGAGATTAAATGGGCTCTTTTTCTTGAAGATTAAGACTGTAGAGATGCATTCATGGGGAGAAAATAAAGGGTCGCGGAAGGGCTGTGTGATTAGCAAGAAGAGAAATGACAAGAGTTAAGGACTGGAAAATAAGGCCTGGCAAATTCAGAAGTATAAAATAATTGAAAAATGAGATTGTGTACACAATTTTGTTGTAATTCCTCAAGTAAATACTGGTTGTTCAAATCATAAACATAATAACCAATTTTATCCTGTACATTTCTAATTAAAGTGTGAGCCGGTTCAGGTTAAAAAAATCTAACCGAACAGCTGTGGAAAGAAGACTGAAGTCTAATCTTTGCTCAGGTCCTGGATGGGAGGCAGTTTTCCTGTAACTGTCATTTCTGCCTTACCTTGAAGATCAGTGAAGGTATTGCTCTATATAATACAAACTATTAAGTAGTGTAGAGTAAGATTTAATTCTTGCACGTAGGAAACAGCTTTAAAAATAGGCGGTTTCCACGGGAGTAGTTTCTCCTCTCTGTCTCCTGACTCATGCACATGATTTTCAAATATTAACTTCATCAGTAATTTTATAGACTTTTCTCAGTTATAGTTTAAAAAATACAGTAGTCCAGTCTTTTTATTTGTTTCCTGTTCGGGTCCGAACTTCATTGCTCGCAGGCACCAAATCTGATTACTGGCTTTGTTATCTTAAAGGTAGATGCTCTTTAGCTGAAGAACAGCATGGTCCGGTATCTTTTGTCATGTCATTTCAGGGAAAGATGTGAAGACCTAACCTCATTAGAGAAAGAACATCCTACTGTTTTGAGAACATACTGTTTCTATGGCAGACTGTGTACAATTCTGAAGATTTCCCCTCCCAAGTTTTAGCTGACCCCACTTGCAAACTAAAGATGTAGTAGAAACTTGAGATTTTTGACTGAAGTAAAATTGGGGCATAACAAAGTCTCAGTGACTGAATCAAAAGTTTCTCACTTTTATTCCACTTTAAATGGCTTCTGGAATCTGCACTGTAAGCTGTACAACTGAAGCAAGATTTGTCAGAAGCTTCTGAATACATTAATCTTTTAAATGATGTCTTTAACTTGTCTTCATGTGCTCTTTTTTGTGCTTTATCTATGTTTGATATGACTGCAGGTGAGCTGTGTAGCTCCGTTTTGTATTTGTGGGCATATAACCTCAAATATCTAAACCATATATGGTTAAAATTATTAAACTTAAATGTTTGTTCCCGTTTAAACATAGAAAATGAAGTGATTCACTCAATTTGGAAATTTCTTATGATTTGATGTTTGCTTGGTAACGGTTCAGAAGATGAATTTGTAATTCAAGTAACACTTTTGTTGTTTTTATTCCATGCAAGTATACTGCTAGAAAGTCTGTTGTATCTGAAAAAAAATCTCTGATTAAATATCTTACTGACTGATTTAAGTAGCAAGAAATACATATGCTAAATCTTCTTATTTTAGCTATATTGTACTCCGTATATGTGCAGGGGTGTGGTATTTTGTCAAAACACAAAAAATTAGTTTTCCACGAGAGTTCTTTTTGAGTTAGGATTTAGTCTGTGGAAGCCACTGTTATTGTTATTGAACGACATAACTTTGTTAAAACCTTCGCTTTGCCCACAAATTCTTTTCACATCTTTTGTTTGTTTTCATTCATTGATAGGCCTCACTTACTAGCTATTAGAGCTGTTAGCAGGAATAATAGTTCTTCCTCATTATTGTTAAGGTGTTTTACAACAGCAGGGCTCGAATTCACCTCTTGTTTTGTGGTGATACATACATTGCAAATAGTGTTCCTTTCCTGTTTTCTTTTTCCTTATACACGTTTTCAGCACACTGGTAGATGCAACCTAGTGCACAAAGCATCACTGATATTTGTAACAATTTACTAACATGGGAAGCTGACCTTTTTTCCTATTTCTCCCATCTTCCTTCTCTGTTTACTTGTGACAGGTATTTATGAAAAATATATTGAAAAAATATTTGGAAGAAAACCATTGTACAGAGTTGCAATAGGTTGTCATCAGTTATTGTCCCTTTTTTTGCCCTACTAATTGAGTTTAATTTGAGTTTAATGTGAAGTGAAATCTCACGACAGATTGAGAGAGATCCTAACACAGTTGAAAGTAAAACTGTGCTAATATTCCTCCATTAAAAACAGTCTGACATAGCCAGAGTGACAGACTTTACAGCAATAATGTTGTTTCAGCAGTGGCACTGGTTTGTTTATCAGATATGGTATCAAGTTAAACTGTTGCAAGATAGGGTAGGAAGTTAGAGATCATAGCAGGGTAGCAGAAACCAAGAGTGCGCTTCCAAAGACCCAGCTTGGAAAGGAAACAAGGGCATGCTGTTTGCCAACAGCTTTGTGCCGTCAGCCTGCCGCCTGCTTGCCCAGCTGCGCAGTGTCAGGAGTCAGAAGGAGGATATAGAAATGCCTGTATTCCATGGATGTAACTAATTCAAACTGTAAAAAATAAATTGTGATTTAATAATTTCAGGTTCTGTACCTACTACGGAACTTTCACTGTAAATCTTCTGTTTTTTTTTTATTTCAACTGAATTTGTTTTCATAGTGCGAGAATTTCTTTGTAAAATAGGTAAACAGCTGATACAGAGATCTGTGAAGTAAATACACAAGAAGATATTTCTTCCATTCTGGCTCAGTTTATGATAAGCACTGACGTGTAATTTTAGCAAAGAACATAAAGACGTCTGATGATATTTCTCCATCAATTTGTTACTTGACAAAAATAATTAAAGTCTGTTCATGGAATGCATGTACTCTGTATGTACTTTGTACTTGGTAAAATGTATAGTTTAGGAAAAGAGGTAGTAGCATAATGCACGCCTTCGGTTTGTCTATTATTCTGTGTATAATTTGTTAAATCAAAGACCTTTTCTGGAGTTGCTGTTCCTGTCGTTCTCCCCTCTCCTCCCAGCAATTTTGGCAAAGCCACATATCATACTCAATGATTCAAAGGCAAGTTCTTCGTGTATCTTTATTTGTTATAACCTAAAAAATAAAGTTAGAATTCTTTCCATGTTGCCCTCCACCTTTCTGTCCTGATGGCTGTAGCTGCCTTGCAGCAGTTCCTTCCCCCTTCTGCCCTTTTCCCCTTGACCTGTACTCTCCACCTACTTCACATCCTTCTTTTTTAGCACTTATTGGGTATGAGTCAATTTTTATTTTCCTGTTAGTCCGTTGTTGTGGGTTTTTTCTTTTTTCTTCATTTTTCAGAATCCCCCAGCAAAACAAAACCCAAACCCAGTGTTTAATTTTGCTTCTTGAATTGCACAATTATTCTATGACGTAGTAGAAGAAGGAGAAAGTAATTACAGAGTCAGATTCTTCTCTGCTGTTAGTGTAAGACAAATAAATGCAGTGATATTACAGCAGAATGTGCGAAGTGGGAGTGGAATTTGGCTGTTAAAAAGTTGGAAGGATTTAAGACAGAAGCTGATTGTCCTTAGCTATATATTGGAGGTGTTTTGTTTGAACGATGAGGGAAGGAAGGGTAAGTTAGTGTATTCTATATTTTTTAATACTACATTGAAACTTTGCTGAAGAAGTTGTATTCTATCCTTTTAAAAGAGTTTAATGGCAATTGGTAATTAAAACACTTTCTTCTGCAGAAGCAATAAAATGTTCAGCTATTAAAGAATTCTGATGACTACTACATGCATTGGTGTTGAAAAAGAGCTATTATGTGCATTGCAATATGATATACATAACAGCTAAAAGCAGAAAAATTCTTCCTTGTGCCCAGGTAAATTATATAGCTTTTTGAATGTATTATGTCATTTAAAAAATAAAAAGAAAAAACAAAAAGGTGATGGTGGGGAAGAGAAGGCGTTTAAGTATATGCGTTGTGGGGCATAGTACACGTCTATCCGGTTCAGAGATACTCTTACCAAAAAACCCTCCATATAAATATAAAATAGATGCTAATGTTGAACTCCACTTTTGGTGCATATAGATCTATAATAATTATGTATTATGTACGTGCGTGTATTTTTGTACAAATGAAGGAAGAGAGGTGTATTGATCTAATATGTATCCGGATGCTTGCATTTTTAATCTAATATATTTAGAAATCACTGAAGTGATTCCTATTCCCCTGGCACTAATGAAGTAAACAGAGCTTCTGACTGTGTAGCAGTGCTTTGCAATCCATAAAAATTGTTGCTGACTTGAAACTAGATATTTATGATGTATTTACATTTCTGTTTCACTGGTTTGTGATGTACTGGTGTGTTAAGGTGTGCTTCTTGAATATTCTAAGATACTGGCACTGTACTTGGCTCTTTTGTATTTTTAGTGTGGGCTAACCTAATTTTACAATCTAAAATTAAATGAAAATGCATTTCAGGTTAAAATGGAACATAGTTGGATACCAGCTAATACTTTGGGGACAGGGAACTTGTGGAAACTGGTGGCGGTTGCTTGTGTTTCTGAGATATATTTGCTGGAATTAATATTTTTAGTGTCCTGTACAATTCTGCTTGCCTTTGAGTGGTGTGAAATGTAATTGAACTAATGAATCATTGTATTGAGATCATTTTTAAGAATGTAGTGGGCTTCTTATTGTACAATACTGTGGCATATATTTGCCCTTTTTTCTCCAGTGATGCTGCCTATTTTTGTGTTCTGTTTTAGTCTGTCTGTCAAGCACCCACGGCACACCTTCATATCCCTCCTGAAATCCTCTTCTGTGTCTGTAGGGTATACAGTGTTCCTTCACTAGTTACTCTTTATTTTGCCTTGTTTCTGTTAAGTCTGTCGTCTTTGTGGTACAGATCATGTATGATTCTCTTTTATGACTCCTGCATGTAGATTGGATTGCACATGTTCTTACTTGTATTACTCCCTGCTCTATGCAGACTTTTATTCTGCAGGCCTCGAAGTGTACTCCAGCATAAGTGCTTTTTTTCTTTGTTTAATGAATGATGATGAATAGTAAATGTAAAAATGAACTTGCTTATATTCTTAAAGGCCATCAATGACTGTGATCGACATAGCCTTTAAAGCCTGACTTAATCTCTGACTAATTCCTGGGCTGCATTTTCTCTTTGTTATGAAGTACTGCTTCATTGAATCTGACTTTCTAATGAATGAGCTTTTAACACTAAATGTGTAGTTCTTGAGGGTTTATTTAATTTTAAAAAGTAAGGCATGTTGTCAAGAAAGCTTTCAGGTCTGAAAGCTTTTCTTAAATGCTTATTTTGGATAAGGACACGATGTAAGCTTATTCATGTGTTGTGGCCATTATGATTTCTTTTTTTCTTCTTTTTAAATAATTGAATAGTATTTTTAATTGATTTAAGAAAGAAATCTTCTTTATTGGAAGATAAGTAATCAGTTAAATCGTATTATGCCATTAACCCTAGAGATCCCACTCTCTCTTCCTTCTGGTATTCAGAATACAGAGGATAGCTAGGCAGAGAAAGGAAGAAGTGTTATAAAAAAGAAAAAGTAATAGTTCCTGCTTAGGTTTTTTGGGCACGTTTCTTTTCAGAAGAGCTTATTCCTGCAAGAATGTTTTTGAAGTGATAAAATTGGATCATATAGGATTTAAAAAAAAAAAAAAAGCTTATTGCGTAAACCCATAAAGTTTACTTCCCCCGTGCAACCTCTCAGATAAGATGAAGGATTTCAGTTCTTGTAGGAAACTAGGAACAGCTTGGATGAAATCAACACTGTAAGTGGGTACAGTTGAATGCAGGTGTTGTTGAGCTAGCTTTTAGAAAAAAAGCCAGTGAAATTATGTTTGAACATATATCACACAGTAATTTCAGATAACGGATTATTATAAATCAGATAGTAGAACTTCCGGTAGAATTTGGATGATTGTAAGTGGCTGGTCTTTGTGGAATATGGAGCTGTAGCATTATTTTTTTTGAGTCTTCTGTGCTGGTAAGCTAAGGCATGAGCCTAAGTAAACTAAGGTACATTATAAATACTGCACTCTTTTTTAACCACAAAAATGGTTTTGGCAGTACATATATGGTTAATAATTTAACAATGTAATGGACAATAACTTTTTGCTCCCTTAAAATCACACTTTTTTTTTATATGCAACTTTAGATAAGTGCTTCAAGCATGTGCTTTACTTTTTCTTTTGTTTTATAGAAGCCAATACTTATTGAGAATTAGCCTTTTAATTATGCTGGTAGCTGGTGACACACTGAGCAGTTTATATAACAAGACCAGTGAAATAATGCTAACTGATTTTGCAATTTTTTGTTTTGTTTCCCCCTCCTCCCCATGACTGGTAACTAAGTCGATGAATGTAGCCACTGTTGACTGAAATTACTAATTTTTTAAGCATGGGATAGTGCAAACCACTCAGCAGACTTTTGTTTGGATGAATATCTTAATTCTTGCTTACAGTGCAATGGATGATGATGGCTTCTTAAGGCTTTTTGATTCTTCATTGAAGGTATAAGATGAAATACGAAAAGAGGATGTAGAATGATGGTATACCATGGCCATCCAGGAAATACAGATATAGGGTAGCTAGCGGTATTGGTGATTGGTTTGTGACAGAGCAGTTGCATGACTAGAACTGAACATCATCGAAGGAGGAGTCGTAATAATACAGAAGTTAAGGGCAAGAAAATTATCTTCGACTTATTATCTTCTACTTTAGCTGTGCAAGTGATAGCCATATCTGTCGGTCTAGATAGATGGTATGAATGAAAAATGTCTGTATAAAAGGTCCCCATGTCACACTAGAGGTCTAGCTAAACCTCTTCAGTGTGAAAAATCTAAGCCTTTGCACAGGAATGGCTTTGCTGGTTGGTTGGCTTTTAGCGTCAAGCCCAATAATTTTTTCTGTCTGTGGTTTTTGCCTTCATTTAGCCTGTCTTTCCCCCTTACCCCCTCCACCCCTCCTATGTAATTATTCAAAGTTGTGTATTTTCTGTGTAGGAACTGTGGATCTGAGATTGTATATGCAAGACTTGTAACTTTTTGGACCAACGTGATTTTTTTTTCCTCCGTCAAAATGAACTGATTCTGAACCATTACTTGAAGGACATCACGTAAATGGCTTTGTCTATGCGTGCATGGTGGAGAAATTTGAAATAAGTAGCTATATAAATATGCGGTAAAAAAGTATCCAAGTTGTAGCTGTATAGCATTTGGGATATCTCTGATTAATACTGTTTATAAATTAAATTTTAAAATACCGTATCATGCAAGATGTTGAATTAGTGCTTTAGAAAAGTATTCCCGAGTGGAACTTTTGTTTAACAATTCTTTCATATTTACAGAGAAACTGAGCCATACAAATATTTTAAAAGGTTGCACTTCTTTAAGGCTATTTATTTTCTAAAAAAAAAGGACTTGAATATTTTTGACAAATATACACATGGTGTTACGCTAACAAACAGCCATGCAACATATATCTTACATAATGAAGGAACTGAATATACAAGACCTACTCTATTTAACATATATATTGAAAATTTACAGTCTCGCCAATAATTTAAAAAAGTTTTTCTTATTTGGCAGTATTTTTCTACAATTTGTTCAAATATTCCGCTTGATGTGTTTTGGTGAATACTGAAGTCTAGTCAGTGACAACCTGAGGTACTAAACACTTCTGCCTTACATCGTTGTCGTCAAAGGTAATCTTTTTGTTCCTTTTAGGCTCTATCCATGAGTTGTGTATTACAGCGTTATTTGGCAAAGGATCTGCTTCCACTATTGAAACAACTCGCTTTTTCATCTTACTTTTCAGAACTTTTTGAAACTTTTGCCTTGTGAATGCATAAAGTAGAGGGTGAAATATAGTTGTTCCGTATGCCATTACTAGAAAACATAATCGCAACTTTACCAAAAGGTCACTTGGGCCCAAACATAAGATGGTGGTGTTTAAAACAGATATGGGTGTCCAGCAGAGAAGGAATGTTGAGATAATCAAGAGGGACATTCTGAAGACTCTCTTTTGCCGTTCTCGTCGCTCCCGGTGCCGTTTTACAGCTCGGCGTAGAGCAATTATAACAGACACAGAAGTCCTTACGCCAAAGACGACATTTCTTCCTCCACTGCTGTGGGACACGTCTGTAGTCTCATGCTGAGTGGTCAAAGAAATAGTTTTTTTCTTCCTAGCTTTCTTCTTTTGTCCTGTTGTAAATCTTGTACCAATCCGAATATTTAGAGCCTGGAGTATTTTGGTGTATGTAATTAGCATTACTATAACAGTGAAGAAAAAGATTGGAATCTGAACAAGGAGGTGGTAGTACATTCCTAGCTCAGTGTGGTACTCATTTGTACTCACGCACAGAAGTGTCTTATTTTCCCAAGTACTTGCGCTTCGAAGACTGAAAAAGTTGACTTCAATGAAGGGAATCAGGAAGGAAAAAAGCGAAATGATCCATATTGATGTCATTAATATCACAGCCCTTCCCATGGTCAGAATTCGATTGGCAGGTTTTACGGAGATGTCGTATCGGTCCAGAGTGATAGCAAAGACGTTGATTGCAGTTGAAACGCTTGCAAAAGAGACACAAGCCTCGTGGAAGCAGCAGATGAGAGCAGTGTTACTCTCCAGTGAAAGCAGAAGGATAACTATAGTTAGAGGAATACATCCCACACAAATTATTACATCAAGTACATGAAGGTTCATTGTAATTATGTTACTGACAGAATTGATTAAGTTGGATTTCATACAGTAAAGTACCAGCACAGTGAGGTTGCTGCCAAGTCCCAAAACAATTTCTAACATCAAAAATCCAGTGAGAGAAACTTGAAAGCTTAATGGATATGACAGTGGTCGGTACATGTTGGTGTCGATGTCATCAATGGCATCTCGAACTGTAATGTTAGATTCAGACTGCATGTTGACTTCCAGAATGGGGGAGAAACACATTCTTTTGTTGCAGTTGTTTTTTCTCCTGAAAGACGAAATAAAATATGGAACTATTTGATTTGTTTTTTTAACACTTACTGTAGATAAATACTGGGGAAGGAGGAGGGAGGAAAAGCATCTATTCTTATCAAACTCTTAATTTACTGTATGTTTACAGCTTTGGTTGGCACAGACTCAAAAGCCTGAGGATCTAGAATAAGGTCTTTCCTTTTTAAAGGAAAGCAAGATTTGTTTAAAAAAAAAAAAAAAAAGTGAAAAGCTTCCACTTAGGCAGACAAGGCTTGCTTTATAGTGATGTGGTTTCTACAAAGGGCCCATTTGTTGAATAAACTATACTTGTGCATTGCCTTTGTATTGCGTTGAGGGTGATTTTAGAAGAATGTTGTTAAGTATTAACAAATTAGTACTCAAGATCATTTTAAAAAGGCTTTTGTGGAAAAAGAAAGTGATAGGAGTGTGGAGCACTATTGTTTATGTATTGTAAAAAGAACACATAATATTCATGGTAACTTAGCAGCTTCTTTCTTATGAACAGTTTGCAGTAGTGTTGTGGACTGCAACTTGAAGTTCTGTAGTTCATCAGATTTTTACAGAGCTTGAAGACTTCACTTTTATCTTGTGCGCATCCACATGTATGAAACTTACTACTACAACAATTTTATAGAAGTATATGTAATTTCACATGCAAAACTTATGTGGGTATGGGGGAATGGAGTTTATTATAAAAATACTACATTTTATTTTTCTGATTTGAATATTCCATTTCTTCAATAAATCAGTGCCTACATGGAATGGAAGAGTATTTAATTTGATTCCAGAATAGATTTAAAGGAGCAATTTTAAAAAATAATACTTAAAAAGAAAATTGCCTCAGAGTTTTGGGTTTGGGTTTCTTTTTTTTTTTTAATACAAAGTGCAATTAAATCCAGCATATTTATATATAGCATGTTTGACTTAGGAATAAGTGAGGATCCAAAAAAGTAACATTTATTACATCTGGGAGACTTTTTGTTTTGTGGCTGATCTGCTTTGTTTTACACATGCTGATAGGTTGTAAATATAGCATCTGCATGTAATACCTGATGTTTATATTATTTATGTTGTCAGCCAGCTCTTGAGTTTGTAGTGAAATGAGTAAATAAAAGAGAGGTTATTTGATTTCTTGTTATGATACGTGATTTTTTTTTTTAGGTAGCTTTAATTTTAAGAGGGGACGTACTTGGCATGAGAATAAATTTAAATGCGGACCTTTGTTCCATTCTGAATACATTAAAAATGGGTAGCACTAAGGTGAACAAAAATGAGCTCTTTTTAAATGAAAGTATGAATTAAGCACACTTGGGATACAATATGCAAATAGATTTCATCTGCAGTTCTGCAAAGCCTCAATTGCACAATACTGTTAATTGCAAATTGTATGATGAAAATTCTTGGTATGCTTCAACAGTTATTTCACATGTGCCTCTTAAATATGAAAGATGTGAATTAGAACGTATTAGTCTCAGGTGTGAAATGAAACAAGAATTATTTCAAAAGCTTTATTTAATTTCTAATTTAGGCAACCTCTATTAGGTTTATATTAACCCTCAGGAATATGATTTTGTCTGTGTACATTGTCCTGGCTGGAAGGGATTTTAAGAAGCCATTCCAAATGCATTACCGGATAAATGGAGTTCTTTTGTATTAGCAAAAGCCAGGAGGAAATCAAAAGCAGATCTGCTAAAACACATGATGATCTTATCTCTAACATTATGCCAACAGAAATTTTGTGAAAACAGAAAATTTCAGATGTGCTAAGTCTTATGACTAGATTAAACATCACCTCCTTGGTGCATTGATTAAATTTCAGTTAAATAAAAGCTGCAACGTCAAGGCAGGGAGCTCGTTTACCGAATGCATCGCCTTTCTGGACAGTGCCTGTCCCCTTGCGAGCGCTGAGCAGAGGTGGGGTGCATGCAACTGCTGACCTACCTGTTCTCTGTGCCTCAAGGGCCTTTCGTATCATTGCAGCGGCTTGTCATAAATTGGTACATGGTGTCACTTGACAGGTATTTGACATGCACTGTAACCTGGAAACCAAGTGGTAGCTGGGCTCTTATTTCATTCCTTGCAGGTTTTTTTTTCTTTTTTTTGTTCCAGCACTTCAGCAGCAAAAAATTTTGATTAAACATGGGGACTTCTTAATTGTCTGAGATGCTGCTACAGATCAGTGCATATTCTGCGTGTCTGTTCTGAGTTTCAAGCCAGCAATAACAAATAAACCTTCTTTTAAGTGATGCTAATTTCTTCCCCCTGTTGCATTTTGTAGCAGCCTGTTTTTATTTTCCAGGCTTAAAAAAAAAAAAAAAAAAATCTGATCTCTGTTCAGAGTGTGTGTAGACATCCTTTAGTTTATGGTTGCGTATTTCTTTCTGTAATATTCCTGCTCATTACTTTTGAGTGATGGCTTAGTCAAAGGAGTTGCTATACATCACAGAATCCAGTTCATGTGCTTTGAGAGTAACCAGGAGTTACCTAATTTAGTTTATTTTCATTTAAGGAGAATACATAACAGACCATAAAATTGAGAGAAAAATATCCATTAGTCATTATGACAAATAAGTTATTTAATCAGTAGTATAGAAAAAGCTTGGTTAAACCCTTATTCAGCTTGCTGGTGAAGTAGGCATATTCTCCTTTTGGGAATTCATGTTTCATTGTTTCTTCATGCATCAGTAGTTTCCACAATTCTGGTTTTAAATTATAAATCCCTCTTTAAGAAATGCTCACCATTTTAGTAATCAATCATTGCACTCTTCTTTTAGGGAAAATGTGAGCAGATGTTTTAGTCTTCCATGTATATTGTTGAAGTGGCGTGCACGTAAATGCTACTACAAGTGTGTTCCATGTTTTGTTTCTAATTCCTTTATGTCTTAAGAATACATTTTAGTGATGCATCCTGCTGCTTGTAGGTCATACAGCTAGAAAGATACCCGGTCAACTGCATTCTTCATATTGTCAGTTGTAAAACTGATTTAGTTGCTGCATGCCCTTGTGAAGGGGAGGAAAAAAAAAGGTTAAAAGTAGGGCATATAATTTTGAAATAAAGTAATGCAAGAATATATTTTCTAATATCACTTATTTCATGAATAAAAGATCTCTGAAATTGGATCTTACAGATTACATAGAAAACCAGTTAGTGCGCTCACTATTTGCTAGTAAAATCATGTCATTCTTCTGTCAAGTTACGTGAATTCGGTTTTTTGGACAAGTTTCCTGTTCTCCGAATAGTGCAGGTTACAAAAAACCCCAACTAGAAGCAATAACTGTTGGATGTAGAGTGTCTGTGACTAGAGCTGGAAAATATAGTTTTAGAGTTCTTGTGAGCAGGTAGTTTATACATAAAACTCTCTTTTCTTCTAATGAGAAATTGAGCAAAGTCAATGAGCTTTAAAGGAAATAAGTTTTTGTTTAATTTACACACTGTTATAATTTCCTTTCTTGAAATAAATGTTTGGCAAATCTGTGTTTTTAATAAATGGCTTGAATGTGCAAGGTAATGAAAGAAATAAGTTTAAAAAAAGGCAACAAAAAAGGGGGATTTCTTGAGCAGAGATTAGTCATATTAGCCAACCTTCATAAAGCAGTAAGTATACACTAATTACAGACTATCTGATCCTTCAAAGAGTAACTGAATAAATCTGTAACATATTTAACTGCCAATATTTAGAAATACTGCAGAGGGAGGAAAAAATGTTCTTTGTTGCATTATGTGTTGTTTTCCCCCCCCTTAATGTATTAGCTTAAACTGTACTGTCTTTATGTTGTACGAACAAAACAGGCTCTTAATATTCTACAGGACTTTCATACAAAATAACATTTTGCTACTATTGTGTTTTTAATGGGGAGGGGAAAATAGCATTTGAAATATTTCCTGTTCTCAAATATACCAAGATTCTAGAGCTTAATGTAAGTTAAATCTGATCTCTTCCCTTTTTTCTCCAATTTTTTTTGTTAAATGTTGCTTATTCTGCATACCATAATAAGGAACAGATCTTACCTCCACTAAAGATTTGGTAAATTCTCGATGCAGGTGAAGCAGTTCCAGGTTGGAAGGATTCATTTTGTTCACTTGTTAGCAGAGTAGAAGGGAAAGAGGGTAATAAGCATATCTTCAAAAAATGACCTTAATGAAAATTTGTGCCTGTACTGTGCCATTGTTTCAGCATACTGCTAATGTATACAACTGCTTTAGTTCTGGTTTACAGGCTGCTGCAGTCTCCCGCTCTTCCTACTGTAGAATCAATAAGCTTCTGAAAATACATAATGAAAGTAATTTAACATACTGAAGGCTTCTTGTCTCCAGAGACACCACTGAGATTCAAGCTTTCTAAAAAAGAAAAGCAGTGCTTCTGAGAGGAAAGCTTGCGACGGGCAGCTTTTGCAGAATGACAGCCTACCTTGTCGCTTCTCCTCACTGCAGAGAGATGCAGTGCATTCACTAATTTTGATTGGTCAGTGATGTTGGTCTTAAATTGTGCTTCATATATGGGATTGATGCCCTCCCTCCCCCCGATTTATATAAGGATTCTTTTATAAAAGGACTACATTTACAAATGATTTATAAATTCTGGAATATATTAAGGGTATGCCAGTTTTATTTTTACCTTTTCACTCTTTACTTTGTGTACGCTGGAAACCACATGACACACACACAAGAAGGGATTAAACATTTATTACTTAAAAAGCTTCAAACAATCTATATTTGAATTTGCCTACTTACCATTTCTGATTTTTTGGGAGTGGTGTTTTTTTTTTTTTTTGGTCCTAAGAACATCTCTGAAATAAAACTGCCTCTTTGAGCCATGCTGAATTTCACCTGATATGTTTATATGCAAGTGAACATTTCGGTCTTGTCTTGAATAAATTATATTCAGGACAAGGTGATACCCGCATGTATGTTAGGAAAATTTCTGTTAGGATTCACAGAGATTATTCAGACTCTTAAAATGGGTTGATAATTCAGTTTAATTAATGAATCAGAAAAAAATTATTTTTATAGTCCATAACCATGTACAATGCATGTATAACAGTGTAGGTTGTTAATTTTGTTGAAATGTTAACTTATGGAAGAAACCTTCTGTGTTCCACATGAATTTTGCTAGAGACTTTGTGGGTTTTTGTAAGGATGTCTTGCATGATATTTCTGACCTTCACTTTGCAGGGGAGGGGGGTGTCTTCATTTCCACTTTTTTGTTTTGTAGCTTATTTCTGAATCTGTTCTATCAGTATAAACAATACTCACAACCACATAGTGAGGAGTAGGAGAAGTGTAGCGCAATGTCAGTTTTAGTTAGTACTAATACTAAAATAAACCTCGGAAATAAATTCGGTATACAACCCAAAATAACATTTTTTAAAACTTGGTTTGCTGAAGCAAGTAATTTAAGAATATCTGGGTATAAAATGTTCTGCTGGTAGTTTTTAATCTCAAATAGGTGTGGGGTTTGGGGCTTTTTGTGATTTCCCCCCCCCCCCCGCCCTTGATTTCAAAGATTTTTTTTTTAAAAAGTTTGATAGAGTACTGAATGTTAGGACATGATTCTTGCACAAGCAGCTGTATTAAGATGGCAGTTTTGGACAAATTTTGATGGGGTCCTCTGTTTTTAAGTTTTTAATGCAATTATAAAATGCATTTGTGTAACAGATGTCTGTATTTCTTCTCTTTACTTTTTCCCTCAACCAGCCTTCCAATATATTATTTATCTTTAGGTAACAGAATACTTTATTTATTTTTTAAAATGACTACATATCCATCTAGAGTGCTTCCTATTCCGTACTCTTTTATGTTCAGAAAATAACTAAATAAAGATTGCAACTTTGAACAAAGATCGCTAGGTACCAGCTGGCTGTGCTGAATAGCGACTGATGGAGCTTGTTGAGCTGTCTCTGTATCGTCTGCCTCCTAAGCACTTGAAACCAGTGATACCAGCATAGCTTTTAAGGGTGACGTGATAAAGAGGATTCCTGAAATGAAAGCGTAAATACTAATATATTAAAGAGATTTACTTGCTTCAGTTTCAGTATGACTTGGGATAAGTAGGGAAGCCTGTCTAAATTTAAACAGATGAATCTCCATCTACCTTTCTAATTCTTCAGTGTGTGCCTGAACAAGGGTGGAGATACTGGATGAGCTGTAGTGTTAGAAAGAAAAAGACGTATACATGGAGGAAGGTGGTAACGGGATTTTGGATATAACATGGATTTGTGGTTCAAACACAGGCAAAGGGGTCATGAAAGACTTCCTATATTACAGGAGGTGATAATGGCAAAAGTTTCATCTGCAAAAAGTGTTTGAGAGGAATGATGAGCTGAGTTGTGAACATATCAAGCTTAAGTTTGCTGGAGAGAAAATCAAGAGAAGCAGCAGTACCATATGGAGGCAATCAGGAGTAGGTGGATGGATAGACATGCTTACGAGCCATTGCTGTGCAGATGCTAGTTAAGATGGTGTGAACAGATGACATCATCCTCAAAGGGTAGATAGGGAAGAGTGGGCAAAAAGAGCCATGTGCAGAAACCCAGCACAGACAGAAAAATGTGCCATTCTTATACCTGTTTCTATATCAGTACAGAAAGGAAGAGAAATAATTTGACTGGCATTTTGGGTTTTATGGGAGTAAAAAGTGGGGTAAAAGGGTAATGAGAGGGTAGAAATACTGGGGAACAGCAGGAGTCTTGAAGTGGGAGGTTGGTTATGAAGGGTCTTATGGACTGAGAATGGCAACACAAGGGGAGAGGGAGACCCAGAATGTGACAGATAATAGAGCTGTGAAGGTTTGAGGCTGCTGGGTCTGATGTGGGGAGAAAATAAAGGCAGAGAGGCAGAAGCGTGAAGCAGAGTGGAGCGGAAGGGAACAGAGGCATGTGCATGTAAAGAGGTGCTGAGTGCACAGGGGTAGAGATAACTGCAGTTGCCATCACATACACCCCTGTAGTACTTTAAATTTAATTCAGGAGTCGTAACGGTCTGTTAGAGTATGTTGTTATGTTTTGCTGAGAGCAGGAAGTCCAAAAATTTGGAAGTTGTAGTGCATTTCTTGGTCTTCTTCCATCGTTTATCTGCTGCCTTACTTTTGGCACGCAGGAAGTCATGCCCTAGCATTGACTGGTACTGTGTTCTGAAATGGTGGTAGATCTTTTGTAGATCTGGAGCTCTAAACTCTGCTGATGAGTTGATAAGATCACCCCAAATGCAGCTTCTTGCACTGCAATTTCTTAAAGAAGCTTACTTTGTTAAAAAGACCCCTTAGGCTCCTAAGGTCTAGCAGGGCCAAATGAAGGACTTGGTTCTGATGTTTTCTATCAGAGTCCTTGATTTTGGAGCTTTAGCATTATGTTAATGAGCTTAAGGGTTTAGTTTTACATAAACCTGCCACAGACTGTATTAACATCCAGGTGTTATGGAATAGACACATTCATGAAGATCTTTAATGGCACAGTTGGGAAACTGTCTGCTTACGTCCCTTGTTCTCGGCATTATTCTTTTTTAAGTTTCTATTATTATCTCCCCTGACTGCTTCAGCAGCGCTTTCCGTTTCTTTCTTTGGGCTGCACGTCTTGTTTCCTAGTTTGAATCTTGCTGCTCATTTAGTGGCTATTTAGAATTTACTGCTTCTGGGTCTAAAAATGTCATCTGTTCTCATATTGGCAAGAGGCTTGGGCTCCTAACTGGTACAAATTTTTCAGTGACACATAATCTCTGTAGAGCTTAAGTTGCTTTTGAAAATGAATATTGGGTGATTTTGGATGTCTCGCCCTGGGGTTGTTCTTCAGGATTATTTACATGGTGCACCCACGCAATTCAAGCTGGAGGGATCCTCCTGTACCTTGCATTTACCTACACCGGGCAGTGTGTTGCCCGATCCGAGATAGCTCTTGTGGATAGTTTAGTGTTTGTATCTGTTACAGCAGCTTGTGATCCATATCTAAAACATGTTTCTTACCTCATTGCATCTTAGTTTCAGTTTCCTTAATAGTGTGTTGCAAAGAACTTTGTTAGAATGTTGTTGAAAACCCAGTAACTTGTATAGTATCAAGGAAAAATAAACAGTGGATAGTAGCAGTTCGGGTTTGGGCATTGTACTGACGCGCCCTTGTTATGCTGGATTTGTCAAAGTGTTCTGTTTTACCTGATACTGAAATTATGACTTGCTGGCCTGGATCATGCTGCAGCATGCTTTAATGTTGAAAAGGTGTAAATCTGACTCCTGTCCAGTACACAAATTCCAGTTGTAAAGGGGTTTATTATTGTTTAAGAGTCATATGCTGAATAGATGACAAAAACTCTGCTAGAATTTGTACATAAGTACTGTTCTGACTCTGATGCTAATGCAGTCTTTTCTTTTTGACACAAGACTGTTATTCTTTTTCTGTAGTAAAGACTGACATCCACAAAATTAATTTTCCATTCAGTGTCCTATCCTTGATGTTTGTTTTCTTTTCTCTCTGATTGTTGATGCCATGCAGCATTCTTTGTTTTGTTATTTTTATAATGACTTATTTAGGTTGGGTTGAGTATGGAAAAATTACCTACTTATGCTATGAAATAAGAATGTCTTAGAAGATTCGTTTGGTTTTCTGTAATCGTTGGGCGTAGGTTATTTGTTCAGTAGTATTCCATGTTAGTTCAACTATTGACCTTTTCAGCACTGGAGTTCCTGTACTCATGAGGAAATGTGTAAGTTACAGAATGCCCTTGAGCAATTAATACTGAAACTGTATCTTGTTTTAGTTTTGCACAAAGAGGTGATAACAAAGAAGAATTACAGAACCAGTGCTGGTTATCGCTCATATATAGAGAGGGCATCCTTTTCATACCACAACAGTAAATTTGGTTTAGTGATGTCGTTAAATCATGGTCCTGGTGCATTATTACACAATTATTTAAGTATTTTAGTTTATACAAAAAGAAAAGGAATATCAGTTATCCTCCGGACAGAAGTATGGCTGGTGAATTTAATCGTAATTTCAACAACATCAGTCTGATTCCATCTTTTCTTCATGAAAATGGTTTGTCGTCTAGTATAAACATTCACAATGAATGGTGCTGTATCTTGTAGTAGTTATTAGCAAAATTTTAAATAGATTAACTTTTTATTTTTCTTTAAAAATTGCAATATTGCTGTAAATTTAGCTTTTCCTTCATTAAAATTGTAGTTTGAGTATTCTGAGAATTTGAGATATTTCTGCTTTTGTAAAATACTCTTAGTTCTAAATTTTAATGAAGGTTTTCATTATTCTGGAAAGGCTTTTGGAGTTCTGACACCATATCTTTTGTATCGCTTCAAACCTACAAATCAAAAAGCCACCTGCTCACATTGTTTAAGCTTGTGAAAGAGTGACTGAAAGAATGCTGGTTCCATAAACTGGAAGGTAGTCTAGCTCGGTAGCTGTGGAGTGATGGAGCTGGAGTGCTGACACTGGGTGGCTGTAGAATGAGGAAATACCGCCTCGTGGTTTAAAGTCCCAGGTGGTTGCTTACTTTGCTTTCACCAAAATGTTTTGTATGCGGGAAGAAGTTTTCAGTGTTGCGCTCTCTGACTGGGTTGATGCATGGCCTGGCATCTCCAAGTCCAAGCTCATGTTAGCGCTGTGCTGGGTGCATGGCAGAACGGCGTCGGTATAAATGTTTCGGTAAGCTTTCTGCCTGGCTTATTACAGTGGATTGGATTCAGAGGTAGCTGAACCTAACATACAGGGTTTAAACTTCAGGATCTGGTTCAGGGCTCTCTGTCAGAGATCTTCGATGCTGTGGAAGCCATACCTGGCAAAGTATGTGGGGTGGGCAGCAGGAGGAGCAGCGCTAGCTACCCTGTTACGAACCCCTGAAGCAGAGGGTTTGTTACACACCTTCCTGCTGTAATATCCTTTAAGTGGAATTGCTAGTTTAAAACAAAACAAGAAAACCAGAAGATCTTCTTTCGAGTTGTTTATTCAGCAGAGATCTTGGATAGACTTTGTTTCTAGTCATTTGTAAAAATAGGAAGGCAATATGATTTTCTCTTAATTAAGACAGTGTTCACATGGCGTGCCTAGTATCAAGAATTCTTCTAGCTGAAATTGAGATGAGTGTCTTATCATCTTAATTGCCCTGTGAGTAGAGAGCGAACACAACATGAATAGCATACACACACAACAGCATAGACTGTGTCCCTTTAATTTTGTTAAGATCACCCACAGTGTGAGGGTTACTGCCAGGGCGAGTTCATACATTGCAGTCTGCTCAGTTAGCCCCTTGGCTGATTTGGTTTGGAAGCGCTACAAAAAGTGCGTGAAGAGGATCCGGTAGGCTTACTACCATTAAAATCAAAGTTCAGTCACTGCACTCAGTAACTGCCTGTTTCCATATAACTGCAGTGACAGGAGCAGACTTTGCCTTCTTCAGTCACCAAAGCAAAACCTGCAGACAGCAGTTGGATTGCCCTCCCCAGTTGTGAAGGACTGCTGTGAGTGGTTAAAACCATCTGTCAAGCTCCTGTGTTCGGTTCAAATCTAGGATGTCATTTGTGTCAGTCTGATAGTGGTGGTATTCCTCACATGAAGTTCTCAGAATCTGAGAACTGATGTGCAGTATGATGTGTTTTCTTGTCTGATTTTTTTTTTTAATGATCAAGTACCCTGTCTTCCCCTCTTTGCCGCCTTAGTTCTTGAGTTATTATTTTTACAAGGTTGTTCAGAGAAACTGATAGAAAATCTGTTTATGTAGTGTCTTTAAAAAGATGTGTGAGAGAAGTTCAAAAGTAATAGGCTATAATGATAAATGCAGAAGAATAAGGAAATTGAACTAAGCTAGTGCAGTCTGTTTGCTTCACCATTTACTCTGCTAAAAAGAATATTACTTGATTGATGTGTCTGTTGATCTAAATTTAGATTTGTGTTGGTATCATCTTTGGTTTATTTTCTTTCTTCCTCTGTTGTTGGTGCAGTAGTTTCCATAATTTGTGTCTGTAATATAGTTTAATTTTTTTTATTGATTGTTGAAAAATCTCTCTCACTTTCTTAAGAGGATAAATGGAATAGAAATATGATACCCTTGATATTTTCTGTTTTTTTTAGGCGTACGCATTGTAGCTCTCAAGTCTAAAATAAACACCTAAACTGTGTTTAAAATGCATGCATATGCATGCATATGAAGAACTAATTTTATCTATGAAGCTTTCAGATATCAAGAATTTTTGTCCCTAAATTGTAGTTTTTTGGTTTTTTACATCTCCTAAAGTGTTTTTAACCTGATTGTGTAATTGTTGCATTTGAAATCACTTCTTGTAGTACTGAAGCAAACCAGGGCTCATATGAAATATGTTCTCATTTGCTGTTTTTTGGGGGAAGGCTGAGAGCAGTAGCGTCAGTGTTTTATGTCAGAGGAAGGGAATACTGTTTTGCTTCGTGTGAGGTTGATGTCTGGAAGTGGCTTTGCAGTTGTTAGGCTTGAAACCTAGGTTTTATTTTACTAATAAAATCTTGAGAAATTGAAAGTGGTTGGTGAAGACATTTTTGTTACACCGATGAATGATGAGCAAGTACATGTTTATGGAGAAAAAACCTTGTCAAATTCTTCAGCAGCCTTCCCTGATGAGCTACTTAATGAATTAAAATGTATAGGTAGAATGAGTTGCAGAGATAGGAGCTAGAAAGCATAGTAGGAGTGGGAAAGAGGAAGAATGTTATTTGCATTATTGCCGGTACCTGTCAAAGTGAGAAGCTTCCATATTGCTAGTTGGGCTAGCAACTCTGCAAATACAGTTAGGAGCTCCTGGGGGACATGTGGAAGACAGAACATAGCAACTGCTACAACATATCAACAAGAAAACCATGTGAGTTATTTACTGACTCTGTCCGTTACTATGCTGTCTTTCTAAAAGAGAAATTGCACTTCTGATACGTGCAGGAGTCTTTTCGCAGTAGATGCAGTGCCCAGTGAGAAATTACACCCCCCCCTCCCCCGAGACACAGCTGAATATGGAGGAGAACATTATTTCTCTTATTAACCAAGCAAAATAGTTTTAATGTGAGGAAAGAATGGAAGGAAAGGAGAGCCTGCCCTTTGAAAGTGGTTACTATTTTAAGCCTGCTGGTGGTTAGGTTGGAAATATTTTTCTTTAAAGTTGTTTTATGTTGTAATACCTTTTCTGCTGTCTTGCTCTTGAAGGAAAAAGAAAAACTCAGCCAGCCCTTCCTGTTCCCCCCCAGGGTAACTTTTTTTTTTTCCCAGCAAAATTTTTCATATATTCTTCAGAAACTTGTGTTGTTTACCACCATCAAAAAGTTCTAGGCGTCTGCCTGTTTCTTGGGTTCTTGGTAATACCCTGTTTAACACTCCCACTCCAAAAGCTTTAAGCTGGCATTATCACAACAATCAATACGTACTTTGGTCTGGGATAGAATACTTCAAGAAGAATTTTCCAGTGGTGTTTGAGTGCATCTGTATGTAAGGACTGTATGGCTCTTTGTCTTTTGCCAGTTAAATGCATACCTTGGTGAATATTGCAGTCTGTGATGATAGCAAATACTTAATACAGTTTGTGAGAGTATAAAAGCCACTCTCAGTAATCTTGAAGCCTGTAGGCAAAGCAGCTATTACAGTGTACTTTGGGGCAGTAAAGACTGATATTAGTCACAGCAATTTTAGTTTGTATTCAGTACTCTTAATCTAGAGCAAACTTGTATGGACAGTTAGAGACAGTGTGGATTAACACTTTAACTAAGGATTTTGGCTGCTTGTGCGACGTTCATGACCACAGTACCTGAGCATCCTGTGTCTGCTTCATAGTTTCTCTTCACGTCGTTCTGTTATGTAGCAATATAGTTTGGGTACATGCTGGAAGCCTAGGGCAGATCTGGAAAGTCTGTCTGTATTTCATGAATCTGTCCAGTCTCTATAACACAAAACCAGTTTCTTTTTGAAAAATGCAGGAACTCTATAAATGTCCCACGTTTACTCTTTTTGCAGGTCTTTCAGCACAGATTTTTTTATGCTGAACCAGACTTGACAAAGAAAGTTAAGCAAAGGCAATATTTTGGAGTAATAATGAGCAAATTGAGGTTTGAGTGGAAAAATAGTTGATGTATCTAAATCTTTCTCTCAGGACATTCATTTTTTTCCCCCAAAGTAAAGTAATATATTGGCAAAGTCAGAATATAAATTATTTCTTGCACTAACTTTACTTCAGTCTAAATTGCTTTGAGCCCTCAGCTGCAGTGGAAAGGCTGGAAGGGGGGGTGGGGGGAAGGGAGGGGGGGAAGGATCAAAACAAACCTCCTGAACATGCAAATAATTAATGAGATTTAAAAACACTATGAAACTCTATAGAACACTATACTATGAACACTATAGAACTCTATACTACATCATCCAGCTTTTCAAAATTAAAGAAAAACCCCACACGTCTCTAAGGAAACAGGACTTGCAGCATGCATAGAAGATTATTAAACACAGGACAAAAATATAGAACCATGTTTGGAGAATATTTCGCCTGGATTTTGACACCTAGGAGCCATAGATTGTAATATCAGCTAGAAAGTTAAATTAAGTGTAAAGATATTTGCTAAACAAAACCTATAATCATATAGGACCTAGCAGTTAAAGAAATCAATATTATGAACAGAATAAACTGGATATAGTGCATTTATGTACGGTACTTTTGGTTGTGTCATACTGGAAAAACATTTCATTTATATATTAGATGCCGTGTATTTTTGTGTGTTTCTCCTTCTCTTATCCTTCCCAGTATAACCTGTATCTTATGTGTGCCTGTGACGTGGCAGAAGAAAGAAGAAAAGATGCGTTTATTTAGGATGAGCCAGGCATGCAGATGGTAGGATGAATTTTTGATGAGAACTAAAAGAGTCAGATGCATGGACAGGGGAGTTGTGAGAATTGCTACAAGGGTGACTGAGCTGCTCTTCAGAATTACTTATATAGGCTGTTTTGGTTTGGCCTGGACAAATGCCAGGTGCCCAACAAAACCACTCTATCACTCCCCCTCCTCAACTGGACAGGGGAGAGGAAATATGATGAAAGGCTCAAGGGTCGAGATAAGGACAGGGAGAGATCACTCACCAACTGCTGTCATGGACAAAACAGGCTGAACTTGGGGAGAAAATGAAGTTTAATTTGTCACCAATCAAATCAGAGTAGGGCAATGAGAAATAAAATCAGATCTTAAAACACCCTCCCCCCACCCCTCCCTTCTTCCCGGGCTCAATTTCACTCCCATTTCTCTACCTCCTCCCTCCGAGAGGTGCAGGGGGACAGGGAATGGGGGTTGTGGTCAGTCCATCACACGTTGTCTCTGCCACTCCTTCTTCCTCACACTCTGCCCCTGCTCCAGTGTGGGGTCCCTCCCACGGGACACAGTCCTCCATGAACTGCCCCAGCGTGGGTCCCTTCCATGGGGTGCAGTCCTTCAGGAACAGGCTGCTCCAGCGTGGGTCCCCCATGGGGTCACAAGCCCTGCCAGCAAACCTGCTCCAGCGTGGGCTCCCCTCTCCACGGGGCCACAGGTCCTGGCAGAAGCCTGCTCCAGTGCGGGCTGCCCATGGGGTCACAGCCTCCTTCAGGCATCCCCCTGCTCCGGCGTGGGGTCCTCCATGGGCTGCGGGTGGAGATCTGCTCCACCGTGGGCCTCCCTGGGCTGCAGGGGCACAGCCTGCCTCACCATGGTCTTCATCACGAGTTGCAAGGGACTCTCTGCTCTGGCATCTCGAGCACCTGCTCCCTCTCCCCCCTCCTTCTTCACTGACCTTGGTGTCTGCGGAGTTGTCACTCTCACATCATCTCACTCCTCTCTCTTCAGTGCTGTTTCACTGCAGTTTTTTCCCCCCTTTTAACTATCACCATCGCTGATGGGCTTGGCCTTGGCCAGTGACGGGTCTGTCGTGGAGTCGGCTGGCATTGGCTTTATCAGACATGGGGGAAGCTTCTGGCAGCTTCTCACAGAAGCCACCGCTATACCCTCCCCCCCACTGCTACCAAAACCTTGCCATGCAAACCCATAACAAGGCTTTCCTCATTTTCATGATGATCTTTTGTTATAAGTGGACAGCGGATGTTGAATGTTGACTTTCATGGTCACTTTTGTAGGAAATTGCTAAAAGCTTGACTTGTAAACCTTGCTGTAAGTTTTTGGTATTTAAAAAAAAAAAATCTTCAGCAGTATCACTATTTCTTCACGTTGGTACCACAATATAATTCCTTTGGGTACCACTGCCATGTATGGCAATTTGCTGGAGAGCATCCGGGGATCAGCTGGGCACAAAATTGCCTGGAGTAGATTTGCACATTCAAAACAAAAAGCAATGAGAATGGAAGTGGAATTGATCCCAAAAATTCCATAGAACAGCAGCTGCAGAGAGAACTGTGGACTGTAGAGAGTCCAGAAAAAATTGCTGATCTGTAATTTTAAATCTTTGTTTAAATCTGTGATTACGATGAAAAGTTTATTTTTCTGTGCTGGCCTGAAAGCATCTATATTTTCAAAGTACGTTTTAAGATCGCTGAGAGCTGCTGGTCGTAGGTGCTGGAGAAATGAATTCTCCAAATTGCTAATATTTTAAATTTTTTAGATTCTTTTTAGAAACACAACCAGCTGATATAATTTAATATTCTGTTCTTGTGCAGAGTCTTGGCTAATGCATATATTGAATGAATAAATGAAAGAAATGCAGTTTTAATTCTGGCAAAAACTATTTTTATTGCTTACTTGTAAAATTGGCAGCAATATTCTACTCTGGGATAACGATATTGGCTACTGACACAGTGGAATAATAGTGGTAGTCAGAAATAAATGTGAATTCAGCTGAATTTTATAGCTTGGGCTTTTATTTAGTACTTTTAAGTAATTCTAGCACCTGCAAAATAGTGCAAGATGCTGATTACTCTTTTGACGAATATTACACAGTCACAGATTAATCTGTAGCTGCTGATCTCCATTGATTACTATTATCTAGCAAGTGCTTGCTAGATATCAAAGCAGCCTGACGCTGTGAACAGGTCACAGATTGGGCCAACCTGTTCTTTGCTGAGGGTTGAGAGAGCAGGCAGGCATCTACTATTTTACCTTCCGGACAGGAAAATGTATTTCTTTTCCTTGTCTACCTTTTGGGTTTTGACTTCCTACTGAGTTAGTAATTTCTTTATTTGTTTTGGTATTTGAATGATGCTTGAACTTTTATGGAGGAGATCTCTTTTGCTGCTTCTGGGAGGACAAAATAGTATCCAAATAGTTCTAATTTCAGTACCCAACTCTTTGCTGTTCAGTTTTGCGGACAAAGGCAGGATTGCTCAAAACGCCTGCTGTGCCCACCTCCCAGGGCCTTCCTAGCACCCTTCCAGATCCTCTACCAAGCCTGGGATTCGGGGTCCTGACTCAGCTGGAACAAGGCACGCTGGGTGGCTCCTGAAGAAGTCTCTGGTTGCTCGACTTAGTTAAAACCCTGCTGCCACCACTGCCACTGACAATCAGCGCTGACTGCACATCTGTCTTGTTCAGCAGAACAGTGTGTACAGAGTAGTTACTCTAGAGTAACTCCTATAACTGTGATACATATACCATAGTTACATTTTGTATGAATGTGTGTATGTATACATACGTGTATATGTGTATAAAAAAGTATATTGTGGTTATAAAATAGACTTTAATTCTGTAGAAGTGGAGTGAATTACACTCTGGTAACAGAAGCAGTGGAATTGTTTCTGTAGAAACAGTTGTTATTTGATCAATTGGTCTTGTGCTGTGGCCTTTCTAGCAACCGTAGTTTGAGAAATTGATGTCCAATACTTTTTTTCTCTCCTTTGCTTAGTTGTGACTAAAACTTTCTGCTGTCTTTGCAGACTGGAATGGGAATGCAGTTACAAAGTTTTTCTGTGACAACAGCGAAATGTCTAACTTCAGTTGCTTTGTTACAACTCTTCAGTGCCCACTTAACAGGAATTAGAATATGTCCATCAGATTTGTCTATCAGAGTTGACATTACAAGTAATTACAAACAGTATGCTGTTTGTTTCATGCTTCTAATTGCTTCACAGAAATCTTGATCCTGGTCTTCCAGGATCCAGGAATGAATAAATCTTTTTCTGTGCTCATGAAAATCTTTTTTTTTTTTTTTTTTGTGTATGTTAAACACTCAAGTATGATTTCATGAAGGGAAATCTCATGGTAAATTTGGGGAAAGAAAAAGCAAGCTCAAAAAAGAAGGTAGGTATCCTACTGTCAAACAAATATTAACAAAAAAAAAAAAGACTATTCCATTCAAGCAAGTAATTCTGCTGGCAGTATTTCAAAATAGATTTTGATTGTTTTGGATTCTTCAGTGGGTTTTAGGAATTGTAGTGTTTTTGTTGCTAAGCCATTTTTAAATTGGTAAACGCTAATGTAGAATGTTTCTTTAAGGACCTTATGGCCAAATGCAGTCTCTGCGGAGGTGTGGCGTGTGGGAGGAAGACAATAGAGTAGTTTTGAGGTGAACAAAGCCCCTGTCTGAACTGGAAGGAAGGGCTATACACCCATCAGTGCATCAAAGACATAGGCAGCGGGCTGCGCTAGCTGTTGCTAAAGGAAGGCGAAAAGTCCGGAATCCTTCCGCCTAGCGTGCATGAGATGAGCAACACGGGCGCTATGTCAGTGCTCTGCTCATTTTCTTTTGCCCTTTTCTTCCTCCTTGATGAGTTTGTACCGGTACTCACCTTAATGTAACGAACCAGATAAGAGAACCAAAACCCACTTCCCTGCTATAGTTTGTAAATATATCCAATAATGCGTTCTCCAAAGTGGAATCCTACTTACAAAAAGGTACCAAGAAAGAATGCTGAATTTGAGGTAATGTACTCTCCACTTTCCAAAATGAGCTTTTCGCCAAGGATGGGCCTGCTGGAATGGCAATGGAAAAATCAGTTCAAGCCGTGGTTTGAATGGACATTTTGACCCTGGTTTTATTTATTTTCACAATGGAGTTCATTTGCCCCCTACCCCTCCTTCCAATTAAAGTTTTTCTTTTGGCATTTCTTCTGCTTAAATGTATCAGAAAGATCATTATCTGGATGGGGCTTGGGGAGGAGGAAAGGGAGTTACGGATTTATTTACAGTACTAGAATCAACCTCTGCTGAAATTCAGATTTTGTACAAATGAAGGAATAGTATTCCTGTCTTCTCTTATATTTTTAATCTGAAACTTTCATTTCAAATAAAGGAGGGATGTAATGATTTGGGATTTTCCTTTGTGTAACCAAACCAGCTCCTCAAGTTTAAAAATATTATAGGTATGTGGTTGAAGGTGTAAAAATGTTCTTCACCTCTCCCACTTTGGAAGACTTCATAACTCTGTAGTTAGGTTGGTTATACTCACGGGTAGAAATAAGTCAAAGGGAAAAACCTGGGGAAAAATTAATTAATCGGCTGGAAACGGCTGAAGCATTGGACAAAATCCCAAGGCAGTATTAGTTAAGAGGCAAAGAATGATAATTCTGTTCTAACACTGTTCACAGGACTTGGGTTTTAACTTTGGTTTAAATGTAAATTTGTTACTCAGACAAGTTACTTGGTGTTTAACTTCTTCCCTTTATAAAAATGCTTAAAACAGTAGCCAAAAATGCCGTGAGATGGATGGGAAACGTAGGCAAGTGCTATCTACTAGAAGTTATTAAAAAAATACAGTCTCTATAATTTTTGAGCAAGTTTACCAACGGCAACCTTGCATGATGAATGAAAAGTAGTAGGGAAAATGATTTCACTTTCAAGCTTCATGCATCAATATGCTTTTTTAAATATCATGAGAAAATGTAGCAATTGCATCTGAATGTGGTGCTTTCCTCAACTCTTTAGAAGATGAGCATGACTAACTGTGTAAATATCAATAGCTTTAAAGACTGAGGAAAAATTACTGTGAAACACAGAATTTAGGTAGACTCAAATACTGCAATTTCAAGACAAGATTTTTAACGGAATGCCCTAGAAGTAGTCCTAGGTATTTCTCCGTTAATAATAATACAATATACAGTTCTCCAAGGTACCCCATCACCTTTGTGGAGAAAATGGCAGCTACAAGGAAATTTCCACCACTTAAAGGATGTTTTACAATTACAGTGATTTGAAAAAAGTAACAGTGCATGAAATTCACATAAAATTTCTGTTTTATTGTTTTAACTTGTTTGAACTGTAGACTGTCCTTCATCATTGCCTACAGAGGGGTGCTTTGTTCATAGCTGAGCAAGGAAGCCTCTGAGTGTAAGCCATTCGGTGCAGTTGTGCATTGGTTTTAAATTATCGGAAAAATTTATATTTTCTTTAGTTCTTTTAGGCTTTCGTTACTTGAACTCATGTTAAAATAAACATGAGTGAAGAAATGGTGTTGAAGTCACGCTCTCCTTTCTGTTTGTAATCTAGATGTGATCTTTGATACATGAAAAAATGTGAATTGTTGCACTAGTACCTGTAATTATTAAAATAAATTCACTGCTGTCTGCCTTAAGCTGATGCTTATTATCAAAAAATCACTTTTGTGGTTGAGCATGGTAATGTAAGAGACAAAATTATAATTCTGCCATTGTGAATATAATAAATACAGCTTCTATCTGTGTTACCAAAGCAAATACATCTACTTCTGGTGAAATGTAAAACACAGTGTTGGCTTTCTAGTAAAATACTAAGTATTACAGATAGCTCTCTTACTAGTGACTGTAAAACCTGTGAATAAATCAGATCTATGGATGGTAGGGTTTTCTTTATACACATTTAAAGTTTCTGTCATACTGTTATGCCACACTTCTGTTCCAGTTACAGTAGTTATGCACTGAGTTATGCATAGAGTGATCTGGTTCTGAGGCTGAACATATCAGGCTGGATTTTGAACCAATTAGAGCATTTGTAAGTCTGGAGAAATTTATTTTTAGTCTCGAAGGGAGTTCAATAGGCAAAGATGTCTTACAGTTTCTATTTCACATTTATTATAACTATATTTCTACTTGGACAAATGCCTTTTCCCTTCATTTGTGGACTGATTAAATAAATTGGCAGCTCATGTAGATACAGGCAGAGCACAAAGAAAAGGCAGTTCTGCCTTGGAATGTTACACTGCAGCCCTTTCACCCACCTGTGAATTGCAGTGAGTGACACTTTTTCTTCTTTGTTTTTGATCTGAAGCTTTATTTATAAAGTAATAGCCTAGTGTGTTGTAGCAGCACAGAAATCAGAGTTATGAGGTTGATGCAGAAAGAGAGTAGATGAAAAATGAACTGCTATACATACCTGTAGAGGGAAAATAGTTACTCTGCTTGGTTTCCCTGGATAAATGATCCCACTTGAGAAGGCAAAAGTGCAGTGATGCCGTTCCTGGGGAAGCTGTTCTCTGAATTCTTGCTCAGAAAATAACAAGTCATTGAACTCCTGAAGTTTCCAGGCTTGAGCTTCTGTTTCTAGCCCCAGTTTCAGGTTTGAAAGTCTAAGCTGTGAAAGTTTGGGCTCATCAGATTCACAAATTCCAAAGAGTTGCTTATTTAAAGCAGGTCGAGGCAATTGCACCATGTATTATGTAATCGTATACTCAGAAAGATTCCCCCCCCCCCCAGGTCGTCAAAAGAGGAGATGTTGTTTTATATTGCTGTGTTCTAATACATAACAGGTGACCTACTTTTGTACTTTCTACATAGGAATGCAAAGAACAACACTACTTAGGTACTTCGAGATCTTCCTACATGTTGGTCTGTCCTTTCTTTATTTTTTTCTTCCTTTTTTTGTGTTCTATGCCCTGAGATGAGAGGCTTAATGAAATAAAACAAATTAAGAATTTTTTTGATTTGACCAGTGTACAAAATGTGCATAAATTTCTGTTTAATGTAATCCTAAATGTTCATTTTCACATTTATTTGAAAAGAAAAAGGATTTTTTTTATGTCTGTGCCTTACATATACCTCTGTATTTGTCTGAATTTTAGGTTTTGGTATATGTCTTATAAGTTTTTTTAAAAATTCCTTTTTAAGAAACGGTTGGGTCTATTTATTTTTGAGGGTTTTTTTCTTGGCAAGGAAGGAACTTACTCTTGCATAATTGACTGTGAAAAATGTGTTCTTAAAATTGATACATACAAAATGCTGTTAAATGTATAGTTTAAATCAGACTTTTCCCCTTGCACTGACCTCTTCTACTTTATAATAAAACGTATTATTGCAACAAAGTCAGACAGCAGAAAATTTTCAGGCAGTAATGTTTTTCAGATTCATGATGTCTGCTCAGTTGGTGTTTATGAAGCACTTTGAGATACTCAGATGAATGAGGCTGTATTAGTATATGTGTTAGATGGCACCATTTGAAGCAGCAGCGTGCCCAAATAAATGCATCTTGGACTTTTATAAATTTAGTTCCATACAAACCCTCCTAAGTAAAATAGCCTATGAAAGGCAAAACATAAGCATTAAATTCCGTGGATGTCTTTTATTGGGGAAGCAGGATTGATAAAGGCACAATATGTTGCAGGCTTTATTTCACAGTTCTGCCAACACGAATCCAATCTGAGCTAGAGCACAGCTGCTATTCCTGCCGGTCCTCTGCTCTCTCCTGATGGAGCTTGATCAGCTTGCTTTGTTTTTCTGTGTTCTCTTAAAACGAAGACTGTTTAATGATCGTTGCTAATGAACTAGTGATGTCCTGTTCAGGGCTTTTCTTTACGAAGTGCTTCCCCCCAGCATTAAAATATTCTTTACTGACACAGTGTATGGTTAGGTAATGAGGAAAAATAGATGTGAAGTTGAAGATGGATTGTGATGGATAGAAATACATAGAGAAAACTAGATGTTCTTACAATGATTGTGCTATTCTTTTTATCCCTGTTACACAGTTACTCCTCCTCCGCCCCCCACACAACAGATTTGTAATGAAAGAATAGAATCTTGTGCAGGCTGCAACTCCCAGAGGTAAAACCCACAGTACTAGACTTCCATCTGTATAGCCTATTATATTTTAGAGACATTTCATTTAGTTTTCCTTGGTTAAATTAGTCTGAAATTCTGTCTTTGCAAGTTCATTAAAATTATTCTATAATGGGCGTGTACTGTGATTTTTGAATTTTATACTCAGTTTCGTGGGGGTGGTGCTTGCTGTTTACCTGATGTTCTCATCATCCTATCTGCTGTGTCCTGGTGTTTGTTATGCTTGCTTGCCTTTCCAACCACCTGCATGGCCAGAAGTGTTACTCCTGATCTGTTCTCCACAGAATTCTTTCTCTCTCTCCCTTCCCACCCAAATAATAAAATACTGGAGTGAAAAAAAAAAAAGTCACCTGTTTGAGTTATGTGTAATTGCAGTGGGGAAGGGAATTCTCTTTGGTTGAATAATATATTTTTGTAGAATTTAAGAAGATTATTTCACCAGAATACGTATCTGCATTGTTCACATTTACCAAACATAGCACTTACTGATTAGTAACTGCTTTTATCTGCTTGGAGAAACCTGGATTTGAAGTAAAGCTATATACATGTTAAAAAACCCCACAAGCTCCCTGGGGAAGGGGGCGGTGCTGGGTTTTGTTTGAACTCTTCAACCAGCGTGCTAAAATGTATAGAATCAATACTCTGAAACAATATACGCGTATTCAATAGTTTCTTAGGAGCAGTTAGACCTAGATAGGAGGCCTAGTCCTGATGGGACCTGCACATGTGGATTGTTTCATAACTTGTACGCCTACTGGGGCAAGTGAAGCTGCTGTGCTGAGCGTAGGGCTGGCCACACCCCGGTGAGAACTTTGCTCGCTGCTGCAGAGTGAGAACGGCATCGTCACTCCAGGGCTCAGTGACTTCTGTTCTTCACTGGCTTGTAAGACAGCATAGCATTAGCCCTCTACTTTGCCAAGTAATAAATCCCTCTTCCTCCAGAATATGAGCAAATAGCTGAATTAGATACGTAAATTACTATGAATGTACATAGGATCCACCTAAGCTATTTTTGTGACAGACAGTGATTGAACACTTGGAAAAGGCTGATAAGAACTATTCTCTCAATAACCTGGATTTGTCTAATTGCCTTTTAAAAGCTCCTTTACTTTTCTCACACAGAGTTTACCCTTCTTGAAAGTATTTGTTTCAATACCAGGTAATCTGCCACTTTGTCTTCCTAAGGTTGTTACTTTGCTCAACTCTGTTCACGTCAGAATTTGCACTTAAGCTTTGAAATTTTTGAGTGGCTTTGCCAGAACTAATTTATGCCGTAGCTTATTTGTGTGTTGTATGCATGTGTTAATTATTGAGTAAATGGAAATCAGAACAGATAGAGTCATTGATGAGTAGGATGGTGGAAACTTTATGCTGGTATGAACTAGAACTGTATAGAGTTGTGTATTTTATTGCTTTAATGTGGAGCTTAATATACACAGTGGATTGAAGATTGACTTCCATGTCTGGTTATTTGATATAAGTTGTTCTCCTGTGATTTCTTTTGCCCTTGCATCTCTGCCACGCAGCAGTACTTGTTCCTCGCATAGGTGCCGGTGCGTGTGTGTTGGGAGGAGTGAGGCACTGGTGCGGGGAACTGGTTTGGCTGAAAGCTGCTGGGGGTCATTTTCAGCAGAGTGTTCGTGTGGGTGCAGAGGAGAGGAGGAGACAGCATGACTGGGAGATGTGGAAGGGAGGGAGCTGCGGCGGCTGGGATTTAGATTGGTGGCAGAAACTGATGTGGAACTGAATCACAAGAGACTTGGGTCTGGTACCAGACCTCAGTATCTTCCCTGTCTTAACATCTATAGTATGGTCAGATTATATACAAGTAAGTGTCTGAATCATTACTGCTCCCCTTCTCCCCTGGAGGTCTCTGAACGCTCAGTAAATTCCAGAGGAGTGGGAGAAAGCTGACCTTGTGGCACGACTCAGAAAGGATAAATGAAATTACTCATAACCTTGGCCAATTTAACATCTGCCTTTGACAGAATAATTTTTGACTAATGATGCAGGACATAAAAAGTAAAAGAGACAATCATAACTCTAATCAGTACTCCTGAAAATAATTTTTGCCAATTAATTTTTGTTTTATCTTTATTGTGATAGCGTTCTTTTAACATTGCACGTAGGTATGGGGTGATCTGCATGCTGTGGATCGAGAGTGCTGTGGTGTGTGTCATGGTTTTAAATACTTTTTTTCTAAATGTGGATGAGAAAATTAAGTCATGAATTTTGCATAGACTCTGAGACAAGCTTTGAACACAGCCGTTTTGCTAACAAAGCTTGCAGGATCCTTTTGTCACCCTTTGCCACTTAATTGCTGCAACTACAAATGGAAAGTGTTTAGTACAAGGTAATGAACTAATTTGATTTTCTAAAATAAGATTACAAGTCTGATAAAGCTTATATGTTTTAACGCTATTGAATTCTGTAGGCCTTTTAGTACATTTAAGAAAAAAAAAAGTCAAGTAAAACAAAAAGGAAAAAAAAATAAACCCTGAGCAACTGGAGTCACAGACTCAATGGCAGAGCAGCTTCTCCTTGAAAGTAAATGGTTTCATTATTCCATCTGAAGATCTGAAGACTGCTTAAGCCTTCCAACCATTTTCATCTTTGAGCCAGGAATCTTTCATGTATGTGGTATGTCGAAGAAATTTTGGTACATTTTTTTTTTCTGAACACCTTTATTTTTTATTGTAATTTTCCTTGTCATGTATTTTTTTAAACTCTTACATAATTCTTCATTAGCTTTTTTTGCAGCACAAAATATCCCGTCTGTCAGAAGCTGACTTACAATTCCATTCTTCACCCAGCCACCAAGCATCTATTGTTACTTTTTTGAAGTCATGTCTTAATTTCATAAAACAGTGGAAGTATAGTACATCTCATAGAAGTATTAATGCTATTTTAAAAACTTATGGGATGGTAGGAGAATGAAAGAGAGTTTTTATAGTCACTGGGTTGGGATGTAAGGGAATCATGGGGGTGAGCCCTGCTGTGTGAGCAGAAGCAGCGAATGAGGGCAAAGCGTCAGACATAATTCTCTCCAGTTTTGTTCCTTGATCAATATGCAGGTGCCTTCTGGTCATATTGATCTTTTCTGCTTGTTTAATGTACTTTCATTTTGTGAGACCTATACAATTATTAAGTGGAGTAGTTTGAACTGGGTTTGAATTATTTTCACTTGCTGTGACCATGTTTTTAACATACCGGGTTCATTTACTGGAGATCTGTGCTGTTAGCTGCCATTAAGATAGAAATAGCTCATCTACAAAACCACGTAACTATCTGAGCCAAGTGTCTCAGGTTAAATGATCTGACCTACATGAGAAAGTTGCACAGACTCAGTATCTCCATTTCAAAATGTCAGGTGTTGTCCGGTAGTTTGGTTTTGTTATATTTCATTTTTTAAATTTTTACTCTGAAAACTGGAGAAGTACTAATTTGCAGCAATGTGATCGTGGTGTGAGCAGTGCTGAAGATCGCCTGGCTTAGAAGAGATGTTTTCTGAGCAGCAGCCCCTGCGCTGCTGTGTGACAGCATCATTCTTGCTTCCCAGCTGGCTGGCTGCCTGGCAGTGCGTGCTCGAGGGGCAGGCTGACAATCACGATAGATACACCGGTGTGTACTCCGACACTGTGCTCCTTCAGTGCTGAGGTGCCTGAGCAGCTTAGATCTGGTCTACACTAGAAAAGTTTTGGTGGTATCGTTCTTCCAGAGAATTCTTTCAGCGTCCGTGTAGTGGTGCAAATGCGTTTTTGCCAATGCAGCCTATGTTAGTTCCTGGACGAAAGCGCTTTTGTACACTTAGACTTTTTGCCGGTGTAAAAATGCTGTGGACCTTTCACTTCATCATCATGATGCTGTGCTAGGAGAAGTTTGTAATCTAGAGCTGCATTTAATATAACTCTTAGTAAAGAATAGAACATAGAATCAACTGTGTTACACTTAGTAAGCAAAGCTAGTGAAAAACACTGGATGAGTCATAATGAATACTGTGAGTCTTTTTTTTTCTATCCCCCTTTTTTGTCCTGAAAACAATTTGGTGGGGCTGGTTTAACAGATGGGCAGAAAACCTATCAGTGTGTTGGAGAACTGTTTCCAGATGAAGAACAGTTTTCTTAAGTCATTTGCACTCTTTTTTTCTTTGTTCAACATTGACTGAACTAGTCAAAACATTTTAAGCATATTAAGCAAGAACATATTAAGCAAGTCTATAAAATAATTAAATTGAAGCTAGAAGCTAAGAGTTCTTAGAAATATTTACATTACTGTTTGATTTGGTATAGATCTTATGATATCTACTTTTGAATCTTCTAGGAACCCTGTGCTGAAGATAAAGACAATGTTTGTCAGGGTTGGTATGCTGTTTCATACTGAAAATATTTAGGATTATCTGGTAAATTTATTTTTGAATCCAAAATGAGCTGTGCTTTCACTTTGCTGTAAGTGCTCAGATATGATGAGTCAGAGAGACATCAGGTTTGTGGCTATCCTTCGAAATGCCATTTTGTAGGGTTATTAAGGTGTCACAGCACCCTTTGTTTTTCGTGGGCTTTATGTCAGTTCGTTTCCTTGTACAGCAGTTGCACAGCAGTGCTGTGCCTGAATTCAGGTGGAGATTTTCATGGTTCTTCCTTACCTGTTTTGGTCCTGGTCACTGCTATTACGAAGTGCGAAGGTCTGCCCTCTGCATGTTCTTTGGGAGGACCCAGCCTCTTAAGATTTATGTAAGGTTAATAGTCTGCATCATTTTGCAGAGTATGAGCAAGTACTTGGCAGGAGGTGCCAAAAAAAGCTGTGGCAGATTTATGTTGTGCTCTGTAGTCTCAAAGTGGGTTCAAAGGACACTGATGATAACAGGTGACTAATAATACACCATGAAATAACTCTTCTGTGCTGGAGATGAGTCAGGTAGTTATCAATTTCTAAACACATTCACAAAGCAAAATGTGTCTAACAGGGGAGGTTTGGAAGTTTTTTGAATTTGTGATTTGCTGGAATCCTGCTAAAATGCGTATGTAGATTTTGGGATCTTTCTTCCTGTCCATGCTGTGTGAAAAGGCGTGGGAGAATTTTGTAACTTACTATAGCTCCAGTGTCCAGTAATTCTCAAGCCCTTCCAGTGTCTCCAGTATGTTTTCCCTTACATAAGATAAGAGAAATCTCTGGTCTGCAGTTTTTTCCCTGTGAGGATGCTTTCTCTCTTACCTCTGCCTACAGGCTCTCTGTGTAGTTCTTGCTGGTGAATCGTCTGATCCCTCTGAAGCCCTTGCTGGAGGGGAGCCAGCAACGTGATCACTTTCAGGAGGCAGTGAGGGATAAGTAGCTGGGAAAACAACTTCTGAACCTTTCTCCATAAAGCATATCACTTGCAAGTGGGGATACTATAGCTTCCATTGTTGTCAAGCCCAGACTTCTCAAGCTGTGCCCCTTTTTTTCAGAAAATGCTTTGGAAGATCTGGCCCGGCTACTACATGTTCTCTGGGAAAGGGAAGGGCAGTACTATGCCTCCATGACTGCATTGCTAGCTTGTGGCAATGTAGGACAGAAAATCTCATGCACTTATATAAATTTCCAAATTTTTAGATGCTACTATCAAGATAATGTTTGAGAATATGAACTTTTAAGATCCCCTTTAGTTCTTCGGGTTTCTGAAAACCTTGGGAATGCAAAGCAAGGGTTCTCTAGAAGTTCAGAAATAGAGAAACAAAGTAAAACACACATACCGATGTTGTTTTAAAAAAGTTAGAACCATGCCATTGTTTCTTGAGGGCTGACTCATTTTTTGAGCTTTTGACACTGTTGCTGCTGGTGTTTGCCTTCTCTGTCATTTTCCTTGGAAACAAACAGTGTTTAGGTCCCTCTCTCCATCTTCCCATCTTCTGCTTCCTCTTTCCTGACTGTACACCAGTTTTTCCAGCTTCCCTTGGGGCGGAGGGTTAGGGAGGCTGAGATTCACAGCAGCTTGAGTGGTTACTTGGAGAGTACACATAGAACAAAGAACATATGTACAAACAGTCCTTAGACTCCCAAAGTATGGTCCTCAAGGACGTGAAGCATGGATAGAAGTATTCTGAAATGTTCTGCTTTAACAGACCAAGGAATCTTTGTTTCTTTTCCTGTTTTTTCCTCCTCTCAGAAATGTACTTCTGGTGGTTTGTGCATTTTATTAACTTAACACGATTCCCTCAGTGAGCCCAGACAGACGTCCCTCAGTGAGCCCAGACAGACGTCCCTCACTCAGTTGCTATGGGGCCTTTGGTACTGAGATTCACTTTTTTCATCTCATTGTGTTTCTAAAATTGGAATTGTGTTCAGCTTATTTTACCACTGCAACAGACTTCATATGAAACTTTTCTGTCATTTGCTGTGGTGTATGAACTGTGAGTGATTATTTGTAAATACATAGCCACCCATCCACCCCCCCGCCCTTTTTTATTTTTACAAGCAACTAGTTGTGGTTGTATATAAGATGGAAAACTGGCATGCTGTAAACGAGCCAATGAAATTATTTTCCTATTTCCTGCTATCAAATACAAAATTTTGTTACTGAAGCCTGATGCTCATAAGGAGTGCTCTGTCTTACCTAGAATGCCTTTGAAGACCTGTCTGCTTTCCCTTACTCCAGCAATTTGCCTTGTTCCCTAAAGCTGCTTGCCAAAGTCAGACCAAGCATAATTAAATTTGTGGATGAAATGAATCTTTAGAAGGGTTAGATCAAACTTGGAATTGTTACTTTCTCAGAAGGTCATTTTGAAGTCCGGTTTTTGTCCAGTTCATGAAAAATCTAAAACTGTAGCAAAACAGATATCAGAAGTGTGTACATTGGAAATGGATAGGCCTTTCTTGTTTTTCCCCTCTAAATTATTTCACAGCAGTACATGACATAATTAAAATATTTTTCTTTAAAGAGGAAGCAATAGCTGCTTCCAAACAGTTACTGAAATGTCATGTAAACTAATGCATTTAATTTTGAATTCTCATTTATAACAGCCTGCAAGCAGGGATTAAAAAAAAAAAAAAAGCCACTGCCTCATAGAGGCTACAGTTTTCATTGTTAGTTACTTCAGTTAAATGTGAAATTTTTATAGTTGTACTAGTAATTCCTTGTCCTAGAGCCTTATTCCCTCTTTATTGCTTGCTCTCGGAGAGGGAAGGAGCTGAGGTCCATCAGAGCCGTCCCAGCAGCCCACTGGTGGCTGTGCTGGCCGTCACGGGCAGGACCAGGGGCTGCCAATCCGATGGCTGACTGTCTCTCTGAGGGCACCGCTAACACGAGCCTCTGCCAGGCTCCTCAACTTCAGTCAGTCCTAATAAGCCATTTTATTTACAAATATGATCTGTGTAATGTCTCCTGAAATGCAGTCAGCTAATCCTACCTTTTTAATTACCTACAATGACTTTAATTGGATCAGAAAACAGCAACAAATATAAAGTAGTAATGTAATAGAGTTCGTACAGTGGGAGAACTCTTCCTGCAAGCCACAGCAGAATGTGGTGTTCCTACACTGTCTCCATCTGCAATGGCTGTCACCTGCCTCCGAGCTCCGCCGCAGTGTCTGGGCTGCTGTGGTGCAAGTACCAAGACAGCCACATTTGTTTAAGATCTTCAGTAGCTGGAATTTGTCAGTATTTCAGGCTCTCAAGCCTTGGAAAAAACTTTTTGTACTAAGAATGGCTGACCAGTGTTGAGCCCCAGTGTGCCACTGTGTCTTGCTGGTGCTTTTGGAGTAGTTAGACCTTAAGGCTCTCCTGATGCTTTCTGTTTGCCATTTTCTCTCGATTTCAGCAGTCCAGTGCTATCTAAGTACACCGGTGTCTTCAAAAACAAAATGCAGATCTTTGTTTTCTAAAGGGCATTGCTTCGGTTGAGTAGTTACTCAGCATAGCTGCTTCTCTTAGGAAGTTGGACAGACCTTCATACCGAGACTGGCCCATTACTGGTGGTTCTGGCTGCTTTACTGAAAGTTGATTCATAGGAGCCAACATCCTACAGCAACTATTACTGCTCTTTACTCTTTGGCCATCTCTGGCTGCGCAGCTGAGAGGCTTCATGTGTGTTTCTGTGCTATGTACTTCCAAATTTGGGACTTTTAACATTTCACTGACTGGCTGTTTCTGGGTTTTCTTTTTTTTTTTAACCTTCCATTTATTTTCATAGAAGTTCCAACACACAGGAAGGAATTTTAGGCTGTACCCAAAGTACTGATGAGTCCATATATTTCTACAAATGTTCATGTTGCAATGCTTTCCCCGTATTTTTTTTCTAAAAAAAAAAAAAAAAAGAGTCCCTGTTCACATACTTAGTTTGCACATCAAATGGCAAAGGTGGTCATAAAATCAATTCAGTAAATAGAGAATTTTATTTAAAAGAATATTCACAAACATTTTGCTGTTTTTCTCAGTTCACAGAAGCATAGAATGGTTTGGGTTGGAAGGGACCTTACAGATCACCTAGTTCCAACCCCACTGCCATGGACAGGGACACCTTCCACTAGAGCAGGTTCCTCAAAGTCCCATCCAACCTGGCCTTCAACACTGCCAGGGAGGGGGCAGCCACAGCTTCTCTGGGCAACTTGTTCCAGTGCCTCACCACTCTCATGGTGAAGAATTTCTTCCTTAAGTCTAGTCTAAACATACACTCTTTCAGGTTAAAGCCATTACCCCTTGTCCTATCACTACAGGCCCTTGTAAAAAGTCCCTCTCCAGCCTTCTTGTAGGCCCCTTCATGTACTGGAAGGCTGCAGTAAGGTCTCCCCGTACCCTTCTCTTCTTCAGGCTGAACAGCCCCAACTCTCTCAGCCTTTCCTCCTAGCAGAGGTGTTCCATCCCTCTGATCATTCTTGTGGCCCTCCTCTGAACCTGCTCCAATAGGTCCATGTCTTTGCTGTGCTGAGGACTCCAGAGTTGGACATAGCACTCCAGGTGGGGTCTCACCATAGCGGAATAGATGGGCAGAATCCCCTCCCTTGACCTGCTGGCCATGCTGCTTTTGATGCAGCCAGGATACGGTTCGCCTTCATGAGGAAGAACTACTTCACTCTGAGGGTGACGGAGCACTGGAACAGACTGCCCAGGGAGGTTGTGGAGTCTCCCTCTCTGGAAATATTCAAGACCCGCCTGGACGATGTCCTGTGTAGCCTGCTGTAGGAGACCCTGCTTTGGCAGGGGGGTTGGAGTAGATGACCCAAAGAGGTCCCTTCCAACCCCGACCATTCTGTGATTCTGGGCTGTGAGCACACATTGCTGGGTCATGTTGAGCTTCTCGTCAACCAGCACCCCCAAGTCCTCCTCAGGGCTGCTCAGTCCGTTCTCTGTCCAGCCTGTATTTGTGCTTGGGATTTCCTCGACCTTTCCCTTCACTGTGTTGACTGCCTACTCAGCTTGGTGTCACTGGCAAGCTTGCTGAGGTTGCACTCCATCCCACTGTCCATGTTGCCAACACAGATGTTAAACAGTGCTGGTCCAAATGCCAGCCCCTGAGGAACACCACTCGTCATTGGTCTCCAGTGGGTAGAAAATACGACATCTTTGCTTGTATGGTGTAAAGATTCCCCAGAAACCTGGAGGGGTCTGGGTACTGCGCTAGCACTGGTGTGGTTAGTGAGCGTACTTGCCAAACGTCGGTACCTCTCTGTCAAGATTCTTGTGTCAGAGCAGTAGTTATGTAGCATTTGATAAATCCATGACTTGCTACCCCCAAGATTATCTGATGAAGGAATACAGGGGAAACGCTCCTGTGGTAGGGTGAGAGTGGAGAGGTCAGTCAGCAGTCAGTGGCCACCCCCTATAAATGAGTTTAAAGAGACTGAGGGGGAAATATGATGGAGGTGTATAAAATCATGAATGCTGTGGGAAAAGCAGAGACATAATGAACAGTTGCTCTCTTCCATTACAAGCACTAAAAGGAGTTGACTGAAACTGTTGGGTGGCAGATTCACAACATATAGTTGCTGCTCCATGCAACGTGCATTTCAGTTGTCATGGAAAGCAGTGATTGCTAAAATGTTTCCTTGGGTTCAAGGTGTGGTTTTCTGGTTAACAGAGAAGAAACAGGAGTTGAGGATTATCAAATATAACAGTACCGTTGCTGGTAATATTGCTAAACCATGTTTTATGGCTCCATGGAGCTTGTGGTTTCCGAGTTGTCCATGCTCTGGGCTCAGTACCCTGTTGTTGGAAGAGGAGCTCGGCTAACCTGAGGGCGAAATCAAGTCATGGAAGCTAGTAGCCGAGACCACAGCTAACCCGGCAGCTTGTCTCTTAGGATCTGTTGACGATCGTTTTATTCAATTCTAGGGATTCCATGCTGCTTTCTGAGCACGGGTCTCCCAGCAAGATATATTTGACAGTAATGTTTTACATATTAGAATTGCAGATGTTGTGATGTTTCCAGTCAAGACTCTGCTGTTGCTACTACTTGATATCCAGTGTTGAAATGATAAATGGTCATGAGTGTATCAATACCATAAAGTTTGAAGACCATTGATAATATTTACTTAATTTTCTGCTAAAGATAATTAATTTTCACTTTTGGATTATTTTCTTTTTGCTTGGAAAAATACACTTTCTGGGTGTTGGAAAAATGTAAATCTTAATTGTAGTGCAGTGTAATAATTTCTTTACTTCAGGACTGGGTTCCTATAAGAAAGTTCAATATATGCTATTTTTCCCCTGCATTTTTAAATTCTATTTTTTTTCCCCTGAAGGAAAAGCTGTTTAATTTAAATGAGGATAATGTTCGTTTTAGAGAAGAATCTGTTTCTTTCCTGATCTTGAAATGATTCATAACTATTAGCAGTGAATTCCACAAGTTATGCTTTGTGAGGCTTGAGAAAAATCTGTTGTGAGACTAAATATTATTTAGAATTAGAAGAACTGTAATAAAAATGATGATAGAATCATATGAGTGCACAGTGAGTCGGTATGTTTTCTCAATTTTATTTTTAAGTATTAAATTGCTAAACATCTTTTATCCTTCAAGCAGCACTTTTGGTTCAACTTTTTTCTGTCAATCGTGAGATATAATTGGCTGACAGATGTAGGTAATAATAATTGGCTCATAAAAATTATGTAATTCTGCAAAGAAAATATCAGCATTATTTATTTAATAATGATTATTTGCTGAATTAAATGTTATCACCCATCTGTTAACAGTTTGTGCCTTTAACAACTGAAAGACTTGCCTGAGCTTACCGTTTGCTATCTTGGATATGCAGTCTTTTAAAAAAAAGTTCTTGATATTTTTAACATTTAGCTCATCATTTTGAACTCTGCTATCAAAGACATTAATTTTTAGTTTTGTGTCTGTGTGGTATTAATGACAGTAGAACTCAAAAGTGTCATCAGTGCCATATTTGAGAAGACTTAACGTTTAATTTTTATCTGTTTCAAAATAATAGAAGAAAAACTATGGCTTCTGTTTCTGTTTACATTGATGTTTAATCATATTGAGAAGACAAGTACATAATCCGTGGTAATTCTCAACCTTCATACGTGTATGTGCTTCCTAATTCTAACAATATGTTTTTCTTGGAATAAAATCATGGTCAGTGTGAAAGATCCCAGACTGATAGTGATAAATCACATTATTCTTTTAGGTTGTTGAAGAGCTTTTACAGGTAGCAGAAAAGGTATGGTGCCAGAGCTGTCTAAAGGTGGACCTGGAGCACGTACTAGGGGATTGTTTTGTACTGATCCATCTTTGAGGAGCAGCTGTGCGAAAATGCAGTTCAAATTCCCGTTCGCTGCTGTTCGTGGGTGAGCAACGATTCAGGCTTGTGGTCTAGCGGGTTTGGAGGCGATGGTGAACACTACAGAGCAGCTCATATGGGGTAGGTTGGGAGGGATGTGACATTTCTGTCAGCTTCCTTGTGTTCTTCTTGTTACTGCAGGTACAGCTAAATACTACGGCAAGCACTAAGGGCCAGAGTTGTATTTTACCAGTTTGTATCTAAGTAACGTTTTTAGCAAATTGCAACAAATGTTGGGGGGAGAGGAGAGGAATGGTTTTTAAAGCTATTTTCTTTTTTCAATTTCACTATCCAAATCGTACAAGATAGAAGGTATTGAAGCATCATCAGAGGTAACTCCTGTCATTGTGTCATGGTTAGTTACTTTATATTTCTATTGGAAGGCTGAAAGACCTGTGGAGGCTAACTTCAAGTGGAAGTATCTAGATTCTGTTATTTTTAGTTTGGCTTTCCAACAACATTCTTTTCTTGCCTACCTTTTTAGCACTGTTGCTAAGTTTTATGATTGCTAGAAGAACTGACGAGTATTCTGGCAGACTGGGCAGATTTCTGCCATAGGCTGATCTCCAAATTTCAAAAGGGCTTTACTGTAGGAGATAAGGTACATTGCATGATGTTTTAAAATTTTGCGGTTATGTTCAAGCTGTCTGCAGAAGCACTCTGGATAACACAAGGTTCACTTTGTTCTCCTGCAAAGTATCTGAGGTACATAAAACCTGTGTGATTTATAGCCTGTGCAACATCTGTTGACTGTAAAGATGATAAAATCAAGTAAATCTGCAGCTAATTGCAGGAAGTTATTGATGGTATGCCAAGAAAGAGGTGGGAGGAATTAAATACATATTTATTAAAGATAAAAATTACATACATTCTAAAGTACCGAGGGAGTTAGCCTAGCTGATACGAAAGAAAATGCAGTTCTGCTTCTGCAGAAATGTTTTCCTGAAGGTTTAAGTATGAAAGGGTTGAATGGTGGGTGTTGAAAAGAGGCAGGAGAGACCCGTAAGGGTAGAGGAGTATGAAAGACATATTTGTAGCTTATATATATATAGTAAAGAAAAAAGTAGTATTCCCTCTTATCCAGGGGCCAAGATAATAGCATGATTTTTTTTTTAATTTGATTTTACAGCACTGTAGCAATACTGATCTTAAAGTATCTCCTGGCATTTACAAGTATGTGTTAGAAGTGATCCGTGTTCTCTCATGTACAAACTGGTACTTTTGGATTCATGTTTTAGTGCAAAATAATGATAAAACCTCAAAAAAATGTGGGATATATCTCACTGAAATGCAAAAATGAAGTGCAGCTAGAAACGACTAACTCAGTAAGGTAATTGTAGACTTGTACATCGTAAGTCTTAATTGTCCATGTATGCCTTTATCCAGATGTACAAGTATTCAAGAGTTAGGTCATTAACCATTAACATAATGAATTAAAACACACAAATGGACCAACATCTCTTCTGCCCTCCTTTGAGGGCATTGATTCAGTGAAGAGTCAGCCATCTTTGCCATCTCAGCAACTGGTCGGGTGTTTGACGGGTTATTTTTGACTAAGATTTTCGAAATAGATCATCTGTTTTCCTTCATTTTCTTTTATCATTGCATGTGTCTGTTGCAACATGGCATGGTACTGATGGAAACTGAATCATTGTACCTTTACATAATGGTCTACGCTGAGAAATTCTACGTAGCTATTGAATGATAACATATTAATAATATTTAAAAGCTGCCAAAAATACCGATATTTTCAGGCCAACATGTAAATTTAGGTTATCTTTTACATCCGTCTACTCATGACCATTTTGCTTGCTTTCATGGCTTTAGTTATGACGCTGACTTAGGTAAATAAGAGAGAGCCAAAGTCACATACCTTCATTTAGATGAGTCCTTGTCTTTGTTCAGGAAAGCGATGGTTTTCTTCAGCCACTCCAGTAATACAGTTGGAAGGGCATAATTTCTTTACATGAGTTTATGATGCAGTTGCAGTATCTTTTCAATGCAGTTATCTCTTGCAGATATGAGAGTACATTTCTTTTCATCCTGCTTCATTTTATACACCGATGTGATGCTCCGTTTCAAGGAGGACTGCTTATTGTTCACCTGTTGGGATTTTAAGAAATATTTTCCTGAGAGTAAAAATCCTGATTAATGTTTGCATGAAATTTATTTAAAAACAAGCTTTATTCACCCCTTTGTTTTCCAGTTTTGAATGCTCTCCTGAAATTCGAGCAGAAACACCTTTGACATTGGCAAGGAGCAAGCAGTGCAAAGCTATGGGCTTAGCTGGGGGTGGGGAGGAAACTGTCCGGGTGGAAACCAGGTGATAGCACTAAATTACTCTTACAGGTTAACAAGATCAAACTGTGTGAACTGATTTGGTTTTGTATCCTTTCACAAGATACATTCCTTCATATTTTTCTGTGTCTTATTTTTTAGCATACTATTATTCTCATCTCTTTCAACCCGTAAGTTCATTTCTTCAGCAGTCCCCCACTTGGGCTTCATCTCTCTCCTGTTCTATATTACACCTTTCTGTCCCCCTTTCTGTTTCCATCTTTTTCACATATGCTGTACACATTGCTTTGCGTCTGTGATGCCATGAAGTCTGTTCAAAACAGAAATAGGACTACTAGATTTTTACTGGCAACATTCTTTTATTTTTACTTAACTCCAAAAAAAGCCCAAGAGGAGTATTGACTTGTGGAGGTATTATTGCTTTGTTGCCACAGTAAATTTGATTTTGAAAGTGCACATACATCTGAAGAGCAGTTCCTTATCTGTGCAGTGTCTAAATTAAACTTCAGTGAATTTGTTGTGGAGAAGTAGGGTTTTTTCTGTTTATCTTTAATGAAGAATAATCTCAATTATCAGAATAAAATGTGGGCTTTGTAAATGATATAGGTATTGTTTTTGTTTTCATGATTATAACATTTGCTTCATGTTGTGGACCTGTAATACTTGTAAGTTATGTATATAGGTGTAAAAAAAAATTATTTTGAGTGTTTTCTGATTTATAGGCCATAGCTCAGATAGAATATTTGGGATGGAGGTGGTTTCAGCTCCATCCAAATGCTGATGATGACTGGCATGAATGTTACAGTTCTTTGGAAGTGTCTTATCACAGAGAATTTAGAAAAAATGCAGGTTTTGTTACTAAAAGTGTTTTAGGAGCTCTTGAGGAAGTTTCTCAAATCACCTTCTTGACTCTGAGGGTGACGGAGCCCTGGAACAGGCTGCCCAGAGAGGTTGTGGATTCTCCTTCTCTGGAGATATTCAAAACCCGCCTGGACAAGGTCCTGTGCAGCCTGCGGTAGGTGACCTTGCTTCGGCAGGAGGGTTGGACCAGATGATCCCCAGAGGTCCCTTCCAACCCCTAACATTCTGTGATTCTGTGAGGGAAGGCTTAAGCAACTTAGGGTGATTTTTAGAGTTTTAGATCTTAAAGTTTCACATTTTACCAATTTTAATTATACTACAATATAATGTGTGCATTTCTCGATGCATTCCTGCAGGTTAAGATCCTCCATGGGCAAGGTGTACAGCACCACAAATATGGTATTCTCACCTGATGTCTAATCAATTTCCTATGCTGTAGCTTGTGTCTCTTGCCTCTTGTCCTATCTGTGTGCATCTCTGAGAAAGGTCTGGCTCTATCTTCTCCTGACCACCTGTTAGTTAGGCAAAGACAGCATTTGGATGTCCTCCTAATCATCTCTTTCCTAGGTTAACAGACTCAGTTCTCTCAGCCTCTCCTTGTACTCCCACGCTTCTGTCTGGCTATTTCTCAAGGTTCTTGAGGTTCTTCAGAATGGCGGCCCTGCCCTCTAGGCTACTGAGCACTTCCCCCACATTGCTGCCACTCATAACCTCACAGAGGTTTAATTTTGTCCCATCACCTAGGTTACTAATGGTGATATTAAACAGTATCAGCTTTTGGGCTGACCAGCCACCAGCTGGCTGTGGAGTGGCTGCCCACTCCCCTTTGAGCCTGGCAGTCCAGGCAGTTGAGGAGACAGTGGGCAAAACAGAAAGTAGCACGTTCAGTAGGTCATGATGAAGTAAGGTTTTGAGTCTGTATTCAAGGGTGAGGGAGAGAGCCGGGGGAGATCTAATGATGTGTGGGTGGGGGAACCTTAAAGGAATTCAACAGCTCTTGCTTTAGGCCTAGGTGAACGTGGGAGTAGTGTGGTATAACTTGTGATTAGACCTAAGTAATGTTTGTCTTGGTGTGCTAAGCTATTTTCTGAATCATGGCATTTTCACGGGAATGTCTCCAAAATATGGTGCTCATTGTTAAGTCAGTGGTGATGATAAAAATAGATATCAAACTCATTTCCATCAGTTCCAGATCCCTCCTGGCATCTGATTTCCAGCCCAGAGAGCAGCAGGAATTAACTCTTCCATTGAGACAATTTAAATGCAGCTTTAATATAATGTTAAAAATAGCTAGTCAGTCTTCCTCACTACTCCTCCAGTATTGTTACCAACTTCAGGTGTGGTTTTTGAGTTTTATGCATGCAGTCTGGAGACAAACAGCAAGTTGCCTCTGTTGATAGAATTGGTCATAGGTTATTGTTAAAGCACTACTAATTATTTTAACACAAACTATATTTTTAAAAAAATCAACAGTTGTTTGGAGGAAGCAAAGCTGATCCTGAGTGCAGGACGATAACCCGTTCCTTCTTATTCCAACCTGCCTATACACCTAAAAATTTTCCCTTTATTTTAACATGCTAGAAAAAGGTCAATTCTTTCATACCTACGTGATCTCTAATTTTAGAGTGCTGAATTCTCAATTTTCTTCTGAAGTAAAGCTTTAATCAGGTAAGATAATGCCTCGTCATTGGAAGTGTTCAAGGTCAGATTGGACAGGGCTTTGAGCAACCTGATATAGTGAAAGATTTTCCTGCCCATGGGTGGGGGGTTGGTGATCTTTAAAGGCCCCTTCCACCCCAAACCATTCTGTGACTCTATGGTAATGTAATGTAGATGACAGGTCTGTTTTACAGTACAAGATTATTTAAGTGAGTGGTTCAAGCTTTGCTTTCTTTGAATCATATACTTTCCACCAGTTTAATTTTGGTACTCTTGACCTCATTTCTCTAAAACTAAACCAGGCTTGGCATGTGGTTGATACAAAAAAATGAGAAGTGTTTTGCTTTGCTTTCATTTTTAATGTTCCCCTTCACTAGGGACATCTATCAGAAACTATACCTGGTTGTCTTAATGCATTCTGTTTCATTTTCTGGACTTAAGCAGCAAAAGTGTGTTAACATGGTGTCTGAGAAAGCAAACAGAAATGCAGCGCCAGGGACCCCAGTCAGTTTCTGGCTCCAGCAGGACAGTTTTGCCTCACTTAATGTTGCTCAAAAGCTGAAAAGTGAAACCTTATGTATTATGCATATGTATGTAGTTAATTTTTAAGGTGGTAGAAATTGGTTAAATAAAGATCAGTTTTCCTGGGAGCTTAATGGCATTTTGGTGGCAGAGAGAGATTATATTCTCAGTTGTTTCACTGAGGAAAGGAAAAGTTTGCAGCAATCTTGTCCTGTAGGAAAAGGAAGGAGAGATAGCAGGAGTTTTGTAAGTAACTGACACTTCAGTAAAATAAAATTTTCTTCCTCTTTAGCAATGAATTCGTAATATGTGCAAAAAAGGTCAAAGTTAATCACTTAAGATTAAAACTTAATTGTTTTGTAAAATATATCTAAAATATATTGCATATTGTATATGGCACATGGTACAGAGCAATGACATTCTTATTTTGAACATTTTAGAAGGCACCATGCAGTTTTTATAGGAATAAACATCTTTTTCTGAAGAGCTCATGTTGTATTAGATGGCTGTGAGATACTGCTTCATAGTAATTGTTGTGGAATCTCTTTCACTTGATTTAAAGGCTTAATATAAGCCCTACTTCTCCAAGTACTTCGGTGCCTGATGCAGAGTGTGGGATAGTTATTTCAGCCTGTGCGGAGAATTAGTCTGAGTAAAACAATGTGGAGAAAGATTCTTTTTGGAGACACCACCTTCCAGTTTGAAGACCTGCAAATGTGCCTGCTCTTGCCGTTCCCCACCTGCTCTATGCATCAATTGCATGAAAAATTTTAGAGCCTCCAAGAAGCAGACTATTGTACTTTAAGTTTAGGGTGCTTGCCCATGGCACTTAGAGAATAATGATGTAATAGAAAACGTTATGTTGCTTTCGCCGAAGAGTGAGCATTGAGTTTCTGCTGAGGTACTGGGATCTCAGGCTCTGTTCTAAGACTGGCTTTAGTTTTATATCACCTGCATTGATAAAAACAAATTGACATATTCAGGTCCAGCAGCGTCCTGGGTTGTTGGTTCAGATACAAGTGAGGCAAACAATCTCATCCTTCCTTTTTAGTAGCTAGTGCTGTAACTAACATTTCCATTAGGACCATGGAAGTTTCCATGCTGGATTACATTTGTTGCCCATTTGAATTAGTAAATGACTTTGAGGTGCTTTAGGAGCAGGTGGAAAAAAATCAAATGGATCCTCAGCAGTTCTAACAAATCAGTCCACTCTGTTAGTTTGTTTTGTGCTTGTATCTAGGCACTGCTGCAGAACCAAAGACTGAGCGCTTAATAACCCCTCTCAAAACTGTAATTGGTTGTCATTACTGAATACTCCTCCCTCATAGGAAAGATTCTGTGTGCTTTTACCATATCTGTCCAGTCCCTTCTAATTGTGTGTAACAGAAATAAATATTGCTAATAGCAGTTTTGATTCAGTTTCATGAACATCTACCAATGCACACGTGAGCTTCCACCAGGAGGGGAAGATGTATCCTGCCTGTGGGCTCCTGCCCGCTCCCTGTGCTCGTGGGTGTCTGCATCATGTGTCAGGTGAGAGAATGCATTTAGCTGAAAACTAACTTGACAGAAAAAAACTCTCATGAGTGCTAAAACTTGGAGGTTGGGTGGAGTGAAAGAACAGAGAAGCAGGTTAGGGACAGAGATGGAAATCCGCACACATTGCATTCAGGGCAGCCTGCACTCAGATCTGCTTGAAGTAATAATGACATTGCAGTTCTACTCCGTCTTGACATTCTTTATTTTCAATATGCTGTTTCTAATGGATAGTATCAACCAGTTTATCCTGATGCTTATGTTACCTCTAGAGAAATTTTCAGTACGAATGCTGTGTGTATGCACTGTAGTATTTGCGCGGTAGCAGTCCTCTGCAGTATTTCTTAGTAAAGCATGTTTTGGTAGCCTCTTATCTTCTGCATGCTTAAATCCCAGCAGAACTCTTGGGTATTGTTTGGACCTGTTGACTTTTTTTAATTTAAATTAGTAGTTTCTTCCAAAATCGTATTTTTTCTTCTTTATGGAAGGAGAACAGACTTAAGGTACAGATATCACCCACATTTTCTGCAACTAAGACTACAGAAGCAAAATAAAACAAATAGCCCTTGCAAAAGAAATAAGCCCCAAACCTTCCTCAAACAGGCAAACAAAGCTCTGATTTTATGATTCTGTGATTTTATTTAGAATTTCAGGAATGGTTTAATTTCCCTTAATCCTTCCCTCCCCAGTCCCCCATGAAACACCTCTTAATTTGTCATTGGATTCTTGCTACTTATGGATGTGGGGTGTTGTGCTGATCTTAGCTCTTTGCTTCTAGAGAATCCACTTTAGCTCTTCTAATTTCCTTCTTTCCTCCTCTTTACTAGTGTCACTGAGGTCACTTCTCAGAGCGCAGAAGGATTCCTCTTCTGGCTCAAGTACCCTCTTGACTGATACAGTCTAATCACATTGGTTGATTACTGGCTGTCCTGGTTTCTTCTTTGTTAGTGCGCCTGATTGTCCTCAGTAGCCTTCTGTTGATTCTCTAGTTTCTAGCAAAAGCTTGAAATCAACTCAGTCTAAATGAAGAACATAATACAGTTTTTGTGAAGCTCACAGGGATGCTAGCTTCATAGTTACCTTTTTTCCAAAATATATTTTATTACTTACAGAAAGTTTTAATTCAGATTTTTTCCTATCTTCATTATACGTTATCACAGAGCAATAGTTGAGTTCAAACAATGAAATCATATAACAGAAAGATTCTATGTTGTTGAGTCACTTAGATTAAGAAAAGCTAACTATTTTGCTCAGAGTATTGTTTTTCTACTATATGTGCTACACACATTGGATTTATCTCTGTATATTAAACTGCTCTTACATAACTATCTGGGAAATGTTGGTTTAAAAACTGCATTTTTAAGCGGCATCTCAGCCAGTAGATTAGAAGAGCTGTTCAGATTTAGTAAATCAAGAAAATTTGGAATTGTAATGACAAAAATCTTTTTTCTTTAGGAAATAAAAAGTTCTAACCCTTTATTACGCTGAGGTAGATTATAAATGTTGCTGATTCCAAGGGCTCAGTGTATTCTGCCTTAACATATAATATTTTTGTTTGAGGAGTCAGCAGGCAGTCGGTATTTTAAGTCCTTACAAAGTCATTTCCAGCTGTGCTTTCCAAGCTTAATAAGGTGTGATAGTTAGAAGGGAAGTAATACCAACACCCTACAGGAGGGTTAAAGGTTTGCCTTTATTGTTGTGAAAGAGGTGGAACTATGAGAGGGGTGGTGGTAGAGGAATGGCTGTAGGCCTATGGCTTCCTCCTCTCGTTTCCTCCCTGGCTCCGCTGAGCAGCAGTGACTGGAGCAGTGGGCTGCGTGCCGTGCTGGTGTGAGGGCAGCGCCTGTCATGGCTGCATCCAGCCCTGGCATGCGGTGTTACAAGATACTTAGGTGCTAATTAATTTAAAGCACAAGTATTCTCAAAGTTAACAAAATATTATATGTCTGCTTTTAAAATCTGTTAAGGTAGAGCGGGTAGTTATATAGACTATACTCACTAAATCTGTTATGGGTAATATAGTATTAGTTTTACTTTGGTGCTTGAAGGTTAAAGCAGAAGGGAAGCTGACAAGTTTTAAACTGGGCCCGAGTCCCCAGAGTCTGTGCTAACTGGGAGATAAGCCATTGTGTCTGCTTAATTCCTGAGAAGAAGACACAAGTACCTTATGGCCCATGTCACCCTCACCTCTGATCATCACCGTGGTGTTATCGACTGACTGTGCACGGCAAGAGACAGAATAATGATTGCACAAGTGCCTGAAGCAAAATCCTGCATTTGCTGCTCCCTGGGTTAATAACTGGTAGTATCTTTGTTGTATTTCACATGACACGGTTTCTTTCCTAACTAAAATTGGCCAGTTGGAATGTGTCAGTTCCTCTGCAGTATTTTAAATAAACTGGATCCTAAATGTACTGTGATTCTGGCTATGATCCGGCTGCCCTTGTGTCAGCTGCCCTTCCGCTTGGTTTATCGTGCTGTCCGTGATGGCAGCATCACTCCTGAGAATACACAAGTGTAGATCTTTCTAATATTACGTTGTCCACTTAGACGATAGAAACTATCAAAAGGCACATATCCTGCCTTGCTGCAGCTTCTGCTCTCACATCGGAACGGCAGGGAAACACTTGCAGGTGGATTGCCGTAGACCTGCTGTCCTTGGGAAAATGGCTTTTCTTTTGGAAACGGTGTAATATGATTGCTAGGGCTTCCCTACTGGTTAGAATAGCAGCTCAGAGCATCAATGGCAGGATGTCTTGCCACTGAACCCACAGAAAGGCCCTCTGTTTTGAAGACCTGCTGAAATGCATTGTCCCAAAGCATTTGTTAGGATTGCAGAAAATTTGGAATCAAGCTGCAGATTTTGGCAGTTTCGCAGGAGGTGGCTGCCAGTCTGAGGCACAGATGGAGGTATTTGGAGAAGCCAAAGCAGCATGGTCTTTCTGTTCCTTTCTTAAAACCATCAGAGGGATTAGATTTTTAGCACTTTAAATCCCTTAATTTAGATTTTGAGATAAAATACAGCAGGGAGAATCAGTCTCTTTTTAGTTCTCTTCCACAGATTTTTCTGTGGATTTAGGAGATCAGAACTGTATTTTAATTTTATTTTGTTTGAGCAGTCTGGGGTTGCAGAATATGATTCTATGACATAAGTGAACTCCACAGCAGATCTTGTATTTGTGGGCTATGTAAGTCTTTGGTAATATTTGCACCTTTTTTAATCCCATGTTGTTCAGAAACTACTTCAGAGTTTACTATGGCAGTAGACTTAATCTGTGGGTAATTCTTTGCACTTTTTTTTTTTTCTGTGCACCTGAGAGGAAGGGGTCAGAAAACTAGTCTGCACATTCAAGGCACTTGCTACTGAAGTCAGTAACTGAATTTAGTGGGAGTTTAATATTAGTTTTAAACGGCTCATATGCAAGGCCACCTGTAGATGTGCAGCTTAGTCACAGCACAAAGTTGCAGGGAAGTGATGGGTAAGTGTGGCTGCTGCAGCCCCTAGCAAAAGCAGCTTTGTGAGCATGGCTGTGTATAGGGCTTCGTTACCAGCCTGTGCTGCACGCGGTGTGCTGTCCTGCTGCTCCGCTGTCCTTTGACTTCGCTGATCCATTTTTAAACAAATGCATACAGACAAAAGCATTTGCAGGCCTATTCTTCGCAGACTGAAACCTTTTTGACATACTGTACTCTAAGGGAGTCAATTTCCCTTACGCCTTGCTAAGCTTTATTCAGTATTTCTCAAAACTTCTTGTTTCAGTTTTTTTATGTGATGTTTTTCATATGCAGGTACAGGGATGTTCTCTGCATAGCTGTGAAGTGACTCACTTGAATTTTGTGTTCAGTTGTGAACATGTGGTTGCTAAAATTAATCTGAAGTTTAGATTAGTTTATTGTGAATAAACAAAAATAATTGGCTACTAAAGTGAAAGGTTCTTTGGCAAAGATTTGAAAGTCAGGATTTAAGTCTGTGCCTTAATAAACTTACTGGGAGGACATAAAAAGAAGATAACTTTATTAGGAACTCATAGTGGTCTGGTTATAAATGGAAATAGTGGAACATTGTCTGATGAAGGAAGTATCTGGCACTGGGTGAAATGCCTTGCCCATTATTTTGTTAGTTTTTTTGGTTCTTTGAGAATAAGCAGTGGGAGACCTGCTTGATTGAGCAAAGTGCTGAAAAATGTGTAAATGAGAGTAGTCCTGCATTCTCTTGGAGATAAGCAGTAGTGTAAAGGTCTAGTCTGCCTTGACATGGGGAGTTGGAATGTTTTAAACCTAGAAAGATAAAAAAGGAGGAAAAATAAAAAGAAGCGTTGTTTAACTTTGAAGGTTCCTCAGGTTCACTGGGTACATTCCTAGACTGCTTTCACACTTCTCTGTGGTTCTAATCTAAGGCACTCAGACATGTTCAGAAGTGTTCATTTATAAATTTAATCATCCACTTCCCACCTAATTTATGTTGTAACTTAGAGTTTTAAGTGGAGAGGTGTGTCTGTTCTTGGAGGAACTGAAGCAGTAGGTGTTCTCAGGTCATGCTTTCCATACTTCAGGAACCTGGATTTCTGAGCATATGAAGAGCAGAGGCCATAGTTGGTTTGATTTGCAAAAATATGCAATAGTTATGGGTGTAATTGCGTAATATTTGAATGATTTGAGTTCTAGCGCAATCTAAGCTGTAGGTCTTCATTAGCCTGAAGGAAGTTGAATACACAGTTCCTGTATCCCAAGTGAATGTCACTAACAAATCCAAGACATCTGGGAAGAGGCACTCTCCAGCCCTTCTTTCAATGACAGGCCACTAGTTAGGTTAGGTCGTGAGTGCAAGATCAGGCAAAGAGCCAACAGGAGAGAACATAGAGGTCAGGAACCTCAGAGAGTGTGAAAACCTCGATTTTACTCCCTGGGTTGTGTTTTATATCTGAAATTGTCCCAAGAAAAAAGCCTAAATAGTCCAAAGAGCAGATGTTATAACATCACCTCCTTTAAAAGAAAGTGAATGTGTCCGGGAGAATGAATGTCATGGATTCAAATCTCCTTTGATCAAGGGAGATGGAGGGCTGTGTTTTCTACTTGCTGCAGTGCTATCATTACGAAGTGGCTGTTCATGAAAAATGAAGTGATACGGCCAAATTTACATAGCCAATGACAAAAGTTGAGTTTGAATAGATTTTCTTGCTGCAGTTGCCAGTCCAGCCCAGTAATCTATAATGCCCTACTGATGATGGTTTCCACAATTATAATAAATTTTGTGAAGTTTCTGCAATTCAAAATGAAAAAAAAAATTTTTTTCTTTTCTTTTCCTGGCGTACTTCTGTGTTTGATCCCTAATGTTTAGAAGTGCAATTTAAATATATGAAGTATAATTTAAATCTATTAACGTGTAGTACATCTGGAATTTCAGATCTTAGAGCAGGCTATGCTTATTCAAACATCTGGTTAGAGAAGTTTAATTATAAGGTTAATTCTTTGGGACAACGAGATGACTTCTTGCCCCTTCCTGCCCTGTGACTGAGATTCTGGAGTTCCTGGAACTGGTGCTGTGCACCTCTTTGACAGTGTCTGTGTCTAGAGAAGTGCGGTGAAGTAAATTAAATGTGTTAATCTCCAGGTTTTCTTGAGTAATAATTTTTTGATTTTCAGTTTTTCTGGTATAGTACATTACTATGACATAATCCATTGTCAAGTATTGTATGCAGAAATGTCCCTTGGAAATATCTGTAACGTCTAGATGTTTTAGCATGTTTAAAATGTTCTGTTATGCTATGTCATGCTTATCAATGTTTTGTTGCTTTTATAGATTACCTTTCTCAAGGAATAGATCTCTCTGGAATAGAAGTAATTGAAAATGACCTGCTTTTTATTGCAAGAGCTCGGCTTGAGGTGGAAAATCAAGCTAAAAGGTTGCTTGAGCAAGGTGTGGAAACTCAGGTAAAATACATTTTCTTCTTTACTTCCTTTCAAAAGTGAAGTGTAAAAGTACTCTGAGCTTCATTTCCTTCGTTTTGTGTAGTGTTGTCTAATGGAGATTAAACATTAGAGCAGTCTTACATGAGAAATTCTCACACATGAGAATATCCAAAGAAATTGGCAAAACTGGCCTTGTACAGTGTTTGCAAGAACAAAATTTTGCAGGATCCGACCCTGAAATCTGGGAGAAAGTAGGTGCTGATTTGAAGAGTTTAACTCCAAACACCGTGATAAAAGCTTGATGATTGATAGGACTTTGCATGATGCACAGTATACTACATTGCCAATGTTGCCAAGCTTTATAGATAAGTCTGAAAAATGCAGTATCTTAAAACTGGGAGAAGATTTTTACATTTTAGCTGTGTAGCAATATATTGAAATGATTTGAAAGATTTCCCATTAAAACTTTAAAGGGCATTTTAAACTTTGAGGTAAATATTCACTGGAGGGAATATCAAAATGAATATGCATAATTACATTCATCCATATTAAATGTAATTATATACATTTTTAATAACCTGGCTACGTCTATTATTTAACTATTTGTAGTATCATTAGTGCTGTCTTCTTGCCTTTTTAAAAATGCATGTTCTTTTGTCTTACTTTTTAGTATTCTTTAAAAAATAAATGTAAATCTCCATTACTACAGTAAAAAAAAAAAAATCTGGTACAAGTTCCTGTCAAATCTGGGTTTTAAATTAGAGAACGAGAATTAGAACAAGACATTTTTATGCTGTTTGTTACCAATGATTAAATTTACCTGTAAGTCAAAGTAGCATCCGTTTATATTGTTGAAGGGTGACATGAAAACAGAACATATAAAGAATGGAAAATCTCTTCATTAAATTGGCTTCGTTAGATATTGAGGATTAAAATTATCAATGTCTCAAACTTTTACTTAGACCTCTCATTTCAAGCAATTTTCTGCAGTAAAAAGGCATAATTGTGGTAAATACCTCTGGCTATTTACTAATAGGAAAATGGTAGGAAAAAATACCCAGTTTTTTTACTGGATTGCTATTCAAATGTTGAAATTCCTGGCTATTTGAGCATGTTGCCAACCTATGATTGGGCTTGTCACAAGACAGGAAGCATGTGCAGTGTTAAAGACTGAATGAAGATAGGGCTTAAGAAAAAGCAAGTGGACATTTGTTTTAAATGCAGCAAAAGTCTTCATCAGTGTGTACTCCTAGTTTTTCATGTCAGATTTGACCTCAGATAATTTTCTCTTCATATTAAGTACTAAAACGGAACTGACAAAGAAACCCTGGGGAAATCAATCCCAGTCCACTTGAAAAATAGACAGATTTATTAGGTGTTCCAGGCTGTATCCAGGTAATCAAGAGATTATTAAAGTATATGCCTGTTGTGCTTCAGCCAGAGGCCTGTTTCCAGCAAATGGAAGATTATTTGGAAGAACATTATTAGTGCTTAGTCATATCAGAAGTGGGGATGTTTTCGTGAAGAGTTGTTGGGGTATACTTCACAGGTTTGTTGTTGAATACGATTCATGGATTTAATGTTGGAAAAATAATGTGCTTTAGAAAATCTGCATGCAGGCATTGCCCAAGAAATCTAGAATTTGAAATATGACTAGCAGAGAGTATGTCTTTGATTCTTGTTATTGTAGCTGTGTGTTTTATTGACAAGCTGATTTATATCTTCCAAGCCCTGAGATTTCCCATAAGAGGGCATGGGATCTTCATCTTTTCTTCTGCATTTTGTACCACAGAATTCCTCAGATAGACAGTCTTCCTGCTAGTATCTATTCTGGTAGCCAAGTTCGTACCTTTGAGAATAGTGCATTTGTATTTGTCCAGGTGGTTCTTCAGTTATTTGGTATTCATATTTGCAATTGCAATTTTAGTTTTCACCTTTGTTTTGATCTGCAGTGTAAATAATACATGACATCAGTTGCCTATATAACAGCGAGCTGTACTTCTGTATTTCATCTAACACTTTTCAGCAATGTCTTTAAGAAGAAAGTTAGTCTCCATTTAAGAGTATTTCAGTGTCCACCTGGAAGAGAAGCAGGAAGCAGTGGAATACATAAAAACAGTAAAACTAGAAGTATCTCCTTTTAAGCAGAAGTCATTAGAATTTGGTGAATATCTTCTCCAGAATTCAGCTTTTTTTTCAGAGGTGGAAGTTACTCTAAGATAAGGAGCAGAACTAAAAAGTTTGAAGTGCCCCTTTGAACATTTTGATAGATCTACTTTGTTTAGGTAGGAAACTATTTTTGTTGTTTTGATTATTTGTTTAATGTTATATGTCACATGCTAATGAGCTGTGCCCAGATTTCCCCAAATAACCACCAGCAGTAGCACGTGGAAGCAGATACTTACCTCTAAGTGAGGCACTGTCTTTTTCTCTGCATTGTAATTCACGTTTTTATTGCATTTCCATCACTGTAGCATTTGTGTATTTGTCAGAAGAAAGGAAATCTCTCTTTCCCTCTTTGGAAGTGTGGCATTAGCTATTGACTGCTTCAGAAGTGAAGGCTTCCACTCAGGTTCGTGTTTAAAGCTGTCATCTGGGTATAAACTACAAGTGTCTGTCAGCCTGTCTAGACTTAACAGGCTTTCACAGAGCTGCCAACCATGCTTGTCTTCCTAATCCTTTTAGAAAGAGTAAGCCCTCTTTGCTCTTGTTGACAAAAGCAATACAAATCAGCAAACCTGATCAGGCAGGGGTACTAGTGGCTGTGGGCAGATTTTCTGTTCTTGTGTGTACTTTGTTACGCATTCCTAGTGTACATAGCACAGATTGATGCTTTTTCATGACCCACAGAATGGTATCAAGAAAATGGATTCAAACCCCATCCTTACTGTTTAGTCCTAACCTCTTTGGTAGCTTTCCTTCACACTGTAAGCAGGTTAATCGCAGATAGTATAGAAAGCAGGAGAGGCTGCTTAAACAGAGATACGTCAAGAACGTTATTATAGAGTCACCCTTCTAAGAGAAGACACAGCAATGTTTTCTGCTTTAAAAAGAAAAAAAGAGGTATATACACATTGTGCAACTGCCTGAAACATCCCCAGCATTTCTTTTGCTCACAGGATGAACCCTAGGCAGAGTAATCTAGATTTGCTCTTGACACCACTTCACCCCTTTATTCAACAGCAGTATATTGTGTGAAGCAGATCTGAATAATAAGAAATTACTCGTAACAAGAGAAATCTGTTAAGATTACCATAGCTCAGTTCCAGGTAGAACAGTTTTGCCAGACACAGCGTTGTAGCTGCTATACTTACAAAGAAGAAAATTTTCTCTGCAACTTAGCTCACGCTACAAACACTTTCTGCTTTTTATTGTCATACTTTGTGTGAGACTTTCCTCTTACAGCTGAGGATGCCCAAACTTAGTTCCATCAGGTAATGGTAAGGTTGGTAGCATTAGGAGCCAGGCTGTCTGTGTGCAGAAGAGAGGTGCATTTCCATTTCCTCCATCCTGACACCTCGGAAGAGGTAGCCCTAGTTCTGAGCTAAGTTCACTGCTTTAACGCCGGAATGGGTCTGCTCTACGTAAGAAAAATGTATTTTCGCACGTATGTACTCGTATGTGCGAAATGGGTTAAGAACCTATGCTCTTGCTTTTGGTGTTACTGATACAAACTTTAGTAATTAGTTAGGATAATGGTGAGGTTGTTTAAAATACAAAATATGCAGTTAGATCAAACAAGATAAGGTGTGGAGATGAGAGTAGAACTCAGATTTCCTTGAGTTTGTACCTTAAATACAGTTCGTCCTCTGTGTGTTACAGAAACATTCTGTATCTTTGACCGCAGATAGTAAAAATTTTCCTTGTTTGTCTCCTGGAGTGATCTACAGATGTCTGACTGGTTTTCTAAGGAAAATTTTGGATAAATTATGTGACGTTTGTTGCTCAGTTTCCCTTATTTAAGGCGTGGGCAAATTTATTTTCCTGCCTAGCACGGATCTGGAGAGAGTTAAATTCACTGATAATTCACTGAAATTTTTCTGGGGATCATGTAGTGAAGTTTACTGATCGTGTTAGAGAAAGCAAAAAATAAGTGTAAGCTTAATGACTATTCTAATAACTTAATAACTATCAAATGAATGTTAAATTGTGTCTGCAGTTTTTTTTAATCCAGAGACTTTTTTTTTCCCAAACTGAAGAGCTTTACTAATTATAACCTCACAGAATAAAGAAGAGGGAAAAAAACCTCTACAGAAATAAATCCTAAGTTCTACTTCTGCAAGATGTTCAAGTGCTAGATTTCTATACACAGGATAAATGTATAAACAACACAATCTGAACAGAAATGTCTCTGTTAATTTCTGTGTAACATCTTTATGCTATTGTCATTTTGACCATGTTTGGGGCCATTTTGAATTTTCATATTATAACTCACTGAGTAGAATTTGATTTGTGAGTTTTTCTGTTTTGTATTCTTTTTCATACTGAACCTTTCCTCTAAGTTGTCGTCTCTGGGACAAGTACAGAATTCTTTTTTCTCATTAAAAATTTTTAAGTAGATGTATATGCATAATTGTTCTTGACTAACGCTATTTAGCGCCAGTGAAAAGTGATGGGAGGATGAGGTATGTGCATAATTAACCAGTTGTCTGGAGGTGATTATCAAGAAGTTGCTCAATTTATCTCAGTTCAGGGTTCCCTAAGCTAGGTGCTTATGTAGTACATCTTGCAATGGTATGGCAAAATTGGTGAAATTAATCTGAAATCTTTCATAGACCAACATTTAGTCTCGTGTCAAGGGTCTCTAACAATAGGTCATCTTTGTTATCCCCAAGGGTTCGGAGGGGAAAGTATGCACATAATTGACCATTTTTCCAGACATGATCATCAAGAAGTTGCATAATTTATTTCATTTCAGAGTCCTCTGAGCTGAGTGCTTATGTAGTACAACTTGCAGTGTTACAACGAGATTGGTGAAATTAATCTTAAATCCTTCATAGGACATTGATAATCTAATGTTGAGGATCTTAAACAATACATGCTCTTTATTATCTTGTGGCAGCATTTTTCAGTTGTGCAAATTCACTTGGAGGTGTTTGAAATATTCAGATATTAAGAATTGCTGACATTGGGCTCTATTTTTCAGTATTTTGGTGAAAGTTGTGAAAAGATGATAAAGTTGCTTTCTTGAGTTACTTCTAATTATTATTGCCAAAGGCATGGATGGCTCTTGCAGCACTACTGTCTGGGCAAGGTCCTGTGCTCTGGAGTTTTTCATTTTCAGTCTGGCGTGCTTTAGCAAAGTATACATTTCACTGAAACATCCATTTTTCTAGGTTAATTCATGATATTTTAACACCTTGATTTAAATCAAAGTATGCTTGCTAGTTTTGCTGGTTTAGTGTCATCTTCAGATTTGAATGCTTTGTAGTAAAATGGGCTGTGTGAGTGTATGAATATACTGTCTAAAGTTGTCGGCTACGTGAAAAGCTTGACAGTAGAATGAAGTCTAACGCCATAGGAGAATGTCACTGCACGTGTCCCACGTTAGTGTAGTGGGCCTCTTAATGTTTATCTTTAGTTAATTTAGCTCAGGATGTGTTACGTTGCTGACACTGATGTACTGTGCTAGTCAAAAGAAAAATTTTAACTTCCAGATGTTTTTGCCTGCCCTTTGCTGCTTGTACATATTAGCTATCATATTTTGTCATACCTTTTAAACAGTATAAGCCTTTACATACTTCAGAATGTCAGTGGAATTGATTGCCATTATGTAGGTGTACATAACTGCATATGTATGCATATTTACAAAAGGATCATTATAATAGCAAATAAAGTAGAAAAATAGGAGAAAAGAACCCCTCCAATCTGGCACAGAACCAATCATCTTTTTATACATGTACTGTAAGTTACCCTTATGAAAAGTCGGGAAAAACTAGAGTTGAAATGCTACCCAGAGTATACATTTTGTTTTTAAGTCAAAGTGTAGTCATTGCTTTTTTCCTTTCTTTTTTTTTTTTGTTCTGACATTTATTTCTATTTTGAAAGCTAGAAGTTTGAATTTAACCTCATCACTGTCAAAAATTCAACTAATATAGTACACTTTAGGCAGTAGATGTTATGTTTCCTTATTATTCCGCAATCTGGATTCCCTGGAGGAGATCCTGATGGAAACTAGACTGAGACAGCTATCTCATAGTAAGGTGATTGACTACAATATGATATAGAAATGGAAGGTATTTTTGATTATTCAGTCTGAAGTCAATTACTTGAATCTAGAGTAAGAAGACTGAAGTATTATCTGTAAAAAGGAAAACTTGAACCTGTTTGCTACTTTTGGCATAGAGTGCGGGTGGTAGCTATAGTTAACTTCAAATCATCTAGTCTTGCTTCGTGAAGAAAAACAATGAGATCCAAAGCTTTTTATTTAAATTCATGTTAGCCACCCATTTTACTGCTTTTTGTAATTCTAATGTGGATAGAGAAGACTTATTTCAACATGTTATAGCTGTCAGATTGGCTTTCATTGTGAGAGATCACAATGGCATTTGAGTCTGTTTAATTAAAATCCTACTAGCTCATACTGTTTCTGGTTTTTCTTTTGCAACAGTTCTGTATGCACATAGAGAATTTTCACTTTAGGTTTTTATACATCTTTACAAGTTTTACTCTATCCTAACCTTTAAGTTTGTTTGTCACAGAAACATACTCATGTTGCATTATTCAATTTTGTTTTTCATCTTCAATGTTATGGTTGTGGTTTTCATGATCTTGTTAACTTGCTAAATCAGATTCCTTCATCTGGCCATCTGGTGCATGGCACTACTGAAGGAGTTTTTGATAAATCTAAATTATTTCTTCCTTAAACTATTATGTGTTAAGATGTGATATAGCAACGTGTGGCTCATCTAACCAACCAAAAAATATCTTCCAAGTATGTGTTAGTTATAACCTACATCTGAATGGTAAATTTCATGGGGATTAACCAAACCTCATGAAATTTTCCCTTCACTGTTCTGGTCTAAAAAGAGTTCATTTTATCCTGAAGTATGATCTAATGGAACTGAAGTGTTAACCGTGCTTCAGTAATTCAAAATCACCAAGCTAAACACTAAGCATGAATTTATACCTCTGAACTATGGATTAAAATAAACTACAGATTTCTCTGCAACATAATCGGCTGATACTGATATAACCTAGCATATCCTTTCAGTTTCCATAGGAACAGATGATAGAATGTTTTGAATCTTGGAATAGCTAAAATGAATGTCTGGCTTCAATATAGTTCACTTTTATTTTGCAGCTTGCAACCTCTGCATGTAAGGGCTAAAAATGTGCATAAAAAAAGAAAGGTGGTATATTGACATAACACATATTAAAATGTTTTTAGTAGCAGTAGTGATAATAACCACAACAATAATCATGATGATAATACAATTACTGTAAGGTGTTTCTGTGCATAATTCTTTAGGTATTAGCTCTGCGTTTTGTTCTACAGGTGCAAAAAGTATTTCCAAATCCATAGGAAAAGAGAAACTATTAATTATTCCTATGTGTTAATACCTCTTTCAATGTTTTACAACAACAGAAAAATATGTCTTGTAGGTCATCTCATTGCTTCATCTCACTGTGTTGCCCTGTATGGGTGTATTTTCTCATTGGAACCATTTGTACAACACAGGAAAGAACATCCTGTAGCCATAAAAAAAAACCCAGCAAAATATTAGTGGCATATACAGTTGTGTTATATAGGTGACTATGGCAAAAGATTATAATCCATGAACAGGCAAGGACACATGCTAGCTGTAGTAGTACTTGTTTTATTAGACATTTGGCATCTCTTCTTAACAGGTCATGTTACTAAATCAGAGGAGATATGCCTTGAGTGTAAAAACATTAACAAGGTTTAAAAGATATCTCTTTGTTGGAGATTAATGGATATGTAACTCCAATACTGATGTAGGGGGAAAATATGGAGGCCTCATTAACAAACCATTAGGAATCTAAGTGCCTGTAACCTGAGGCCTCGCGAATGCAGGTAGAAATGATAACGTGCGACTGACTGCTCAGTACTTGGTCTCTTTCCATTTCTTGTAACTCCAGCATTTAAGATACTTGATCTTTAAAACATTTTGTATGTGGAAATTAGGATGGTACTGAAAGCAAAAACGAAAATAAAAACCAAAAAGAAAAATGAAGCAAAATGAGGAAGAAGTAGCAAGTTAACCTGTGTTAGTTTCTGTTTGCAGTGCAGCAGGTTTTTGGTCTGCGAATGGAGCTACACTTTGCTAATATAGATCAAATAGTAACTTTTTCAAATATCCTAATTCCAGGATTATTTTCAGCTACCATTAATATATAAGACTTGTGAGAGCGGTAGTTATTGGAACATAAGGGCAAGTTTAACAGCAACGTTTTGAAAATAGAAGGATTTTCAAATTAATATGTAGGGCTTTCCTGCTCAGTATTAGAAAATGATTTACTGTTGTAAATGTGCACATGTTACTTTCTGAATATTGATCCTCTTTTATTAATGGTTCTGGTTTGCACTTTTGCAGCATCCGTTAGAAAATCCTCACAAACAGGTTTTCTTTTTTGTGAGGAGATAGTATTTGGAAGTATTTATATATACACGTATCGTTTATTATTATTGCATTTATTGTATCATTCTAGTATATTATTATTATATTTATATTATAGATTATTATACTTATACATTAATATATTTATATCCCATATTATTATATTTATATTATATGTTAGGGGCTATGATTCAGGTTATGGTTTCAACAAAACCTTCAAATTTAATTAGGCCCAGATTAGAGAAGTTTTTTTTTTCCTGTCTTTTGGATTTTTTTCTTCACATCATATTAAAACAGAGAACTAAGAAATGAAATGATCATTGTTTCCCAGATTTGGATTGCCTGACTACCTCCATGGGGTGATGGTGATGGCAACAGCTTCTATCGTGATACCTAGACATGTAGGTGTTCAGAGTTAGGGCACACTGCCTTCCTGTCTTCCTCCATCCTTCACTTGGGTACCATTATAATTCCATTGTCCTAGGCCTCAGAATGCCTTCAGAAGCATCCAGATTAAGAAGTCCCCTCACACTGGCCATCTTGCTGTCATACCTCTGTTGATTCCTGGACTGTGACCCCAGCTGAACCTGCCACCTGCGAGCCCTGTATTTGTGTCTGAAATGCTCCCGCAGCTCACCCCATGGCTTGGGCGAGCACCCCAGAACCGGGAGCTGCTTCCTCCTCTGCTGCTGTGTCCCCTGTACCTCGCTGGAGGAGGGATTGGCTCAGGGCTTTGGGTGGCTTGGCCAAGAGGTTGATGTATCTTATTGGTCATCCGTTAATGCCCTTGACTATTAATTGTACGTCTGCTGGACACGTGTCTGCAGAGTCCTTTTTGTCAAACTGCAAAGCAGACAGCCCCAGTGAGATGTTGTGAACAGCAAATGAAGCATGAAACAGCCTTCCCTTTTCCCTTCCCTCGGTGGCAGGTGGCACACCGTGGTGTAAGGAGTTCATAATTAGTTGGTGTGAGGCATAGGCTAAAAAGCACCGACTTCAAACAAATATTGAAAATAGCAGAAAGCAGGAGACTGCATTATGAGGAAAAACCTGCTTGGGTAGACACATACATATTTAATCAGACTTCAATAATACATGTAATATTAATGTGATACATATGATAATACAAGTGTTTAGTAATGTTTTTGGCTGAAATTCTAATAACTAATTGGGAATTGTTGCCTTTTTTTAATGTCGTAAAATTCCTTGGGAAGAGGTGGAATTAAGTAAATAATAACATTACTGCAACTGTTTGCTATACATATTTAACTGAAAACAGTTTAGTCCTTAAAGTCATTAAGCTTTTATTAACTGAAAACGGTGTCTGCTTTTCCACAAATATTTTTGTGCCATGACCTCTTTCAATGCTTTTCCCAGAGAATCCACAGCTATCTGAACTGTCATTTTTTCCTTTACCTTTTTTCTGCTGACAAGGTGCTGCTTTATGTTTGCTAGTCTGAATAAAAAAAAAAAAAGACAGCTGCAACAAATGGAAAAAAATGCAGCTTTATGTTAAAAAAACAACAAAAAAAACCATTGCAGTTTTCTAAGTTTCATAATAGTTTAAATGTTTGTGATATTTTGTTAAACTGGTAAATTTGTATCTTACCTTTCTAATTTGACTGAGTTTTATAATGCGGTAAAAATCCTCAAGTTTTCATTAAATGGACTTTGAAGAATTTTGGTAGCAACTCTTTTACAAGCTCTTTAACAAAGCGTGGTATTTCTTCATCTACAATAAGGTGAAGATCGTTTAAGCAATTATTCGGATAATCAGTAACTTAAATGCTGAGGCAGGTCTGTTATTTCTGCTGGGTAAACATGTTGGGACTGCAGAAGAAAGGAAAGCGTGATAATGTTTTTAAGAGATCTCATGCCAGAGATCCAAATGTGCAGATTTTTGCAGGTCCGCATGATTCGTTTTCAGACATGTGGTTTTGCTCTGTGTATGGTGTGCTTTCCAGAGTGAAAGGCTTTATAACGCAGCAGGGAGCGATGAATTCCTTGGTGGATGCTGTTGGGAAAACAGGACTACTCGGGAAGCACCTGAGTGTGCGTTCTAGAAGCCCACGTGTTAGGAAGCATCTCTACAGCGTAATAGAGATAACATAGTAGCAAAGATGGCCGTGAGAGTTTTGTTTAATCTAGCCAGAATTAGTTCATGCCAAAATATATCCCTTGTACTCTGGTTGCTGAACCATGCTGAAGCACATACTGCTGTTTCTGCCTCTGTTAGTCTTAAGGAACGTAAGCATGGAAGCGTGTGCCCACGCCGCAAGCTAGATGGGCAGCGTGTTGATATTTTCGTTCCACTCTCTTTGATCGTAAAGCATACACGTAACAATGGTTACTGGGTGCTGATACATATTCCCTTCTCCAGAGCTCAGATGGTGCTTATTTTTGTGCGACTCTTTGCCTCCAGGAGTGGGGAAGAAGGCAAGCTGGAAGATGAACGAAGCTCAGTCTTTCCCCCTCCCTCCTCCAACACTGTGTGTGAGCAAAGCTAAAATGTATATGCATTTGTTGAAGAATGTGTGCCGGAGTAGGAGTTACCGGCGAGGAGGATGGGAGGGTGCCATATGTTCTCCTGCACTGCAGGTTTTACTATTCCCTGGAGACTTGTTCTGAAATCCTGTTGATTTCTTGTCCAAAAAAATTTATTGTCTTGCAGTACTTGGTCAGTCTTGTGGAAGATTTGGCTGTTACTGCTTAGTATGGCTATCTTTGGAGTTACTGGGACGTGAGCACTGACTTATTTGAGGAAAGCCTGAGTCACCTTGTTGTTTGTTATTACTGTTAGATGAAGGTTTTTCCTGAATTCACATCTAGGTCAGTATTTATTGATTATTATTCTTGGTTTTTTGGGTACTGCATGTTGAAAACTGTGTTCCTGAAGTACATATGTATCACCCAATAGAAACCTTTGGTATGACATTAATGTTATTCAGTTGCTTTTTGCTGCAGATTTTTTTTTTTCTGCCTAAGGAGATGTTAATGCATGAAGCCTTTTTCATTCTGTCTTTCTACTTGACTCTTGTTTTATCCCCTTTGAAAGTGATAACTAGGACTCTGAGTTTCAGAGGCCTTTGCAAATAAATACAAGCAAACTTTCTGCATACTGATGACTTTTTCAGTTGCTGTGTTGCTACAGGCCATTATTCTATACATCTGGAAAATTCATTCCCCTTAATTTAGCATCAGCACTTCCACCACTCCTTAGAATTAAACTTCACCTTCCTCCTGATCAAGGATATTTTTCTCCTTAATACCAAGTAGCATTCTTCATGGAGACCTTCTAACAGTGTTATCATATGCAGCGCAGTGGGAAAGCATCACTGTGTTGAGTTTATGTTGCTTCAGTGTGGGTTATAAAAGAGTCATAAAATGAATGAATTCATAGGCTTCTACAGTGGATAAAGAAACGTTGTGCTCATGTAGTCTGGCCTCTGTAGTGCTGGGCGCAGACTTAAATTCATTAGACGGTAAACTGTAAGGTGTGAAGAATAATAACTACTATGAACTGCAAATTACATTCTAAAGCAGGGGATTTGATAACTAGCTAACTTTTATTGGACTGACCAGTCTTGAATTTTTAAAGAAATTGCATAGCTGTGTAAATAAAGTAGTCTTTGCTCTGAGGTGGTCGACACAGCAAAGCTGCTGCAAAAATAAAGTGGGTCTTTGAAATAAAGCTCTGGACTGTGAACATCTGAAAACTGATCTCATGCTTATTACTTTAAAATGCAAAGTTGTTTGTAATCAGGTCTATATTTATACTTTGTGATCTCTATTCGGCTTAGAAATCTTACAGTTTTGTAGAGCATCTTTGGGATTTTCTGTGCAGAGAAGGTAAGTTTTAGCATAGCTTTTACTTCTGTTCAGAGATTTTTTTTTCCTAATTCTAAAAGAAGTGGTAAGAACTTTTGAAAAATGTTAGGTTGTTGGCTTTAAAAAGCAACACAATAGATTAGCTCTTTAGTTTAAAACTGAAGTCTTTTTCCTTACACTGGAAATAGCTCATATATTGTGCCTTGATAGTTGTATATGGAGGAGGGAACTTAATCCTACATCTTGATAAATAACTGTACATAGATACAATTTCTCTTACACACTGAACTCCTCCTGTAAAGACTATTTCCATTGCATCTGTATACAATTTTTATGAACAAGTTATTGATTCTCTTTTTTGTCTTGAAAATTATACTGGTAAATATAGTGTGCCCCAGATAAAAGTACTAAATGTTCTGAAACACTGTCATGTTTTTTCACACTTAATACTATTATGCATTCCAATTCCTGTAAGGGATGTTTGCATCTTTGTTTTCTGTAACACATTGTGGCCTTATTTATATTTCATGGTAGTTAAGTTCACAGTTTATGTGTCATTCAAACAAAGGAAAATACTAGGGGGACAGCAGCTGATTTTTAATAATGGATGAGGAAGTGAATTGTAATTGCAGTAGTTTTCCTAAAGCCATTGTAGTTAAGGGTCTCTGTCAACAATCCCTTTGAATCTTTTATACATACGGAAGTTTTTTACCTTGGTTCTGGGTATTCAGAGAAGGTCTGGTAAAACTAGTTTCTATTTTGATTTAGAGTTCAGAATCCATTTTCCATTTACCTTCCATCTTGTAGGCCTCTGTCTTAAAGTTGGCGTGATTATGCACAAGGCAGGAGTCAAGAAAGAATTTGACCCCTAAGTCGTGGCCATTCTGCTCTGCATCTGCTCTGCAGATTCTGGGCAAGATCAAGCAACTAATGCTATTTGTCATAATCTTTTAGTGTTCATTTCTACCTCTGGGTTTGTGGGTTGCTTGGGGGGTGGAGGGGGGACTAACTTAAAATTGAGGTTCTAGTTATTGTCTTCGTCTCATGCATTAGACCAAGTTGTTCACTGGTGTCAACTAGCACATCTCTTTTGTAGCCAGAAACTGCTGTGCAGGTTCATAGGAGTGGAGACTTTGACACAGAATTAGTGAAAATCTGGTGCCATGTGTGATTTTAAAAATGTTCTAGGAATGTTATTTTAACTGAGAATTTATTGAATTTTCTCACTGAGGATCATTATTGTTCCTGTTTTTAAGTCATGGGGAGTTTTCATACAAACTGTAGTGTAAGTGTGTATAGACTTTTGCATAGCATCCAGTTATGCAGCAGCATCACGTGTGAAACTTAGATTGGAGCACTAGGCATATTGTAGCAGTCAGCCAGTAATGGGGAGAGGTAGTCTTTTTTTTATCCCCCTGAGCAGGATAAAATTTACAGACTAGTGATATAAGCACTTTCTTAATGTTTTTAATTAACGACAGAGATCTTTTAAAAAAAAGTACATGCCTCTAAACCACAGAAACCTCACGTTGATTGGAAGTGGAATTTGTATTCCATATGCCTTAATATGGCGTTTCAGTTTGTACAGACAACAGTGTATTTCCTTTGTGAATTCTAGGCTTGTCCACCTGTAGAAGTTGTGTGCCATGATGGTTTATGGTTATCTGCAAATGTTAATAATCCTGTCATCTCTTCTACCATTTTCAGGTCCATAAGTGAGAATGTTGAGTCGTACCAGAGTTAGGACAGATGAAGGGAGACGTAGGTGTTCAAGTGTCATACCCTTTCGGTTTTGAGGTGAATCATATAAATACTCTTTGTGTAGGGTTATCCCACCCTATTCTTTATGCTCACTTTATGCAGTTCAATCTAGACTGTGTTTTCTTGGCTTACTTAAGAGAAAGTCACTTAAAATAGTGTCAGCCTTGCTTCAAATCAAAACATATTATATCTCCCATTCAAAAGTATGTTACTCTGTCACAGAAATAAACTACTTTGGTTTGGCATGAGTTGTTTCTGATAAAGCCATCTTGGCTATTATTTAGCACCATATTAAAATTTCCTTGTGCATATCAAAAGGTAATTTAACTGTGCAGTCAAATGTAAATAAGTTATTACTTTGTAGCAGTAAGACCGTATAATACTACAGTGCTGTTTGATGGTCCAGTTTTGAAGAACAGAAACGTAATTTACGAGATGCTAATTTCAGAATACCTCCAGTGTTAATGACTGTTACATGAGAGCTTTAAACTCCTTAATGTCTTGTTTGGGTTTCAACTCAAGTTTCTGGGAATTTGCTCAAGTAGGTGGGTAATTAAGGTACTTTCTGGACGTAATTAGTAGAGCATACGGTAATTAATAAACTTGCAATCACTAAATGTAAAATGTGTTCTTAAACTACTACAACTTTCATAATGAAAACATTTACAACCTATATCATTCATGGAGAACAATAGTACTCCTTAATATATTTTGCAATGAATCAGTGAGCTCTCTTCTTCAGCCCCCACTGCTGACAGTTATTTTAAGATCAGAATTAATACTTTTGTATATACAGCTCCTGCAGATCAGACAGGTTAAAGAAAAATTTTTGACAATGCTGAAGCTGAAGTACATTTTCTAAGGTGGGTTACGCGTCAGCTGTAAATGTATAGCAAAATTCTTCTGTAATAGATTCTGTAATAAAAAGTGTTTATGAAAAGCCTGGATAACTTGCTAGCTAGTAAGTGTATTAATCTACTCGTTCTAGTCTTTTACTTCTGTACATAGCTGGGCACATCCAGTTGAGAAGTGAGAACAGACATTTTTGTGGGCTACTCTGGTTGGTTCTCTGACAGCCACATGGGATGGTAAGATGGAACTAACATCATCTAGTCTGAAACTTTTTTAAAAAATTCACACAGTTGAAGAGACTTTCTGTCCAGCTGTTAAATTGGATGTGGAAGTGTGTGCATTCTAAAAGAGCTTCACATTACCTCATGGGATGTAGCCATGACTCATTCTAGCTTTTCTGTTTTTGTTTTCTGGAAGTCACCACTTTAAGGGCTGGGTAATGGATTGGGTGGGCAGTTGCTATGTGACAATTCTTGTCTTCTTATCAGGTGATTTGTGCCCTGAAGTGTTCAAGTCACACTTACTTCTTTTTCTGCTTTTTCTGTCTAATTATACAGATCAAAATTTGTGAATGGATCTTTGTCCATAGTCCCTACAATAAGGAGGGTGGGCAACTGTCAGAGTCTTCCTTAGGCTTTCCGTTTCTTTTTTTTTCAGAGGAATATGAATCTTTGGCTTTGAAATCTTCGCAAAAAAGTAGTCCATTTCTTGACCTCATGACAGCAAAATTTATCTCTACTTATAGCTATGACTCTAAACTATTTTAGAAAACTGATTGCCTGCTAATTGAAACTTTGTCTCTCTCAAGAAAATTTCACAGAACTTTGTTCCTTTTAGTTTTCAACATTAATTCACACTCAATTTAATGTAAAATCACTGGTGTGATTGCCATTATTTCTGTAATACACTTTAGAAGAAAAATTGTTAACAACTAGTAACTTCTTCACTCATAAGAATATTAGACTACATACGCCTGCATCTAGGAACAAGGACATGCCAATATGTGTTTTGTCTCTTGAAAACAGCAAAGTGCTGAAAAATGCAAATGGTTTTGTTGTGGTAAGGTGTACATCAGGAAGTATTCTTGTATATTCTACAAGTTGCTTTTTTCAAGGAGACCTTCCAACAGCATTTCAATGCTTACTGCCTGTTTCACAGACGTTGATGATCTTTACAACAATGTGAAGGTGTGTATGTATATGACAACTTGCTAGATTGGAGGAAAAGAATGGATTTTTATCAGGAGGTGAATTACTTTTGCTTTACTAACTTCTTATACAATTTATTAAGATAACAATGGCATTATTTTAAAAATGAAACTTTCTCATGCTTTAATATGCCCATAATGCCAAGACTTGGTTGGCATACATGAGGTATGAAAGGTCACTGAAAGATGACTTTTGGTTGTAGCTTAAGTGCACAGAGATTACAGCTTGACTGAGTAATGCAGTAATTTTATTATGTTCTTCAAGGTTAGGAGTTTAGTAGCAGTTACCCAGTACTTAGTTCAGTAGGTTCCCTTTCATAAATAACCGTTGTAATGAGCCCAGATAAACAGAGAAATCTTGAGTTCTCAAACAGATGTCATCTGACCAAATTTGTTCTCATGAAAAATAAGCATTAAAAGGCACTTCAACTTATGCATATCTATAAAATTCATCCTCAGTTGCTGACTGCTGCAAGTTAACCTCAGGTGTGTGCTTGTATATGATAAAAGTGACGTCACACTTTATCCAAATGACATTGTCATGGGAAATAGCTATTACTAGTCAAAGGTTTCCTTTTTTGGAATCCTTTGGAACCTGGTCCTGCCTGTATGAGTTAATATAGGTACAAGTACCTGATAAGGTCATGCCCATTTATTACAAAATCTTCTGCCTCTCTTTTTTCGCTTGAAAAAGCAGGCAAACAACACCTGACAGAGTTATGCCTTCTGTCTTATGCTTTGACCCAAACAAGTATTTATCCCCCAAGTAAGTTATATAAAGTTTCTGACCTAGAGGCTTTGTGAAAGGAGTATCATATTAGGTACTTATGTAGGGCCAAACTAACGTTCAGTTAGCTTGAACCCAACCATTTGGAGCTGTGAAGTCAGAAACTTCTGCAAGAGTTAAGAATCTGTATGCTAAACATACAGTTTGATGATTGTTTTTGTTAGGATGGGCTATGTGACATCGAAAGAAGTGTGGGAAAAATAGGTATTCCTTTTATTTGTAGCCATGTGAGAGAATGGATCTGACTCTGAACAAATGCAGATTATAGGGTTTTTTGGCTTGAAGTCCAGCTGGTTTTTGTACCCTTTTGAGCCCTTTTAAGTGCAATGTTAAGGCTTAAAACATACAGTAGAAACAAGGCTGAGCATTGAAAATGCCGTTTTCAGTTTTGCTTAATCAAAAACATGCTATGTTGTGGGGTATAAATCCGTGTTTAAACTACATCTGCTTGGAGGGTCATCTTAGTGCCTACTGATGAAATTCGGCACTTTACTAATGCTTGAGCCAAAACAAGATCCTTTAGTACAAGAATTGTTCAATCATTATCATCACCACAGGGTGCAATATGATACCTTATATAGTATAGTTTACCATAGTAGATCAGGGTTAGAGTTACTCCTTCGATTCTCATTGCAGATTTGGAATGGATGCATAGGACTGTGCAACACTTTGTGCTGGAGAAGAAGCCGATGCATTTTAGGATTTGTTCTTACATTATCAAATCATCCTTTGATCCCTTGGAAGGTTAAAGAGTATTTTATTGTCCTTGAGATTTTTGTTGGTAGACAGGCAGAAGCATTTTCCCTGATGTAATGATTCAACAAGCAAAGTTCAAAGGATCAATAAGAAACCATAATTTGTGCAATGCTGCCTTATGGCTGTGTCAGCAAACAAGGAGAGTGAACAAGGATTCATCACCTCCCTAGAGAAACAGGACAAGTCAGTAAGGCACATGGAGGATTTTTTTTGTTTTTTTCTGGCTGACATTGAATCATAGGAATCTTTGCCATAGTTTGTCTTAAGTTTGCCAAAAAAATAAGAAATTGTAGTCTGTCATTCTAGAATGGTACATTTTCAGAATACAGGGCGGATCGTGCACTTCATCTCTGCAAAATAAAACCTTTTCTTTTTTCTTTTTCTGTGACACTACTTTTTAAATCACAGGGGTGAACGCAAAGGCCAACTACTTAGTATATTTTGCTAACAGATCCCTCTCCAGGGAAGAGGCTCATGAACCGGGATTTAATTCAGGAAAGAAAATAAGCCTAAATTACTATAATCAGTGAATTTTTGTTCAGATTGATGATAAATGAGCTGATACTGTAGAACTTTGATATTAGTATCAGTGTCTGGAAGGATACAAAGGATTAGATGGGTACAGAATGAGCAAAATATATGAAGCCTTCATAAGCGATAACTGTCCATTAGGAACAAACAAACATCTTATCATTTTATTGCAAACAACAGATCCATTGCTTCTGTGGCTGTCCTGAGTATGTGAAAGATGTCATAAGGTTTTTTTTCTCTCCAGGTTTAGTCAATAGATAGAAGGCCTGTAGGACAGAGACCCATTTGTAAATCAAAATCTGGATCTAGAATCTATCAAGAGGGTCCGCAGTGTACCTGGGATGGCTAGGAAGCTGTGGGTGATTGCAGATGACAGCATTATTACAGTGTGTTACGGACTTCTGGAAGCTAGAGGTTAGAGGGCTGTAGTGCTTGTGTAACTAAGAAGTCTTTATCTGCTTCTTAATCTTCTTACAATTTGGGAAGTTAAACTGTATGTACTTGGTTTCTTTGGCTTAAAGCTACCTCTGTGTTTCTGCATAGGATGAAATGTTACAAGACAGCTTGCTGTGAGGTGGTAGAAAGCTGACATGTTAATTTAGTTTGTATGTTTTGTATGGCTTGTAGAGCAGTCCTGCCTGTCTTGACCCGCTCACAGCCTGTTGACCGAATGTATTCCATGCTTTAGACTGTGTTTTGGTGTTAAATGATTGTTTTTATCTGTGTTTCAGTAAACCTCTTGTGTTTTAAATGTATTTAGAACTTGTCTCGGTGTGATACTAGACCAACTGACACTGGAGTCCAAACTCCTAATCAAATGGTTATTATTTCTTGTAATTGTTAGAGGTTTATGAATATCCCACATATTTCCACCCCTCAAAAAACCCAAAGAGCGAACTCTGCAAAAACACTGTTCAGTAGCAAACCTTTTAATGGACTGTGGTTAACCATGTTGTTAAATGGGCTGTTTTAAGTTGGTTCAGCCACTGAGGATTTTTGTGTAAAGCTTCCCTTCTAGAATGCTGCCAAAAAATAATAGTGTGAGACAACATGAAAATACTCTGACTACTATATGCTTATTATTTGGTTAGATCCAACTTTAGAGAAATACTCCTAGGTCGTCTTTGAGATTATTTCTTCCAGACCAAAATGGTTTGATTTGCACTTAACATCCAATAATCAGTACTAATAGAACAATTCAAATGGATCAGTTTATTGTATGACAGTGAAATAGATCCAAGTCAGGACAGACCATTAAATCACTTATCTGACCTCTGCAACTTGACTTTATTTCAGCTAAAGCATTTTATCCTCAAGAGATGTGCCAGGATCAGGACCATGATCCAGATTTCTGTATGTCAGGGAACTGGCAGGGTGAAATTCGCCCTTGGAAGCAGTCAGGAGGAAGAGTAAGGTGAAATCCTACAAAAATTAATGCTGTTGATCTTTGAGAAATATTCCTGTCAAGGGAGTAGTCTGCCAGCCATTAGAGCATTCTCTATGGCTTGAAGAGGAAGAGATAGCAGATCCTTTTCCCTTGGCATCTATCTGATGTTTGATAAGAATCTGTGAAGTCAGCTGTGCGTTGAAGAATACTGTTTCTGATCTGCGGTAGGCAGAGGATCCTAAGTTTGAGAACTAATTTAAATACTGCTCTACCACAGACCTGCGCATGGTATGAGGATGCAGAAAGCACAGCAGAGCTGGTCATTTTCTCAAAAGCTGCAAGAGAAGATTTGTGGAATACCTAGTTTCACAGATATACACACACATGAGGGTTAAAAAGATCTGCTAAAACCATATTACTCTTTTTCGCATTTTGGTCCTTCCCACCTGTTATTCACTGCTGTTGTAGACATTCTCAGGAAACAGGTTTTTTACATGGCCTTCAGAAGTATTTCATCGTGCACTCTCTTTAGAATCTATTACCTTTTGAAGAAATGTTCCTTGGTAAATAAAGAATGACTAGAGAGTTTAAAAAGTAATCTCTTTTTACCTTTAATTTTCTGTGGAATAATTAGAAGTTGTTAGTCTGGTTAGTTGACTGTTAGTAAAAAGAAACTAGAGGTGAGAGAAGGCAAGGAAGGTGTAAAAAATAGCTGAAGGTATAGTTGAATATAATCTGTGGCGAATGGTTATGTTGTGCTTTTCAGTGGGAAAAAAGCCATTTTTCATTTCCAAGGATTAAAGTACATAGCTTTTATTTAAATTTGTGGTAAGGCTTTATGTTATTTGTCTTAATCCAGCCTTGTAACAAGCAACAACCTGTCATCAGAATTAGTACATAAATTACATTTATTTTCTCTTTGTTTTGCCCTTTTTGTATCAAGCCAAAGCAAGTTGGGCACTCCTTTTTACCTTTTTTCAATCCGTGGCTCATCTTTTTGAGTTTGGCTTTTGGGATGCTGCTGTTAGCCTCCTCCTTCCCAGCTGTTCACTAGAAGATTCAGGACCAAAGCCAATTCATTTGCTTTCCTACTTTATTACCAAAAATGGCAAAATTTTACCAATGTTGTCATTTTCCCACTTCAATAATAGATAATAAAATTGCACGTGGGAATTTTTGCATATCTTCAATTTTTTGAGTGTGGGTGGAACACTATTTCAGGCTCTTACTCTGAAATGCTAAAACATGAAAGACTGTATTATGGTTGTTTTTTTTTCCGTGATAACCAATATTTTTAGCTTATTTCTGATTCATCTGAATCTGAGATAGGCTATCAGAGGCACAGAAACAAATGGTCAAATATATGCCCTGGGTTTCCTTTCTCTAAACACCTTGGGAAGACAAAGTGTTTGAGACACTTGCTGTGTAGATAAGAGGGGGCAACCCCCCCCAAACTTCTGGGAAATGTATGTTTTTTTTCTTTTTGCATTTTACCAGAGGAGGAAGTTTCTTGATATCAGTTGTGATTGAGTTTGATAAGAACTGCTTTATATCTGTGGAGGACAAATCCTACTGAATTTAAAGAAATTTAAATACTGTATTGTACAGGGTGTTTTGTTTTAATTGTATTTTTAAATATTGTATAGCTTTACTGGAAAACGTTCAGACAAAATTTTTTTAAAAGACAAGCAGAGAGCAAATGTCTGTTCAGATTCCTATACTATATCCAGGGCCAGGTATGGACATTGTGAGGAATTACTAAAATAAGTTATCTGGAAGTAATAAACTCTGACACACCGTATTGCTGATGTGAAGGGATCTGTAGTCTTCACACCAAATTAACATTGAAGAATGTCGCATATGTATGCCTTCCTGCTTCAACTTTGCAGTGTAATCATATGACTTCCACCGTTCCTCCTTCAGATTAAGGTTGTCTCCACCCTTTTTAATGAAAATGTATGTGGCTATAAAACAGTTTTTGTTGAAGAAAGACTGTGTATTGTGAGTTACTATAGATTTTAAGGTGAGAGGGGAGTATGACATATATGACTTGAGAGTTCCTGCAATTGTACGTATAATCTTGAAGAGCTAAAGGATATTTTTGTAAAGGAAATGCATTTTGATTTAGAGAATTTAAAAAAAAAAAAAAAAAGGAAAAAAATATTAACTAACCTATCCATTAATTTATCTGTTAGGTTGTTGGTTTTTTTAAGGCAGAAAATCTTCATCTTTTGTTCCTTGCCATCAGTAACGGAAGCTCGTTGTAATATGGACATACCCACTATCCACTGAGGATGTAATGCTAGTGTTTTGACAGATAGCAAAGCAATTTTCCCTGTCAGAGTCAATGTAACAGGGTACAGATGCATGGGGGGACTTCATATACACAGGGACAATACCTGTGTTGTGGAGGATGGACATGCAATGGCGGGGTTTTCAGGACTGTCAGCTGGAGGAGGTACTGGCTTAGCAGCAGCTGACTGTTCTGACCAGGCTGTCACTCTGAAAGAGAGAGCTCAGCTGCTTCCTGCATGAGATTGATTGCCCAATTTTCATTTATTACTGTCGGCATTCGTGCGTTCTTCTCCATTTTCACTGTGCAAATCATGTTCCTCAGAATAACCGAGATCAATTAAAGCAGTCAGCGATGAAAACTGAAAACTGGGGGTTATTACAATGATTAGCAGCAACATGGGGTATTAGGTGGTGGGTGACAGAAGTCCCAAACTAAGCACAGTGATGAAACAGATAGCGGGGTGTTCCTTTACCACTAGACAGTCATGTTAATGGGGAGTGTCCGCAATTAGATGTTAGGATAGTAGAGGTTAGTGCAGCACCCTTAGTTTTGGAACACAACTTGGAAGGTAACAAATATTTTAAATACTTCTCTTAGCATTCCCAGTCATGTTTCTATGTTAATATTTTATGTTTCCGAAATAAAATGCCTTTCTGAGGTAACAAATAAATCTTTTGGCCTCCTAAATGTATTGACTGAATTTTAATTATCTTTCTAATAGCTTTGTTAAAATACATTAGGTACCATTTAAAAATGGGAATGTGTCACAGGAATATGTAATATAAGAAAAAGACTAGGGTACTGACTGATAGTTCAAAGATTTAACCTTTGTTTCTAGAACTTTTCAGCTACCACATTTATTCTTTAAAAGGACAAATTTTAGAGGCTGTCTGGTTCGGATTTCAAAGAAGGGTTTGGGTGCTGGAAAAGGATATGTAACTTATTCTTTCATGGAAAAGGGAAATACTTCTCCGATAATTCATGAGGTGATCAGAAGAGGTTGTGCTCCTTCCACAGAATATTCCACCTCAACATCATTCTTTGGGTTACAGATTTTAAGCATCTGATGTATGTGCTCAGGCTGATGTACTGCAGTGGCAGTCAGCCTTCAGTCTGCGAGCCACGTGTAGCCCCTCAGGACAACTGACCCAATCTGATACCTGCTTCCGAGAAGTCACTGCATTCCAGGCCGTGGGGTGGTGGTAGCTGCTTCCTAAGGCTGGTGGCTTTCATGATGGTCTCTAGTGCTTCCCCAATACAGTACTATGCACAGGCTTTTTACTTATGTGGCGTGCATGAACACAGGCATGCACTTACACTCAGACATGCCTGATAACTGTGCGTGTGCTGAGTCTGCTTCGTGATCAGCACAGATTTCTGAAGAGTGAGTCCTGTCAAACCATCTTAGTTTCCTTCTGTTGAAGGGTGATAGGTTTAGCAAAGAGATGTAAAAGATGGGGTCTGCTGTTTTGTCTGTAATGCTTTTACCTGTGGCATTTTCAAATTCAAACTGAGGAAGGATACTGTAGATGAAACTGCTACAAGATCAATGCAGAACAGTCTGGAAAGCCATGCACGGTGCTGATTCGCTTCTAAAATGGAAGGATGTATCAAGTGAGTTTCTGCAGAGATTTGCCCCAGGGCTAACACTACTCAGTGCTTGCATTAATGATCTGGATGATGGAATACAGAATATACTTATTAAATTTATGGGCTGCACCTGTCTAAGAAGGATTAAGAGGATTTGTAAGGACAGAGTTAGAATTCAGAATGATCTTGAGAAATTGACTTGAAGAAATAGGATGCTATTGAAAAGGAACAAGTGTAAGGTACTGCATGAAGAAAAAAGAAAAAGGTAAGAAAAGCATGGGTGTATAGTAGAAACAGCTGTGTGGATAGTAGACCTGCAGAAGGGGATTTTGAGGTTATAGTAGATTACAGGCTGAATGTCAGCCATGTCAAGCAGATGTAAAGGAGGAAAATATTGTACTGGGAGGTGTAAACAAAAGTACAGGTCGTTAAACATGTTCTCTACTCATATGGAGAAACCTTTGTGCTCTGCTCAGCCCTGTGGGTTCTAGCGGTGAATTCAACATGTCAAGAAGGATGTGGATCAACCTGAGAGGTAGTCAAGTGGGGAGTGAATAACGGTATGGATGAGTTTCTGCTAGGTGTTTGTATTTTTAGCTGTAGATAAAGTTGTTTTGGAGGAGCGTAAACTTGAACTGCTTCTTCAGATCTTTCCAATCTGTGTGGTAAATCTAGTAGCTTCTTGGAAAAGTCAGATGTTGTGATGTTCTGGAGCTGACACCTGAACAGGTTGTCCAGCACCCTGATTGTAGTGGATGCACACGTACAAGACAGCTCACATGAATGTACGTGAGGACCAACTCTCCAGCAAACGACACGTCTCTGACAAACACAACACTACTAGTGTGTGTGCTGTAGTCTTCTCAGAGAGTAGGGAACATGGCCTATGGCCCTCTCCTGCACCTGCACAAAGGCAAATGGCCCACCCAGGCCGCATTTTTAGTGGATTTGAAGTTTCACTAATGGAAAATACTTGCTACTGTAAACAAAGTTGATCACCTTGTTGACAATTCAATACTGTATTTTGTCCACTGATAAGTTTGTGAATCTGTTGGCACACTACTTGATGTGGGTGCAAGGACATTCAATACCAGAGGTCTTCTCTCTCATATACATAGGTCAGCAGCATGCTTTGAAGATGTAAAGGAAAGAGGAAATCACTGTGGTTTGTCAGAATGCTGAAAATCTGAATGATGGCTTTTTTAGGTGAGTGTTACCTAGAGCCCTCTTACCTGCAAGGTCATCAATGGATGGCAGTGATAAGCAAACTACAAAAGAAATCAAGATAACGTTCGTGTAAGATAGAAGACGAAGAAAACTTTAAAAAAGAACTAATAACTGAAAATTTGCTGAAGAAAAAAACATGTCAGGTTTTATAGTAAGAGAAGAAAAATGTTAAAATAATTGCTGATTGGACTGATGAAATGGCTATTATGTAGAGCATTTGTTAAGTAGAGCACGGAAGAATTTATGCTCTCGGAAATAAAGAATGGTGTCAGAGAAAAGGACACTCCATTGACAAGTGCTGTAGAGATCCAGACTTGAATAATTTATTTTCCTGAGTAAAAGTATATGTTTCAATAATGATAGACCTTCAGAAACATGGTTAAACTATGAGTTTATATTTACTAAAGCTTTTAAATTAGAGCATGAGGTTGAAATACAGTGCATATGTTTGTGGTTTACTGAGACTCTGTGCATGTCTAAGGAATGCTCTGCACACATTGTTAGGAATAATCAAAGAGAAACTCCCTTAGCCTTTTGAGGGGTAATGTTCTTCTAAGATACTACAAATAGTTTGAAGGGATCCAGTCAGAAATTTCTCTCAAAATATTTGTGCTCTACTCACCACCCCCACTCACTCACTTAATCTAAGATTCTGTTGAAAAGATTGCGTGCAGATGTAGAGATTATTAATAGAGTTGTGTAAAGAGCGGGTAGACTGTAGCTTATGCCTTAGAAATTTAAATACACGTTATAGAGAGATCATTTTGTGTAAGGTAGTTAACACATATAACCTAATAGGTTTTCAATTTCTACATCAGAGATTGTTTCTTGAAAATATGCGTAATACTGGAAGTCAGCGAAGATGAATACAGTACTCCTGTAGGTTGAGTGGAGCTGCAGAACTTTAGCAGTGAGGCACAATGTAAGTTTACATATAAAAATGTATGTGCACTGCAGAACTTAACACTTACAGTAACACAGTATCATACGCTATTAATAAGCTGAATTATAGAATCGTTAAGGTTGGAAAAGACCTCTAAGATCATCAAGTCCAGCCATCAACCCAACACCACCATGCCTGCTAAACCGTATCCCGAAGTGCAATACCTACATGTTTTTTGAACACCACAGGGATGGTGACTCCACCACTTCCTGGGCAGCCTGTTCCAATGTCTGACCAAGGGGTGGGAAGGGGACAGTAGACAATTTCCTTCAGTTGTCACTTCCCCAAATCTCTCCCTTCTATCAGCTGTACCTTTTCTTCACTGGTGGTAGTGTCATTATGTTGAAACTGGAATTGTATGGTTTTGATCTTAGCTTGTTAGTGGTTGGCAGCATTATTATAAATGTGTATGACTAGTGATCCACTTGAACACAGCTAAAGGACAGTATTACATACTGAAGATCTGTTTATGGGAATTCCTTTGGACTTCTGTTAAACAAAATAATTCAGTGGATTTCAGTCATCAGACATTTTGGCAACAGTCCATGATTTAGATGATATTTTGATCACTCTTCAGGATCTCTGGCTGACCAGAAAGCTAAGACTACTTTTTAATATTTATCTTGGTAGAGGTACTAAATTACGTATTTATAATGTAAAAGATAGAGTATTAATTTAATTCTCTCAAAAAGTGAGTGTCTAATATCAAATGAAGTATTATTAACTCATCTAGTGTCTGAAAAAGATCTTGTGCATAGTTGTATGTATCTTTTAATATCTTTACTTTTTGCCAGTCTGTGTGGCTTTATTTACTAGTACAATTTTTAACTGACATGCTCAATTGTTGTGTATTGTTTAGTCTTTGTGCAAGCTATTACAAATGTGTGCCTGTCTTTTAATGGATTAGTTATTTCAGGGATGGTACTAAGTTGCAACATTTAATCAGATTACTTCTTTGTATTCAAGTCAATAAACTTCCCATTTGATCATGTATGTTACCCAAGTTTCAAGCAGAAGGGAAGCAACTACTAAGACTGAGAAACCCTTATGCATCTTCCAATTCCCTGTGCCAAGTTTCATCTTTACTGCACAATGTTTCCAGGTGTGCACAGCAAAAATGCTGTTGCTGTTCTCTGGTATTCTGTGTTTTCTGGTTTGAGCTGAGGGATTGCTGTTTTCAGTGAAAGTTTACCTGAGTTTGATCTGTCCTTCTCCACTGGATAACTCTGTAATCTACATTACCAGAATTTCTTACAGGTCCCCTTGCTGTTATATCTACAGCACCTTTGTGACAGAGGTGAAGTATCAACATCTGTGGTTTGTAGGTGAAGAACAGAGGCCCAGAGAGAGAGAGATCATGGGCCACATTTATGATGCTCCTAGGTCTTGCCATGCACAGTAGGGGTTGTGGCAGTGGAAGTGTGGTGTGAGGCCACAAGAGTGGGGTTCGCAATGCCATTTTGGTCATCCAGGTTCTGCACTCAGTGAATTCAGCACCTGAGAATGAGGTTTACAGCAGAGAATATCCATGTATAAAAACTGAACCTCGGCACATGTTTGCAGCTCTTTGAGGGGTGGTTTTGCTGGGGCTCACTAGCTGCTACCTTTCCTGAGCGTGAGTACCTGGGGCTTCCTTTGAGGCCTGGGTGACTGCTTGTTTAACTGCACAAGTGATGAGAAAAATGAAGCTGCTGCTGAAGACATGTTAAAGCACTTCTTCAGGAAGCGGGAGCGAAGACAAGGGTCATCCTCAGCCTGAAGGGCTTTGCCCTGCGTCTCATTTGGGAGGGAGTGACCTGCGCTTGAGCACCAGGAAGCGCTGGGGTGGTGGCACGTGGGTGAGGGCTTTGCCCCTTGTCTCATTTGGGAGGGAGTGACCTGCCCTCGAGCACCAGGCAGCGCTGGGGTGGTGGCACACTGCTGCGGCTGCCAAAGGGCTTGGCACTAAGGCACGCCACTAGATGGGCTTTTACAAGCTCATCATTTACTTGTGTAACCAAGACAACTCATAACGTGCTTTGAAGTTGGGTCTACTTAATGAAGATGGTGTAGACCCGAGGGATGTGATATTCATGGGTTGAAGGGAAGCATGGCTGTGGTTGCTGTGGACGGTGTTTCTGGAAAGTTCTGGTTTCAGCTCATGTTGTGAGTTTAGGCCTCAGTGACTTGCGGAAAATTACATCTTAAACTGCTGAGTCTGAACTGTAGTCAATGGATTGTTTTTTGTCCCTATAACTTAAAAGAGGGCTTAAGCTATTGAAAGAACTGCTGTTTCACAGACTGTTCATTAACTGCGCTGCTATTACATCTTACCCAAGAATTCACATGGTTGGAACTGATTTAAAAAATAAGCTTGCCTGTGCTCTGGTAACTTAAACCTTAAAAGGGGGGAGGGACAGCAAGCAGCATCTTTCAGTATTGCTTCCTTTCTGCCGCTGCTCTGGCTGTAAAGCAGAGGCAGTTTAGTTAGGGTTTTCCCCTCCCCCCCATCTTTTTTTTGATCTCCCTTTTTTTTGCTACTCAAAGTTATTTTTTAAAATAGAAATGGAGAAGGCAGAAGCAGGGATTGCTGCAGGGAAGTGCTGTGGAAACCTGTCACGACAACAGTTTCAAACTAAAGCGAATCTTCAGCTGTTTAAAAAGTCAAAGTATTTTTCAGATTCAAGTGACTCCTCTAGAGGCAGAATTGGAGAGGAAGGAAGTATACAGAGAGGTGTTGAGGAGGAAATACATATTCTTGCTTTTCACTGGGGGAAGGTGCATTTCTGGGCTCAGCCTTGCAATTATACATCCTGCAATGTACTTATTTTCCGGGACCTGAAATTGCCCGATTATTTAACCTGTTACAATGCTGTGTTAGCAATATTGTTCTTTAAGGTTGATTAGATGCATTTGCTGTAAAATCTAGCTTGTAAGTGTTTCCAACTGGTTTTTTTTTTAAAGAAAACATGGGCAGATGCTTCCCTTCTTTGAAGAAATTATTCACAAAGCTGAAAATAAGTTACTGGTGATGCATACAGCAATAATTAAATAATTCTACCTTTAGCATGCACATCAGTTGTGGGTGATTGTCCATATTTTCCAGATGGAAAATGCAAAGCATGATGTGAATGTGTATTAGATCCCAAGTCACTTGATATTTGTTCTCTGTGCCCTTGCTAGAGAAAACACCATCAAATGCATTTAGTTGTTGTTAGTAAAGCACGCAGAAGATAAAACATGACATGAATGTGGTACTACTACTAATGTTATGATTGATAGATTCACTTTGGTCTCCTGTTACATTCACAGTGCCTTTTAAAACTTGCTAGTTGTTCCAGCACTATTCTAATGCAGAAAAGTGTAGATACATCTATATATCTATATATATGAATATGGATGTTTTTGAATTAAAATAAATGTCTGGAGTGCCAGTGCCATGCACTAAAATACAGTATCCAATGGCACTACCTGGGGATATTCCGAAAATGTGCAGTGAATTCAAATACCAAAGTATCCTATCTCCCTGCAGTCACTTAAGTTCCTGGGCATATTTTATAATGTTTGTTGGTCATGTTCGTTGCTGCTAGAAGTATTGGAAAGCAGCATCTACTAAATAGAGAATATGTAAACGAGATTTTTTTTTCTTAATTTAATAAATATTGCTTTTCTTAAAGGATTGTTAAGAAAAAAAGAATGAAAAGTTGGTGGTGGGGAATTCATTCTAAAGTAGTAGATTAATATTTTGTATTGTGTGAATTTAGGAAAACAGAGGCTTTTAAAATTCGCGGAGGTTTTATTTTCACATTTTGATGTAAATTTTTTACTGCTGAGTTATAAAACATTGAAAATAATAGACATGGTGATAGTCTCTTGTCCTGTGAGATCCTGATCTTGCAGATTTTGATGGGTCTGTGTGCATTTATTAAAATATGTATACTGAATTAGAAACAGATTGTGGGATTGTGCAGACTTTGTCTGCTTTCAGCTGTTATATAGAAAGCTTTGTATCACTTTGCCATTGTGCACTTGGCCTATATATAGGGAATTTAGGAAGCTTAAAGCAATTGATGTCCAACTGTGACACAGTATTTTTGTAAAATTAAAATTCCGCACTGCTCCTAGCCTGTGTAAATGGTTAATCAAAGTGGACTGACAGATTATGTGTCTGGGTTTTTTCTTCCTTTTTTTTTTTTTTTTCCTGTAGGTGTTTGTGACTCATAAATGCAGAATTAGACCGAAAATCTGTGACTGGATAATGGAGTATTTGCAAGTACTTTACTGCACTTTTCAGTGCAGCACAACAAATAGCCTGCACTTTCCGGTGTTTATTTGTAAGGATTTATTATTCTGTGGCCTTTCTAATCCTGTCATTTCTGTTCCTGTTTTTATGATAGTGCAAGAAAGTGATTTATAAATAGTTTCTGTAAAAGAGTATTCCTGAAAATACATCTGATCCGAACAATATTTTTACATAACTGTCTTTTATGGTAAAGTAATACGTGAAAATTGAGAAGTCATTAATGTTTTATATCCCTTCACTCTGCTATGAATCATTGCTTAACTGTTTGCCAAAATCTTTGTATTCTGTTTAATGACAATTTTATATGAGAATCAGCTGGATAATTTTTAAATTCACTCCTTGTCCTTTTCTTTGAAGGTTCATCTTGATTAATTTGGCCAGTTGCCAACAAAACATTAAAACTTAATTTTCTGTTGTAGAAGATGTTTTAAATACCTTTTAACTTAGAGCTCGATAATACTTTTCAAAGAATGTGGATAGCTTTACTGGTCCAAAATTTGTAGATAATAAATAAATTCTAAGGAGTTAGTAGCTATGCATTGTTTATGTTAGGAAAAAAAAAAGTCGGAACACCATAGAGAGCTATCAGGAACCACCTTGTGTGTTAGATCTTCCCACTGAGACTAGTTATTTTGAAATATGAAACACTTAGTTTGGTTTCATACCAATTAGTAAATGTCATTTGTGATAACTAAAAAATTATTCCTCATAGAATATCCATTATGAAAACACTGGAATGTTTAATAACATTGAATTCAGCTTTCTTTGCAGACAGAAACGATTTTAAATTAGAGGCTGCTGCGTAGTCTGCTTCTGTGTTCTGGTTGTCCATCTGTTTAGGTGGTTTCTCTGGACTGGAAACATGTCAACACGTCTTGGACAGCTCTGACCACATTGCAAAACTGAAACTGCACTAAGACTAGATAATACCTTTAAGGGCAAGAAGGTATCTGATTCTGATGCTCTTAAGATAATTAATGCAAGTATGATGATTGATTCAGCCATTTATATGCAGAGGCGTATGGGTCACTGCTATGAACAGCTCAACTGTGAAAGGCTTTGTAAATAAAATATGCTGTAGGGAGAGAATGGGGGAGACTGAGGACAGTGTGTGTCAATACGGAAACGAAGTTTAGGAGTTGAAGGTAGCTCTGAAGAGAGAGAGATGAATGGGAGGAGCTGTTATGCTGGAGGATGGAATGGGAAACGGATAAGGTGGAGCTGTGAAATAAGGAAGCAGTGTTTGCCTTGCTACAGATCAAGAAAGGTAGGCTAAGATTAGATCTCATTGAAAATAGTTGAGGTAAGATTGGAATGAGAACCATAGAGGTTTTTATCAGACATTGCAGTGCTTTAATTACATGGGTCTAGTTTTTATAGAATGAGCTTAATCAAAACTAAATAAGGTAGTCTTCTTTCAAAGTCCTTCTCCAGTTGAGTGTCTTATACCAAAATGATTAAAATTATTTCTGTTGTGGTTTAAATACTCAAAGGTAAACAGCGTGTATGAAATTCTGCTAGGATTCCAGGGATGCAACTGAGCAGAGACTGACCCTGGCTTTGGCTGGGGCTCTGTATAATCCATCCCAGTCTATTTAATTGGTACTTTCGTGTATCTGTCTCTCTTCAAAACTAAGGCTACACTGTGGTTCTTTCTCTCCAGATAAGGTGGTATGTTATTGTTAAATGCCTCTCCCAGACTGTAATTCTATTTGTGGTTTGTACTGTTGACTGTTGATTGTTAACAGGTTCTGAAATAATGCAATTAGGCGATCCAAGAAAAACATATAAAGCATTAATAAGCCACATCTGCATAGAGCAGAGTGAAAAATATGATCGACTAACCATGATACTCATCTAAGTAAGATAATGTAATTAATTTTGCCTTTTTCTCAGGTTAAAATCTGCTTTGTATGAATCTTCTTTGAAAAGTGGTTGTTTCATCGTGTTCTCAATGCCACGTGAAATTCTGTATTAGCATACATTTGGAGGTGTTCTTATGGTAACAAAAGATTTAAAGCTTTGGGTTAGCTTGAAATGGCACACAGAACTGAACAGTATGTTGCATTAGAAACGAGAGATCTTGCATCAAAATGCTGCAGTTCCTAGGTGATGAATAATGTCCCCTGTGTGGAACAAGTTACGGACTTAGCTGCTGATTCTTCTCCTCTTTATCTCTGTGCTTTCCTTCTGCAGGTATTGCCCCAAATAAGTTCCTACTTGTGTGAAAGTTTAAAAATGCACTTCTGACAGATAACTGAAGTGAGGGGTGCGGACTGACTTTTAGCAGAACTGGATCCCAAATGCATGTGCTGGCTGCAGGCAAAACTGAGGAACGTTATTTCTTTTTATTTAGATGACTTCAGATTTTTTTCTTCACAGTGAGGTTTTTGTATAATATAGCTTTGCCCATTTATTTTAAAAGACACTAACCATTTATTTTTAAAAAGACGAAAAATCTAAAATGTATTTCTTCAAATGTAGCATCTGTAACAGAAAGAGGTCAGTCTTCTCATGCTTCTCCCAGCGGGCAGATTTACAAGAGGCCTTGGAAGCCTGATATTACTGTCAGAGGGTGGGCAACACCGCTGATGCTGAAGAAGCGTTGTTAGGTGTGCACACAGACAATTGCTCTCTTTCAAGAGAGCCGCAGTGAAACTCAACAAAAATAACTGCAAGGGTCCGTTACTAGATTTTCTGGAACTGCAAGCAGAACTAGGAAGGGAAAATGGAGCAGGAGAAGGATGTCCTCTAGCTCATCTGCACTAGCTTATCTCTGCCTTGCAAGGCCCTCAGCAGCCTAGCCTGGTGGATGCTCCTTTGAGCAGGGAGGTGGATGAGGTGCTCTCCAGCGGTCCCTGCTGACCTCAGCTATTCCGTGATTCGATGATTCTTCACCAAATTATCTGCAGACCTGAAGTTTCCTGTAGGTGGGTGATACAAGGAATGTGAACTTTGTATTAAGAAGAAAAGAGTTGTGAAATGTGATCCAGCAGCAAATCTGGCATTGGTGGAGGTCTGTCTGTAGTTGAATATGAAAATAATAACTGAAAAGAATTTAAGAAAAAGTGACTTTTTGAAGTTCATTCCTTGTAACTATTTGAGGGCACTTCAGAGCTGTTGACAGTATGTGTGCAGATTCTAGAAATGAGATACTGTCACTTGCATAGGTAATTATTATCATGTGGCAAAGACAAGCAAGGGAACAAGAAAACCCAGATGGCTTTTGGTAATATGTAAATCATTTGGAGCATACCATTTGAAGGATATTTTGTCTGAAATTGGAATTTTTTAGTACACAGAGGAACAAAAGTATTATAACCCTCCAGTAGCTAATTCCTAATCTTAATTGTTAAGATTGAGTTAAACGTAAAACCTGACATTTCTGTTTTGTAATGGCTTTGTTCAACCAATGAGCAGAGTGAGCACGTACAGAATGATGTGAGGTGAGAGAAAACATCTGGTCACAAGCTGCTGTCCAAAGATCAGAATTAGTAGTGAGATTTTGTGTCCTTGTACTTCTGTGCTGCAGTAATGGGACTTGAGTCAGCAGGTGCAAGTTGAGGTTGCACAAGGACACGAGAGGTGCTACAACCTTGCCCTCTACTCTCTGACCTTCATCAGAAACAGAAGCTGCATCTTCAGAATAACTGGCCAGCTGGTTCATTATTGATGAGGGCTTTAGAGATTGGTCAAGTTGTGTAAGAGGTGAGAGAAGCATTTTAAGAAGCTTGATTTGGCTCATATGCCCCCATTTCTTTGTTGCCTGTTAGTTTTTATCATTTTGTATGATTTCTACTCTGAATTTGTAGTCTTTCTACACTTAAATACAACATTGTAGGATAAAATCTGTAATTGTTATGGGTGAGTTGATCTAGCTGATCTGTCCTCAGAGGTGCCAGATATTTTCTTTGAAATTGCTGTCACGCTGATAGCCTAAGGCTTGGTAAACTTTGGAATATCGCTTGATGTTTCATGAGATAATTCTTTACAACAGTTCCTGATGCCTTTCTGTTCCATTAGCTCTTAGCCATCTGTTGCTTTGATTACACTATTATAGGGAATAAGTGTTTTGGCAAGCTATTTAGCTGTGTTGAAAAATCTTATTTCTTTGCTTTCTAGTATTTTATTGCTGCTGTTTCTTTTTTTTTCTCTCTCGACCTTTATAGTGCAAAGCTTCTTATTATTTACTTCTTGTTATTCTAAGAAACAAAAGTCTGACCTAGTTTGAGTACATGATGAGGTTTGTGGCTGTTTTCGTTTCATGTGAAAGTCCTTCTACCAAAAAAAAAAAAAGTTATGTATTCCAAACATGGGCTGACAGAAGGTAGATATTATAACCTAAATGTATTTAAATGTTTGGCTTTGGGATCCTTGCCTCTTGAGGCTTAAAATGTGCTTTTCTAGAGTCTGGCCAAGGTATTATGTCAGTATTACTGTCTATAGAAAATTATAATATCTTAGTCTCTCACTCATCCCAACACTGCAAAGGTCAAAACAGGAAGAACTGGAAGATCATTAGAAAGAAGTCTGTATTCTCTGGCTTTACATCCTCAATTTGACCTTTTCATGTATTGCTCAGATTTTAAAGATGAACAGAATAAAAGACAGATGGGGTGATAATGAACATAGAGACGTGCTTCCCTAAGTGTGTTCCTTTTTAGGAGTTGTGATATACCAATTAATTTTTTTAAAGCATGGACTTTTGGAAATGAAATAAAATACTGTTTTTAGACTGCAGCTGAATTTCATTGGCATTTAATTTCTACTTTCAGTTTTTTGTTAATTTTTCCTGCGAAGAAAATAGCTGAGTGATACTGCAAAGCAAGAATTCCAACAATTCTTAGTAAATTATTAATTCTGCTCAATAGGTCATTTTGCCTTGGCTGTGACTGAGGTGGCTGAGTTTCCTTCACTGCTTACCTGCTTGAGCTCTTTAAATTGCAACTTTTCCTGGAGTAACTTCTCACTTCATTCACTTTTGGTGTCTGTAAGAGATGACTAAGAACTACTCATAATGGGTAGCTGCAAGTACTTACAAACCCTTCCTCTGTCACTTGATCTGCAAGTGGTAGTACTTGTCATTAGGGGTAGTAACATGATTTATGGGAAACTGAAAGAGGCAGTGTGTTGTAATGGTAGCAAGAGGGGAGAAGGACTGAATACTGTAAATGAGGAACTGGCTGGAGATTTTCAGCCTCACAAAGAAAGCTATACTAACCAATCATTAACAGAATATATGTGTATGTATTTACAAAGCATTTTTCTTAAAACCATTGCAGAAACTATAAGGGGTCTTTTATGGATTATTTAACTGATGTTGTAAAACTGTACTGTGTTGGAAATTGCAACTTCTATCTCATACAAACAAAATGAGCTGTGTGAAGTAAATGTAGAAAAGTAAGTGAAATAGTTCCCAATATAATGAATCTACTATTAAATGGAATTATGTAATACTAAGTGACAGTCAAAGATACTCAGAAGTATCATTCTGGAAACCGTTTTTGCGTTTACTCTGTAGGGACTGCAATAACCTTGTGTATTGCCTGTCGGAGAATATACGTCGGTTTACAAGTTTGGTTATTTCAATGTGTGTCCTGTTCTAGGGTTACTGTAATTTAATGCTGATTATTTCTTGATGGCTAGGGAATGTTTTGGTTTTGTTCAAAATATTATTCATGGTTTTTCTTGCTTACCACATTGTCAGACCACTCTGTTGAAGTGATACCTGGTCTAATTAGTAATTACAGATCTTACCTCAGCTAAGCAACATATGTAATTCTTTTTGTACTGTGTTGCACTTTTAGTGCTTGTGTATGGGACATGGTAAACATTTTACCACGCAAGAGGTAAGGATGTGGCAGCACACTGAAATCACAGCTGTTGAGTGATATGTATATGTACGTATAAATAGCGAAAACTTTCTGTTGTGTTCCTGCCACAGCCTTTCCTGAACAGGGTCATAGAGCAACCTGGTCTAGTTGAAGATGTCCCTGCTCACTGCAGGGGGGTTGGACTAGATGACCTCTAAAGGTCCCTTCCAACCCAAAGCGTTCTGTTCTGTTCTATTCTGTTCTGTTCTGTTCTATTCTATTCTATTCTATTCTATTCTATTCTATTCTATTCTATTCTATTCTATTCTATTCTATTCTATTCTATTCTATTCTATTCTATTCTATTCTATTCTATTCATCTGTTCTCTGCAGAATAATAAAGATTTTCAGTCAGAATTGTTGTTTTGATTTTAGTAAACAAAACAGAAATGTTCTTGTGTACATTGGTAGCTATGGAACATCATTTCTAAGTGAGGGACTAGTCCAGGTTTGACTTCTCTCTATGCGGTGCTTCCAAACTGTCCTGTGAAAGAACATTTCCTTGGAGAGCTGTTCTGATTATGTGGTGCAGGCACTTGTGGAATTTAACTACATGACAGTTAGCAGTTAATTAGATTTCTAACACTAATTCTTTATGAAAGTAGTTGTAATTGTCACAGGTAGTATTGACGATAAATATCTTGGCAATTAACACATCTTCATTTGCGAAGAAAGTTGATAGTCCACACAGGTGAAAACCCTGCAGCATGGGGGCATATGGACAGATTTGCACTTTATAAAGAAATAATGATGTGGAGTTCCCTAAGACAGCACTGGTTGGAGAAGAAAGGTCCACAGGGTGAATCCTGTACCCTGAGAAGGTAGAGCGTGAGTTTGGAAGCTGTGTTTGTAGCACCTGAGCCAGTTAGTTTTGCCTGTCATCCAGGTTTCTTGTTTTTGGTTCAGCCTTTTGCTGGGAATCTTCCCGTCCCCAGATTAGCTCAGTTTCATCACCACACTCGCTTGTAGGAGCAGGCTGGCTCATCCAAGCTGTGTTTCTAATGATGAAAAAGAATATTGTTCTTTATTTAACCATGCTTTCAGAAGATTGTTCTGATAACACTAGTAGCAATCATAAAATAAAAGACTACAATGTTGGACATTATAAAAAAGTTGCAGTGTTGGCAGTTGGCAGAACAAAATTACTTGGTTTGACCCCAGGAGATATTTTCAAATTAGAAATGTGATATGTATTTAATTAAGTCTCTAACGACATTTCTAACTAGTCTTCACAGGGTTATTATCTCTGTGGGAAAGGAAATGACCAAATGGGGTTGTGCTCTGCAGAAGGACTGTAAATGTCATGCTGGACCAGACAGCATCTTCTGGGTTATTGAGTCTGGTCGTCTACTCTTGAAAACAACCACATGATATAACAAAAATATTAATATTTAATGACTGCATGTCACTTATTTTTCTTCTTGTCTATGATGGTCTACAGAACCCAATGGGATGGGATAAAATGAATCAAAAATGATGTTAGTAAAATGAACAGTTCTCAGTGATAGAGAAAATGAGCAAATGCTTTTGGTACAAACATCTCTTCATATCTGCTGCTGAATGGGTATCTTAATGTTTTGCTAAAACATGAATTGAAACATTCATGCCTTTTTTCAAGTGGTGACTAATATCACCCTTCTGACCAAGCTTTTTAATGTATTGTCTGATGAATGCTGAGAAACGTCAAAGTTTTTAAAAATATGTGAGAATTGCTTTCATGGTAGAACTTGCTTTTGAACAAGTTGATTTTTTTTTCATATGTTGAATTGATGATTCATTGAGTCTTCCTAAGCTCTTAAATTTTTGGAATTTGGTTTCCATATATCTGTAACATACTACGTTGCGATATGCCATATGGAGGAGTGCTTTGAATGGAGAAGGGTATTATTGGCGGACTTAACTCCATCTCTCCTTAGCTCCCTGCTTCATTATAATTTTTGCAATCTGAAAAATTATAAATATATATAAATATATATTATATTTATATATTTATATAAATATAAATATATCTAAAGAAAACTATCTTCGAGTAGATAGTGTTGTAGGCCTGCGATTTGTGGGGGCATGGTTTTATTTCACTTGTGTGTGGTTGTGTTTATGCACATTACATTATGGTGTACTGCTAATGTATTACTAAACGCTGTACAGTTTTTCTTTGCCCCCTACTCTCTTGATTGATGTAACTTAAAGTTTATGGTATATGTACAAACATTTTCAGAATGCTAATTTATTGTCTGAAAGGGTATTTTCTTGTAAGACACTACCTTATGAGAAGCAGATTTGTGTCTTGCTGTTGCTCTAACTGCCCATACATTTTTACGTAGTGTTCCGTAGAAACTACTATTTCTGACCCTTCATTTACAAAATAAGACAATTAAACCAAAAAGGAACATAGGATCTTATGGACAGCGATTCTAAGGAGAACACGTACAAATTGTGAAGCATAGTTGCCTGCAGTAGCAGACAACTGGATTATAAGCTACTGCTAATAAACTCATTAAATTCCATCTCAAAAATAGTTATGTTATTTTCCCTATTATTCCTGTTGGATAGCTGTTCTGAATATTATTCTCTTGATGTGATTCTATTTTCCATTGTAAATCACTTCTGTAGTCAGTTTGGTTTTTTTTTTACTTTGAATGCATGCTTTCCATTTGATAAAAATTGTGACAGTCTTTTGAATCTGAGAAATGTTTAACTTTAAGCTTTCTCAAGTAGAAGGAAAATAATAGGGACAAATTCTTATAAATAAATTCTGTTGGTAGTGGCAAATTCTGCAATACTGATTCTCAAATTTTTGTTCAGTGTGTATTAATGATAAACAGTCTAATATTGAGATGTGTATGCAAGCCTGAAAGTACAATCATTTGTTTTCTTCCTGCTTTCCAAGACTTTCTTTCCACATAATAATTTTTGTCCCAAGGGGTGCTGCATTTTTTTTACATATTGTCTAAACCTAGAAAATAGCTGTGCATAAAAAAATGCAGTTCTCTTAGGATTAGTCGTAAACCAACAATGGACTTTATATAACCTGTCTGGGGCATGTAAAACACAAACTGTTTTTGAGGAGAGAAAAATGCTATATCTGAAACAAACAAAAAAAGATATTTTATTGTACATCATCAGGGTTTTAAGATATATCTAATTCCGGTTATCCAAGATGAATACATGAGCTAGAAGCCCTCTGTCAGTGGCCATGTCCGCAATTTAAAACAAATGAGAAATAAGCCACTTGCATAATCTTTGTTCTGTTCTGATTTTAACTTTGGTACTAGATTTAGAAGATACTTTGAGTGAATAGCGGTTTTCTATAATGATGTGTTTTTGTTACTCCCCAGCAATTCCAAACTTCTGAATTAACTGCTTGACAACCTTTGGCTAAAAACAGTTCTTTTGAAACATAGCTCAGGCTCTGTCGGAGCACATTTTTGTGTCTTTCTTGACCAGCAGCTGCAGAGTTAGTTTGCTAAACTACAACGTGGGAGCTCTGAGATTCATCTTTTGCCTGAAATTATTTGTGCCTATACTGCCTGTTTGTCAGGAGATTGACTATATGACCATCGCCTATTCAAGGGTGGATAGTGCCCTGCTCGCCTTTTGATGCTGTTCTGTTTTATTGTTAGTTAATATATGAACATTTACTGGAGTCTGACTGAAACCTGGTTGAGTGCTTTTACTATACTAGTAAGATACTGATTTTGTGTTACTGACTTGCTGCCTGCTTTTATAATTGTGTAAGTATTCTGTAAGAATTAGAACAATTTCAATAGGAAAGACTGGTAAATGAGGTGAGTCTTTTCTATCTTCATTTTCCTTCCTTTCAGTTTCATTCTCTTTCTTCCTTCCAGCTTCTTTTCATTCTGTTCCCCATCCTCTTCCCATTTATATTTTCCTTCTCTTGTTCATTCTGTCCCCAAATTCCCTCCTTGCATTATACTACTCTTCATTTTCTGACATCCCATTAATCTTCCAGTCTTTATGGCTTACTTCCCACCTCCACAAGCACACCCACAGGATGCTTAGAAATTTTACAGCATACCCAGTTGTCAAAAAACTAAACCTACAAGTCCCAGACCCATAATACTATGCTGGGAATGCTCATTAACTCCCACACTGTTTGGAAAAAGAAACTAGTACAGTTACTGTAAGATCTGCAAACCATAATACATGCCTAATATTTCTTTGCTTTGTACTAAACCTGGAAATTCTTCGTTGGCGTTGGGGAAAAAGATGGGATCTGGCTTTTTTGCTCCATCTATGGTTCTGATTTTTGCAGAAACCCCAGAAAGAACGACATGATTGCGTAGTTATAGTGCTGTGACCTCTGAAACATTAGGTTTGAGGAGAACGCACAGTTCGTCAATGGCTCGGGAAACCTATTGCAGTAGGCAGTTGTACAAGCAAGTGGATCCTCAGCACAGCAGCTACATTGTAGCTTTGCTGCTGTGGTATCAGTGCAAGTTCCCTGCACCTGAGAGGCAGATGAGCACACCCAATTTCTTTGACTCGAGAACGTCTGTCTGAGAAAACTGTGACCTGGGGGAGATGGAGAGTTGCAATCTTCTTGCAGCTGACCCTTTCAATGTCAGTTGAACCCCTACTACTGCTGGAGCCACCAGCAGGAAGCCTGCAACGGTATAAGGTCTCGCTCCCAGAGGAGAGGCAAAGTGGGGTTTCTAGTGGGGTGTGCCTGTGGCCTCAGATGCTCCTGTCCAGTCTGGGTGCCACCTAGGCACTCACAAATCTATGGGGCTGGATGGGATCCACCTGAGACTACTGAGAGAGCTGGCGAAGGCGCTGGCCAGGCCACTCTTCATCATCTTATCAGCACTCCTGACTAACAGGGGAGGTCCCAGATGACTGGAGGATCACCAATGTAACACTCATCTACAAGAAGGGCTGGAAGGAGGATCCTGGGAACTACAGGCCTGTCAGCCTCACCTCGGTGCTGGGGAAGATTATGGAGCGGTTCGTCCTGAGTGTGCTCACCAAGCATGTGAAGGACTACCAGGGGATCAGGCCCAGCCAGCATGGGTTCATGAAAGGCAGGTCGTGCTTGAACAACCTGGTCTCCTTCTACGACCAGGTGACCCACCTACTAGATGAGGAAAAGGCTGTGGCTGTTATCTACCTGGACTTTAGTAAGGCCTTCGACACTTGTTTCCCACAGCATTCTTCTGGAGAAACCAGGTGCCCATGGTTTGGACGGGTGTACTCTTCACTGGATAAAGACCCGGCTGACTGGCCGAGCGCAGAGAGTGGTGGTGAATGGAGTTAAATCCAGCTGGTGGCCGGTCATGAGTAGTGTTCCCCAGGGCTCAGTTTTGGGTCCAGTCTTGTTTAATATCTTCATCAATGATCTGGATGAGGGAATTGAGTGCTCCCTAATTAAGTTTGCAGATGACACCAAGCTGGGCGGGAGTGCTGATCTGCTGGAGGGTAGGAAGGGTCTGCAGAGGGATCTGGACAGACTGCATCGATGGGCCGAGGCCAGCTGTATGAGGTTCAACAAGGCCAAGTTCCAGGTCCTGCCCTTGGGTCACAACAACCCCATGCAACGCTACAGGCCTGGGGAGGAGTGGCTGGAAAGCTGCCCGGTGGAAAAGGCCCTGGGGGTGTTGGTCAGCAGCCGGCTGAACATGAGCCAGCAGTGTGCCCAGGTGGGCAAGAAGGTGAACAGCATCCTGGCTTGTGTCAGGAATAGTGTGGCCAGCAGGACTAGGGAGGTGACCATGCCCCTGTAACTGGGCACTGGTGAGGCTGCATCTGGAGTACTGTGTTCAGTTTTGGGCCCCTCGCTACAAGTAGGACATTGAGGTGCTGGAGCGTGTCCAGAGAAGGGCAACGAGGCTGGTGAAGGGTCTAGAGAACAAGTCCTATTGAGGAGCGGCTGAGGGAACTGGGGCTGTTTAGTCTGGAGAAGAGAAGGCTGAGGGGAGACCTTCTTGCTCTCTACAACTACCTGAAAGAATGTTGTAGCGAGGCAGGTGTTGGTCTCTTCTCCCAACTAACTAGTGATAGGACGAGAGGATATGGCCTCAAGTTGCATCAGGGGAGATTTAGATTGGATATTAGGTCAAATTTCTTTAGTGAAAGAGTGGTCAGGCATTGGAACAGGCTGCCCAGGGCAGTGGTGGAGTCCCCATCCCTGGAGGTGTTCAAAAAATGTGTAGATACGACACTTTGGGACATGGTCTAGTAGGCATGGTGGTGTTGGGTGGGTGGTTGGATTTGATGGTCTTAGAGGTGTTTTCCAACCTTAATGATTCTGTGATTCTATGATTTCTGCCAGACTGTGTTCTTTACTGCTGGCAGAAGTCACTAAGAAAAATGACAAAAGGCTGCATCTCTAATGTGTGTGTGACCAACTGATCGCCCTCTCCACTAATTGCCTGTGAATGCAAAATAAAAAAGCGGCATTCAGTGTATGGATGACAATGCTTAGTTTCCAAAGGCAATAATTTGAGGCTTTTCTCTTGCTAAATAGCACCCATGCCAGTGTTTAGTGTTGCTCAGTGGAATTATCATCAGATTTAATCTTAATCAAAGGTCTCTTAAACAATCAACCTGAACAGTTTTTGGATAATTTTCACTCTCTGGTATTTTGGAAAAGCTCTGAACAATACAGAGAGACTTCAGCTTTTTTTTTTTTTTTTTTCCAGGCTTTGGATATTATCACTGTGTTGCTTCACACTCTTAATTCTGCTGTGAGGAAGATGAATTTATTGTCAATGTTAGAAATAGAAGTGTAGAAGTACAAGCTTAAATTCTGCAGTAGTCAGTAGTAGGGGCTTCATCTGCTTGCTTCTGCTTGTCCTTGGTTATTATTTTTAAGCCTGTGTCACATTTAATTAACTGTTTGGCACTTAAATGACAGTACTGTAACAGGTACCGCATGTTAAAACAGCATTACTAGCCAGACCATAGCTGAATATAGTTGTACTGTAACTAACCTCAGAATTCTTGGATCAATCACTGGTAACCCACCCCAGGTTAGATACTGCCTGCAGTGCTTCCAGTTCCTTTTTTTCCATTCTTCTTACTCAGAGGATGGCGCCAAAGGAAGCTAAGCAAAGCATTGCGAAGCAATCAAAGGAAATCAGTCCTCTCCTTTACCCTCTGTTCTCTGTTATGCATTAAGGATGCCAGTTATTTAATGTTAAATGACATGAATTAGCAGATGGAGCTTAAAGATGAACTTGCCCAGTAAAATGATGCCTCATCATGGATAAAACGCCCCTATAGTACAGTTAAAGATAATAATTGTTTTTGAAAATCTTCTTTCTCTAGAATCCTACTCAAGTGGGAACTGCTCTTCAGGTTTTCCATAACCTTGGCACTTTGAAGGATACCATTGCTAATGTGGTAGACGGATACTGCACAGTCCTGGAGGAGAACATAAAAAATGCTTTGGACATCAAAGTATTGACCCAACCATCTCAAGCTGTTACAAGAGGTATGATACTTGTTTTACAGAGAATGATAACTGATTTTTTTTTTTACAGAAATACAGTATGTTGTAAAATGGAAGAAACTCTCACATCCAGGCTGTTACAGGAACGTTTCCCTGCTTGCTTTAACGAGTAGAGAATGGGAGTAGATATGTCTCAGAAATCATAGAAACATAGAATCATAGAATGGTTTGGGTTGGAAAGGACCTTAAAGATCATCTGGTTCCAACCCCCCTGCCATGAGCAGGGACACCTTCCACTAGATCAGGTTGCTCAAAGCCCCATCCAGCCTGGCCTTGAACACTGCCAGGGAGGGGGCAGCCACAGCTTCTCTGGGCAACCTGTGCCAGTGCCTCACCACCCTCATGGTGAAGAATTTCTTCCTAATATCTCATCTAAATCTGCCCTCTTTTAGTTTAGAGCTGTTCCCCCTTGCCACTACACACCCTTGTGAAAAGCCCCTCTCCATCCTCCCTGTAGGCCCCCTTCAGGTACTGGAAGGAAAATCATCTAATACAAAGCGAAAATTGTGTGTCTGTTGTTATTGGGCTCAGAAGTTTTCCTTTATTCCCCACCCCACCTCTTTGTCCTGACTTGCCCAGAAAATTGTTATCATTAGTTTACAGCTTTGCAGCATTTTCTGACCAGTTTGTCATGGAAAGATGAATCCAAATTCTGCTTTTTTTGTGTTGGTTGGGAGGATCACAGGTAGAAATTATTTGCAGACAATGGAACAAGTCTGAAACTACATTGTGATGCTTTTGTCAGGTGGAAAGAATTTCAAAGCAGTATATTCAATATGAAGGAATGTGGCACTATTGAACATGTAGTTCCCACATGTTAGCGCAGGTGTCGAAGAATACTGAGGAATTAGGAGGGCAGGCAAGTTTGAACTTTGGCAATATGAACATTTCAAAAATTTTTAAAAAGCTTTTGCAACAAGTTGGGGGTCCAAAATGATAATCACTAGCATAATAAAGAAATAGACCCCCTCTCAAGGAAAGTGATGATTTAGAAGCTGCATGCCCTTCAACTGGAATATCACTTTTTTTTAACAGTTCACCTGTGCATTTAAGTCCTGAGCTGGTAATGCCCGCATTTTTCACAGCTACTGTCTCTGCCATTGCACTTTGCTATTATATCCTGCAGCAGGAGCTCATTGGCATTACCTTGGTGTTTCTGTGGAGGTCTGAATTGGTAAAGCAGGTAGCAGTGACGAACATTGACATATCTCCACTGAACTTCAGAATTTAGTTGACTTCTCAGCTGACACAACTGAAGCTTTTCACAAAGCTCTGTTTTGAAGCTATTTTAGGCTGCTTTGTTTTTTTAAAGAAATTTCCTGTGCAGAGTGCATAGAGATCTGTATTTCTAATATTTTAATTCTCACATGTGAAAGCTGAAATGTGCTGCTGTGTGTTTTCATAAACCATTTAGGTGGCCCTGGTAGAGCTGCTATGCCGACACCTGGGAACACAGCAGCTTTTCGAGCAGCCCTCTGGACAAACATGGAGAAACTCATGGATCAGATCTGTGCTGCTTGCGGACAGGTACTCAACAGCTAATTCCTGTTTGTCTAGTCATGCAATTTTGCGTATGAAGTATTATATGTCACTTTTTCCTCTCAATAAATTATTTCTTACAGGTGCAGCATTTGCAGAAAGTATTGACAAAGAAAAGAGATCCTGTGTCACATGTCTGCTTCATAGAGGAAATAGTTAAGGTAAAATTTTAATTTAGCTGAATCTGTTTTAGTAATTCTGTTAAGGAAAATGTGTTGAGAGAATGCTATTGTTTACAATTTTACCCATAAAAATTTTGTAATTAAATTAATGAGAAATGTTTAAAGTCAAACTAACATTGAAAGCTATGTTTATGGTCTGTAGGTTACATCTATAGGGTATAAACATGTTCCTTTTACAATAATTTCTTTTGTTTTCTTTAAAGGGAGCTGATAAGGCACCACTGTCAGTTTTTATTACTGATCATTAATGTCATTCCATAAAATACCATGTGATTTGAGTAATTAATTAAGTCTGTTAGTTTGCATAGGAGAATGTGTCTTCATCTAATACTTTCAGCCATCTGTTTCTCTACTTCTTAGCAGTTTCTTCCTTGAAAAATAATCATGGCTGTTCTTTTGAATACCTATTCTTTTCCATTCAATTGCATTGTTTTCTATTCATATCTGGAATAATTTGATTAATGGTCTCCTTCAGTGTTCAGAATTACCAAAGCTATTCTCATCTACTGAGGTAAATGAGAACAAACAAAACCAAAAGATGTGTTTATGCAGATATGTCCTTTTCCAAGTATATGGCTGGATCTTTGATTTACATTAATTTAATTTTTGAAATATGTTGGGGAAACTCTTCATATGCAAATGTGGTCTTCTCAACAGTGAAAACAAATAATGAAGATTAAGTACAGCATTCAAGTTTACCTGTCTGTTAAGCCCATCCCCAAAAGAGGTTGCATACAACATTGCTTTCCTATGAGGCACTTCAAGTTTCTCTTTCTGTGTTGTAAAGAAAAACAAAAACAAAACACAACAAAAAAATCCCACAAAACAACTCTGTTAGCATATTTTCTTCATTAAAAAGTTTGATGTAGAAAAAATATCTATTGCTGGCTAGGTGGAGCCCTTCAGTAGATCAACATGTTTAAGGAGAAACATAGGAACCTAGAGCCAGAAGGAGGAACTCTGGAAGGCTCAGGCAGAGTTTGGATGGAAGTGGAGCTTTGATAAATGAGCTTTCAGTGTTCATGAGTGGCGCCATCCTGAGCCTGTGCTTCTCACTTTCACGCTTCCTTTTTTAGAACAGCACTTGAAAAGGGGGTAGGAGTTTTTCCAGTTATCGAGGAGGATAATAGAGGGAAACCAAAGTAAATCTTTTATCATCCTGGAGAATAAGTGAATGGGGAGAATGAATCTCAATAGAAGCTAGATGCAGAGTAAGAAAAAACTCATTAGAAAATAAAGTCTTTTGGGTTGTCATATGCTAAGCATGTTCCATAATATCTCTGATTACCTTCCCTTCCCTTTGACTTCCCACTGCAGGATTGCATCTAAGTGACAATTGTATTTCCCAAATAAAATCCATCTGTTTGTTTCTCCGCAGTTATCACTCTTCCAATTAGTTTGCTCTTCAGCAGGTGTTTTGGTGTAGTATAACACCAAGCTGGGCAGTTGTCATTCTCCATGAGGCAGCTAAGGAGTAGTGGTACATCCTTGTCTGATGCTACCAGAACTTTCACAGAATGGCACGGTACTACTGATACCACTGATTCTTTACTTTCTTATCTGAGATGATTTGGTGTAGCACTGTGGTTTCCTTGGCCCTTCTCACAGTTATGTTGTTTGTCCTAGTGTCCCTTGAAAAAGGTATGGCACCAGCCTGTGGATGGGTGAAGTCACACCAAACAGTAGAGCTGTTGTTTGGACAAAACCAGACAAATTCTTGGTGCTGCTGAAATTCAAGCTTGTATGTACAGATGGCTATGTGGTAGAGTATGGGTTGTGGTGTACATTGAAAACAGATATAAGTAAGAAACTGGTATTTTGCCAGTTACTAATGAAGATTCCATCTCGTATTAATCCAAACTGAAACAACATCCTTTCATCAGCAAGCATTCTGGAGAGGGAGAGAAGTTGGGTTTTCTTTATTGTATTCAACTTCATTAATAAACTGAAAAAATGAACTAAACAAACTAAAGGTACTAACATCATACTCATTTGTTAGGGCAGCATGCCCACACCAGAAGATAGGGAAACGAATCATCCACTCTACAGTCTGTGCACTAATTACTGTTACTGATGTCAACATTATTATTATAGTCATCTTCTGCAGCAGCTGCAGTACCACTTTGCCTGTCCATCTGCTTCCTTGTTTTGATTACTGCAGTGTAAGTATCATCCTAGGAAGCACAAGAGAGGAGAAGACCCAGCCTTTTTAAAGCACAAGTCCTTTAATAGCAAGGAAGCTACTTGCCTTCCCCCTTCCCCCTGCAATCATTCTCTTTTTTTCTATTGGTGGATTTTTTTTTTTGGTCTTCATAGTCTCCATTTTTTTCTCATTTTGTATTATGATCCCAACCATGTGCTTTCCGGCCTTCTAATTACCTGTTACCATAATAATATTTAGTAGTGTGTATCATCTTGTATCTAAAAATGTAGTTTTAAAAACACAAACTAATTAATTAAAGGATTCACAAAATTGCTGTTTAAACAAAAAAAAAAAAAGAGGAAGCAAACCACAAATCTGACAGATGGAGAAACTGAGGCATAGAGCTTGTAAAATTTGTAAGTACTGGAGTTCAGCAGCAGGGCAATGACAACACCTGCATCTTTTCTACAGTACGTTTTCTCTTACAGAATTCACTTCCAAATTTTTCCAGCAATAGATGTGGCCAAGTGACATACCCAGGCTAACATAAGTATCATGGAAGAATCTGGAGATTCTGTACACTGCACTTTTTTCCACTCCTTCCTGTTGTAGATCTAGATTTTGATATTTTTCTTTTGCCACAGTATGAAATGAATGTAAAAGATTTGCCATTCGTTTTGAAACGAAGTCATGCACTCATAGTACATTGTAAAAACTGTTACATTTCCTGGTAGGAATGAACTACAGATTCATTATTAATCTCTAAATATGGAAATTACAGATCTAATTTCCAAAAAAGACCTAGAGATATTTCAATGAGAAATATATTTATTTTAAGAATGAATGGACATTTTTGTGGTTTTATCTAAGAAAAAAGGCCTTTAATGACTAGATTTTAGTTGAGGAGCAAGGCTAAAAGAATTCGGAATTCATGAAGTTCTAATTTCTAGTTTTGGAGAAAAGGAATAGAGATTTAATTTTATACGTTTTTTTAAAAGTAGGGTTATTTTCAAAATGTTGAGAGTAAAAATTAAAATTACAAATAAGATTTAAATAATGTAAAGTTGATATTTTTGGTCACCAAATGACTGGTTATTTATATCGCTTCTTTCAATTGCTTTATTCACCTTCAGAGAACTAATAGGTTACTCTAGTTTACTCTGCTTTATTGCTTCTTTCTTTCAATGTGTAGTGACTAATCCTGCCTCAGCAGTTGTAATACCTAAACTACAACTGACTTCAGTGTAAGTCGCAGCAGAACATATCTTTCGGTGACAGCCAGCTTCCTAATTAGAGATAAGAATCCCTCTAAGACCCTTAGGAAAGAGTTGAAAATGGTCTCTGATCCTCATCTATTTTGGGTCCTCCGCTCCTACATAGGCATCAGCGAACAGTTCTGCAAAGTGGGAAGCAGCCACAAAAGCAGCAAATCATTCTGGAGGGCTGTTTTGGGGTGGTCAATAGAGAGGGTGAGCTGGGGTCTCTGCGCAGGGCAGGAGGGTGCTCCCTGTGAGAGGGCACATCTGCCCTTGATCGCCTTTGATCTGCTGATGTCCCGCTTGCTAGCAGCTAAGGCACACCGCAGAGCCTGTCGTTTATGTAAGCCTCTGGGTGAAAAAGTGAGCTGAGAGTTGTAGGGAGTGTTATTATCTACTTTGTGGAGGGCTCTTATCCTTGCCTCTCCTGATGAACGCTTGGTGAGTAAGCAGGCTATTTTCCTGAGTTGTCAACGCTGGCAATATGAGGTGTTAACGATATAGAAGGAAACATCCTCATCATTACATAAGACAAAGAAAGTAAATGAAAAATATAAATGTTTATTGCCCAAAGTGTACTTACATTTCACCTTCTTATTTCTCCTCCCCTGTCCAAACTTGTTAAAAAATATTGCTGCATTGAAGTTATTCACATTTAACATCACATACTCACATTCAGTTGACCCAATTAAAAAATAATCCCAAGTGGAAAAAATATAAAAATAATCTAATTACTGCCTTATGTGAGTTCAGAAAATAATCTGGTTTTCAGCTGTTATTACAAGTATGTGATTTATTTTCCAGTATTTTTTTGTACAAGAAGAACTGGATTCCTTGCATATCGTTTCTACTGTGGCTTCTGTTTATTATTTCAGCAAGAACCATGTGCTTTGTAGAGATCTAAACACAGATGAATGAGCAGGTTTTTGATCTCCAAAATACTGAAGTTGCTCTTTATTTCAAACCTACAAATTGTCCCACTGAATTCAGTTGCGAGATTTTTGAAACCTCTCTTGAAAAACCAGTAAGTTCTTACCAGTTAAAGGTCCTGATTCTAGTTTTGGATGGGTCAGTGTGTCCAGACTGCCAAGCTAAAAGTAATCTGCTTCTAATTCAAATGGGAGGGTCAGAGCCTGTGCAATGGTTTTCTACTGACACTGCATTTTCTCTGGAGCTTTAATTCCGTTTCTCTGACAGAAGCATGCCATAAAGAAAAGGGATGGTGGGGAGGTTTTGTGGGTTAGTAGGTTGTAATGACCTTTGTTCTTTTTCACTTCTGGTTTGGCAGGGTTTGTGCAGATTGCAGTTCGGTGATGACTGAAAATTGTGCAGTCAGTTGGTTTTCAGTCAGCTTGCTTTTCAAAAAGAAATGCATTTACCAGAAGTGCCACATTTTATCATCGCTCTTGTCAATCTAACCTGAACAACCACGGTCTGAGTGGACGTGGTAACAAACCACCCTTTCATCCTTGGAGGGGGTATGTAGCAGTCAAGGTGAAAGCACCATTCGAATTGCTGCTGTACGTACTGAATCAGTTCTCTGGATAGAAGAAAACTGTCAGGTCCCTTGGGTACTTACTGGCTGCTGGAAACACTAAGTTCAGTTACTTGCAGCTGATGCATATCTTGCAGGAATATGAGAGGATTAATTAATGTTTTAACTAGTTTTGAAGATATAGGACACTGTTTAAGACCTAAGTATTTCTGTTCCTTACAAATTAGTTTTTCTGAGGAATCACTTAAGAATTCTAGTATAGTAATGGGAAAATGGAGAGTCTTAACTTTATTTTCTAGTTAAGAAGGTTATATTTTTGAAAAACCAGGCTTTGTTTCTTTTGTCAGCTGCATTACGAAACCTTTTTAAAATGTTGCAGTACTGCTGGAAGTCTAGAAACTATTACACCTTGGGTATAAACTGATCAACAGAGTGTAATGAATTTCTGTGCCCTGCAGTAAAACAAAAAAATCAAGGTCATTTTTAAAATCGTGGTGTCATTTATTGACATCTGTTCACCTGCAATGTATAATGTAGACAACATTAGAAATTTAAATGCACTGTTCTTTTTAAAAATTTAATCTCAACTAGTTTGAGATGATAGAAAAGGTTTATTGAAAACACATTTGGAATTTGTCTGTTTCTTTACTGATTAATTGCACTACTGAGGATGATGGCTTTTTGTTCACAGTCTAACATTTGGCAATTATGTTGCTATAGAAATAGTGCAAATAGGTTTCCTTATTTCTGTCCCATAAGATTTTGTGGTACAAAATTGTTAAATCATTTGCATTGTTGCTTTATTGGTGGAAAAAATACTTAGGCTGTCCTTTAAATGTCTTCTGTTTTTAGAGCAACATTCTCAAGTCCTGTATTTCTTTATGGCAGAGCCTTTGATTACAGATAGAAAACACTGTATGTATTAGTATGCAAAGCCTGATTTCAGGAGCCTGCAGCAACTAGCTGCATGGTAATATTCAGTATATTGTTTTACATTTCAAAGAGGCTTCACAATAAAGATGTTTTTCACATTGTACTCAAAGTATCAAAATTTCTACAGGGAAAAATAAGTTGGAAGTGATTGTCATGAAGTGGGAGCCAGTTTAGAATCAATGGGTCAGATTTATTATTTGAATGTTAGAATAGCTATTTTAGATGCACACAAATATGATAATTCACAGATGGGAAATTATACTCATTAAGTTCTAAATTTACAGTGTGGAGGAAATAGAGACATTTGTAAAAATAAATATATGTCTTTTCAGCATCTTCTTGAATAAGGGGGGTACTTTCATTCTCATTCCTTGAATTTAGATTTAATGTCAGATACTAAACAGTTATGTTAAGAACAGAGCTCAAGAGATTTCATTTCAGTAATACCAAAGTTTATTAGTAGTTTGGTATGTTTTTTAAAAATGAGGTAAACTGTTCTGGTTTTGTGTTTGAGGAGACTTTAAATCAGTTTTCCAGGCTGCAGAATTAATATTGTAGAGTAACAGTGAATACAGATCTTCAGATATCTTTGCTCTTATGGTACTTCACACTATGAACAAGTCTGCGTACATGCTGTAATACAGAGCACTAAAGAGATAAAGGCTGCTGAAAAAAAAAAAATTTAATATGCAGGTATAAATGGTTTCTTTCCCCTGTCCATTCCATACCAATAAAAGAATACAAATCTGAATACTTTCCTTACCACCAGTCATTGCACAGAAGATGGTTGAATCTGCAGTGTCTTGCAGTTGCACTGTGTGCTATATCAGCCCTTTTTCTGAAGTTCTGAAACTCAGCTTTTTATGAACATAGGGCCGCTCATGAATGACCCAGCTGAATGGCCAGGCCCAGAGGGTGGTGATCAGTGGCACAAAGTCTAGATGGAGGCCAGTAACCAGTGGTATACCCCAGGGGTCAATACGGGGTCCAGTCCTGTTTAACACCTTCATTAATGATCTAGATGATGGGGCAGAGTGTACCCTCAGCAAGTTTGCTGAGGATACAAAACCAGGAGGAGTATCTGATGCTCCAGAGGATTGTGCTACCATCCAGAGGGACCTCAACAGGCTGGAGAAATGGTCTGACAGGAACCTCATGAAGTTCAGCAAGAAAAAGTGCAGAGTCCTGCACCTGGACAGGAACAACTCCAAGAACCGGCACGTGCTGGGGGCCACCCAGCTGGAAAGAAGCTTGGGAGAAGAGGACCTGGGGGTCCTGGTGGCCATCAAGTTGAACATAAGCCATCAATGTGTTCTTGCAGCAAAGGCGGCAAATAATGTCGTCTAATGCATTAGGCAAAGTATTGCCAGCAGATTGAGGAGGTGATCTTTCCATTTATTCACCACCAGTGAGACCACACATGGAGTACTGTGTTGAGTTCTGGATTACTCAGTGCAGGAGAGATGTGGACACACTGGAAAGAGTCCAGTGAAGGGCCACAAAGATGAAGAAACTGGAGCATCTTTCCTCTGAGGAAAGGCTGAGAGAGCTGGGACTGTTCAGTCTGGAGAAGAGAAAGCTCAGGGGGAATTCATCAATGTAGATGAACACCTGAAGGGAGGGTGCAGAGAGGATGGAGCCAGGCTCTTCTCAGTGGTGCCCAGGGACAGGACCAGAGGCAACAGGCGCAAACTGAAACACGGGAGGTTCCTTGTGAACGTCAGGAAACACCTTTCTGCTGTGAGGGTGACCAAGCACTGGCACAGGTTGCCCAGGGAGGCTGTGGAATCTCCATCCTTGGAGGTATACAAAAGCTGCGTGGACACAGTCCTGGGCAGCCTGGTCTAGGTGGCCTTGCTTAAGCAGGGAAGTTGGACCAGATGACTTCCAGAGGTCCCTTCCAACCTCAACCATTCTGTGATTCTGTTGACTTGCAGCATAAAACCTCTGCCTAAAAGGCCAGCTTTGAATTTAGCATCTGCTAAATGTAGACCTTCTCTGTCCTAGACTAGTAAAAGTGTTAAACTTCTGCCATTAGGATATTACATTTTCACAGCTATTATGCTTGTATTGTTGGGATAGACTCAACTTTATTAGTTTACAACAGAACGATTTACTTAAGAGAACCTTATCTTAAAATACAGTTTGCTAGTCCGTGTCCACCTAGAATGCACAAGCCTATGTTTGACTTCGCTTTCGTGAGCTCGGACAGAGTGCACGATGAACTAGCACTGTCCAAATGTCTCCTGGCAGTGTCATTATGCAGTATTATCATGCATTCTTAACTGTTTTATCTGAAAACCCCTCTATTATGGAGAAGTTTCACAATGTTATTGTCTGTGCAGATTATTGATAGTAGTAACTTTATAGTAATAGTTGAAACTAAATAATTATACAAGGTGAACACATTTTTTTGCTGATTGTTGATTATGGCTCTGATTCAGCAAAACACTTAAGCATGTTCTTAATTTCACATAAATAAGGTATACCATGGAAGTCAGACTGCCCTCATCTGTTATTCTAATAAGGGTAAACTTTGTTGAATTATGGCTTTCACTGATGGTCTTTGTCCGGTTCATGTACACAATAAAGTGAGCCTTACTGTTGAGAAAATTAGTTGCCATTTGTGGTCTAGCCTGTTGGACATATTGTGTCTGATTTGTGTGTGTAATTTCCATGAGCAAGTAATTCCTGTGTGAATAATATGTGTGACTGAGTACTGAATTTTTAAACAGTAGGGAAAAGGGTAAAAATATAGTGGATGGGCCAGACTGAAACCTGATTGTTGTGTTTTTCTATTTTGCTCTACCCAGAAGCAAGTGGATTCCCTAGGAAGAGCATTTTTTAAAGTAGCGAAGTGCATGCAGTCCATGTCCAAGCATCTTTCTATTCCCCCAGTCCTGGCCAGCTGTCCAGTAGGTCAGAACAGCAGAGGGTTTCCCTAGTTTACGTTACTGGGGAGTTGTTCAGTTAAATTCTGACAACAGGGAATGGACAAGAGGAGGGCAGACGTAAGCTATCCTGCACTGCCTGAGGAGCTGCACAGGGGCTACTGAAGCGTTTGAATGCCTGCTCAGGTGTATAAGTTCTGGGGGATAAAGTGGTCACCAGAACAGCGGCAACAGTGTTTTAATTCCCAGTTTGGGTTGGTAGATTACTAGTTTATGTAAGTGAAGGTTAGGTACAGGAGCATGTTCACAGCAGATTTTTGTGAAAAAATAGCCAGTTCTGTGGCTGATCTTAACCTCCCAACCATCTTCTAGTGCTGCAAAGTGTGATTTATGTGCAGATTTTCTCTGGTGTGAGATCAAAATAAAGCTGTGAACAGATAATACCATCACTTCAAAAATGCTAAGTTAAATGGATCTGGTTTGGGGGGAAAATCCTGTTTTGCCATTATAGTCCTATAGTTGCTTGCAATTAATGTTCACAGATTTAATTCAGTTGTATTCTGTAATGGGGAAAACATATATATGTCAACCTGAATCTTGCCTTTCCTGGGTTTTAGGTTCCATCAATTACAGTTAAGGTTCTTTTGTTGAAGAAAGAACATATTGCATGAAAAGAGGAAATAGCATTCTATTATATGCTAAAGTGTAATAATTTCATTTTGAGAGACTTCAAATGGTGTATGGATTTCCATTTGTGCAGCATGCACCTGAAACAGTTTTGCTCCAGATAACACTAATGCAGCCAGACCTCTTAACTTCCAAAGGTTTATGTGTTCTCTGTGTTATTAAACACATACACTGGTGGGGGGGGAAATATGACACAATGGTGACCTTTTTCCAGTGTTGTTGGTTATGGAATAGGAAGCTGTTGGAAAATCATTGCCACAGAGCTGAAAAGATAATCGGATGCAATTCATTACTCATCTTGTCAGCTGCTCCTGCTACAAGGGATTGTATCACAAGATGTTAATCTGCTTGTGACTCGATTTCAAAGCAAGCTCTTTTTTTGTTTTTTTTGAGGTGGTGTAAGTAATTTAGTGTTTCAATTTTATTTCATTTTCAGAAGCAAGAGAAATGGAAGATTTCCCAATTTAAAGTCTCAGAATATTAATTGATAAAAATATTAGTACATCCTTGTGGGTTCTGTTACAAAAATATGATGATATGCTGCAAAATAAGCTAATGATGAGGTTGTGCATTCTGTGAATAGTGGAAATTAGTCTGCTAGCACACCTCAGTGTTTACTGCAAGACAACAAGTATAGACACAAGACAGATTTGCACCAAAAAGAATCCCTTCTACACACTGAATCCCTAATGTGGATGTACCCAATGTTCCCATACATTGTCTACCAGTGAGGATATTTGGTGGAAATGTAGAGGAGGACTAAATTCGTTACCTACACTCTACAGATGGGAAGAAGACAAGAATGCAGTTTTAGCTAAATGACATTTTCTGAAAAGCTCAAAAGAGCAGTTACTTTCTGATACTGTGGGGTGTTGCTCACAGTGCTGTATGAAGCGTGGGGAAAGGCTTTCCATTACAATAAGATGAGCTGATACATTTACTATGTACATTTCAGGCAAGCAGTGCTGCCCTTTCCTCTCCCACCTTCATCCCGCCTATCTTCTTAAGTCCTTCAAGAAGTTGTCCAGAATAAAGAGAGGGACATTCCTTTAATTTCCTGCTACGCTGGAGAAAAACACTCCTTTTGCTACTCTTTTTTGTGTAATTTTCCAGTATTGATTATTGTAAAATTGAATTGCACATCATATTTTAAATAGTTAAATTATCATTTCCATTGTGATCTACAGGCATAGAATTAATCTCTGTTAGAATACATTATTTAAAAAATAAGCAGTGAGATACTTAAAAGTACTTAAGAAAATAATATATTGACTTAATATGTAAGCAAAAGAACTTACAGGTTTAAACAAAAAAAATGAATGGTTTCTGGATGCTCATGATTGCATATGGCACTTTTTACTCCAGCAGGAGCATCTAGTGCTAATGCCTTGCTTTATTCCAGTTTTGGTAGCTACAGTCCGCCCACTTAAATACCCCCTGATGTATGCGTAGGCAACAGTATTCTCTAGTTCCTGCCACAAACTCTTACGTGGTCTTCTGTGTGCTATTAATCCGCAGCTATATTTCACCTCCAGAGTGACTGCATCTCAACACTGGACAAAGTGAAATATTATATCTTACATTACAGGAGCAACCAGCAATGACTCTGTAGACAGTGGTTTTAGCTGGTCCAAAACTGAGGCATTAATCATTTTTTTTCCCCTAAACATTTTTGACTGAGTAGTCGATCAGTATGAAATGTTTGAATTTTCTGTATGACTTTTCACCTCTGTTTCTCCTCATACATAATACAGTTGGTTGGCCAAGACTTGAGGTCCTTCTTCACTGTAAAATTCTGGTACAGTTAATGAACACCATTTGCCCAGGTCATTAGACACAAGCTAATGGGCAGATGCTTAGTTGATACAGCTATTGCTACTATGTGAATGTTTACATGAGTGCATATGTATATATGTCTGACTTTATGTAATATGTGAGTATATATAGTTACATTTAAAAGTTACGTGTTTTCACAAAAACATTAAATGTCATCACATGTATGTTATAGTTATTTGTCACCATGATGAATCTGACAATTAAGACAGAAATGTCAACGTGGAGGGACTACATGCAAGTGGGTTTTCAAGACCCTTTAATCATTGCATTTTCCGCTGACACTGTGACAGAGGTGTAGATGGTGATTACAGTAATGAAAAAAAGGTTGTTTGAAGGTGCTGTGTAAGTATTTTTCCACCTCCATTAGATTATTTAGAAATTGAATTGAGTTACCATGCTGAATAGACAAACATTGTTCCAGGTAGGGATAGAGAATATGAAAGCTAATTAATTTACTCTATAGTTGATTTGAAAGGCCGTTTGTTTTATAGTAATTTTTGTGCTTTAAATGTGAAACTGGGAAGTGAAGGACTGAGTAATTTTACATTTATGCTATTGTAATAAATTTACAAAAAAATGAAAGATACTTTATGCGGTGCACCTTCTGTATCATTGTCTAGTATTGTAATTTTACTTGTTCATTTATGAAAATCAAGCACAATTTTACAGAAAATACAAACATAGCTATAAAATAGGTTACTTCAGTTTGTAGATCCGTCAGTGTCCTCAAGCAGTCATAAATGAGATCCCATCATCCTAGCTTATTTTAGTTTTCTATATTAATTCTCATACATTTTACAAGCATGAGTCCAACAGCATAAAAGATGTTCTCTCTCAGTTCTGAACACATCACCCACAAATTTTATTTTTCTTTTAATATCTTTAGAGGTAAGGGATAGGGTTGGATGAATTCCTCATCTAAACTCAGAATTTGTGAAAGCGTTCTGTCTGATAATCCAGATTTTTTTTGGTTTGTTTTTAGATGTCTCAGTGTGCCTTTGACTGATATTCAGGTTTTCTATCAGTTCTTTAAGATGATAGTTTTGGAACTGAAACTCGAGCTTGAATTTGCAGTCTTGTGATGACCAGATAGATATTGAAGCAGGATACAGTGGTACCCTGCTAATAGATGACATTCTAAACACCTTCATTGCTTTGCATGTTATTGAAAATGCAAGTAAATGGAGTGCATTCTTTCTTCCTTTGTCATCTTAAGTAGTAATTCAGTTTGGAGTAGCTGGACCTTTGTATTTGATAGCTAATCTCCTTTTTGTGGTGCTGGGCAGTGCAGAAGTTTAAATGACACTGTAAAAGAGCTTGCGTTAGTAACAAGAACTAGGGTTATTTGGTTGGAGTTTTTTTCGTTTTTCTCGTAGTGAAATCACTGGCAGTGCCAAGAGGAAAGCGGAGAAAATGCATCCCTCTGACAGCGATTTCAGTGTTGAGCCCTTTGCTTAAATCCATCTTTAGCTGTGAGTGTTGTGCTTTGATTTAAAACCTTGGCCGTTTCAGAGGAAAGAAACGGCCAAGTGCCAGTGTAAGATCCTTAGAATTACTGACATTTGTCATCACTGCTGGCTGTTTCAATTTTTCATTCTGAGCACTGTTTGCTGATTATTATTACTATAGTGATTTGGTCAAACTGGTTAATTTATACAGCAGGGTTGATACATTGCGTGTATACCATGCAATGAAGAAAACTGTTCTATCCAGAGTGAGCTTCCTTTTCCCTTGAGAACACTGGACGGCCTTTCAAGTACAGATACTGGTGGACAGGGCAGGATACCCATCGCCGTCTCTTCTAGTTTTTTCTGCCTCAAATGCACGGACAGGAAGAAAGCAAAAGAGAGAAAACAGACTCATGCTTTAATGCTTGAGCGTAAGTGCACGACATTGGGGGGAGTAAGGTCACAGCCTGCTATGTCTTGTATGTCCTTTTTGCAAGAACACAGTACCTTGTTTCTGCTTCTGACAGCAAGCCCTGTTGACATGGAGTGGTGAAGAGTCAGCTGTGAGGTTCACTGTATTTTCATGTGTTTTCTGTTTTTAGAAACAGGAAACCATTCTGCATGAAGCAGAGCAGCATGCGCTGGTGTTGGTCCCTGCTCAGTGTTTCCAAGCGTGTTGTAATGGCAGTAACAGTAATTGCTGGGATGTAGCCAGCATGAGAACCCCCATGGAGTGAGGAGGTCACTGCAAAGCAAAGAGATTTTCTAACACAGCTCCTGAGCTGTACTGCTTCGGTCTGCACTCATGCCTCTAGAGAGCTGGGAGTGTTTCTCTCAGACTGGAAGGAAAATATTCCGTTTGAGAGAAGACTGCAGCTTTTCTTTTTATTTTCTCCAATATTTTTCTAGCTTTAAACTTGAGGAAAACTTCCCAGACTTCATTTACTTTTCATTCTCCGTGGTGGTAGAACAGCTTTAACTGGAGCATTTGCGTTGTTTAAGATTGTTTGAACAGAGTATCTTTTGAAACTTATATTTCTTTTGTCCCTTGCTATCAGGATGGCCAGTCTGATATTCTGTACAAATTTTGGACTGCAGTAACTCAGACACTTTCCTCTCAGTTTCAGTCAGCAACAGACTGTAAGTATTCAGTATAAATGATTTGTAATGTGTTCTGTAGTTCGTTTGAATCTCTCATTTCAAGAAGCCTTTTGCTCATTATCTCCTCTACTAAAACTATACCAGTGGTTCACACAGTGTGGGGTCTGTGAATTTAAAAATTCTTGGTATTGTAACCAAACAGGGTGATTCTCCTAAACTATGGTTGAATTTTCAGAAAGAAATACTTTCTGCTTTATTAAGTAGTCGTTATCTAATAACAAAAACGTATTTTTGCAACTGTATGTGGAGGCAATGATGTTTGGAATCGTACATTATACTTTCCAAAGTAAGTGAGTTTGCCAAATTCAAAAATAGTAATTTGATTCTAAAGAGTGGTTCTTACAGTCTTTTCTTGTTAAACACCGATTAGTTGTAAAAATCTGATTTTAGCCGTTTTTTGGATACCTGTATAAATAGGAGTTGAGTTTCTTCAAAATTGTGTCTTGTCTAAATATAGATAAATGGCTGATGTTCTGACTATATGCAATATTCTGTACTTATGTAATACATAAATAGCAGATATAATCAAGGGATATTAAAATCATGTATAAACACAAGACAGTACTATTACCAGTACATGCTAATGCAACATACAATTGGATCATAGGTGAGTTTGGTGCTTTCATAAATATATCTTTCATGTTTGTATACAATGTATAAAGTTAATCTTTTGCACATACAGATAAAGCGCGTAAGATTCGCATTTATCTTTGTGATTTCAGCTATTGCATTGGCCTTTCAAAATTTGGCCCTTCCAGACTTTATAGCAGCAATACAATTCTGAGGAACTAGCTGGTTGATTCATGTTCAGTGGTTGCTAAGTAACTAGATGATCCCAAAAGAAAATGATGTGTTCATCTTGTGTTAAAACATATTAATTTTACTGTTTGCCTTATACATGACTTTGACAGCAGTATGTACATACCTGGAATCTCATATGTTCAAACCGAACATGCGCTACCTGTTTTCAGCACTCGGTTTTAAGATTGTAAATTTGTAACATTAGTGAATGGGATCAATCAACATTTCAGAAGTAAGGGAACTCTTACATTTTGTCAGCAGTACTTTGACAGCTATTAAAAAATATTTTATTACTTATGCTGTTCAATCTTTTTTATATAAACATTTAGAGGGAGCAGTTGGGTTTTTGAACTGTGATGTTTTTACTTTGCTACAGTGGAGTTTTGGGGAAACTGCTTACAGCGAGTAGACTTTTTCACATATCTGTATGAGAATGTTCATTTTTAACATATAAATTCTAAGTGGTGGACTCCACTGACATCAGTCACATACCTCTGGATCATATAGATCAGAGGAAGACTTGGCGATGTCAGAAAAATAGTGTAAAAAAGGAATTCATGACAATTTAGAGAGTTTGATAATAGATCATGATCTGCTTTTGCGTCATTGAGACAGTCTATAAACATAGCGTTGTGACCTAAAATAACTCTGTGTTTGATAATAAATGTGAATCCTCCAGTATTCAAAATTGGAATATGTTTGAATTTAAAGGATAGGCTGAGTGAAATGGCGCAGATGTCTGGAACTTGAAAAACCTACAAATGAATGGAACAGTGTTAATCTCCTGTTGTAATGGGAAATCCATAAAGTAAGAGTGATGTTAGATCCAGATTAACATCACTTGCTAAAACAGTTGTACATTTGTTTCATTTCCTGTTGCTTGTGGCAAGCCTCTCAAGGCTGATTTGTCTGCTGCCTTTGTCATTCTTTATTCGACAGGTTTAGCAATTGCATTTCAGATACTTTGTTTCAAGAAGTATGTGTAAAAGCATATGCTTCCCTCATCAGATTTCTTAAGCCTTTGGCTCATAGAAGTTGTCTTTGTTTTAAATGGGTGCTTTAGGTATGTACCTTTGTATTTAATGTGATAGCTCATGTCACTTTGAAATGAATGATAAATATTACATTTTTTTATATTAAAGGTAGGATAACATTGTATATCATTCATTGATATAAATGCAAGGATATAAGTTGTTTATATGAAACAAAAAATTAGTTTGAACTTAGCAATGTATATTGCTTACTCCTTTATTTTGCAGCCTCTATGTTTTTGAAACAAGCTTTTGAAGGAGAATACCCTAAATTACTGAGGCTTTATAATGACTTGTGGAAGCGCCTGCAACAGTATAGTCAAAATATTCAGAGGAATTTTAACACAAGTGGAACTACTGATATCTTTGCTGAACTACAACAAATGGAAGAAGATACACAGGACATATTCATGCAAAAAAACCAAGATTATGAGTATGTATTATGAACTCTAAGGCAATAAAATGTAAAGCTTTGTACCCTGCAAGAAAACAGAATATTATTAAGAACTTGGTGTTATTCAAATTGTCAGATTGGGAAAATTTTAAAGGCTTTTTTTCCTCTTGCAGTTACTGCTTTAATATTATCTTAGAGCTACAGGATTTTCATTCATTTATATAATTAACCATGTCGGTTTGCCTTGTCTTTCACAAAGTCTCTGTCTTTGGAACTAGTTTTATCTTTATGTCTCTTTGGGTGGAAAAAAAAAGCAGAATGATGAAAATTCAATTTTATGTGAGTTGCGATTACAGCAGTAGCTTTCTCTTAATGATACCGCAGTCACTGGAGTGTGACAAATGCTCAGTTTGTTATGATTCACAGTTTTTATGTTTATACTTCATAGAATAAACATGATCCAAGTGGTAGATATCAGAAAGATCAAACAAACAGGCTTATGAAGTCTATTAGGACTTCTAGGATTACATAAGATAAAATGATGATTTTACGTGAGGTTTGTATGGGCTTAAATATGTTCCTGAGCAGTCAGTGGGAGGCTTATCACTAACTTCAGTGGAAACAAAGTAAAAAGTTCACCAAACTTCTGACAATGAGGTAGAATGTCTGAGAGAGCTACTGCTTACTTATTTTCACAAAGAGAAATACTAAAAGCTGAAGCTTATTATAGGTAAATTTAAGAAGAGTCTTTCTATTTGAAGCTTTCTATACACATCTCCGTATACCAGGAGATAATTTTTTTTTAATATATCATTGAGTACAAGCTATCTTCTAATGCAATATGTAAATACGAAAAGGTCTTTCATTGCAGTTCTGGATATTTTGCTCATTTTTTACGTATTTTTTTTAGCACTGTTTGTCTCAAGAACACCTTGAATTAGGGATTCTACCTAGGTCTTACAGAAAGTGCTAAGAACTGTATTGAACTACACAGAATGGCTCCCTGACTAGTTACATGGTTGAAGTGAAAAGTGAGGAGTTGTACATCATTAAAATCTTTTCAAGTGTATATGTTTAAAGAGCAGGAATTAAAAATAAGTTCAGTACTGTGAAGCTTGAATGGTCTGGAAAGATTCAATGCTATTGTGTATTTTAATTTAAAATGTAATAATTTTGTCCTATACCCACAGTCCAGAAAAGGCCTTGAAAGATTCACTGCAACAATATGAAGCTGCTTATTTGTCAAAATCCTTATCTCGACTCTTTGACCCCATCAATCTTGTCTTTCCTCCTGGAGGTCGTAATCCTCCTTCTTCTGACGAGCTGGACAGCATCATTAAAACTATAGCCAGGTATGTGCATATAATACATTGCAAAATGTAATCTTCAACATGTTTTTTCTCGTAAGTTACAATTTTAGAAGGGAGACTTCCTTAACTGTAAAAGGTTGATTACTCTTTAATTATAAAACTGGTTAATGTGAAAATTAAGTCAGGTTTTATCTTCTGTATTTTGTTTTTCTGGAGTAACTGAAATTTTAATTTAAGTTTTATTGATTAAGCTTATAAAACATTAGGAAGAGAAAGTTTACACATACTGTAAATGTCTGTTATCTTAATTATTCTTACGGTGCCAAAGGGCAGATGATAGTTGCTTGGCTGCAGGTGATAATACCTGATGTAAATATTCCGTTAGAGTGAAACAGCAAGATAGTAGATAAAGATGACTATTCCATGTAGAATTTGTAAAATGAGATGCTTAAATTACCAGTGGTGTATTTTCCCTCTTAAGGTTTTGGTAAGGACTACTCTGTTTAATACAGTCTGAAAATGATGGGCAGTATTCATAGTATGTGTATGTGAGTGTGTGTGTGTAATATTAAATACTGACACTGTGCTTGTGTCTGGGAGTTGCTCAGAACATGTCTGTTGGGGTGGTTATATGCTCCTTGCGGAGGGGAAGGGAAAGTGACATGAAAATGATGAAATTTCAGCTGAGTTTTCCAGAATGACCTTTAGTTAATGATATCTGGGGCCTTGCAGAGTTCTCGGAGGAGATTGTTCGTATGTCAGGGTGCCTAGTGTCTCTGCAGTTCTTCGGAGAGGTTGGTCTCATCACTGGCAGCACGATGGTCCTTGTGCTTGTCTGTTTTCAGTAGAGCATTTATGAATGCAAACCCAGACGATGGAGATCTGAGGTGTTCCGTGAACAAGAAATGCTGGAAGTGATTTAGAAGTCTATTCCTTCTTCCGTTTGTTCCCTGTCATTCCTTTGGGGCCTCTGTTACTGTAAAGGATTGCCTAAAACACAGCTTATTAGTTGTGTCAAGCTAAGGCGTCCCCTGGGTATTTCTGCACAGCTCATGTAATTCCAGAGTTGAATGACTGTGTATTCACCTGTAATGTTTGAAGGCTGCTGCCAAAGCTTGAATGTAGTTAATTGCAGTCAATATTTTTGAATGGCTTACTAATAGTGATTTCATACTGAAATGTCATTCCTAAACTTCGCTCATTTTTGCTACAATAGGAACACTGCACATAAAATTCCCAAATGACTTCTTAAGTTGTAAACTGAATTACGGTACTTAGAAAGACTTGGTTGTATGTATTACTCTCTCTAAATTGACAGGCCAATCCAACTACGTATTCATAGTTGATTCCGTATCAATTAAATACACCACTATTGAGTTGTTAAATAAGATTTATAACCTTTGCTTCCAGTGAGCTGAATGTGGCTGCTGTTGATCCAGACCTGAGTTTAGCTGTGGCAAAAAATGTGGCAAAGACCATTCATCTCTACGGTGTAAAGTCTGAGCAGCTTGTAAGTAATTTTAGGTTTCTAAAAACTTGTGGGTTTTTATGTACAATATTCTGTTTTTTGTAGATTTACAATATAGCAGTAAAGCAATCTAGATAGACAAAAAAAAAAGGCATTTTTTCCAAAGATTTATTATTTGGCATATATTTGACTGACCCTTGATTGGTTTACATTTGTCAAATGCTTCCAGTCATTTGCCATGCACTCTTGTCTAGTGTTAAACTGAATAGGGGATGGGGTAAGGATCCCCAGAAAGCCAATGGTTAGTATGGTGCATGTTGTCGTCATATGAAAAAATAATTTTTAAGATCAACAATTTTTTCTTGAAGTCTTTTGCTGAAATTTTAATGCTTTTCTTATGAAGAGATGAAAATTATATTTTGCAATATGCAGACCCAGAAGAAATTACTAACTAGTTTTATTTGTAAACAAGATTTTCGCTTAAACAACATTAATTCTGAAAGCAAACTCAGACTCCTGTGACATTTTTTTGTTATATGGTTCATTTAAAGAGAGATACTTGCTAACAATTTTTGGTAACAATTGGCTACAAAACATTACAGCAATTAAGTTAGTAAGGATTCTGTTTACCTTTTAGACACCTGCTGTCTCAGAATAGCTTTAAAAAAATTGAAAGTCAATAACAGGTACCTTGTTTTCCACCTCTGTTGGATGAATTGTATTGGAAGTTTGCAAACTAGTTTATGGAAGAGGAATGTAGGTGAAGCAGTCGTGAAGGCCATAAAGAATATTTAAAATAAAAATATGTGTTTACATTACTTTGCTATATATTTAGAGCAGAGTTCTTAAGTTGGGTCTTCCTTTAAAGATGCCAAATCATGGCTTCATAATTTCAGACTGAAATATGCTCATGAAAGAAATCAGAATTTTTAGTAGGTTGCGAGAGTCATCGTGAGCAAAAAACGTTACACTTGTTTCTCTATTTATCGTGGAGAGTAGTGTCAAATAGTGGCATTCTACTGGAAAGAAAAGACATCAGCTGTAACTGTGAAAGCACCAGGGTCTCTTGTGCTCAGCGTCTCTGTTACAGTTTTAATGTGGCCAGTGTCTTGTTTGAAAGCATACAGCATTTTGTGATCAGCCAGCTGGCAAATTCTTCAGAAAATCTGAAAAACAGGATATGTAGAAATAAGCTGACAAGTATATGATTTTTGGCTTTTTATTAGCTGACCTTAAACTAAAAGAATGTAGGAGTAAGGAGGGAGTCTGCGCCCTTGAACTTCTTGAATTTGACAACTGAAAATAAAACCTGAAACTTTGAAAAACTAAGTGACAGGATTAGTCAAACTGGCAGAGTGAACATGAATGTCCTTTAAGAATATACCTGCAAATTTTAAAACAGTATCAACTATGTATCTCACACCTACATTTTTTTCCTTTTTTTTTCCTTTCCTTACTGATAACACGTTACAAAATGAAAAATTGGAAGGCTCGAGGCAATTTCCAAGGCATAGGTGTATGTGTATAGTGCCACCTCTAAAGCACTAAAATGTGATGCCTAGCCTCCAGCTGCCTCTCCAGAAGCGCATGGCTCTCCCACTTGTCCTGTGACATGCTTGCCAGCTCTGTGGATGTAATCTAGAACATCTTATCTTTTTCTGGTACCTATTTTTAGGCAGACAGATTGAGCCTGGAATGTGTACCATGTGTAGAACAGGAGCTTTGTCAGACAGCACAGTTTCATTATGTTTTAGTGGTGTAGCCAAGAATGCAGTCTTCATTCAGTCTTGCCATCCAGCTTCCAATGGTATCTTTCTAAAGCTGAGAAGAGTGACCATGTGAAATTTCCACTCAGATGCTTCATTTGTGATAGCTGTAGTAGAGCAGTGCTAAAGATGGAAATTTAATTTCCTGGAGGAATTCACAATTGAGTTCTCTTCCAAATTAAAAGTAAACAAAAGAATCTCAGATTTGTGTGAAGGGAAATGGGGGGGGTTTCAAGAGTCATTAGAATGTTTTGGTTTTTTAAATGTTATTATAATATTGCAGGTAGATTTGAAAAACTGAAATGTGCAGTCCAAAAATGTTGGGATCTTCCGATGTCAGGGTTCTTATTTATTCAATTTCCCAAAAAAACGGATTGCAAATCACTCAGATTTTGTTGCTGTTTCTCCAGTTAGCTTCAGATAGGATAAATAACAAGAAAAATGTTATTCAAGACTCGAAGATTTTACCTTTGAGTAAAAGCAGAATCTAGCCATCTATGCATATAGTACTAAAGCAAAAACAAGTAAGAAAAAATGGCCTCTTCCTGTGAGTCCAAAACATTTGTTTGTGTTACTTGTGACTCCATACGCTCCTGGCTTCTGGTTTTCAGCTTTCCCCACACCAAGAACTAGCTGTTGCCTGACAGCTATTCTTGTATTAACCAGTTCAAACGGTTTCAGATAACCCTCTGTGAGCAGTAGGCAGATATATTCCGCTGTTGGGTGAACCTTTAGCTAACCCCATGCTGATGCTGGATGTGGTTGGTGTATACCATGAAACATTCAGAATTATTGTGCGAATTTCACTCAGTGTAATTGCAGATGTTCTTACTATACAGAGTTTGAAGGGATAACTATGCATTGCACTAAATTTGAAAAAATATTTCTGTTAACATAGGAGTATTACCTTTCTACTTCGTCAGCCATCCTGTGTTTTGTTAGGTGATGCTGAGGAAGGGTGCTTGGTATATTTTCTTTGTGCCATTATTATTTTGTCCCTTCTTATGCACAATTTCCTTGAATCAGGCAGCCCAAACATCTTCATAATGATCACAGACACTGCGAGATTTCTGTTTAGTCACTATTTCTACATCCTTCTCACTCCAGATTGGAAGAGAGATTAACAAATCCGATCATCGTGTTTTGGACAAGAGCAAAATTTTCCTCTTCTGCATTTGCACATTGTAATCCATTGCTTACTTTTTAACATAATGGTTGCTTACTGAGCCAAATTTTGTTCACTAGCCACTTTTTCGTACAAGTAAGGTAGCCTGGGTGAAAAAGAACACTCACTTCTCTCCTTGGTTTAAGAGTTTTCCAGAGGGGTCTCTATTTCCATTTGCAAATACCTTAAGTTACCTGTCTCGATTGACGGATATAACATGATGGGCTCTTGTTTAACTGGCCACATAAGGAAAGCTAGCTTTTTCATCAAACGCTGACAATAAGTACTGTGGAGGGAAGAGATTCTTGAGAAACCAGTAAGTTGCATTTCCTGAAAACAAAGAAAAAGTTGAGTAATTTTGCGAGTTTTTTTGCTTGACAAAAGATAGGAGCTCACAAATCTACCTCCTAGAGTTTTCACCCATTTGAACAACTGCTAACTGGGAAGAGATGTAAAGGGGAGCTTACATCTCGCCAACATCTTCATTAGATGCCTTTGACATGGCAGCAGTAATTGCATGGCAGGATACTCTAGGGCAGTGGTCTCTAAACTCTTTTGGTCATGCATCCCTATCAGTAAAAACTTTTTGAGCATACACCCCCATTATATCTATATCTATATCTATATCATCTATATCTATATCTATTTATTTATAATTATATACATGGACTACTGAAGTTCTGATATTTTCTTCTGCACCACAGTGGATTCTCTTACATAATCCCTGTGGTGCATGCACCCCACTCCGAAGACCGCTGCTTTACAGTGATACTCTGCAGTCATCTTCCGTAAGAAAAGGTGAACAGGTTTTGACTGTCTGTTTTTGGAAAAGATGCCCAGTTGATTGCAGAAGTATTTTAAATTCATGCTTGATTTTTTGTTCCTATGCTACTTTAAATCAGATTTCTCATTTATTTATATAAAAATGAAAATTATAGTCACCTGCTGATTGGAAGTGAGACAAAACTGTATTTCCCCAATTGATTACCTGCAATGTTGTTATTTACTGAGCTGAATTTTAAATGTACTTAAAATGTTGTGATTTCTCTCATAATTCAAAATCTCTTTGTTGCAACTCGGCAAGCACTATGTTTTGGTTTGCCTGTTGATAGAGCTGTTTCTTTTACTGATACTTAGAACTAGATGTCTTGCGGAGAGAACTCATGAAACACTGAGGGTTAAAAGCTCTGAAAATGTACAAGATGTGTACTTTTGCCAACAAGCAGAAAAATAAATTGCAAGATCCCTTGTCCTTATAGAGACTGAAGATGGAAGAGCCCTGTTTGGTCATCTAGTCTATTCGCTTCCTAGCACAAGACTATTCCAAACAATATTTATTGTTGGGCTCTTTGTTGCATTCGTTCTGCTTTTAGAGTGATGATTTAAGTTACCTCCTATATTGTGAGTGGAAATGTAAGTACTGTATGTTCTCTTACTTTTGTGCTATTTCTGTTCAGCTTGGCGTGTGGGTGGACTGAAACACACTAACACACCCACCAAGTGCACGTAGATGAAATGTGTTGTGCTGTGAACATAAAAACGCAATTGTTTAGAGAAGATGCGATTCTCCTACTTTTTGAACCTGGAGACCTCTACTAGTTTCCTCCCCAGAGTTACAGTCATCCTGTCAGACTATCTTTATTAATTGCGAGCAGAGTCCCGCAGCCATCCCTCCAGTCTTGTCTTGTGGAGGCTGTGTCTTGCTGCCTCCTCCCACCATAAAACATAGCTATCAGAGACAAAGTGGCCTGGTGTCTTTTGGCCAATAAACAAGCAAAGAGTAATTTGCAGAGACAGGATTGTAAAAATCAGGTTGCCCACTTGCTTTTCAGAGCAGGTGGGGGTCATTATGCTGGCAACTTCTGGTGCATCAAACTATCTTAAAAAACATTTTTATATGCGGGTGTGTAATGGTATGCTTACATGATTAGGCAAACACTAACTCGCGTTCCTGTGCACATTTGAGCTGCACTCCAAACCAGGGTGACCAGCTCAGCGTTGGCACCTTGCTGAGTGTGACACTCTCCTTCAGCCTGGAGCACCGGCAGAGCAAGTTCACGTCTCCTTGAAGTACAGGCAAAGCGCAAATCTGTATGGCCATATTACACTAGGCAGATTTATCCCAAGGTTGGGGTAGATAAGGCGAAAATCAGTGGGAGCTGTGATTGCCTATAATTGGATAGGTTCCTAAATATGGAATACTGTATCTGATGGAGTAATATGTTTCAGAAAAGTTTGTCTAAAAAAAGGGATCTTTCCAACAGACAAGAGGCTGCAGGCAGATGATATAATGGAGATCTTTCCCACTGTCAGACTTGTAAGCAATCATAAAGAGGAAGCACTCAGAAGATGGAGAAGGAGAGTGGGTGTAATGAGGGAGGAAGGAAATATAGAATTTGAATCATTTTTTTATTCCCTCAACTAATGTGGTTGGACTTGTGTCATACATCTTACAAAAGCTGATGAATGAGGTGGAGGCCCGAAATACAGGCTGTGGGCAGCACTCTGCGAAGGTTGCTAATCTATCCTTTGCCCACAGCTCATGGTAGAGGCTTGGCTTCTCGTCAGGATTTTACCCTAGGCAATGGTTGTGGGATTTTCTGATTAGCAAGTCTGCGTAGTAAAAGCCCCTTGGAAATTTGTAAGTGGTATACAGAGAGCACAGTCCTTCCTGGCAGTTTGAAGAATTCTTCCCTGACTTTCTTAAGAAAACATAAGGTGACACTGTTGTGTTTTATATATTTCAAAATTAAAATGCTAAAAAGCCAGTAATAGAAGTGCATTTTGAGATTAAAGATTAAACAGAAGACATAAGTGCCTCAAAAATTAGAGGACTCCCCGCCCCGAGATTCAAATAGTTGTCCCATATCCTCAAAGCGCAGGACTTTGATTCACATATTGAAGACCTCTGGTACCAGGCACGCCAAAAGGCAAAATGAGAGAGAATTTGCTGTTCTGATCCCAGAAGTAATGTACCACTGTACACTTGGGACACAAAGGAATTTGTATGGATTTTCTTTGGTGAACAAGGTTTTTAGATTCTGGGTTGTTTTGAAGGAAAAGTCAGCATCAGCTGGTATCTGTGATAGAGAGTAGGCAGCCTCTTTCTCACTCTTCTGGATCTCAGTAGTATACTGAGATTTATTTACATTTACTTCAGTAAATATCTGAGTTATGTAATGTTATACATGGTTTTAGAATGTGCACCAGTCGTAGAGTGCTAGAGCAGTAATATGAGCAGTAATAGCAAGTACTCAGCCAAGTACAAAAAGGTTCTTGGGAAGCAACTGGCAAGCTTTGTTTTAGCCTGATGCAGTTTTTCAGTGCAATGGTGAAGCTGAATTTCAGATGTGAAACAACTCTGAAGATTTAATTGGATTAATGTTTAAAAGTAAAGTGATTCTGACGTAAAAATTCCATGGCTGAAACTAATATGTACTATTTTCAGACTTTATTTGTTCTGAGAGTTTACTGAAATATACTTTTCAATTAACTGGTACTAAATAGTGTAACTGGGACTGAGTTAGTGTAAAACATTACTACCTGTCAGAATGGTGAGTAAACATGTACTTGATGACAGATATTTTTAGTGCATTATTGTCGAAGAGTAAATACCAGAAAAGTGGATGAGAAGTAGAAAAATATAACAATTTGTCATCATTTCCACCCCTCCTTCAGAGTCAAGTACTGATATATCCTGGTCACTCACTGCTTGTCCCCAGGCGGTCTTCATTTTCTTTTGGAATAGAGTATAGGTGTGGAAAGAAAAAGATGTAATTGTCCTCAGAACAGTAAATGTAAGTAAATGAGCTGGGTCTCATCTGTTTGAAGGCAAATCTGTATCATCGAGGCTTGTTCTGGTTAGTGTTGCCCTCCCTTCAAGGACCAGCAAAACATTTCTGTTCTTGCTGAAGAAAGGCTGTGTGTTAAATCGTTCCACGCTGCCACCCCGATGTTTGCGTTAATGTCTGCCTCTCTCACTTGAGAGTCCAATGCCGGTAATGGTTTATGAGTGACTCTCGGGACTGAATTTGCCATCCCAGCCGTGAACTCTCCCGGTCTCCAACATGGGACGCAGCAGTAGTGTCTGTGCTAGTCGAGGAAGCATGCCTGGGAACGTCCCGGGGGCTGCGGCTGGCCGGCGTGGGACAGCCTGCCCGTGGCTGCCGAGCGCTCCCCTGCCTGCAGCGCAAGGCTGCCCGCCAGCCCCTGTCGGGACAGGCTCTGCGATATTGCCGTTGCTGGAGATCATTTGGGAAGGTGGTTGTTGGTCCAGGCCAAAAGCTTGCTGATGACTGTCTTAATTGTTTAGTGGTAGAGATCATCACGTGCCAGATCCAGGAGCCTGTCCTGGCTCTGTTTAATTTACTGCTATGGGTGTAGCCAATATGTGAATGAGACTGAACGAGAGCGACATGCAAAATCTGTTCAAGAGGAAGCTTCAAATGCTGACAGATTGGGGTAGGTTTTTTCTTGCATCTGGAATTCATACTTTCTTACTTCTGATGTAAATAAATCTCCAAGGCAAAAGTTAGGAGATGCTGATTTCTTCTGTAGTAGCATTGCTTTTGGTCTTACAATTCTCTTAGATTGAGAGAGCTTCAAAAGATATGCTTTCCTAAACATGTTTTTCTATCTGTAATGCTTGTCAGCCGTACTTGACTTATTGTCAAATAGCATTTGATGTTTCTACCAGAGTTTTAGTCCTTGAAAAGAGCACAGTTGTCCGTGGTGTTGTGGCTAGTTGGCAACTCCAAATACTGCCAGATGGGTACAAGAAAACACTTGGATATTAACTCTTTTCAGGAGTTCCACACTTTCTTCAGGTAGACAGATATTTCTTTGAGCCAACTCAGATGACACCTTTTTGGATGCCAGTGCAACCAACCCCTTCTGTAGTTTAATATTCTATTTTTAGTGAATGTAATGGATGGAGATGCAAGCTGAGGAGCATCTATCTATCTGTCATGTTCAGATATTTTTAGAGCACTGATCTTTGTAATGCTGATCAGCACCAAATGCATTACATAAGATTAGCATCAAAATATATATAATGGAAAGTCAGCTCTGCTGCAGTTGTTCTTAAATTATTTTTAGTATTGCCCACAAAACTTGGATGGCTCAGTGCATTATCCTGCCATTGTGCTCTGTTTCTACTCTATAGGAATAATTTTTTTTAAGATTAATTTCTTTTCTATCAGACCTTTTCAATCACAGGTCTCCTTTCGGAGGCTTCAAATAAGATTGTCAGTGATGTTGTGAAGTTTTTACTAAATGCCCACTTTTTACCAGGACTGAAACTGAGACAAACAATTTATCTCTCATCGTCCTTCAATCCTGTTTATATTTGAACTTGTGATTTGCAGGTGCAAGATTCCATATTCTGCTCTACTTATATTCCTCAGCTTGTGTTTTTTAGTGTTGCTACAGTGGCTTAATCTTTTGCAGTTATCCATAATGACCTTTTCAATTTTCCACTTTTAGTGGATATTTAGCATGAATATCTCCCTATTAAATATCTCTGGTCCACTAGCTAGCCATTTAGAGTAGGTTGGAACAGATTATTTGGGAGGGTTTTTGAGTTTAAAGAGGCAGACTGTGAGAAAAGAGACCATATTCTTCTCACGCTACTCTAGAAAATTTATTTTTGCCTTTCAAATTTTCTGGAAAAAAAAAAAAGAGCTGATCCTTTCCTTTGAGTGTGTTTAAAAACTGGTTTGTAATTACTGAGGTTTAAAATAGATCTCAACTTTCTGCACATCCATCCCATCATCATAACTATTTGTGATACTGTGGCAGTGAGTCTTGATTTTTTTCATGATTACTTTCTTTGTGGGTTTATGGTGCATCTGATGCATGGTAGTCAATAGTAAATAGTCTGCTGTTTGTCTTTGGTGATGTAGTTTTGGAAGTTGAATTCTATCATGCTGTGGCTTCAGAGATCTTCCAAGATCTCTTCCTGAGATTATAATTAAATGTGCTCTGATCTTGGTTTATATTTTTACTGTTTAAAAACAACCTCTAATTATTAATGCTTCTCTTTGGTTTATAAACCTTGTTGCAATAAAGAGAGTGAGGAAAGAAAATGCTAAAAGGCCAGATAGAATAGAAAAACAATAACTGATATAGCTTAAACTCTGAGCTGAGAAAGAGACAGCATCTTTACAAGGAATTGTCATAATGTCATTTGTAGAAGAAAAAGTGTCTGTCATGCTGCATCAGGGAAATGAAGATTTAAATAAGCTGTTTTCAGTGGGTTATTTAGATTGTAAGCAATATGAATGACATATTTTTGTCCAGAATCTAAAAGGTTAAGCGCATTATAACTGATCCAGAGACTATATTGGAATGTCTCGGCTCAGTCAGTGAAATTGTGAAGAAAAGCCAAAATGCAAAGAAAGATGAGATTTAAAAGTTAAAACATTGCAATGATAAAACAGTTGAATGAGAAGGATCTGTTGTTAGTTTTCTCTGAGTATTCATGGAGATAGGAATTTTTTCTGAACCTGTTGGTCTATACTTAGTGGTTGGCTAGGGAAAGTCAGCGAGGGGCTGGACTACACAAGTTCTCCATTGATTTTGGCCCTGTCTGCGTAGTGGCAAGGGAAAATGTCTGTAACGTGTTGCAAGAAAGAAATTGATCTAGGAGGGCTGTAATTCTGGTTTCTTCTTAAGGAAATGAGAAAAATTAAGACCTCATTTGCGGAGGAAAGCATTTGTTGGGTTGGCTTTAGTCATATGTATTCGTGAGGAGAAATGTACCTTACACCAACCAAAACCATTGTTTTGTTTATTTAATGTATACACATTCCCCAAATGAAATATGCTATACTAGCAAGAAAACTGATGTGAACTGCATCTCCATTAGGATGTTTACTGATGTTTACCAACAGAACCATATGGTTTGGGGTATCTGTGGTGGTGGTTTTTTTGTCCAGCGATCCTCTTATCTGACATAGCTAAATTTAACTGGCTGAATAATTCAATGAAGTAGGGGAGAACAGGGTGGAGAGGGAGAGAGAAAAGATTTCCTGGAATCCAATTCTTCCAATGAAGGGAAAATACTGTTCATGCACTGGAATTTTGGCACCAGATTTAAACTCCAGCAAATTTATGAGGCCTGTGATGGTTTTGAATTGAAAAGCATGATGAATTCTCATTGTAATGACATAAAGTGAATTTCCGATTGTCTTTTTTATTGTGTGATCTTATAAGAATTAATCCATATCTCATATTAGATGGTGTTATATTGAATTCTGAGCTTTCATTTGTGGGTGAATCACTATTCAGGACATATTCCAACAATGAGATTTGTCTGACAGTTCCAGGGAAATGCATCTAGTCCTCCTGTCTAAATGTCGAATATTGTGAACTTCGGATGGAAGTATGAAATGTAATAAGCTCACAAATCGTCAAGAACAGCAGCAAAATGACACTTTGGCAAAGGTTTTCTGTAAATAATAGGTCAGCTACAATGATGTAGGTAACGTGAAAGATTATAGTTTCCCCACTTTTTTTTTTAGATACATGAATTAATGGTATTATACCAGTACCTTGAAGACATGGTGTTACTGTTAATGAAAAACTTGAATCTATGCTATTTAAATGAGAGAACCCAAAAATATGAATTCAATATTTGGCAGATTAAAGGAGTTCATTAATAGGTATTTAAATAGAATCTGTGGGAGGCTATTACATACTAAAATAATTTGAGAATAATTACTATTTCACTGTACAGTAACAAAAGATAAAGATGGCAGTAGCTCTAATTTAAAAATAATCAGAAGTCAGCTAAGGTTTTATAGGGGTTTTTTTATGGAAAGATCAGAAGAGTTTTGTTAAAACAGTCATTAGGAAGCTACTTATATTGGTCAGAGAATGCTTAGAAATGTCTAGTTGATAAGTCACTTAAAAAGCATTTAAACTTTTAAAAATGGAATTAAAAATCTCGAGAAGAAAGTTGCATTAAAAAATGACTTCGTGAAACATTTTCTTCATTCTCATGTTGTGTTTTGCTGGTTAGATCGTGACTCACATAACAAATGTGTGATTTTTTTAATTTTTTTTTTTAAAGATACTGGCTAAACTCCACAAAAAATCATCCAAGCATAAAAGGCTGGTTTTGAAAGTACTATGTACTTCATTTTATCTTGCTTGGAAAGTGATTTAAAGACTTTCTTAGATCTAGCATGTAATTTTGCTAACAGGTAGAAAAAGAGCAATATTGCACAATCCCCACAGTATTTTGTTATAGTGTGCTCTGAGTTATTTCATACCAAATTAATTCTGTGATTCAGAAATGGATTTGGTTATGTGTATACTGATATGGTAAAGGCTTTGGAATTTTGCAGTTTTGGAACAACTCTAATGAGAATTGGACAATGTAAAGCTCATTTATAACCTTCTGGAAGACAGAAGTATTCTAACCTGGACTTCATACCAAAAAAAGGCAGATGGCAATGAAATAAGCTGATTATAATTTTTTTATGTGTAGGTGAATATCACCCTATCACGCTGGATCTGTCTCATTTCGTGGGGATGGATGTCTGTTCTTCACCTCTGGAGGTGCATTCTCAGTAGTTGGTTGGGACCAACAGCAATTGGGATGACATATAAAATACGATTAAACATTCAGTCGTTAATTTGGCAAGCATGAAAAATTCAGTAAACTGTTACAGTCAGAGGTATCAGGATCAACACACGTTGTCCTTGAAATCCTCCTCAGACTTAGGCTAGCTGGATAAACCTGAGTCTGAAAAAATGTCAAATACAAGGGACGTAATTTTCAGAAGTTGAGAAGTGATTTGGAATGCTTCAGGTTTAGGTTTCTCTGAGATTCCTTAAAGGAGCTGGGTTTAGGTACTTTCTGATAGCAGAGTTGTTTTAAAGCATCTCATTATTCAAGGACCGTGCACCATTACTCACTTTTGATTATTTTGTAGAGCACTTTTCTTCCCAGATTATTCAAAGACTTTGAGATAAATCCTGTCTTTTCTGTTACAGAAAGACCATTTGCTGTTTTCCTTCCATTTCTTCGGCTTTTGAAAATACTAAGGAAGAAAAAAAAAACACAACTAAAACTGAAATACCCCCAAGGGAACGGTTCAATCATTGTTGGATGACAAGTTGACCATGAGCCAGCAGTGTGCCTTGCTGGCCAAGAAGGCCAATGGGATCCTGGGATGCATTAAGAGGAGTGTGGCCAACAGGTCGAGGGAGGTTCTCCTCCCCCTCTACTCTGCCCTAGTGAAGCCTCATCTGGAGTACTGTGTCCAGTTCTGGGCTCCCCAGTCCAAGAAAGATGAGGAACTACTGGAAAGAGTCCAGAGGAGGGCTACGAAGATGATGAGGGGACTTTCCTTTGAGGAAAGGCTGAGGGAGCTGGGCTTGTTAGCCTGAAGAAGCAAAAGCTGAGAGGGGGCCTTATAAATGCCTATGAATTTCTTAAGGGTGGGTGTCAGGAGGGTGGGGCCAAGCTCTTTTCAGTGGTGCCCAGCAACAGGACAAGTGGCAACGGGCACAAACTGAAGCACAGGAAGTTCTGTCTGAACATGAGGAAGAACTTCTTCCCTCTGAGGGTGACGGAGCCCTGGAACAGGCTGCCCAGGGAGGTGGTGGAGTCTCCTTCTCTGGAGATATTCAAGACCCGCCTGGACAAGGTCCTGTGCAGCCTGCTGTAGGTGACCCTGCTTCGGCAGGAGGGTTGGACTAGATGACCCACAGAGGTCCCTTCCAACCCTTACCATTCTGTGATTCTGTGTGAGTCTGTGATTCTGTGATTGCTGTTGTTCTAGCATGAATAGTATAGGCATGATGTTCGGTCTCTTTTCTTGGTCACAGACTTAACAGTTCCTTCAAATTTTTCTTCCCAAAATAATGATTGTGTTTTCTATAAGATTTTGAATACCTTCACTATAGAGTTGGTTTTCTATATTCCTAGAATATAAAATTGTCGTTTTTCTGAGGAAGCGTAAAAAAAAAAAAGGGTATTCTGGAAGTTACAAGAATGTCCTGAGGTGCAATGTGAATTTTTTTATGTACATTTTAAGTTACTGCCTGAACTCACAGCTTATTTATTTGTTCATATCTTGAAATATTTCATCTTCTTTGAAAAATTAAAAGTTGTTCTAAGAACATAAGTTCTTATTTATGATTTATTCTTAAATTTTAGTTGATTTTTTTTAAAGCAGAACATTAATTTTCATTTATCCTCATCTGTCAAGGATGTTATTTGCCCCGATACATTCATTCAAATCCTATGCTTTGAACCTCTAAATTCTGTCTCTTATTTTTCCAAATTGTCCTCTAAGTAGCTAATGTATGAGGTGGCATAGCTAGTGGAGTTCAGACTGTTATGTATTTTTCTGCTAAACGATGTCATATTTTAACAAAAAGTAGCAAACTGATTCTAGTAAACTTTTGTGTTTCTTAGGTGGAAAGAGATTGTAAAATGCTCCTTCTGCCATATGGAAAACATTAAACCTAATAGTAAATCATCCCAGTTATTTGCAGCTTATGGGAGAAATCCCAGGGCTGAGCCCTATTGACTCAGAAACTCTGTAAATGGATTCTGTGCTTTATAGTAAGTTGTTATGATCAGGCAGGAGGCCAAGTACCAGATGGATTGATTGCTTTTTGCCAGAGGTATGGCCACATCAGCTGCCTCTATTAGGAATGTATTTATTCTTGAAAATGTCGTCTTGACAATTGGAGTTCAATTTGTGCTATCAAAACACATTAGTCTCATGATCCTAGAGTTAGATCAAGTGCTTTGTTGAGAGGCACTGCTTTTGTCTTATTTTGATTTAGGATCTTCTCTGTACTCCTCCTAAATTATGATGCTGTTTCCTACTCTTCAGAGAGTGAGTTTGCTGAGGCTGTTTTAGAGTAGAGAAATCAAATAAATGGAGTTTTCCACAACTGTCAATAAGGACACACAGAAGATCTTAGTTACTTAGTGTGAAACTGAGCTTTTCCACAAAATGTGAAGGGAATGGTAGCAAACCAGTTCGCAAATCAGTCTCTTCTGAACTGCCACCGGTTGAAAGAGCGGAGGTCAGTCCCTTTGAAACACTAAACAAATTATAGGAAAAGATGTATTGATAGTCTGTGCTTTTCTACAAGAAAAAGACAAACTCAGTTAGCGTTTTTTTTAATAACCCAAGGGAACTGATGATTTGATTCATGTCCTAATCTAAATTCTACATCCATTGCTTCATGGTGAAAATAAGGATTTAAACCCAAACCAATCTTATCATAGCACAGGTCTCATCATGTGAGATCAAATTTGTGCTGTCAAATCACATGTCTGTTCTTGGATATTAAACACAGAATAGTGTAAAATACAGAACACTTGATCTAGTTGTTTCCAAGACATATTTCCAAGGAGGGTCTATGCAAAGGGGTGCAAATACATTTATAGGGTGAGAATTCATCTGACGTGACTTCAGGCAGCATAGCTACCGGTACATATCTGCAGTACTGCTTTAGATCCCCCTTATAGTTAGTGGAGCGAAATAGATGCACATAGGGTGCATTTACTCTCTCCCTAAAGCAGGGTCTCTAAAATAGACTAGATTAATTACTCAGTAGAAGTAAGTTTCTCTACTTTGTGGTTTCCTGCAAGTGGTCAGGTGAATCGTTCCTGAAATTTTCTGCACTGGGCAACTTACTGACCTGATACGAGGCACCTGGAGTCTCTGCAGGTGAAGCAGTGTATCCATGTTAGTGTGCTGAAGGATACAAACTGAAAGAGACTGTTTTCCAGAAGGACTTGTGAATTTGGTGAGAGGACAATGCCAGTCGTGGCTTAGAGTTTCTCGGCCATGTCAGGCTGATGCCAGTCAGATGGCCTTCAGTCAGCTTGTTCCTCTTCGTGATGCATTTTTTTATATATCAGCTTCTACAGGTGTCCTTTTTGGTTCAACAAACTACCTGATCTACTACTTAGTCCTCAAATTCTGTTGAATTAAATTTAAAAAAAATAGTCTTCTAGGCAGCTTTCTCCAGCTAATCAGCTACTGGATTGAACCTGCAAATTTCAGCCTCCTACGTTAGAGAATGCTTTCATATACATGTCAGAAAGGCAGTAGCGCCAGTGTTTCTTACTTTAGCTTAACACCTCCCCTTTGAGTTTTCTTGGAATGCTGCATGGGACAGAAGCTCACATTCACATCTTTGAGGGTGCCACAAGACACAGCCCTCATCCTAGTGACTGGGTGCATGATACGAAAGTCATGACTAATATTCGCTGGTGGGAGACTTCTCTGCCTCACTCCTCTCCTCCTCACTGGCATCTCATGTCGCCAGTGTGCGGGTAGCTCATGTGGCAAAGGGAGCTCACACTGACATGTCACCCATTGTAGAATGGCCGCTTGCCGGGGAATGGGGTGCCTGTGCTTTGCTAGTGTCTGTGAAATTGCTGTAAATAGTAGGCAGACTTGGAGGTAAAAGCAGAAACGGTTTACCCAACTGAAGTGAAGAGTGTAAGAAATCAATTGCTGTACTTAAAGACAGATACAGAACAGTGCAACAGTTACAGTCCTTGTTGCTGCTGGTTCAGGTCTGGCGGAACAGTTACAGTCCGTGTTGCTGCTCGTTCAGGTCTGGCTTCACCATGGTTTCTTTTCCTCTGGTTTCTTTTCAGCTAGCACCTCAAGCCAGACTAACTCCCAGGGTGACTGACAGTTCCCTGGAGATGGGATCTGGCCCTTCAGCTACACTTTGTCTTTTACTTGCTTCTTTCCCAAAATAGATTCTGATAGGGGATGAAGTCACCCCTTCTGTCCTACCTATTTCTGCTTAGCATAAATTCACCCTCCTGGCATTTCTGGATAAATCTAACTGATTAAAAAGGCATCAGATTTTGTCTCTCGTGCCCTTATCAAAAAGAAGGCCCTTAGAGTGCGTCTTTGAGCTGAGTGGATGTGGCTGGGTGTCACACTTATTTGACTTACCCTATGTACACAGTAGAATCCCCAGTAGGCAGATAACAGAGGGAGAGTTACGTTACCACTGGCCTTCAATGCATAAGCTGCGTCCAGCACAGAACTTCAAAAGTTCTTGCTGCATATATGAGAGAGATGGATGTGAATCACTGATAAAACCTGATATGATGGAAAACAATTTGAGGGATCATTTGTATGCAAAGTAAATGGGCCAGATGCATGGTTTGTTGGAAATGGGAAGACACAATGATGGCATTTTCCTACCTGGATGCGTGATTGTACAATGGATATTAGAGGTGTCAAGAATTTAGACTGAGGCATTGGAATATTGGAAGGGTGATAGATTATCTGAAATCCAGATATGGGCCAGTGACAAAGTGTATGTACATGAACTATGTGGGACAGTCCGTGCAGAACCTTCTTGCCTCAAGGCAAGGTTGTAGAAATCATTGTGGTGACAGCAAGAGATGGGAACAACCACCTGAGACTTCTGGTGTAGATGGTAGGGCACACCTGCCCGTGTGGGTGCCAGGTGTCCCCGTGATGGTAGGGCATGCCTGACCATGTGGATATTGGGTGTCCCCGTGACGGTAGGGCACACCTGCCCATGTGGGTGCCGGGTGTCCCCGTGATGGTAGGGCACACCTGGCCATGCGGGTATTGGGTGTCCCCATGGCACACCTTCAAGAGAAGTGGTCTTAAGGAGCCCTGGTCTGCCCAGTTCCTACTGCTAGTTACAAGAGTTGAGTTTTCCAGGCCTCTTTGTTTTAGGCCAGTGATTTTATTTTAAGATACACGAGGGATCAACACATCTAGCTGTCAAAGTTCAAACTGATTAATTTAAGGGAATTTAATATGGTTAACAATTTTAGAAAGATTGGTTGCTTTTAAGGTATTTTTAGACTTTGCCTGGGAAGCAGTTGTGCACTATTGCTGATTGCAAGAGTTGCTTGTTGCTGCAGAGGGTTATGTTTATATACTTCTTACTGGGTTTACTTACCAGTTAAGCTTTTTCACCAGCAGAAGAGATACAGCCTAATGATTTTGTAATGTCTGAGAAAAAGAAATCGTGAAACCTTTACAGTAGACTCTGAGGAACTGAAATTTAAGTGACTAGAATGTAAAATTTTACTGTCGTAATAGTGTCTTTTATGTTTAATAGTTGTAAATGTGCAAAACCCCAGCTGAATAGTCTGTACAATGCTTAAAAAAGGTGTGAAAAAAAAGATTATTGGGGTCTTGGAGGATGGTCAGCTGGGTGGACAGCGTGTTTCTCTGCACAGCTGTTTTGTTGTTAATCTGTGAAGCTGTAAACATGAGAAGCAGAATTCCTAAAACCAGTCAAGTCTGTCAAATAAAAATATCAGGAAGGAAACAGAATGGCTCATATGGCTATTCTCATCAGGAAGGCAAGAAGATGCTGAGATGATATATTTGTCAGCTAGTCTAAAGATGCATTCTGATGTCAAGTACTTCGATATGTTGGAAAAGATTTTTCCCTCTTCAAAGGCCTCAGAAACCTATTTATCCTGAAATAATCCCTAAATTTGAAGAAAGGGAAATGAACTGATATTGTCACTGTCATGCTGTGAATAAGTTTGAGCTCTAGTGTGCTGGCAAGAACTTGTCTAAAACTTTGTTATTAGCAGGGCTGGCAAATAGCAGGTAACTGCTTGCATGCTGTCTGTGTTTATGGTGAGTGGAAGCTATGGGAAGTACAGAAATAGTCTTTCACTAGTAAAGATTCACTGGTTCCCATAACTTAAAAATTAAAAATTGTTCTTAACCAATGATTAATGTCTATTCAGTTTTAGTTTAGGAGCTTTCTGTAGGACCTACAACTGGGTTTAAAGACACACTTCACAAAAGTCTCTTGATGACTTGTTCAATGAGTTTAATATATTTTTACTGAGAGACTTTTGGAGCTAAGCATCTTCAGGAGTTTCCTGGAGGATAATTTTGTGTCCTGAAATGTAGATAACTCATCAGATAATTATCTCAGTAAAGCCTTCTATTAATAGCTGTCGCTGTAATATTTGGACATACTTCTTGAATTCACATAGCCTTTTGTCAGTTCTTTATATTTCTGCAGCTTTCAGTACGCAAGAAAATTTCCATTTGTTTCCCAATTCCAATTTATTTTATTTTAAATTATAAACATATGCTGTGGTATCCTTATGGGACTGTTCTGTAGTTAACTGCTATTTATGTATCATCCTAGAACTTTGATTTCTGTGGTAACGATAAAAAATGCATGCTTTGTGCAGTTACAATGTGGAGAAATATTTTTTTTATTTTTGCTGAATGATTCACAGATAGAACTCTTTTTAATGACGTGATTAGCAGTTTTCATCCTTGCAGTTCTGTTTTCCTGTTCGTTTACAAGCCACTAATATGTACAAAGCTGTTAGCCACTTACTTGAAGAAACAGACTTTTTAAGGAGAGTCTTGAATGGTTGTCAGAAGTAAGGACTGAGGGTATACAGAAAGACATAACCCTTTTCAGTTCTGCTGCTGCTAGTTTATACTGTAACCTCGGGTAGGTGACTTCACCTAATTCTTGGATTGTACAGTTGAAGTTATGCTGGGACTAGGTATCTCCAAGAGATCTGGATCTGGGTGTTGTGGTTTGGGAGCTGAGACAGCATGGTTCCTGTTCCTCTTGTTCTGTTTGTATTATCTGGAGGTGGAAATCAGAATAGTCAAGACAACAGTTAAATGGAAGAACACTGATATTGAAGACCCGTGGCTTTCTGCCATGATCTGAGTTTAGTTAGCTATAATTTTGTGGGGAAGCACTGTTTAAAGAGTTGGTACTGGGTTAACAAATTCTGCAATCACTGCAGCTGTCTACTCAAGGTGATGCCAGCCAGGTGATCGGACCACTCACAGAGGGGCAGAGGAGGAACGTGGCTGTAGTTAATTCACTGTACAAACTGCACCAGTCAGTTCTGAAGGTAGGCTTCCTTTGGTATTTCTCTTATTACCATAATGTTAACTTCTTTGCTCTATCGTATGCATATTCTCCCATTAGCTGGTAAGAATTCTGATGAACACAGCCCAGTTTTGGGTTAAGAGCTGCAACTTGCTGTCTCAGCTCTCTGAGATTTGGTTGGCCCTTGTAAGCACCGCTGTGCGATAAATTGTCAATATTAGGAGAGAAGTGAAAGATGTTTTTGTACCCAATAATCGCATCTCACAGCGTTGCTTTGTGAGCCTGATCAATTGAGCCCTTTCTGGTTTTTTCTTACCAAGTAAGCTCTCTCTTTGTACTGGTCAGCCTGATAGCCCTTGTCTGCATCTGCCCCAGGCCAAGCTTATCACTTGTCTTTCTCTGAAGACCCTCACTGCTTTCCCACGATTGTGGCTGAACTATGTTGCTGTGACCAAAATCTGGCCTGGAAATGTTTTCAGGACTAAGCACAGTTATGAATAATTCCAATTTACTGGCTCAGTGATGCCAATGGTTACACAGTCTCTGTAAATTAAAACAAACAGATATAGTGGTAGCTGTAGTTAATTGTGTTTAAATCCTAGCCTGATTAGAAACAAGATCATGAGTACTCCTGACTGTGGATATGTTTAGAGAATGTGAAAAAATGCTAAAAAGCCTATAAAATTTGCTTGGATTTTGCAAACAGATGGTAGATCAACTTTTAAGTCTGCTTTCTCTGATGTATTTAGTAATGAACCTCATGTGCTTTAGTGTTGGAGGGAGATCTGATGTGATTCAGTCTTTGAGTTCAGTACTTATCTGCCTTAAAAGTACTATTGTATAGCCTGTTCATGACTGCAAGGAAATTGGCAGACTATTCCTCAGATCATTCCTTGACTTTCAATTCGAATATTGTTGTAGCTGTGCATGATCAGCTGTTTAACGTGTAGTATTATAACGGTTATAATACTGAGAAAGAACAACTATTCTTTCAAATATTTGCCATAGAGCTGCTTGTATAGATCTCCATCATTTCTGTACTTAACAGTGGGAGAATACACCACCTATTTTTATGCTGATTCTGTTAAACCTTCAGCTAAATTTCAGTTCAACTCAGTTCAATCATTTCTTTGTCAAGGCAGAAGCACAGTCCATAGGAAATTTGAGAGCAAAGGACTGATACTAGTGCATTGAAAATTCTGTTTGTATGAAACATTTGATAGTTAGGTATACCTGTGTAAACCACTCATTATTAAGGATAACTCAGTAAGTTTTTAAAAGAAATTAGATGTTGTGGATTCTAATCATTTGTTGAATGTTGACTATTAACAATTACTTTAAAAATTTTAGGTCATTACCAATCAGAGTTCATTTCCAGCAGCTTCTGAGCAAGCAGTCACTACTGCCTTAAAGGTAATTGAATGTCCCTGTGCTGCAGGGGTAGGACTGAGATTTGCTTTGTTACACTTAAAATGAGCACGTATTTTCTCAGGTATTATTTTGTGTCAGTATATGTTAGTCAAAGGTATACAAATACTCTGAAATGTATGTTTTGTTGTATCTGCAGCTACATATATGTTCATGTGCCAAATCACCGCTTGAGTAGCATTTGTATTCAAGAATGTTCTCGTAATGGTCAGAACCCAGATATCATCTGACTGTGACAATAAGGTCTTTCTCTGCAGCATTCACACAGCAATAACTAGATCCTTCAGCACCTACTTATTCCCCCCCGACACACACATAAAATGATGATATCTATGGTACCTGGTGCTTTTCTGGGTGGCGATGTGGATGGCCGTGCAGCCCTCTGTGGATGACAGCTATCCACATTGGTCCTGCTGTGCTCTGACCTGGGAGGGGTTGTGTATGGAGGAGTGAAGGGCAGCTTGCGTGTCTAGGGAATGAACAGCTGAACAAAGTGTGTGCACCAAACCATGTTCGTTTACAAACCAGGAATGCCAGATTGTTGTGCACCTTTTTGAAGGAAGGCTTTACATAGAAGTAGTAAACAGCCTTATTTCTGTACTTTACTGGTAAAATCAATTAAAGAGAAATGTTACCTTAGGCTTTTGTCCTTCTATGTAGCGGTTTCTAATGCAGAATAACGAAAAGCACTGTTGAAATGAACTGTTTGTCAAGATATTTTTGAGCTGTCAAAATGCAAATGCTTCTAGTTTCTGTTTCTTTACTTCTGCCTTTTTCTTATTCTATTTCAGGCAGTCCATGATCTAATGGGTAGTGCTGTTCAACCGTTACTGAACTCTGTAGGAGATTCAGTGGAAGCTATTATCATCACTATGCACCAGGAAGATTTTTCTGGGTAATTAGAAATATTTTTTAAATTTACCATTGCTTTAGTAAGATATCCTGCACATTGTTATTGCCACAATGTCCTTGGAGCAACAGCACTTATTTGTTGAGGGGAAGGCAATGCTTTATGGTCAATGAACACAGAAAGCAGAATTACACCTATCTATTGAAACAAATTAATCAGGTAGTATCTGTCTTCTCCCCCCCCCTTTTTTCTTTGCATGTCTGTCGAGTAAAATTCATTTTAAACAGAAAAAGCCAACCAGAGGCCATTTTTGTGCCTTAAAAAAACCCCTTGGTTTCAAAACTTATTTTTTTGTGAACAGTCTTCAGAACTGTCAATATTCTTGTTTCTCAAAATAAAGCATATAACCTCTATTTCAGAATTACACACTTTTTTTTTGTAAAGTATCATTGAATATGAAATGGTTCAAAAAATCTTTTGTATTGAAAGCTCAGATTTACTGTATTCTACTATTTTCCCATAGCTTTTTAATTAAAATTTCCAGTATTCTTTATCTGCAAAGATCCTGAGTCCTAGCTATAACTGAGACTTCCTTCTTGAGCATTATTTTGGTTGTTATCTCTGTTCTGACATTACTTATATCATCAGATGTCCTGTTTTCTGTCTTGGAAATTCACTGAAAAGAGTATGTTTTCAGAGGTGTTTTTTATTTTCCTTTTGACTTTTTTTAAAAAAGACAAACAGTATTTTACCCTCTCCATCTTTTTTTTGCCACCACTAGCAAAATACCTCGCTAGGTGGATAAACTGATTCCAGCAAAGGCTGAATTTTGTTAGATAGCCTTGTCCTGGTTTTGGCTGGGGTAGAGTTAATTTTCTTCCTAGTAGCTGGTATAGTGCTGTGTTTTGAATTTAGTATGAGAGCAGTGTTGATAACATACTAATACTTTGGTTGTTGCTAAGTAATGCTTGTACCAAGTCAAGGACTTTTTAGCTTCCCATGCTCTGCTGGAAAGGAGATGCACAGGAAACTGGGAGGGAGCGTAGCCAGGACAGCTGACCCAAACTGGCCAAAGGGATATTCCATACCATATGACATCATGCTCAATATATAAGCTGGGAGGGGTTAGCTGGGGGGCTGGGATTGCTGCTCAGGAATGGGCTGGGCATTGGTCAGCGAGTGCGAGCAATTGCGCTGTGCATCACTCATTTTGTGTATTGTTATTAGTATTTCTTCTCTCCCTTTGCTGTCCTATTAAATTGCCTTTGTCTCCACCCACTAGTTTTACGTTTTTGCTTCTGATTGTGCTCCCCATCCTGCTGCGGGGGGGAGGAGGAGGGGAGGTGAGCAAACAGCTGCGTGGTGCTTGGTTGACGGCTGGGCTTAAACCACGACAAACCTGTATGCTCAGGTTCCTGAGTTTCGAAGAGCTCTTTTGCCTGGTTGTGATTCAAATAAAGAGAAAGATCATTGATTTCTGTGTCCTGTAGCTTCCATTCTGCTTTGATGATAATTAGATTGAGTTTATAATCCTGGGTTTGGAGGAATCTAGGAAACTAATTATACACAGAGAACAGGTTTGGGATAGGCTAAATGGTAACCCTGTGACATGTATTTTCTGATCCATTATTAGAGTTTCAAATGAACAACTGGGAAATTTAAATTTAGGGGCTGGATTTGAGATTTAGGCTCAAAACTGGTGGAGGCTCTGCAAATTGGGTAGGAGTGGGGTGATTTGCTTTATCTTGTTAGAGTGGGAATGGCTGATAAAAATATATTTTTTGATGACAGTTTTAGAGCGCGCTACACACTCTTTATTCTGAGTAGAAATGAGACTCTACAATTCATGCTGTGACTTCGTGGGGTAGGAAAAAAATTTAAAAGAATCCAATAGTTTTTGGTTGTGTTTTAAAGTTGAATTAAGCTGTCCTCGTTTCTTTTTTCTTTTCGTTTTTTTTCAGATCATTATCCAGCTTGGGAAAACCAGATGTCCCTTGTTCTCTGTACATGAAAGAACTACAGGGTTTTATAGCAAGAGTCATGAGCGACTACTTCAGACATTTTGAGTGTTTTGACTTTGTCTTTGATAACACTGAAGCCATGGCTCAAAGAGCAATTGAACTTTTCATTCGCAACGCCAGTCTAATAAGGCCCCTTGGTGAAGGTGGGAAGATGCGGCTTGCGGCAGATTTTGCACAGGTACCCTTAATACTGATTTCTGCTTTTTACTGTTACTTCACTGTGTTCACTGAAAGGTATCAATACTTTTGTCCCCATTGAAGTATAAACAGGCAGTTATAGAGATCGGTGCATTCCACTTGTAAACATCCTCTCTCTGTATCCCGAGAAATGCATCCGCTAAGTAGAGGAAGATCCCTCATCACTGTCAGGCATGTTCAGGGAGGTCTCACAGCTCCTATCAAGTGACTGTTGCATTTAAATTCAGCTGCTTCTTGACATTTTATCCCTCTTGTCTGACCTCTTTGTACATCCATCATTTGCCACCATTCACATTCATTCACTTCATTCTTTCTCTCTCTTCGAATGGAATGGTGTGTCGCTTTCTTAATTGCTTTATATATCACAGTGCACAGTGGTTAATCGCTAACTCAGCTGCCTTGCAGTGTAGGAGACAAGCTGAAGAAACACCAATAAGCTGTGGAAGGACTGCCCTTTTGCTAACAGAAGGGCAGTTTTCTTGTGGGATTCACTTCATGACCTGATTGACTTAACTGCCTCTCAGCTTTACCTAGCTCTTATACTGACTAAAACACAAAACAAATTGCCGGATTACTGTCCACTACCTGTCTGCATTATCTACTGTATTCAAATTTATTTCGTCAATAGTAACACTGTGTGATTAACTTGCCGAAGAATACAGGCATCCACCAGCTTGGTCTGAGGGTCCCAGTTGTTATTAACCAAGCAGAAAAGGGAATTAGCACCAGCTGTCTGCATGCTGAGTGCTGCTTTTGGCTTGTAGGTAACTGAGGTAGGAGAGGAAGGCAGGGAGGGAGGAATCGCTGTCATCTCTGCTCCCACTTTGGGCTGGTTTGTATCGTTTGCCCGTGAGTTACATACTCCTGAGTAAAGTTTTTGCATTCGTTACTCAGAAGCAGCAAATCAGTGTTTAACCACAGAAATTAAGGGGAAGTTTTCAATTGCTTTCAATGGGAAGGTTCCATTCCCTTCTCTATTTTGAAGACAATGGCCAAAAATGGGAGGAAAAAAAAGCACGCTTGACTCTTCCTCTGGAAGGAATATAGATAAGTTTTGTAGTTTATGCTTCAGTACTAAAGTAAGTCGTATAAATTTGGGAAATATCTTCACCTAATTCTACACACCTATTATAATAATTCTAAAAATATCACTCGTTTATCTTTTTTAAACACCTATTTTTCTTGCTCTGACACGGGCTGCCTTTTAAGTGAAGAATAAAGGTAGGTTTTCATCTGTGTGTAGGGGGGTTTGCATGTTCTTCCCCACTGTGCTGAGTGTAACTCCTGAATGGACAACTGTGTGAAGATAAATGCTCTGATTTATCTTCTTTTGTACTGTGGAAGAAAAAAATAGGTTTTTAATTCATTCTTGTCTCTGGCCTTCGACTGTTGCTGCATCTCTAGTGGCTACCGTGTGTTTTTCTCATCTTCACATTGCACCGTATTTTTGCCTTGTTTAGAAGTGGGCTTAAGACAAGAACTGTCTGGATCCAACCAGCCTCACACAGCCACCTCAACACTCGCTCTGTGCCTTTGAGCATCTCTGCATAGAGCTCCTCAGAGCGTCCCAGGCTGCACAGTGGCTGTAGTGTCCAGAATGGCTGGGACACTATATCCCGTTGCTTGGGATAACAGAAAAAGGACTGAAACATTTTGGGTATGAAGGCTGCCTTATATCCATGTTTTCTGCTCCTCCCAAAATCCTGGCGGTTTTGGGGAACGTGCCTGCAATACCAGCTCCTGGTAGCCCCACTGGGGAGGCTGTAGCTGCTCTGACCCGGCCAGGAGTCCTGGGCACGTTCACCAAAATGTGGCTGTAATCCTGAACAGGACTTGGTTCATTTCCACGCTGTCATTCCTGTAGCACCTGGCTTTGCCGAGGAAAAGACTTGATTCCTCAAAAGAGAAGGGAAGGTCACTCCTGCCGTGGGCTGAGGAGAGCAGGGAGCAGGTATTTGGCTGGGCTGCTTTCTTGATGGGAAGGACTAACTTTTCCAAATGGCCATAAGTGCTGCGCCCAGGGTTTTTTACAGTCCCAGAAAGGCACTGCGTTTTTGGACTAAAACCAGACCCGAACAAAAGGACCTGCCTGGAAAGACACTGTGTATGTAGGAGGAGGTTTGATTATAAACTCTTCTTACTTGTGCTCTGTCTTGTAATTTTGAATTTTCGGTACTCAAAAAGGGTTACACATTCCTGCTTAAAACTGACTTTTGAGATTTAAAACCTCTTTTGGTGTTTTGGGGTTACTTGCGAGCAAAAGACCTGGGCAGAAATCTGCCCAGAAGCTTTGGTTAATTTGAGGTCCTATTATGAACACGCAGTAAGTCAAATAATCTTGGGTTATATCAGATTTTGGGTATCTCATGTGCTTGTGCACATTTCTTTCAGGCCACTCAAAGTTAGACTTACAGCTGCCTTATACTCAACAGAATAGCTTTGGCTGCACGTCAGATTTGAAAATTTTTGCACTGGAAACGTGTTTTATTAATAGGTTGCCTCAAAGCAACAGGTGTCTACACAGAAGGGGGAAAACGGATGTTTCAAGTTCTCTTCATTCAGAGCTGGGTTTGGTGAGGTGCACAACAGCCAATTTTCTGGAGTAAGGCTCAGCTACTTATACAGTTAGGAATTATTGCTGTAATTCTGTTGAATTCTCTATCTTACCCTGTTTCAGTGTCAGTGTGCATTTTGCTATCTTGTGCATTACAGATATTTCAGCAGTAAAACTAGTTGTGTGCTAGTGTGGCAGCTGTAAACAGAGGTATGATAGGCTTCAAATATGCCTGAATACCATTAATATGATTTCATGAAGATCAGTGCGCACAGGAACACAGAAACATTTTAAGCCCTAGACAAAGTCTGCAGTGCTGCAAGGTTATTATCACATACTGTGCTGTTCTTTGGGACTCTCGTTGTTTGAAATATTTCCAGTCTGCAGGCTGAATTCACGTCTTTTCATGCTCTCAGTTTTTATGCAGGCAATTGCACAAGATTACTTTTTGGTTCATTCCTATAAATTTCCTTCATTGCTTTCTTTTCGTTTGTTTTTCTGTTTTTAAGGTGACCATAATTCAGTATTCATGTGTGTAATACCAAATTTCACTTTATAATTCAGTACTAGTGCGACCAAAAAAAATGTTCTTCTGGGGCCAAGCAAGCCAGCATGCCCTGATAGTTTGTCAGCATGTATGTTACTGGGGAGTACCAGTTCTTCTCCAGAAGACCTTTTAACTTTCTTGGTATTCAGAGCTGCCACACACTTATACTTAGCACTTACACACTTTGGGATTGGTGGTTTGTAGTTCAGGCCTTCCTGAAACCTGACAGAAGTGCTGGACAATGCAGTGAAGGATGAAATATAAGCACAATCAGTTGAGATATTTATTTAGAAGAAATGAGGAATCTACAGTAATATTTAACATGGAAGTTAGTAGTCTGCTCCATAAAGTTTGTAAGCTGATATAGGGAAATAGCTGTTTATTAATAGCAAATACAAATCACAACTGCATCGAAATAAACTAGTCTGGAAATAGCAAAGACGAAGTAATATTTATGCTTCATAGCGTGAAGGCATGACATGATTTCCTGTCTTTTCATAGTAGAAGTATATGTTTGGAATGACATGTAAGGCAGGAGCCACTGTCTGTGCCAATAACCCCATCTCATGTCATGACTGATGATTTTTCAGCCTTGTCAAATGAATTATCTTTATTGGTCCTGTTTGAGTTAATACTATTCTACATATACCTTCATATATTTCTGATCTAGGTTGATTTATAGTTGGGTTATTTGGCATTGTTCAGTGCTGTGTTCAGATAGTTTTAGTGGGGCATAGTTAACACTGCCATCAACTCTTCAAGTCTTTTATTAATAAATTACTGCAAAATGTTTTGGTTTTATTGGATTTTCCTAGAAAAATGTTTTAACTGTAGGAGCTGACAATGCTGAATTCTAGCACAGAAGAAATACTTCTATCTGCTGGTGAGCGTGTGGCCAGAATCTGGTTTCCTGATTCAATATGTGGCATTACAAAAGCAAGAATATTAGGAATTTGGGGTTTTAAAACCATAAAGAGATTTTCTCCTTTGATAAACGTAATGATAGAAGTGTAAAAATGCTTTTTATCATTTTTCCTAAATAACTTCCTTTCTAGATTCTTACGGAGAAGTGAGAGAAGCAGGATGCTCTAATTACAGTTGTCGTAAGGACAGAAACTACTGAAGCTAAAATGCGCTTAATGTTTAATGCTAACTGTCTTACTGGAAGGAGGAAATTATTTTCTGCTGTGTGATATTTTGGAGGTATTACAGCTGAAGGATTTATTTAAACATCAGCCGTTTTGGAATTGCTGCATGGGGGAGAAATCAAATTCCACATCCCTTCAAGGCCAGCTTTTTTCATATAGTAGTTCAGAGCTCTTCTGCTCCCTTGCTTGTTAAAGCATTCTCTTCCGGTGAATGGCTAGAAAAAAGCATTTTGAGCTAACATTTAAAAATGTGGCATTCATCTTGGCCAGGAGGAAATGTAATTGCTAAAAATTTAATGTTAAGATTTTCCAGCTGAAAAAACACCTGTTTAGTGATGAGAGATCTTGAAAATACCACAATAGGCACTAAACAATAACTTCACTATGGGTTTTTTCAAAGTGCTCTTCAATATATATGCATTATCTGTATCTAGACTGTGTATTAACTTCACCCTTGGTTTGCTGAGCATAATCCAATTGGATAAGCCAGCCATGTGATGTATTTTTTACAATATGGCTAGCCAGTGAATAGTTCAACAGATAATTGACCACCTAGCCATGGGCTATGGCAGGGTCATATGAGAAAAGATAATATAGCCTTTTTGGGGGTAGAGAGCAAGAATCATTGAGAAGCAGCATATGTTGGGCTGGAGTCTGCCACTGTGTTCTGCAAAGCATAACAAAATAACATGAATAAATCATGGAAAAGCAAGGGGTTTTGAACAATGTTAGAAGAAACAAGGCAGAGTCATTAGGCCTTCTTCCGTTCTAGCTGTCCCTTCCTTTCTGGTAGCACATGCACTTCCTACTGCTTCTCTTGGATCTTGTGTTAATGATTATCTCACATTAGTTGGTCAAGCCTCTGTGGTTGCAAATTACTCCTTGGACACCTGATTTATCACTGAATTTAACCTGGATGTCTGAATTTTCAAATTTGCAGTTCTGGGAGAGACTTTTGGAAAAGAAGCAAAGAATACTCCTCATCTGTACACATGTGAAGCCTTTAAGACATGGCTGTATGAAAGCCCTTGCACACACAACACAAATACTGGCTTGCAGGCATCCAAAAACAGCACCCGACCTGTAAAAGCTCACCAAAATGCTTTGGAAACTATGGCTGTGTATCATAGCACAAGCTGCTACAGTATAAACATGCTGCATGAATCAACAGTCGATGCAGCTTCAGGTGATGACACAGGTAGCAAAACCAAGAAGTGATGTATGCTCCATCCTCTGCCCAATTCCAGCGCCTTAAAAACAGAAGCTGTTCCCAGCCGAAGGATTCCTCCCCAGCACCCGCTCCCAGGCCAGCAGAGCCGGCCAGCACGATGCTCAGCGGAGACACAAAACCCCACTCAGTGGGCCTGCAGAAATGAATGCAACAGAAAGGCGTGGTAGCGTCTCTGCATCGTTGGGTTCAGACAAATAGCTAAAATTCAAGTGAAGAAAACAATCTTGGTTGTTGTGTGAAGTACAGTTTTTACTGGAGAGATTGGGTTATAACAGCAGACTAGTGTTGTAAATTAAAAAAAAAAGTTTTTGTGGTTTATGTACATTTTTACCACATTAGTTTTCACTCATTCCCACTCTTCATGAGTCAATTTGAGATGGTATAGTATGCTGCAAAGCTTAAAAACAATTTTTTTCTTTGGCAACTAGTACTTCACGAATCAACCATCTGCTGCCATTAAATCTATCTAGTTCTAGCAATACTAATAATTTCCTACAGCGAATAAAGGTTGAAGATGAAGTAACAGAATTTTCCTAAGTGAATTTTGTTCTTTAGTACTTAAGACTAAAAATTAAGATTTATGGAAACTGCCAAGTATGTTCAAGAGGAATCATTTAAATTTGTTTTAATAAGGAATTGGTTAAGCTGTAGAAAGTTTCACTTACATCTCATTACATCGTATTATGTTTTAGGAGTGAAACAATAATTTAAAAGTTATTAAGCAAAATTATGTTTTGCTGTGCTGGGATTTCTTTCCCCTCATGAGTGCAGTTTGATCCATGCATCTCTCTTTCCACAAGTCAGACTGGCAGTTTGTTGCCTGTTATCAAATTCTCTAAAGCACCTAGAAGAATTATCTTCTCCCTGGTTCTTCACAGCTACAAGCCCACGGCTCCCACCAGAGCCGGGACACCAGCTCCTGCGGGATATCGGTTACTTCCAGCTGCCCCTAGCCAATACTGATGCCTGAAAAGAAGCTCTGGAAAAATCGGAGTCTTGCTCCCGTTTGTTTTTCAGGGTCTGTAGGGTTCTTGTATCACGATGCAGCAAAGCCTGCTTAATGAGCTCCTCTTTTTGGCTCCTTGCTCCTGATCCTGTGCAGCAGACAGGCCTCTTGCCTCCCACACGTGCTCAGAAGTGTCCTGGGGGAGCTGGGGGAACAACACGCTGAACTTGCTCTCAGCTTCATCGCAGTTTGGAGTTGGAGCAGCTCCCAGCAGAAGTCCCCAGGGAGCATGCACACAACGCTGCTCCCTTGTGCCAGCAGACTGCGGACACGGCACAGCAGCCAACGGCTCCTCCTCAAGCATGGGGAGCTTGGCTTCCCATGGCTGGCCTTCTGCGCTGTCGGGGGTAGCGTGCTGGCTCGGGAACTGCAGAGCGGGGCTGTACGTGCTCTGCAGCCTAAGAAATGGGCAGCCCTTGTGCCTGCGTGCGGGGGAGGTGACTGAGCCCACAGACTGCGAAGGTTGCTGGGGACAGGGCAGGGATCCCACCCCGCTGTAGAAGGAGGGCCAGTTCATAGCCTAGGGCAGAAGATCTGCAGGGCAGCAGGCAGGAGGAGAATGGGCTGCTGCCCAGGGCTGGAGTGTTCATCTGAAAGTGGAATACAAAGATCCTTATTTCTACTTCCTGGATTTTTATTCACTTTCTGCTTCTGCAAGTTCCTGCTTAATATAAAATGGGGATTTCAAGCAGCCTGGAAGTGCTTGGCGTGAGGCATGTACTCCAAGGTTTCTAGGCTCAGGGGGCGGCTTTGCACTGCTTGGAGGCTACCTTTGTGGGGCTGTCCCCATCGCCTTTCAGAGGTGCCCACCTCTCCTTGCCTGTAGATGAAGCGTAGGTGCCTGGCTTAGGCCCTCTGGATTTCCCAGCTTTGTCTGATCGAGTGTGTGGAGGTGGATGCTCTTCCAGCGTGACCCACCTGACCTATTTGAGATGTCTGCCTTGGGGAAGGACGCATCGCAGCCCAGAAGTGGCTGTTTCTCTTCACGGAGTATGAAGAGAACCTGTAGATGTTGAGAAGTAGGTGAGATGACTCCCATCCTGCCATCTGTGTTTTAAGATGGGTGCCTGAAGTATATGACCTTGATTTGCATTAATCGCTAATCTAATTTCTTCTGGTTTTAGATGAACTCTGGCATTGTAGTTTGCCACGCCATCTTTCTTGTTTGTGCTGGAACCCCAGCATAGCTACGTGCTTTTGGTGAAGCCGGTGGCCTAGCAGGCAGCTCTGAGGAAATGCTATAGCTGGAAAGAATAATAGTATTGAAGACTTCACTGTAAATAGTGTCTTATCGCAAACGCTTTGAAACTCGTTCAGTGATGTTACTTAAATGGGAAGCTCATTGTATGGTGTTTTGGATCTTGTTACTTATTTTAGCTCTCGTCCTTTGAAACTTAGCTTAATTGTGCATTATGTGGAAATCAAAGTCTGAATAGTCTTTCAAGTTGAGGATTTTAAAAAACGCACGTGGAGAATAAAGCTTACATCCCTTTGCTGACTGACACTTCAGGAACGCCAAAAATAAAGACTTGATCCCTATCTGGCTAAAATTACTTAATCTATGGGAGTTTTTTGAGTGGTGGTGTTTGTATTAGTGTGCGTATTTTGCCACGTAATGTTCATATTCAGTCTGGGATCTGGAAGTGCAATTGTTCTTTCTCACTTCTGTGTCCTCGCTGTTAATGAAGAGCCTGTGACAGAATTTAGTCTCACATACATGATGTAGAAACTCAAGTGGAGCCTGACTCTTGTTCAAAAAGGCAGGTGAACTCCAGTGCTTAAAAAAACAGAAGCTGTTTTAAATATTGTTTGTTTTTGAAGATGGCTGCTGTGACTCAGAGACCAAACAGTATGAAAATAAGTATGGGAACAGTGCTCTTACTGATGCTCTTTTGCCTGTGATTCCATGTGACCCCGTGGCAATGGGTCCCAGCTGCCTTCTGTCTAATCTGCGTAGGTTTTGTGCCCCCAAATTTGAGGCTGAGTATTCAAGAAGGAATCACTTTCACCTTGTCCTTCACTGAAGGAAAGGGTGCGTAGCTGAGATGGGTGTGCACTTGTACTGCTTTAGGAGTGGTGTGTGGAGACCTGCCTAGCTTTGCTTTCTGCCCTGGCTGAGAACAGATTTTTGGGATGCTGATGGAAGTGCTTCATCAGGAAACTCCTCACTAACAAAATAAACCTGCTGCAAGAGACAAAGCTTCAGTCTCAGAAAGTTCAGGAGAGCCCTCCTGTTCTTTACCACTGTCTGTCAGTATCATTTGTCATGGGGTGCTTACTCTGTTGCCAAGAATAAGGCAAAAGTCTTGGTTTGGACAATGCAGTATGAAAGGAAAGAATAGCTGCTTGTCTCAAATGCGGCCACCAGCGAGAAGTTTGGAGTCTTGCTTAAAGGCAGGCTACTTCAATACCCAGTTTTTTGTTTTGGGACAATCTAATTCAGATTAAAATGTTTGTTTTTGTAGATGGAGCTAGCAGTAGCACCGCTGTGTCGGCGAGTCTCTGACCTAGGAAAGTCTTACAGACAGCTGAGGTCATTCAGGTGAGTTGCAGTTGCAGGAACTAGCAATTGGCAGTTTGACCAAACTGCTTTTCAAAACTGATTTATTACCTCGTGTTAGTTCTGACTGAACTGAGAGCTTTTTTGGCAACACCCACCTGCAAATTAGAAATAGATTAAAGTTATTTTAAATTTTATGCAGATTATAACTATGATTTAACAATCTTTGTCATGCAAATGTTGGCCAAATTGTACTTTTTTGTGTTGCTTTCAGTGCAACTTCTGTATGACAGTGAGTTCTGTAGTTACCTTAAGTGTTTTCACTAAAATATAAAATTTACAGTCCTGTGTTGTTTAACTACAAAATTAATTTTTACACACTGAACCTGTGTTGAAAACCTAAGATGCAGACTAGTGGAAAAAATTTAGATTATTTTATCCTGATGTAATATCGCCACCATATAGGCATTTTTCTAATGCAAACGGTAAGCTTTTTCTTCCTTTCACAAGTATATTGTTACATTTTTCCAGACCCCTGCTGTTCCAGACCAGTGAGCATATTGCCAGTAGCCCAGCTCTGGGAGAGGTTATTCCATTCAGCATTATTCTTCAGTTCTTGTTTACGAGAGCACCACCAGAGTTAAAATCACCCTTCCAGGTAACAAGATCAACCTGCCTTTTCTTTTTGAGATGTCCTAAGGAGAAACAAGCATTGTAGTTCGCCCTAGTTATTTTAGTTAGAAGTATTCAAGCTCATACTTTATATGGTTTGTTGGCTTTTGTTTTTATTGTTGCAAAGGTGTTATGGTCATTGACTTCATATTTTGTTTGATTAACAGTAGGAAGATGATAACCTGATTTTAAATAGCCTCTCAATTCTTTAATATTGTGTCAGCTCATTGAAGAAATTGCAGGTCTTATCCCAGTCTGCAAATTGCCTGGATCGTGCTCAAGTAAGATGCAGGAAATCTAGATTCAAACCCCTGTCAGGACTGGGCAGACAGCTTTTTCACATTTATGTGTAATTGATGTTTGTTTGTGTTTCTCTGTATCAGAGGGCTGAGTGGTCCATTGCCCGCTACTCCCAGTGGCTTGATGATCATCCATCGGAAAAAGACAGGCTTACTCTCATACGGTAAAAATCATGCTTCTTTCTTCTCTGCATTTATGATAATGAAGCAGTAACTTGTCTGTGCACCAGCACTGGTCTTGAAAAGTCAAAAAATGTGCTGTAGGAGATGTATCATGAATACTGTTACCCCCTCTCCACTCATGGGGGGAGTTGCAAAATAGGAGAATATGTAAACTGAACACTCCCCTCCGCCCCCTGTACCCGAAGTCTCCAGTTGGAGGGAGCACATAATCCTCTTGCAAAAGAAGGAAACCATGCACGATGATGGTTTAAATTAATACCGTGTTTTAGCAAAACTGCCTCTCGACTGTTGGAAGGTTAAGGCTGCAGCTGTTCTGTCTGCTGTATCAGGAAAGAGAAACTTTGGAAGTTTGAACAATGAAAAGGTAGGTAGGAATTTAGAAATGGAAGACCCTTGTTACACCCGTTAATGTTACTCTTCAGGAAATCAACCCGTGATCTTTAGGAAGTGATAATTACATCAGATTTTAAAATCTTTGTAGGGTAGGTGACTTTATAGCTAAGTACTGTTTTGCATCTTAGAATGTTAGAAAAGTTATGAAGAGTCTTGTTTTTCAAAACAAGCAGACTTTTAAAGGATGTTAGAGAGAACAGATGTGTCGTATGAATGTGACAGAGCCAGCCTGAGGATGCTCAGGATTCAAGGCTCGGATGATCACTTGGCTCCGAATGCCCTAACTCTTCCAGCTGCCTTCTCAGTGTCCTGTGCTGACCTCGGTGTCCCCCGCTCCAGTGGCAGAGGAGAGGGGGTCACACAGAGCTGTGCCAGGCCCCGTCTGGCCTGGGATCCAGCTCTGTCCTTGCACTTCTGCGCGTGGGTGCCACCAGCTTTTGCTGAAATCATGAAAGCTGACTTTCAGGTTCCAGCCAGCAGTGGCTGTGCTTGAGAAAAGCAACCATTATCTGTCTGCGCTTTTAAAGCAGCCGAGAGGAGTCTGCTATAAATATTTACAGGTCTTGAAGCTGATAGCACCATGCAGTCTGGTGCAGTGCTTGGGCCAATTAAGGAGATACTAGTTGATCACCAGTAGATGTTAGTAGGATTTATTTCCAAATATTAAAATACAAACTGTATCTCTTCATATGTGTACTAAAACAGTATTTTTTAACAATTAGACATGTTGTTAGTCTAGGTTGGCTACAAAACTAAATTTTCTTGAATCTCAAGTAATGACACCTTGAATTACAGGGGAACGGATAATATGTACGGGGCTGATATAGCTGTATATGTAACTTAGTAATGAATATTTTGATTGTAATTTCTGTCCTGATATTACCGGCAAAACTGACAATGTTGAATTTCAGATATGGTAGGGAAAGCCAAGAATGCAAATCATTTGAGAACTGATGGGATTTCATTCTCTTCAATCCTTTAATGCAAATTTGAAAATGCCATCCTTAAACTACATCACATTTTTGTCTTTGATTGCAATTAAATTTCATCCAGACTTATTCAGTTAATGGGTTTGCTGGTGGTCATGTTCAGACACTGATAAATTGCTCTGACCATGCAGGTATTAAGGGACAGGCCTTGTGACTAGGCTTTTAGACAGAGAGAGTGTCATCTGTTAGACCAAGTAGGGTAGCTGGAATACTTAAGCTTTTTATTTAAATCCTTTCACTGAATCCTTTATTCGTTTTGCATAAGATACTACTATAAGAATGTTTTAACTTTGTAATCTCAAGGATGTGCTGCTGCAAGGTTATCGTCACTTAGCAAGGTTATCACTTGAGCATTTTACAGTGAGACTGTGGTCCTTTTGCTTTGCGCTGCAGTGTGCTTGGACTTTGCCTGGAGATCTCTCCTCCCAGGGCATGGAGAGGGCAGCTTTGCCTCTGCGGGCACTCCAGTGGCTCTCTTGGTACGCCAGAGCAAGGCTGTTTGTCACTGCCCACGCTTGGCTGCTTCTCCGTCCATCCCCAGGCCCGCCGCTCGCAGGCATCCCTCACACAGCTTCGCTGAGCCACGTGAATCGACAGATTTGTCGAGCAGTCCCCTCCCGCGGGTGGTTCGGTAGGCAGCTCGTGTAGCACTGCGTGTCGGGAGCAAAGAGCAGGGGTGAGCTGACCAGCGCTTGATGCGGTGGGTGAAGGGGATGGTTCTCCTTTGTGGGCACTGGTAGCCTCTGTAGGCATTGCCGTATGCATTCACCTTTTTACCATCTCCTCTCACGCCTGTTAGTCATTTCTAAACAGCCTGGGTATCTGTACATAAGGCAGGCAACCAAACGTCGGTCACTAGTATGACCATGTTTCACTCGTGTTTTCTTTAATATGATATTGGAATGTTTCTGAGCCTGCTCTTCATGTGTTTCATATGAACCAAACTTGAACTACAGGTGTCTTGCTCACTTGTCTGGAGCCTTTTGCCAGTCACCCTCTTCAAGCGTTCTCCGCCTGTAGTTGTTCAGACGTGCTAATTGAACCTTGGATCTTTTGAGCCTTGAGACCCCTGCACCGACCTACATCGAGAAATTATCTTTACGTTTGCTGCAGCCTTGCAAATGGTAATTTTCTGCAACTTCCCTTTGTAACAGCCGTGCAATTACTCTAGGGACCTGCTGCTTAGATATTAATTTACTTGTGTTATCAGAATCCTTACAGCTTCATATTAACGCTAATTGCAGTGCTTCTTCCGCTCTGTAGAACTTAAATGCTTCATATGCAGCGTGGTGTTAATGTTATGAATTAGTAGCATTCTGAGCATTTTTGTGCATTTCTTTTTGCTTGTATTCAGCATGAAGGGTGGATTTACCTGGCCAGAGGTATATTAGCTAGACTCCCTTTATAGTCAACAGAGAGAAACAGGCGCTGCTGGGGCTGATTCATCTCATGCTGAAGTAGGTACCTAAAATAGGTCAGTTGCGTTGTGTCCTGAAAGCTCCATTTTCTCTGCTCAGTGAAGGGAGTGTGGGCTGGGGCATGGGAGCGCTCTCAGGCAGACAGCTGCCCTGCAGGCATTTAAAGTTAGGTGAGATGACCCTGCTGCAGGTGTCCTACCAGAGCGGGGATGGTGTTGAAAGGAGTGCTGCTTTAAGCAGCCAGGGCGCTTTTTTCTTTTCTTTTTTAAATTAAGTTTGAAAACTCAACTTTTCTTCCATAAAAGAAACCTTCCTCTTAGACGTGGCAGGATTTGAGCCAGCCTGAAGGACACTGCATCCACCCAAGGGCCAAATTCTTCTCTTTGGCCGTTCGAGTGTGGGTAAGCTCCCCTGTTCAAGCTCACCATCACTGGAGCAGAGGTGAAAGCTGGGCCCAGCGAAGGGTTCATCTTCATAATGAGCGATGTCCTGAGCCAGAGAGTGGCTCTGACCACTAACCTGTTAGGGGCAGGGACAAATGCCAGCTTGGGGACTGCCACGAAAGCCCCATCTGTACCTTCGGTCCGGCCTTGCTCAGCACAGCAGCGGGACAGCTCTGCCGCAAGCGGCGGAGCCATGCCAGGTCCCAGCTCCGCTCTGCTAACCCGAGCAAGCAGCAGCGTGGCCGGGGGGCTGCTGCACGAAGGGAGGGAGGGAGCGAGGGAGGGAGGGCTGTTGCCCGCTGGCTGCGACAGCTGCCCCTCTGAGCGAGCCCTCCCTAAAACCCCCGGGTCAGTCGTGCTTGTCTGCCAGCGCACGGTTCATTTGATCTCTTCATTATGCAGTCTGGAATAAGCCGGAGATGTCTCGTGCTAGAGCTTGTCCTACGGATGATGCTGCTGGAGGTTCCACTGTTCGGTTTTACAGCAGCACTCGATTAAGTAGATCTGGTGTCCAACAGATGTGCTCTTACAAAGCGTATTTTCTGTTTTCCTCTTTGCCCTGAAGTTTGCAGAGCAAACAGACTTTTAACAAAGTACTGACGAAAAGTCTGGCCCTGCTGTCCTCCAGCTGCCCTGCGAGTTGATCGGGACCAGAGCGCACAGGGTGCTGCCCCACCACTGCGCCGAAGGATGGTCCCTGCCTCTTCGGAAGCTTACCCTTTACATCAGGCTCCATTTGACCGAGTCAGAGCCCAGGAGGGTAGCACTGGTATTCACAATTCCATATAAAATTAATTAATAAGATTAATTCTAAGTGATACACATTAAGATCCCTTTAAGACCACAGCTGAAAGCATAGACTTTTTTTTTTTCTTTTAACTGTAGATATAAATCTTCATGGGCTGAAATAACATTTTAAAAAAGAACTATCTGGGTCTTATATAATCAGCTTGTCCTGATTTCCAAGAAAGCTCATGTTTTTGCTCAAGCAAGTGAAGTAATTTAATAAGTGCTTTAAAATCCTTTTCCTTATGTGGGAGGGCATCTTAAACTTAGATTTTTTTTTTCCTTACATCTTATGGCATTTTTAATGAAGCATTAATATATGCAGAACATCCCACCAACCCTCTTTCTGTAGCTCTCTTTTATAAACAATATTTGTAATGTATACCATAGCTTGTCTTTTAAAATAGAAACAGATTGCTGAACAGGTTTTATGTCCTTTATTAGACTTGAAGATGCTGAATTTAGGGCATTATTTAGTCTAATCCCTTCATGAGTATGTTTTGTATATTACATAAACAGGGTTCTTCCATCTTCTTAAACATCGGTAATATAACTATAAATTACATCTTTTTATATGACAACAGCTGTGATCTCTTCTGTGCTAGAGACTTGATGATACTGTGTTCACCCATGATGCCGTTTATTTTTCCAGTGCTACTTACGCACTAGTGTTTTTACAGTGTCCTCTACAGGAGCAAGCCTACCTTTTTTTAATACAAGATTTTAATGGTAAACCCGTGCATCTGAGTTGAATTCTGTATTGCCAGCATAGTTTACGTAAGTTTGTTTGAGCTAGGACTGGTAAAGTTTACAAAAATGCCATCATAAATCTGCATTTCAACTCTTAACCTTGCTAACTAAACTCATCTGTCTCCTAAAATGAGGTACAGTCATGTAGGCATCTCAGCAACTTCGTGAAGCGTATTGTCACAGGCCTGAGCTGAAATCTGGCTGTGTGCAGCAGCAGCCACCTTGCTTTGCCCCAGGCAGCTTCCCTGCGCTGCCCGTGTTTCTGTCCGTATTTCAGCGCCACAGTCCCACCCTTAAGACTTGGTAACTTCAGAGAAACGACGTTCCTGTCGCAAATGTACTTCTGAAATCACGGCTGCTTTATGAGCATTGGTGCTTTTGGTTCCCTCTCCCAGCCCATACCTCCCTCTCACTCTGAAGCCACCTCACCATTATTCCCCAGATTCCAAACATTCTTTCTCCCTGGATTCGTGATTTCTGCCGATTCACTGCCTGGACCTTTTGCTACCAGGGGTGCTGTTCCTAATGGGCTGGACAGGCTTCCTTGGCCTGTCACCGTCATGTCGTTACCATGGGCAGCAATGCAGAGAAGAGTTTCCTGAACTGATCAGAGCTTGACCATGTTTACGGGTTGTTCCGAGGTCACCAAGTAGGGGTGACCGCGGCTTTGGCAGCTGCAGCAGCTTTTCATGCTCTCCCTTGGTGCAAGGCCCCTCCGGCTGCTTTCTGACAGCTGCCCGCGTGGGAGCAGGCTGCTGCCGTGCCTCCGGGGGTGCGTGAAGCCAGGGATTCCCTGGGTTGGTTCTGCGCCGGAGGGACCCTTGTCCTCTGTCAGGTGGTAGATGTTTCTCCATGACTTGTTCATTCCTTTGGCACTGCAGTTCCCGTCAGTTGTTCCCCCAGAGTCGCCGTGAAATCCCCACCACTGTGAGATGGTGGCATTTACAAAATAACCTTCACAAGCTGAAGGCTGACGAGTCAAGGCAGCCTGACGTAAGTGTTACACTGGGTGAGGAGCCGATGCTCACCATGCCTTTGCATGGGTTTGGCCATTAGCAAAATTTTTACTGTCTGAGAAGAACCAAGCTTTTGTTTCAGTGTTTCCGGCCAAGTTATTGATTATGAACTGCATTTTAACACTCAGCTTTAGCACGTTTAAATACTTTTCGTGGAGGTGCAAACATGGGACATCGGAAAACAGTGAATGCATTTAGTCTGAGAGTACTGAGGAGGCTTTTATTTTCATTGTTCAATGTAGAGCTGTACAAGGTCTGTTTCAGAAAAATGCCTGAGAATTCACCTTACAGTATTGATGGAGTAGTAATTATTGGTTATCTTTTGAGCAGAAAAGAGAGTTAAGATGTTCCTGGGCTGGTCATATTGATGACGTTTGGCTCTGTCTGAAACAGTGCAAAACCATAGTAGAAGAGCAAGCACAGCAGAAGAGAGCTGACAAAGATCAACTTCTGCCTGCTGTTGGTCCCTGCTGGGAAGGAGAAGGGTCTGGGCAGTTCTGAGGCCATCAAACAATTCACCAAATTCTTCTTAGCTGCTTTTTGAGTTGTAAGAGGACAATGGCTGCCACTGATGCAGCTTGTTTTTGCCAGATAAATCAGATTCTTTTGAGGCAGGAGAGAAATAAAAAAGATAAAAGCTGCTGGAAGGTGGGACTCTAATCCTGGCGTTTGGCACTTAGCGTAGCCTAAATCTCGTAGCCTAAATCTCATTCCCTCTTTTTAGATCTGATGGAAAGAACAGTCTGGCTCAGGATTGTCAAGGGCTGACATTGAGTGGTTTTGGGTGCTGCTTTTAGGGCAAAGCTTCTCCCTTTCATCTGAAGGGATCTGGTTATCGCTGTCATCTTTTTCAAGGGCTTTTTCAAAGCAAGGAGATAAAGTTGGGAAGGGATAGCAGTGTTACCACCGGGATACTGATGCCAACCCACAGCTTCACCAAGAGGTGTCAGAGCTTTCTAAGTTAAGCAGGTCAATGTGGTTTTTTTTTTTTCTATTTTCAGCTTTCGATGACTTCTAAAAACTATTCGGGCCCAACAAACTTTGGGGAATGTATAGAGGAAAAGACAGGGTCACTGGTGAGTGGAAGGGGAGAGATTCAGCAGGGTGAATGAGTTACAGTAAAAAAACTGTCACAGGAGTTTCTCAGCTGTCCTTTTAATACAAGGGACTATTTTTTGTAGAAGGTAGAATAGAACAGAACAGAATATTTCAGTTTGAAGGGACCCACAATGATCATCTAGTCCAACTGCCTGACCAGTTCAGGGCTGACCAAGTTAAAGCATGTTGTTAAGGGCATTGTCCAAAAGCCTCTTCAACACTGACGGGCACGGGGCATCAACCACCGCTCCAGGAAGCCTGCTCCAGTGTTCGACCACCCCCTCGGTAAAGAAATGCTTCCCCATGTCCAGTCTAAACCTCCTCTGGCGCAACTTTGAGCCATTCGTTCACCTCCCGTCGCCAGCAGCACACCCGCGCTGCCAGCACTGCCTTAGGTCCCCCGAACTCTGTGTGGGAACGCAGTACTTCAGCGCAAGCTTGGCTGTTGGAAGCAGCAGCCAACGCGAGCACAGCCAAGCCCCCCTCGGCCCAGCCCACCGCCCTACAGCAGTCGACGTGTATTTGTATGCACGACACTGTTACCATCTCCCTCAACCCCACGGCCCATGACAGGCACCCACCTTCCCCCTACCAAGTTACCAAACCCCCGCGGTGCCTCGCTGGCAGAGCTGCCGTGCTGGTGTTCTGCACATCCGTGAGGGAATGCAGGAGGCACAACCCCAGCACTGCTCTCCCGCTCCATGACCCAGAGCAACGATTTCGGCTCTGCGGGCCCCGCTGCGTGCGACGGGAAGGTCTGTGGTGAGGGTTTGTGTTGGCACTGCAGCTGTCACCCACCAGAAGAGGAACAGCACATGCCAGCTGTCATCTTAGTCCCCACCTGAAACAGGGTCTGTTGTTCATGCGCACGTTTCCCTAAATGTCACAATTTTGCTGTAAGTAGCACCAACAGAACATGATGTCGACAAAAGGTTTTAGAAGGAAACGCCACCATCATTGTGTCTACTACATGAAGGAACACGAGAGGGAAAAAAAGAGAGGAAAATCAAATTAGAAGCCATATTTAAGTGTGGCAAAACTAACTTGGTCTGCTTAATGGACTACTGAATTATCTGAACAGATCAGCATTTACAAAGTCTTTGTTGTCCAGAGATGCTGTCATTCAACAACGTTATTCCCTAGCATCGGTGGATGGAAGGCAGCCCTGTGTGGCAAAGCAAGCTGAATTGCATACAGCCAAGTCTGTAATCACAGCTGCCCCTTTTAGCTTCAAAATCTATTTGTGTAAATCACACACGACTACTTGTAGGTGTGACATCCTACGACAACATGTAAGAAAAACAGTGGAGATGTACAAGTGCGTGCACACGCGCTGCCTGGGGGCTAGCGCAGCGTTTCCTGCCGGACAGCGGCCGTGCAGGGGACTTGGCCAAGGAATCACCTGAAGGCTTCGTGGTTGCTCCCCACCGGCCCAGTTCCCATTCTCCACGTCGCATCCTCAGTGTCTGCAGCAGCTGGAGTCTTGTCTTTTCACTTCCGAAGGTTACCAGTACAGCACTGCGCCCGAGGCTGTGCGTCAGAGCTGTCATTTCAAGCCATCTGCAACATCCTGCTCCTGATTATTTAAATGTTAACTTGTTCGCTCCTCAAAACATGCAAGAAAGGAGAGAAAGATCATGAAATAATTATGTAGAGCTTTGTAAGGCCTTTCTTGCCCGTTTCCTTCCAGAGACACGCGAGATCATCTGAGGAAAATTCTGTGGTAGAGCAGAAGTTGCTTAATGTCAGTTGCAGATCCCAAGCTCCAGTCCTTGTATGCAGTTTTAATTGCTTGAGCTACTTGTCTTTTTTTTTTTCAGTGGTGCACTAGAAGCTTATGTTCAGTCCATAAGAACGAGAGAAGGAAAGGAGTTTGCGCCGGTCTACCCCATCATGGTTCAGCTGCTGCAGAAAGCAATGTCGGCCCCTCAGTGAGCATAGCTGGACAACACCCTCAACACCGGGAACGGACAGCAACACCGCCACGGGTCTTCAGTGCCACGGCCGTACTTACGGTCCATGTACATCGCTCCCACCTACGTAAGCTTTACAATGAAGTGTGATTACCTGCTTCATCTATGACACTTCTGTCGTCTTGCTTTACATTTGCGTTATAGGAACTTACTTATACACAAATATTACAACGAAATCGTACAAATTTTATGTGCTATAAATCTACATCTAATAAAAATGAATCATTCTTTAGCATTCCTTTTGAATTTAGAAAGGTATAAAATTAGAACGTACTCCAGTATTACAGTATAATTGCTGAGTATCTCAAATAAGGAAGTAGCTCTTTTCCTACAAGTACAGTTTTAAACAGTGGGATACATTTTAGCCTTATTCAGAAAATTGTACTTTTGAAATGCTAGAATCATCAGTTTCCATCTAAAAATCACTAGTGTTAACACAAGGAAAAATATTTATAAATAACCTAAATGATTCTCTATTGCACTGCTATTCACTTTGAAATAATTTATATTGATTTCAACTCTCTTTTTGTTTAAACTGTAATAAAGAACATTGACTATCCAACCCCGAATTCAGTACGTGAAATTCTTCAGCAGTTTCCTAACTAGAAAACACCAAAATACGCTCGGCTGGGTTCACGTAAAGACTTCCACGCAGAACGTGCTCATAACGTTGCCCTTAAGCAACAGGTATGGGGCTCTGGAATGTGAGGGACTGGCCACAGAGGATGTGGGTGAAGGTGAGGCTCCATCCAGGGGGTTGCCTAGAACGAGTCAGACAGCCCTACGTATTACAACTGCCTCAACTAAGAAAAAAAGAAGGGTCATTGTCATAGGCGATTCCCTTCTGAGGGGAACAGAGGGCCCGATCTGCCGACCGGACCCATCCCACAGGGAAGTCTGCTGCCTCCCTGGGGCCCGGGTTAGGGATGTTGTGAAGAAACTCCCTGGTCTGGTGCGGCCTTCTGATTACTACCCCCTCTTGGTAATGCAGGTTGGCGGGGACGAGGTAGCAGAAAGAAGTCCCAAGGCCATCAAAAGGGACTTCAGGGCACTAGGGCGACTGGTTGAGGGATCAGGGGTGCAGGTGGTGTTTTCCTCCATCCCATCAGTGGCAGGGAACAGCACTGAAAGGGGCAGGAAAACTCACCTGGTTAACAGGTGGCTCAGGGACTGGTGCCATCGGTCAAATTTTGGCTTTTTTGATCATGGGGAGGTATACACAGCACTGGGCCTGCTGGCAACAAGTGGAGCTCAGCTATCACAAAGGGGGAAAAGAATTCTTGGCCACGAGCTGGCGGGGCTCATTGAGAGGGCTTTAAACTAGGTTTGAAGGGGGAAGGGGATATTGCCCAGCTCACTAGGGATGAGCCTAGGCTTGGAGTGCCAAGGCCAGGGGTGAGATTGACAGCCCAGCTCAAGTGTGTTTACACCAATGCACGTAGTATGGCCAATAAACAGGAGGAGCTGGAAGCCATTATACAGCAGGACGGCTACGACTTGGTCGCCATCACAGAAACGTGGTGGGACAACTCGCATGACTGGCATGCTGTCATAGATGGCTACAGACTCTTTAGGAAAGACAGGTCAACAAGGAGAGGTGGGGGAGTTGCTCTATATGTGAGGGAGCAACTGGAATGCATTGAGCTTGGCCTGGGGGCAAGTGAAGAAGGAGTTGAAAGCTTGTGGGTTAGAATTAAGGGACAGGCTCACACGGGTGACATTACGGTGGGTGTATACTACAGGCCACCTGACCAGGAGGAGGAGGTTGATGAAGCCTTCTACAGGCAGCTGCAAGCAGCCTCACAGTCACAGGCTCTGGTTCTCATGGGGGACTTCAACCACCCTGACATCAGCTGGGAAGACCATACAGCTAGGCAGGCGCAATCCAGGAGGTTCCTACAGAGCATCGATGATAACTTTCTGATGCAAGTGGTGGAGGAACCAACAAGGAAAGGCGCTCTGCTGGACCTTGTATTAACAAACAAGGAGGGACTGGTGGAGGACGTGAAGGTTGGAGGTAGACTCGGCTGCAGTGACCATGAAATGGTCGAGTTCAGGATCCTGCGTGGAGGAAGCAGGGCGATAAGCAGGATCAAAACCCTGGACCTCAGGAGGGCTGACTTTGCCCTCTTCAAGGAGCTACTGGGAGGAATCCCGTGGGCCAGGGCTCTCGAAGGCAGGGGGGTCCATGAGTGCTGGTCGCTTTTTAAACAACACTTCTTCCATGCACAGGAGCAATGCATCCCCCTGAGAAAGAAATTTAGCAAAGGAGGCAGGAGACCTGCATGGTTAAACAAGGAGCTTCTAGCGGAGATCAGGCAGAAGAGAAAGGTGCATGGCATGTGGAAAGAGGGACAGGCCACTTGGGAAGAGTACAGAAACGTAGTGAGAGCATGCAGGGATGCGACGAGGAAGGCCAAGGCTCACCTGGAATTGAAGCTGGCAAGGGATGTCAAAAACAACAAGAAGGGCTTCTTCAACTACATCAGCAGCAAAAGGAAGGCTAGGGACAACGTGGGGCCGCTGCTGAATGAGGCGGGTGTCCTGGTGACGGAGGATGCGGAGAAGGCAGAGCTACTGAATGCCTTCTTTGCTTCAGTCTTCCGTGCCAAGGCAGGCCCTCAGGAATCCCAGGCCCCGGAGGTAAGAGAAGAAGTCTACAGAGAGGATGACTTTCCCTTGGTCGAGGAGGACTGTGTGAGGGATCGCTTAAGCGATCTGGATGTCCACAAATCCATGGGCCCCGACGGAATGCACCCACGAGTGCTGAGGGAGCTGGCGGATGTCATTGCTGAGCCACTCTCCATCATCTTTGAGAGGTCCTGGAGGACTGGAGAGGTGCCCGAGGACTGGAGAAAGGCCAATGTCACTCCAATCTTCAAAAAGGGCAAGAAGGAGAACCCAGGGAACTACAGGCCGGTCAGCCTCACCTCCATCCCGGGAAAGGTGATGGAGCAGCTTATCCTGGAGGCCATCATCAAGCAAGTGGAAGAAAAGAAGGTTATCAGGAGTAGTCAGCATGGATTCACCAAGGGGAAATCATGCCTGACCAATCTGATAGCTTTCTATGATGACATGACTGGCTGGGTAGACGAAGGGAGAGCTGTGGATGTTATCTACCTTGACTTCAGCAAGGCTTTCGACACAGTCTCCCATGATATCCTCCTGGGGAAGCTGAGGAAGTGTGGGCTGGATGAGTGGTCGGTGAAGTGGACAGAGAACTGGCTGAATGGCAGAACTCAGAGGGTTGTCATCAGCGGCGCTGAGTCTAGTTGGAGGCTGGTGACAAGTGGTGTCCCTCAGGGGTCAGTACTGGGCCCAGTCTTGTTTAACTTCTTCATCAACGACCTGGATGAAGAGTTAGAATGTACCCTCAGCAAGTTTGCTGACGACACCAAACTGGGAGGTGTGGTAGATACACCGGAAGGCTGTGCTGCCATTCAGCGTGACCTGGATAGGCTGGAGAGCTGGGCAGAGAGGAACCTGATGAGGTTCAACAAGGGCAAGTGCAGGGTCCTGCACCTGGGGAGGAACAACCTCATGCACCAGTACAGGCTTGGGGTGGACCCGCTGGAGAGCAGCTCTGCGGAGAGGGACCTGGGTGTCCTGGTGGACGACAGGTTAACTATGAGCCAGCAGTGTGCCCTGGCTGCCAAGAAGGCCAATGGGATCCTGGGGTGCATCAAGAAGAGTGTGGCCAGCAGGACAAGGGAGGTTCTCCTTCCCCTCTACACTACCCTGGTGAGGCCTCATCTGGAGTACTGTGTCCAGTTCTGGGCTCCCCAGTTCAAGAAGGATGAAGAGCTACTGGAGAGAGTCCAGCGGAGGGCTACAAGGATGGTGAGGGGACTGGAGCATCTCCACTACGAGGAGAGGTTGAGGGAACTGGGCTTGTTCAGCCTGAAGAAGAGAAGGCTGCGAGGGGACCTTATAAATGCCTACAAATATCTGAAGGGTGGGTGTCAGGAGGATGGGGCCAAGCTCTTTTCAGTGGTGCCCAGTGACAGGACAAGGGGTAATGGGCACAAACTGAGGCACAGGAAGTTCCGTCTGAACATGAGGAGGAACTTCTTCTCTCTGAGGGTGACGGAGCACTGGAACAGGCTGCCCAGGGAGGTTGTGGAGTCTCCTTCTCTGGAGATATTCAAGACCCGCCTGGACAAGGTCCTGTGCAGCCTGCTGTAGGTGACCCTGCTTCGGCGGGGGGGTTGGACTAGATGACCCACAGAGGTCCCTTCCAACCCCTACTATTCTGTGATTCTGTGATCTGCAGGGCTGACTTAACCATTGGTCGTCTTCATTTTATAAAATACACAACACCAAATTTTAATGAATTTATTTGAAATAATATACAAGAATATACTGTGCAAAAATCTTAGGGGCAACGTCACATAGACATGTGTCAGAAACAAATTTACAGTTGTGATTCTTAAAAAAAAAAAAAAAAAAAGAAACACACAGCTGGTGTAGTACATGAAAAGCCATGATTGTAAAAGAGGTTCACAGCAGAAGCAGTTATAATGCTAACGCAGCTGCTCTAATTTTAGACAGTTGGAGGAAAAAAAAAGTAAAGTGCAAGTGTTGCACATATAGTTAAGTGCAAAGTTTGCCCCCACCATAAAGATGTCTTATGGCAAATTAACATATTGTTGAATATGTGGCAAAGACAAAACACAGTTAAAACTACGATGGTGACGATACCAACAGCACCGTTGTTCTTGAGATAACGCTGTTTATTTGTTTCATCCTGGCCTGGGCCATTGCTTCTACTGGAAATAACAGCTCTCACTATTGCCAGCTGGTGCAAAAACATCTCACCTGTGGATACAAATTTTATACATGGCAACCCAAGCAGCGGCTCCCATGCTACATTAGACTATGCTCTCCATTTACCGCATGTTCCGGTAACGTGTTGGCACCTGGGTGGGCTGGGAAGCAGAGGCTGGTAACACAGTTTGCCCTCTCGGAAAATCCCAGGTCCCAGAATCGTAATTAATAATATGGCTGTGCAATACATATTAATCAGCAATAAGAATCAATGTATATAAACAGCTGTTACATATTTTAAAATTCCCCTTTTTGTACATTTTCTTTTAAAAATAAACATTTATACACATCTCCTTCGCCTCTTTCTAAAGTACTTTAGCACCACAGGATATCCATTTTCAAGCCTATATTACCTGATACATATATGAAGTTTGGAAGAAAGATAAGGCAATTTGGTTTAAAATGTTGATAGTTTTAGCTTAACGTTCTATTGTAAAAAGCAAATCTGCACTCATATTAAATCATTTCCAGCTTGATGGTGCCGGTATTTTGTGGTCACACAAAGTCACAACAAAGAGTAAGACCTTGCTCTTGCATCTTCTTGCCATCAAGCAACAGCCATTTTGTAAATACAGAGTTAACAGGAACATTCTGGCTTAATGCTGTTGTGAGCCCTGAGAAAAGAGAAGAGAAAACCAGGTTAGCAGTTACCAAGCAAAAGGGAAGCACATGTTATTGTAAAGTTAGCAAACACTTGTTTTGAAAGCCAGGAGTACTTCTCATCACTGGTCAGTTACACAAAGAAAACAAAAGGCTGAAACAGAAGATTTTATCCCCTGATCATCAAAGGACCACCAAGGCTTCTGCCACAGCCTGGAGTCCCCATCACTACTTGGCAAGGTAACCAAGCTACGAATAAAATTCTTAGGTCACTGAAGTAAAACAATTAAAAAGCAGCCGTAACACTGAGGTAACATGTTCTACAGATACTGTTATCTTCACCTGAAGACCCTAAGAAAACAAGGAAAATCCTACTACAAGGTAGGGTAAGAAACCCACCCTTCTTACTAAGGCCAGCCCATCACTGCTCCTCTCAGTTACGCACAAACGTGAGTTCCCTGAAGCTCACGGGTGCACGTGTGAAGTGAACTTGATCTCACTGTCCAATGCCCAAGACTGCAATAGTGTAAAAACAGAACAAATAAATAGTATTATTTTGACTAAAGCCACAAGGGAAGCGAAGACAAGTTGTCACTCGATTAAGATAGAACACAGTGATCAGAAAACCAGCTTGTTCCTAGCAGCTGGGATTTGGTAAAACCTTCTCAACAGGGACTGAAAACTCAGCACCACGTATGTACAGCAGTAAGAAGCACCTTGGTGTTGGAGCATTTCTTACTCTGTCTTAAGGCAACACCTGCACACACTCTTGAGCGAGCAGCCTCTTACACATGGCAGGAAAGGGGGTAATTGGAGGATGAAATCTTAAACCCCCTGAAGTCCACAACACACCTGCTGCTCCTACCCAGGCATCAAATGGCTGATGAAAGAACCTGGCATTCTGTGCACCTCAGTGGATCTCTCCTTCCAACCCACTCTTCTGTCCGAACGCGCAGGTTGGCAGAATCTCCTTTTTTTTCATGTTCTCTCTATACGATGTATTACCTTGAAAGCCCTTATCTTACCTAATACATCCACTAATACATACCTACTAATACACTGCTGCGGACTCTTAAATTGGTGGCTGCCTACAAAGTGGAAAACTATTTATTTCCCTAAAGAAGAACTGTCACCTATTGTATTTATTTTACAATTAAAACACAGTAATAAATGAAAACGATTAATGGGGAAAAAAATTAACCTGCTCCCTCAATAACTTTATATATGCTGATATATTAGAGTAAAAAAAGATATAAAATGGTAAAGAAAAAACTTTTGCTGAAGAGAAGGGAGACTATGAAGCACAACAGAGGAGGATTTTCTGCAAGTTTAAGTGTTTTCTGAAAGGAATGGCCAGACATAATTTAGATACACCCTCCCAGACTCGGTTACTGCAGATAAGCGGTCACGTGCCCTCCCTCTGCCTTTCACAAGCACACTCGCTTCCAGGCCAGCCGAACTCTGTCCCGGCACCCAGAGACAGCCCCTCTCCTGACCTGCCTCCCGCCAGCTGTCCCAACGCAGGTTACACAGCGCAGCAGCGTGAAACAAAGGCCTGAGCTACCAAGAAAGATGCAGCCAGCAGAGCACATCCTGAACAAAAGCCACTGCAGCCCCCGTACGACCCCACTGAACTGCACCATGAAACAGACTGCTGTGCAAACATACAGAATTTGTTCGTTTTCGTTTCCAACAGTCAGGATTTAAGCGTTTCTGTTCTTCCGCCAAGGCCTTGGCTTCTAATGTGTACATCCGTCTTTCTTCATTTTTCATTTTCTTCCACCTGTCACCGAGTATCACACTTATGGCTCTGCAAGATAAATGTTTGCAGTACGGTCAGGACGGGCTGTTAAGAAATACCCTTATTTGTCTTTTTTATCTCAGCACCTTAAAGAAGACAAATGTGGAAAAAAATACCCCAACCTCGCACAGAAGAAATGAACTGTGTCTTTAAAAAGACTTTTTTAAACAATCATCTCGTTTATGAAGTATCTTCTCAGTTAAACAGCTGAGACTTCTGTGTTAGCTGAGCAGGGGTCAATGCACATAGTGACATTTCAAAGGGCGCACATCTGAATACACAGCAACTCGCATAAGCCAGCGAAACAGGGATGTTAAAAAAACCACCGCCAAATGGTAGCTCACATTTGGTTTGCTCTACTTTCATACAAGACGATCATATGACAGATTTGCTGAAAATATGTTCTCTAATAATTAGGGCAATGATCTGAATGTGACCTCCGCCAAACAAATACTTGACTAACTGCACCCCCCGTGTCTGTTGAATAGATGCATGTGGCTTCCTCCACCTTTAGTTCACACTGGGGAGAACACGAGTGGGTGGAGCATGCTGGTAAGTTCCTGTTCCTATGCAAAAGAAACCATTTGTTCTAACACACCTATCATCATTTCCAGAAGCTGAATGAGTAGCTTTTCCTACTCCTTATAAACTTCACGTCTTTTGGACAGTATTTCCCCGTATTGTCATGCTATATTGCTTAACTGCACTCCCAAATGCTGGATCAATATTCCATTAAAGCTCCAACTCCATCCTTTAGCTGAATGAAGATCTCCACACAACAGCTCGTTTATCCATGACAATTACTAACACTGAGCAGGTGTGCTTTGGCTTCAGATTGCGATGAGGAGTTATGTGACCAGCTTCGACAAAAAGGTGTATACAACCAAGTACTCCGCTTATCCTGTTGACAGGTCCCTTGCTGGCAGCAAAGCTTCTCATAGGCTTTTTAACAGAACCAAGAATGGAGCAGAGTGTCATCAACCATTTCCACTGTATTTTCTGGCTTTCTATCCAAATTAAGAACCAGTATCTTTGATATGTCGTCAGAAGTAAACACACTCCAGTTTAATGAGCAGCTTTTTCATGTTTTAGCATTATCCACAGGCAAATCAACAGCACCAGAAACCTGTCTGGTTTTGGGCACTGGGTTGCACTGGGTCACTCATACCCCCAGGAAAGAACACAGTGACCCAGAGAGAGCAGCTTTGCTGAAAAAGTCATTGCATTTCCAAGTAAAAATGTACTATGAAATCTTTGTATTTCAAATGCAAAAGTATGTATGTATTTTATACCTCCAGAGGCAAAGCTGCTCTGAGGCGCTGAAAGCGACTACAGATCTGTACCGTTGAAAAAGCTTGAAAAATCTAATGCAGAGATTAAAGCTCCACTTCTCCAAGGAAATATTTCTATGAGCGCACCACTGAGACTGAAAAACATAGGTGTACAGAGAAATTTCCTGACATAACAGAGACCCAATTCTCCTGACCAGAAACAAGTAAGAAAAAACTGACCCTACTGCACCACTGCCTTCGGTGCCCTTCACCTCACCAGAACTTGCCATGCTCTGTGCACAGCCTTCGTCCTCTTAAAACGCTGGCAAGACACCTGACAACAAGACCGATGTGCAGGATGCAATCCCTTACACTGCAGTTAATTCAAAAGAAACTGTCAAACAGTAGCTGAGAGTGCCTCATGTTTACTCAGGAACTGCGTTCTGCATGCCCAAATGCTGGTAATGATTCTCCTCATCTTTAGAGCATACACTACTCAAATTATTTACGTATTGCTGAACGCACAATCAAGTCCAACTATGGTTACAGTGAGAGTATCTAGAAGAGAAACAAGTGCTACGCTTAACCGCAGTTCCTCAAGCACGGTCCCACAGTGTTTTAACGTATCACATGAATGCTGACTTTTGGGTTTTTGAATGTTTCCAGCTCGCTGTCTTGCTGACACGGCTTGAGATACTTTGTCTCAGAACGGACCATTCACCTCAGAACACCTCAAGTTCTGTCCTTTCTTCCATGCCTAAGAGAAACAAAGTAACTGTAACAAACACAAGCACTGGGGTGTACAATGAGAACTACACGTAACCAACCCTAAGATCTACCGGGTTACCTGAAAATGACACATTTAAAAAACATGAGTTGCCTCTGAACAGCTAAATTAATGACCGCCCCTGCAACACTGAAGCAACAGCAGCTGAATGCCTATAAAACCATCTATTGCTACCTCTGATGATGCCCTCTGTACTGCATTTTACAGATGCCAAGAAATTGCACCCAAATGCACCACCGCCTCCCACGTGGGACAGGGAGCAGGGCACCCTGACGCTTACTGGTAACTTGCTCTGTCGCCACTTTCCTTCAACCTGCTCACTGAAACATTCAACTTCTTTTCACATCCATCCAGCTGCAGCTCCAGTTCACTGCATCCATTTGAAATCAGCATTTTTAATTAAACACATAACCACCATAAACTGTGCTAGCTGACATTCTGTTCGATTTTTCACTGATAGTCGCAATGAATTTGAAGGCAGCAGATCTGCCTCACTGAAATTACTGCAAACGTTGCAGAACATCATTGCCAGAACAGGCTGGGATTTAAGGATGGGTTATTTGTATGGTAGGATTTTACTTCCTAACACCAGTTACAGCCTCCTTACTAAAACATTACAAAATAGCCAACACCCTCCCAAAGCCCTGCCACTTTTAGGTTTTACCAGATTTAGTAGCACAATTTTTATGTGGCAATGAAATTTTTACAGTAACAGCTTTCATAATGTTACATACATAAAAGACCAGTGCATGTTCACGCGTTTTAGTTCATATTTACATATGCACAATTAGCAAAAAATACTATTTGAAACATATATAATGGACATCTTCATAAAAAAATATTTAGACATGAAGAAGCATATAGATAAAAACCAAAAGAACAAACCAATGAAGAACCCCCCCCCAGCACACGGTCACACGGCTGTTCCTGCAAGTTTCAATGCCTTTAGGACAAGAAAAATTTGGCAATATACTGTTTGGATGAAGGTCTTCTACATACCCTAACAATCCGTACTCCATTATTCAATATGATATACAGACTAAGTGGTAGTAACTTCACTGAACAATTTGCAATCTTGTGTCAAGACTTAATCAGAAGAACCAGAAATTCCCTTCTTCCCTCACAACACGTGAGCAGAGAGCCTGGTACTTGTTTTCCCATGAACACTTCTCATCAGTGTGAACAAAGCCTGCTGTGTGTTTGTGACTCTGCAGGTGCACAATACATGCACGTATCAGCTGCTTCACCCAAATGCTTTCTCAGAGGGTAAGTTTGCCAAAAATAGCTTGTGTCAAATTTACTGAGTACTGTAAATATTTAAGGTCCGCCCATAAATTAAGCTTTGCGTCACCATCTTTCAAAACTTGTTCTTCAAACAACATACATTTTACTTCAAATGCAAGATTTCGTCCACTTAAAGGTGGGACACAGGTATTCTGCTAGCTCACTAGTAACAACGAAACTACAATTTTATACCATTACCTGTTGTCCTTCCCTGGATACATCTGAGTGTATTCAACTCTGTATTTTTTGGCAAAAAGCATGAAGGCATTCATTGGTCTTTTGCACTTGTTTGGAGAAGTGGCACTCACAGTACTTGCAGTCCCTGAGCTATGGCTTTTGCCAGCTTTGGTGTACAAAGAATTGGAGGAAAGGTGTGTCGACGCAGTAGAGGCACAGTTTTTACTACTGCATTCGGATCTCTCAGCATCTTGGTTGTTTGATCCTCCACAAGACAGAGAAGCGCGACGCTGGCGAGCCATGCTGCTTAGCACATAAACTGCAGAGGAATCCATTGGTGTAAAATCGTAACTACAAGAAAAAGAGATGTATCATAAAACGATCCGAGTCATTTTCATGCAGAATCCCTAAATAGCTGTTTGCTCTCCATCTGTACTACACTTCTAGTATTCTGGTCTCTTTTGTGTGACATCGTGATTTGTGCTTGATGCAGATGTCAGTGGGGAAAAAAAACCCCAAAATTTGGCAGATGAATTAATAGTTTTTCCAATGTGATGGCACACTGCGACTTTGCAAGATCTGCTGTGTACTATCAATTCCCGAGCTGTATATCAATTAATTACACACTGTCTTCTAATTTCGTCCTCTTTTGAAATAAGCTTTTTCCTTTCTGCTTCAGTCCTTGCCATAAATCAAATCTGGTCAGTGAATGACAGGCACTGGAAGGGACAATTGATGTGGGAAGAGCAAGCGTTGAGTTCACTTGCAAGTATGTATTAATTACAAGTAAGAAACCATAACATTAAAATAAATATCATGTACACAGTTGTATACATAACTTCTCTAGGCAGTTAAATACATACTATTTTACAGACAAACCTTCCACTGAGATTAAGAGACCCATGGTGTTACACACTATTTGATGCAAAGCTGACAAACGCCTGCCCTCTAGTGACAACAATGGGAGATTTCTCAGTATTTCAAGGTATTTCAACAGCTTAAATGAGTTGTTTCCATACAATTTAGACTTCTAAATACTACAAACTGTTGTAATTTTTTGTTGACCAACAACTATAATTAACCTCTAACCACGAAGAAGTTGAATTCCTCAGACCGTTTGTTATCATCTCCAGGTGTGCGCAGATCAGTCTGGGAACCACAGGCTATGTCTTTTGCAAGCTATACAGGGGCAAACACGCTTGTAAAGGTGCCACTGGGTCAAAAACCCACTGCTCAACGTGGCTATAGTTGCATAATTTACAGCAAAAACAAGGGCTTTGAAGGGCTTTTTTCTGAACACAAAATAGAATGACTAGGAAGGAACCACTGCAAGGGGTAGACCAGCCCCCATCTGCAGAGGCAGTCCCTTGCTGTGGGATGGGACCAAAAGCAAGGGTTGGAGCCTGAGGAGTTGCCTCCAGAATCCCTTAGAAAAGTAAAAAGGAACAAAGAAGGGATAATGCTAACAACCTTGCAAGGAAGTTAACAAGATAATGAGAAAGGACCTCTCTGTTCCACACAGTCCAGCACCCTTCCTATTCCTAATCTCCTTCCCGTAACACAGCAACAGGACTTTGTTTTTCAGTTCTTCTGTCCCGTTCACCACAGCACGCTCCTTCCTAGTGGTTTACTCCCTTCTGCCCGGTGAGAGAGACAAGAAATTGGAAGTGTTCAGGCACATTCAGCTGAGCTGCAAGATGCAAAAGGAGCCACAAGTCCAATTTCTTCAGTGAGATGTAAATAACAATGATTCTAACAGCTCTCTACATATGCAGTTCAGAAGAGGAGTTAATAAGAAGAAAAAAACCCGGACAGCAAAATCAGTGAAGACGAGCAAATTGAACTCGCTCTCTATCCCAGACTGCAATCATACCAGAACTCCGAGGGCTTAAACTGCAAACCGCATTTTAAATTCATTTTTTGTATTGTAAAAAAAAAATAAATATATATATTAACATTAAATATATATTAATATATAATTAAAATATATTAAATATATATTTTATATAAATATTAAAAAAGCAGCTTACTCAAAACAGATGCTAAAAAGGAGCTAACACCACACGAGAAGATGGATTTGACTAAACCCAGAAATCTCAAAATAGTATGGAAAAATCTTTATGAGTAATACTATTTCCTTAGAATCTTAGAATAATTTATGTTGGACAGGACCTCTGAAGGTTATCTGGTTGAACCGCTTGTTCAAAGCAAGGCAAACCTCAAAGTTAATCCAACTTGGAAGTTAGGTTAAGTTTAATATATTAGAAAAGAATCGCTAAAAGCAGAATACACAAAAATAGTAAGAACTAATTATGAAAGTACTGTATTCTAAAGCCACAGCACATGCATTAATTACCAAGAAACTACTCAGGTAACTCAGATACACAGCTGCACACAAAGCACAGGTTAATAGCTGGCAGACATACTACTGTCGGAAAACTGTACTAGGTTTTTCAAACATAACCCACTTTACCTGAAGAATTTATACAGATAATAAATATTTTTTACTGCTTTATCTAATCTGTCTTAAACTATGATAAACAGGGGCTGAAAAGTTATTTCACTCCAAAACAATACAGTTTAGCAGAGCACATAATTACACAGCTGTCCTAGCATTCAGTCTTAATTTTTCCCTCTCATTTATCTTGATTACCAGAAGTATTCTCTCTTTGCTCTACATAATGCTTCAAACTCTTGTAAAGTGCCTACTCATTAAATACAAAAACCACTGAGGCCACTTTATCCAAAAATTACCTTTTAAATGTATCAAAAACACCTGAATCATCAAAGTTAATGGCATCAGGGTGTCCAGGAGGTAGACACAGATCTCCAAGATGCATTTCACAGCATGGAATGCCATGCTGTACCACAGTCAAGCTTGGATAAAAAGATGACCAACCTGAAGTGGTAAAGAGTTAAATTAGACAAACGGCCAGACAATCTTTCTAGTTCTTAGCTGGAGCAATCCTACATCTCTAAATGACATCATTTTATAAAAATGTTCTGATGTAGTTTCTTTCACCCAAAAGAAAAAATCAGAAACACTCAGGGAATTCTTACTGCAAATAGTTTATTTTTATCTCAAGTAAAATCTCATTCTAGCAAAAAAAGTAATCAAAACCTGCAAACTTTTATCATCACAAGTTCCATGCTTAGCAACTGACAAAAGCCTCCCTTTTTTGTAGCTTTCCCTTCTCCCCCCAATTTTTCTGCTTTCCTGAGCTCCACTTGATCAAATCTTTCCTTAGGACATACGCAGTATTTCTGTAGTTTTATAGCTTTACAGTTTTGTTTGTTCAAATTCTGGATTTCTTTACAAAGATAGCAAATTGATTCTACAACACTGCTTTTACCAATTTCTTGAGCAACTTGTGATGCCAATAAAATCTGCAACCACTTTCTAAGAATATTTTACTATGCAACTAAATACACTGGTGGTATTTCATACCTTTGTTTTTAACATAAAAAGGATGATCGAGTCTGCATTCTACTGTAAGCAAGCCGTCTTCCACTGTGCCAGGATCAAAAGTCAACTTCAGCACTGACTCACCAAAGGAAATGCTTTCTTCATGAGAAATCAACTTCAAACCATCGGAACCATAGCCCTGTAAACATACATACAGTTCAAAATTTTTTGTCCAAGAAAAGCATATACCTGTGTATACTACAGATGTATATTCATCTGATTCTATTAAAAAACACCAACATTCCAAGTGCTCTCAATAGAAATTAAACTAACATTCAAAACATACCTAACTGAATTCAGTTCAATTGCTTTACGGCAAAATACTCAAATAGTACAGTGAGCAGCTCTAGACACGTTCAGTATAAACCTGTCTTCCTGAGACAGTAATTAAAGGCACAAAGATAACATAAGAAACTAAATATTGTGCTACAGGTATTGAAATGAATTTATTAGAACTAACAGCTACCTTGTAAGGACTCACTGGGAGATTTTCCTCTTTCCCACAGCTTTCAGATCTTGCAAAATCTTCAACATCCTGCCATTCTTTATTGCGTCCTTTATGAAAGCACAAACGAGAGCCTAATAGATTTTTTTCCAGGAAAAAATGAAAAAAAGATCAGCATTATGTAAAAAACTCTGTTACAATAAAAAAAAAGACACGACGAAGCAAATACTTATTCGATGATACGTGTTATTTTACCTTTTAGAAAACAATGCCAAACAGTTGAGGGCCAGGAATGGCACCATCCCAAATCATCATCATCTGAAAGTGATGACATGCAGAAAATGCCAGATTCTGATTCACTATTCGCCTATGAAAAAAAGCAAAATGGTGTTGGTGTTTAACCACAGAAAATCTTAGGGCTGGTCTTACACATCTTCAGACACATTCTCCAATTTGCATCTGTGCCATCGTTTTGCCTTAGATACAAAGAGCAATGTAACATGAAGACAAAGATTCAAGGAATGCAGTGAAGTGTGAACAGAGTACTTTCATCTCCTTTTCTTCAAATGTGCCATCCTGAAATCTTTAGGTTTCATTCTCTGAGATTCATTTGCGCACCTATGGATTATCTTCTGCTTAGGTGCAAGTGTTTTACAAGCTATCACTCCTTGGTCATCCGCAGAACCACTCAAAGCACACGTTATTCTATGGTCAAATTACTGGTAAGCTGCAGGGCCAAGATGGTTCCAGATAAATCACAGAATCACAGAATCACAGAATAGTAGGGGTTGGAAGGGACCTCTGTGGGTCATCTAGTCCAACCCCCCTGCCGAAGCAGGGTCACCTACAGCAGGCTGCACAGGACCTTGTCCAGGCAGGTCTTGAATATCTCCAGAGAAGGAGACTCCACAAACCTCCCTGGGCAGCCTGTTCCAGTGCTCCGTCACCCTCAGAGGGAAGAAGTTCTTCCTCATGTTCAGACGGAACTTCCTGTGCCTCCGTTTGTGCCCATTGCCCCTTGTCCTGTCACTGGGCACCACTGAAAAGAGCTTGGCATCATTGGGGAAAACTCAGTGTTTTTAACAGAGAAGTTTCAGACACAAATTAATACACAGGAAAGGGAGAAGGAGGACTGACAGTTTTTGTGCGTCTAGAAGGAGATGGTCCTGTACTTTTTTGAGACAGCAAACAAGTCAGCAAAATTTTTTAAACCTTGCTACAGAAGGAACTACAAGAGAAGGAGAGCTTTCTTAAAATGTGATCTCTTCACAAAAATATGGACTCTATGATGTAGCACTACAAGCCACTGAGTCTGATAAAAAGTAACTGAAAATCGAGCTTAAATAGAAATGGTATTAGAACTAAACAGATCGTTTTTTAAAACTAGAATCTCTTTTCAAAAAGCTTAACCCATTACTTATGCATCTTTATTTATTTTAGAAATGTTGTGGAACAACTCACCCTTTCATGTCTGACTGGTGCTTCATCCAAATCATTCTTGGAGAAGTTAGGATCATTCTTTGAGGATCCTGGTGGAGGACGTGCATAGGAATGTAAACTTTTGCTTGTAGCTATTATGTGAACAGGAGATGATCTGCAATAGGAAAATGTATTTCCAATGTCACACTAAGGCAACATAAGTCTTGGCTGTCATTACTCTAAAATGCTTTTATTTAACAAATATTTCTGTTTGCATGAGCTGAATACCAAATAAACTTCCCACGCACCAATATTTAAATAGGATGATTAAAGGGTGCAAGCTCAGGCAAAGGGAGTATTTACCATAATTCTTGCATAGTTTCTATATACCACCGAAATGACAGCACTACCTCCACATCAACACCTCCTTGTCACAATGCTGAAGTTTTTACAAGTATCTTGAAGTGAATACCCCATTCTTGGGGTACATACAGACATCTGCTCTGTCCTAATGATTAAATCCAAACTGCATTACTGTTAACAGTACTGCATTTAATATTCTTATTATAAACCTAAGACCAAAGCCATACAACAAAAGGTGAAACACAGAAATTTCTAAGATCCCATGCTGCTTCTCACAGCCCTACGAATTTACAGATCACAGATCTGAAACCGTGTCAACAAAAAATACATTGCATTAGATTTCCAATTAGCTCTTTTTAAAAAAATCCAAACCCAGTGCACTAGTAAGTATTAAGAATTTAATGTAGCAAATTCATATTAATTTTTCATCTACTGCTTCACATGAGGTAAATGCCTGTAATTTCTGAGCCTTCTGTGGTTAGGCAATGTCCTTCTACCATCCTACCTCGCCCGTGCCTGGCAATTAAGCACCTTTTGCAACAAGCGCTGAAACGAGTCCTGTGCAATCTTCCACAAAAGAATAAAGTTACTACACAGAAAGATCAAAAACAGGGCTCCAGTTCAAAGTCAGAGGGTACGAAGAGTGAAGGAAAAGTTTCTGGAGACACAGTATTAAAAATCTTAAGAGTTCAAAATAGAAATGAATGTCAGTACCTGTTATAAAAAGAGCACTGCATCAAAGGACTCTGAGGACTGGTGGCTATATTTGCTAATTCTGTCAACCAGTTCACCCCATTCTCACAAGAATAAGCACTTTCTGAATTGCTGTTTGAGGTACGTTGGTTCCAGGAAGGCCTTGAACATTCCTGATGTGAAACATCGGCACCAAGCTGAAAAAGTGCAGGTGGGGTAGAATCCGTCTGCACAGCCTGTAGTTCAGGAAGATCATCTATGCACAAATAGATCAACAAATGCACAAATTACCGTAACTATACCCATTGATAAATTTTAGTTGACATCAAATCTTGCACATAAAAATCAGAAAGGAACCACAATTAAGTAACTAATTTTGTTTTCTCATATCACAAGTATCAACATTTCACAAACCCTATTCGTAATACTGACAAAATGGCCACAGAAATAATCACATCTCTAGTCTATCCTACGTCCATACAAGCAATTTAAGAAAAACATCAAGCAACTAGATAAAGATGTAGTTCTGGTAAAATGTTTTAAAGTTTTCACTAGGCTGACTAGTTTACACAGACCCATACTGCAGAATTCTGCAGAAGCAGCAACATGCTTCACTAAAATAATAAAACATGCAACAAAAGGCAACTAATCTGTCCTACTAGGTGTGACACTAAATATCATCAAGGTCAGGGGCTGTACAAGGTAAAGTTTTGCATGTTTCCACCAGGGAACTGGAATTCAATAGCTCAGAACTCATAAAAGTGAGTATATGGCCTGGTAGGGGTGAATTCCTACCAACAACCTACACATTTCACACATTATATAGCATTGCAGAAGAGAGCCCAGCTTGTTAACAAAAGTCTGTGTTACACGCTCTTGTGTAACCAAGTATTATTATTATTCTTAATCACTTGATGCCTTCAATAAATGTGTTAATATTTCATTGCTTATATCAATAAGTTCTAATGTACATGCTGTTTTTCTACAATATATAAGAATTGAAGTTAAATGTTCCCCTACCTTAGAATCTCTACTTGCAGCTGATCTAAAGCAGCATTAATTTCCCTTTAGGAGGAGCTCTTGAGCTTTCTGTTTGTTATTTTTGTGCCAAAAAAAGCTTCTCTGGAGATTAGGAGCAGGAATTTGTAGCTTTGAGTTCAAGAACACACTTAAGTCAACAGGCCAGTGTGTCAGAACTGGAAATAGGTTACACAGAAAAGAGACCTTCACATGTTGTATGCCCTGCCCTACTTAAGTTAAAAATCAGTGATCTCATTCAGTCAGCTTCCAGTAATTTCACTATAGGAAAACTACAACGAACTTCAGAATTTGGCTGCTTCTGAAAAAGGCGTATTACTTACCAAGTTCCATGTGTTCATCACAGGACGCGTATCCAGGAGAAGAGGGCAGGTTTTCGTTACACTTCAGCAGCTCCAGTGACTCATTCATCCCTGAAGTTCTCTTGTCCACTACCAGAAGGAGTTTCTGAACGGCGTTAGGCATTTGATTTGTCTTCACTTCCCACACCATGTTAGGATGCTCCAAAGTATCTGACTTTAAAGAGACGGAGATTAAAGATTTGTATACACATAAACTGTTTTAAGTGTTGCATCTGACAGGCTACTTCACCACCAGAACCCTAAATCCTCCACAATCTGTTGAGAATCACAGCATAATATAGCTTGAAAAGGAACTCGAGAGATCATCTGGTACAACCCCTGCAGAACACAGAGCCAACTCTGAAGTCAGATGAGGCTGCCTTGGGCCCTGGCCACTCGAGTTTCTAGGATCTTGAAGGATGGAGGTTCCCGGACACTTCTTGGAAACCTGTTCCAGTGACTACTCTTGCCGTGAAGAAGTTGTTCCTTAGGCATGGTTTGAACTTCCCTTGCCACAGCCTGGGCCCATTGCCTCCACGAGTCCGGGGTCATCTCATCAACCACCACTCAAGCCAAGGTAAACAACATTCACTTGGTACAGAGTCATGCATCCTGTCACAGCAGGCAATCGGACAGGTCAGACATGATTTGCCTTTGGTTAATCCGTCCTGGCTGTTCCCAGTCACCTTCTTGCCTTGTAAGTGCCTGGACATGGCTGTCAGGAGGGTCTGCTCCACAATCTTCCTCAAGGCTACGGTTAGGCTGACCTGCCTGTAGTCCCCCCCCCACATCCTCCTCCCTGAAGCCAGGTGTGACATTGTCTTTTTTCCAGTTACTGGGAGCCCTCCCGACATGAAATCCACTGCCTTTCAGAGACCATCCTCACGGTGCCACTGGCCAGCCCCCCCTGACACATCCCCTCTGGTCTCACTGACTGGTGTGCAGCCGGCTGACAGAACTGGCCTGCCCCTAACTTGCTCTTCCTCTACCTCGCTCCACCAGACGTGTGTTGCTAGGCCCAGGGACTCGGGGAACCTGAAAACAGGTCTTGCAAATAAGGACCAAAGCAAAGAAGATGTCATCCTTAGCCTTTTGACATTAGGTCTCCTACACCATTTAGCTTCAGGCCCCTGTCTCCCCTAGCTGCCCTTTCACCACTGGCGCACCCGCAGAAGCCTTTTTCACTGCCCTCCACGTCCCTGGCCACCTCAGCTCTAGGTACAGTCTCAAATGCGTTTGCTAACGTCCTTATCTGTGCTGTAAACGGAAAGAAAAGGAAGCCTCCACCAGTACATTTCACTGCCGTTTCATCTCCCCAAATCCCAGTACTATAACTTTTATACCAAAAGAAGTATTTTAGATCAGCAGCAGCAGTCAGAGAACGATGTGATTATTCTACACAACCACTGCCTCCAAAAGCTGGAAAACAAGGTTATATGGTCTTTAGTAATTTGGTTATCTACTGTTTTTTCCAGAAGATGATGAATTAAAGCTACCAAAACACAATTACCTTGTCCTTTAATGAAGTGTCATTGAAAAAGTAACCAAGACCCTCACCAAAGAGCAAAAAACACAGCCTGATAAGAAACAAAATCCGAAAAGTCTACCACATGTATGTCTGCTAAGTACACTATCACGCACCACATTACAGAAATACAAACAATAGCTTAAAACACTCTAATATCTTTATATGAAACAGTGAGCCTGCCATCCTAAAAGTTCCTTTAGTGTAGTGCATAAAAAGTCATCTGGTAACAATTATGAAAAAATCCCAGCTTTATTTTAACAAGCTATTGAGTGTGTACAGCCAACATTACCAATGGTCCTTGTTTTTACTCATTCTATGAATTTGTTTCATTCATTTTGCAGCTTGTACTGTATATATAAACATAGTTCAGACACAACCCTTTGAATCACATACTAGCCCTACCAGAAGAGGCCTGATCTCATCAGTGAATATTTTTTACTGGAAAATTTCTAACCTTCTCATTGCCTAATCCTTCAAATACATGCAAAACTTACATAAACTTGCACTGCAAACATAAAAAGATGTTTTATTCTACTCAAATGGCACTACTACAAAAGCCACAACAGTGGCAATTCTGATTTCAAGGAGGCGGAGAGGGAAGGTAAGAGAATACTGTACATAAAAATCAAATACAGAGAGCATGTGATCGAATAAACTATCAGCAGCATATGTATTTCATCTCTGAGAAGCCTCTTTAATGCAAATTATTACTCTGTTGCTCATGAGGGAGAGTAAAATTACAGAACACCACAAGAGCAGAAAGCTCAGTCATTTCTGAAAAGAAAAATCAGACCTTAGCACAGGTCAGAACCCTGACGATCATCTCCAAGAAATCAGCTCTGAAAAGCCACTCCTTGTTTTTCTGGCTCGTCTGTGTGTCCTTGTTTCCCCCTCTTCTGCCTTGTTTTTTCCCTCTACTTTCTCTCTCTTTCTCATTTCCCTTCCAAAACAAGCAAGCTAACTTATTTTGGGAACGTCACCTTCTCCCTCCCTCCTGCCAGCTGCCCAGGTTGCAGGTACCTGTCCCGGTACCCAGCACGCTGAAGGTCAGAGATAAGGCACAGACACAGCGCGCTGGGCTGATACGAAAGCGACTTGTCTGAGCAATGGATTGTTCTTCCAAGTCACAAGGGTTTCTCCAAACCAAAGCCACTCGTCTACAAAAGCCAAAAAAAATCCTCTAACAAAACAAAAACAGAAAAATGTGCCCAACTTTACTTTTGAGTTTTTCTGTTCTACTGGATTAAAGCCCACTTGGGACATGACGCGCTCCCCTTGTCCTCAGCCTGACGATGCTCTGGAACGGGAAGGGAGTAAGGGGACGGCCATCAATAGCTGGTGAAGGGATTGTTCTGTTTTGCTTTTTGTAATTCAACCTCACGCTCAACGCTCGTTGCGGCAGATGTTTTCTAGAGGCAGGCTTCGCAGCACCGTCGTTACCGCCGCCTTCCTTAGAGGCTAAATGAACTTATTTACCAATCTGTGCTTTAAAATAAGTCAGTCTGTCACGCTAAAACAAACGGCAACGTTAACTAAGAGCTTGTTAACTGACTGCGGGATTAAAAGGGCGCGGGGGAGTGAGGCGGGCGGCCCGCGGGAGACCCGGCCCCCCCCCCCCCCGTCACGTGATCCCGCCCGGCCGCGGCCCTTGTTTATAAACTGCCGGCGGCAGCGCGCCTGCGCGCGAGGCCCCATTCATTCATAACTGCGTAACACCCGGCCCGCGCCCCCCCCCCCGGGCCTCGCCCGCCGCAGCGCTCCCCCGCCCCGAACGGGGCACGGCGCCCTCGCCGGGCCGGGGAGGGCGGGCGCTCCCCGGGGAACACGGGGGGGAGGGGGCGGGAAAGGGGGGTGGATGGGGGACGGGGACGGGAACGACGCCCGCCCTGCATCGCCCGCCCTGGCGGCCCTGCGGCGCAGCGGAACGGCCCCGGCGGCCCCGCGGGTTGCGGCCCAGCGCGCGGGAGGGCGGCGGCTCCGCGGGACGCGGGGGGGGAAAAGGCGCCCAGTAAACAACGTCCGGGCTGCCGCCGCACGCCGGGACCCAGCGGCCTCCGGGGCTCGACCCGCGGCCGCCGCCGCCCCCCTCCGGCCAGGCGGGCCCCGCCCGTCCCCCGCCGGCGCCTCGCAGCCCCCCATAAGCGGCAGCTCCAAACTTTGTGGCACTTACCAAACCCGTCGCCATTACCAAATTCCCCTCGGCTTTCCCCCCCGCCTCCTCCCCGCAGCGAGGTCCCGCCCGAGTCTGGCGCTGCTCGGTCGTCAGTGGTCGAAGACGACGTTGCTCAAGCCGCGGCCCCTTTCCATTGGTTGGCTAGCCTGCCTCTCAGCAATCCCCCCAGGGGGCGGACATGTTTTGACTCTCTTGCTCAGCGGATGGCACCGCGCCGCACATCAATCAACCCCAGACAGTGCCCCGATTGGCCAATCCCACTACAGGCTGGCGGAGGGGCATTCTGGGAGCTGTAGTCTCCGCCGCCGTCGCCGCCTGCGAGCTTGGCCCCGGTGAGACGACAGCCCCCAGGATGCCCCGCGCGGCGCTCGGCTGATAGTAAACAACCGTCCCGGGGACACGTGTACCCGCGCGGCCGCGGGTCAGGGCCCCCCGCTGTCCTGCGGCCGGAGCCCCCCCGCACCGGGCCGGGCCGGGCCCCGAGATGGCGGCGGGGCGCTGACTCACGGCGTCAGCCTGGAAGCGGCGGCTGGGGCCGGGCCCGCGGCGACTCCCGCGGCGCGCGGTGCCTTCCGCGATTTACCGCCATTACTCGGCGCTGTTACGAAACGGGCCCCGCTCGCCTGTCGCCAAATAAAGGCCGCGGCGGGCAGAGGTGAAAGGAAGCTGGTAAAGGTCAGAGCGTGAGTCAGCAGCGGGGCCTGCCTCCGGGCCTGCCCTCCTCCTCCCCCTGCCGCGGGGGAGGCCGCAGCGCTGGCCCGAGAGACAACAAAACCAGTATTTTTCTTTCAATCCGCGCAGGTTGAGCTGTCCGGTAGAGGCTCCCGGACATCCCCGTACGTTTACTGCCAACCGGGGGGAGAAAGGAGGCTACGGCCACTACGAGACGTGCCCCAAGACACCGCAGCTGGGGAGACGGTGGAGAGGGGAGGGGGGTCCTGACCTCCCCGGGCCCTCATTTCCCTCATCGCCAGGTCTCCTGCCGCGCGGGACGCGGTGCGGTGCGAAGCACACACGCACAGCTCAGAAACAACCAACGGGAGTTTAGGAACCGATGGAGAGGTTTCAAGATTTTGCAGCTGTTGGGAGTTTTCCAAGAAGAGCGCTTCTCGCTTACCCTGTTTTCAACATCAGCCCAGTCATGCGAACGTGGCCCAAATCCTGGGTCGGAGCTTTTGCCGTAATTCGGTATCTACAACAGTTCCGACTTGCCAGCACGCTGACACAGTTGTGTGAGAAAACAGGCAAAAAAATAAAGTTAACTGTTGTAATTTAAAGAGAAATGGCTCCGTATTTGGAGTTCTCTGCAAGCTTTGTGTCCCAGCAAACATGGTGCCAGCGGCCAGTAGAGGGAACGCTGGCTTCACTGCTTGCTTCCACAGGGCTCCAAGGGGAATGCAATTGAAAAGAAAAATAAATCACGTACATGGAAAGTGTACTTAGCGTCAAAACACGCTCGGTACACAGATGTCACTGGCGTATCAGCTTAAGATTTGGCTTTTCCAAGAAGTAGTAGTTTGCCTGTATAAGTCATTGCGATCTGTAGGCCCTGTTTGAAGAGAGACCTTACTTTCAAAAACACCCTGTATCTTCTGCAGTGTGAGTTGGAAAGGATTACTTTGTATACGTGTATGTGCAAGTTTAGCTTAAAAAAAAATAGAGTGGAAAAAACAATCCCATGGAATTTAACTAAAAATCTTCTGTACTTAATCACATAACAAACCAACCCCTTGCAGATCGTTTTCCCAGTTTGAAAACACAAGAGTTATTTGAGCAAATGCCCCCAGGAAAACTCTGAAAATTAATGTTGAGATTCAACTATTAAGTGACTAGACAGCTTATTATAATATCAACTGTCTAATCCTACACCCCAGAAGCTCAGCTTTTTCATATATTTACAATTCAGGCTTTTCCTAAATAAGTGATACATCTTTATCTAAGAAAGCTTTCATGGCATCCTCTCTCTAAAATACAGTTTTTAATAAAGTGAGAACTGATAAACCAGGAATCCTCTTTTTTGCACCACTCCACAATAAAATTAACTTTAAAGTTGTGTTCCTTCTTCCCCTTCCCCCTTCTCTTTTGATCTCCCTTACACATCCAGACATCCTTTAGGCTCTCTGGAGAGAGACCCAAGCTTCTTGGGATTGTAATGAATTTTACTGCAGACCCTGCATTTCCAGACTGAGACTTGGCAGAAGACCTGCGTATGCAGACGTGTCTCCGTTCTGCAAACAGGCTACTCTGCTTGTGGTACAGCCACCTGCAAGGTAAAACTCACAGTTCACTCTTCCAAAAGCTCTGTCTGCTGCAGTCTGGAAGGTGGAGAGCGCAGAGGCCGGATCAAGCGGCTACAGAAGGTAGGAAATCCTGTCTCAAGCCCCATCAGATTCTTCAGAAAAAGACTGTTGGCCTAAAGGTTCGTACCTTCTTATGGAGCATGTTTCCACCCCAGTACGTACTTTTTCTACCCAAAACAAACAACATTTTTGCCAAGCTAAATGTTAAATCTTTGCCATGAAGGTTCACAGTTCTCCACAAAAACTTACACGAGTTAGGTGTGAAGCCCAGTCCCCTGACCTCCACAGCCCCAGATTCCAGATACAAGTCTAGACAAGTAAACACCACTGCTGAATTAATTACAGGCTCAATATCACGCTTACTATCTGCAACATACCCAGAAAGCACAAAAATATGAATCCTACCTAGGACTGAGATTAAAATCTTGTAAAGATGAGTGTCTGAATTGTTTTGAGATTCTACAAACAGACACGTAACAGCTGTCTTCTTTTCAAATCTACCTTTTCTCCTTTGCATATGGTAAATTAACATTTACTCAGTGAGGACGTAAGAGAAAATGAGTAAAAGGACAGGTAGTCCATGCCATGGTAGATGGTAGCAGGACACACAGAACTGTAGGAAAGCTTACTGACTAACCCCCTTGGTTGAAGTCAAATATGTATCTTCTAAATTTCAAATTAAGATTGTGTCAATGCCATACTCCTTGCTCTGTATGCCTAGCCTCTAATTAAACCATTACTCCCCCTCCACACACCCTACCTCGCCTTACTCCATGCCCAAAATGAATGGGTGCTCGGAGAATGAATCAATACTGCGTAACACAGACATTGTTGGTAGCTTTGCTGATTCAGTTGCTTCTGCTGTTGTATGAGAGGCAGAAAACAGGGTGAGGGATGGGGAAGCATTAGTTGCGAGTTCTTGTCACATTACGGATGGCTACCAAGGAGAGACTACGCAAACAGAAAATACAGATACAGATAATTTGCATCCTAGCTTTTTACCTCTTTAAAATTTCCAGCCACAAAGTTAAGAAAACACAAGGTGGATTTTAAAAATGTGTAATATTACAAAGTCCTAGTCAAAATCATATTAGCAAAATATATATTATATATTAGGTTTGTGCTTATTTCTACTTTTAATCTGCCTAGTCCAAAGCCAATGTCTTGTCCTGCCCTTACGACACAGCTGCTACTGCTGACTCTGGGAAATACAGCATATCATTAATTCTGCTACATGAGCCTTCACATCCACATGTAGACATCCACCCCCAGTAATTAACTAAATACTCCCCAGACATCAGAGCAGCCCTGTTCACCAGAGCTTCCACTTCCAACGCAGCAGCCTCTGTCCTGCAGCCATTCTGCCAGACCCTTACATCAGTTTTCTCCCTTCACAATGACTTCTGTATCTCCAAAAGCTATTCCTACTCTTCCTCTCTTCCCACAGTCTTTGTGGCTCTCTCCACCTTCCTACCTAGGTGGCAACTCTCGGCATGCTCACCCTCACACTCTGCCTCTTCTATCTCCTCACAGAGGATGCTGTTGGAACGCAGAGCAGAGGAACGGAGAACTTGTTGCTCCCAGGAAAGATCTTTTTTCTTGAGTGCTAGAAGGGAAACCTGACTTGCTTCCTGCCGTGGTTCAAGTTGGGGAGAAACAGAACAAGTAACAGGCCAGAGATTGGTTTTATTTCCCTCCCAAGACAGGTCAGGAATTAATGAGAAATTCATTTCATGTCATTATGGCATAGATTCCAGTTTTAGCTAAACTGTTCTCACCTACAGAGACAGAGCAAGACAAAAAATGGCAATAGCACCAGGAAAAAAGAAAGACCCGACATATCAAGAAACAATCCAGAAGAGCGATAAATAAGAAAACTCTCTACCTCAGCTGAAAGCTTGCAGAAAAACAAGTCAAGAAGAGACTGCAGATGATCTGCAGGTTCCCTCTATGCTGGCTGGTAAATTAAAATGCCAGGACCATTCCTGGGCACTGGAATACAATCATCTGTACTGGTTTGTTTGGGGTTTTTGTTTGCGGTTGTTTTGTTTTTTTCTTTTAATAGCCCTGGCATAGTTTTTGCGCGGGCCAATAGCAAATAATTTTTGGGTACAGTTTGGGAGCTACCACAGGCCAAGGACTATTCTCAGTTGGCCATTTGCGTATGGCCACCCCATATGGAAAACTAGAAAAAAGGTTCTAAGACAGCTTATGAATGAGCCCACACAAACACTGAAAAACAGATGAATGTTGGGCATTCAGTGCCTCAGTACCAGCAGATAGGCTCAGGCACATGAGATTTCCTGCGATGGATATAACCATACAGATGCACCCAACACCTACAGGCACAGTGAAGCTAACATCGCTTAAGACAGGCACATCACCTGACTCCTCAAGGCCAAAGCAACAAAGAGAAAAAGAAGACACAGCTTGGTGATTAGATGGATAGCTCTTTCCAAATAAGACATTTATCAGAACCGAGTTTCCAGCATCTTCAGAGATGCGGGGCAGCAGGTCGCAGAGGCTCGCTCGGCTGACAGCGAGTTAGTCCTCCACAGAGAGGCCTGCACAGGCTGTTACCCTGTCCCAAAACTTCACAGCTGCTCAGCTGAAATAATTCAATACCTTCCAAGAAAAAAGGACAAAGTATTCATACCATGCCATGATGCTATTTTTAGCAAATCTTAATTTAATTTACCTCAATAAGAAAAGGCTGAGTCAGCAGATACCATCACAATGGCCCAGTATAACCTAGTGTCCAAGTTTTTCACAGGGTTTTGACTGGGAAGAGCTTCTTTTATGGAATCGTCTGGCCTTTGTCTCTTCCCAGTTCCCCCATACATACACATATGTCCACTAGTTCTATGGAATAAACACAATCCTACCCATGATATTCACGCAGCCATGGCAACACCGTTACTGCACTCCAGCTCAGCTTGATTTGCCATCGTGGAAGGGACAGGGATGGGACAAAGGGAACGAGGAAGAGAGAGTCGCTGCCCAGTCAGCCAGATCACTGCGCCTCAGCACGGGCCCAGCCAGTCACCCCACTTGCCTTACATCCCTCTGCTGCCACTGGCTCTTCACCTGGCTGTCAGAACAAAGATAATTTAGAGAGTAAGAGAGAAATGGGGTGAAGGAAGAGAATGTTAACATGTAATATGACATTTTGGGCTTTTCATTCCTACCAAGATTATTCAGCTTCCCTTTGGTCTACGAAGTGAGCATGTCCACTCTGTTAAGCATCTTTCTGAGCCAGAAAGTCGATGAAGAACATAGATACAGTCTTGGTGCATATATATCTGAAGGAAATCCAGCTCTCAGAATTATTTGAAAATGATCCTAAATTTTGTAAGACAGACAACAGCACAGACCTGTACATACTCGCCACACAGAGGCAATTCCTCACAGAGAAAACTGCAGTAATACTTCTTTGAGGACTACAGCCACGGGAAAGTATCTTAGAAACTCCCCCAAAAAATATACACCTGTAACCATCACATGATAAAAAGAGCTTTAAACTAACATAAAAACTTTAGTGAGAGCATGTCAGAATGTCCATGCTGTGGCAATCTTTCAGCAAGGCGCTTTGTTCGGCAAAAGCTATCACATGCAGCAAGTGTCTGAAAAAAGACGACTGGGAGTTTGATGAGCTGGGTCTGTGAAGGATGACCAGCAGATATTGATTTTGCACATCTGGGAACTCTTGATACTGAAAAACAGTAATGCTTGCCATGGAAGATGTGTCATAAACTACAAAATGACACAAATCATGGTGTAATTGATCCCAGAGATGCCTTATAGAAAGCTTAAAGCACCAAACAAAACAGCAAAACCAAACCAAAACCAACCTCACCATTCCAGCAAGGACCAGAATAGTGTTTACCAAATACAAAAGGCAAGAGGAAAGAAGATGGATTGACAGCAGACAATCAGTTGTTTCTGGACCTCAAACAGGAGATCCAGAAGGGAATGATTTCAGAAGCGTTTACTGTAGATTAACTTGGATGAAATCGCATGAAGCACAAAAAAATCACATTTATAAAGTGATGGCATCAGCACTAGGACCAAGAAAGCTTGCTTTCCTCAGGGTTTGTGTCTTGTGATCAGTTGAGGGCTGCGGTCAAGTTTTTTTCCCCCACAGTTAAGACATTTGTAAACATTTGTTGCCATGTGGATTCTCTTTTCCTTAGTAACCTGTGATCCCATGAATGCCCTTCTCGTACAGGATTTCTCTCAGGCTTTTCTCTCCTTGCCCAGTGGGATCTATCTTCAACAAACTCCTTGGAGCATTTATTTATTTATTTTCACAGAATCATAGAATGGTAGGGGTTGGAAGGGACCTCTGTGGGTCATCTAGTCCAACCCTCCTGCCGAAGCAGGGTCACCTACAGCAGGCTGTAGAGGACCTTGTCCAGGCGGGTCTTGAATATCTCCAGAGAAGGAGAATCCACAACCTCCCTGGGCAGCCTGTTCCAGGGCTCCGTCACCCTCAGAGGGAAGAAGTTCTTCCTCATGTTCAGACGGAACTTCCTGTGCCTCAGTTTGTGCCCATTGCCCCTTGTCCTGTCGCTGGGCACCACTGAAAAGAGTTTGGCCCCATCCTCCTGACACCCACCCTTCAGATATTTATAAGCATTTATTAGGTCCCCTCGCAGCCTTCTCTTCTTCAGGCTGAAGAAGCCCAGCTCCCTCAGCCTTTCCTCATAGGAGAGATGTTCCAGTCCCCTCACCATCCTTGTAGCCCTCCGCTGGACTCTCTCCAGTAGCTCTTCATCTTTCTTGAACTGGGGAGCCCAGAACTGGACACAGTACTCCAGATGAGGCCTCGCTAGGGCTGAGTAGAGGGGAAGGAGAACCTCCCTCGACCTGCTGGCCACACTCTTGTTGATGCACCCCAGGATCCCATTGGCTTTCTTGGCAGCCAGGGCACACTGCTGGCACATGGTTAACTTGTCGTCCACCAGCACTCCCAGGTCCCTCTCCACAGAGCTGCTCTCCAGCAGGTCCACCCCAAGCCTGTACTGATGCATGGGCTTGTTCCTCCCCAGGTGCAAGACCCTGCATTTGCCCTTGTTGAACCTCATCAGGTTCCTCTCTGCCCAACTTTCCAGCCTGTCCAGGTTACACTGAATGGCAGCACAGCCTTCTGGTGTATCCACCACTCCTCCCAGTTTGGTGTCATCAGCAAACTTGCTGAGGGTACACTCTAACTCTTCATCCAGGTCTTTGATGAAGAAGTTAAACAAGACTGGGCCCAGTACTGACCCCTGGGGGACACCACTAGTTACCGGCCTCCAACTAGACTCAGCGCCGCTGATGACAACCCTCTGAGTTCTGCCATTCAGCCAGTTCCCAATCCACCTCACCGACCACTCATCCACAGAATCACAGAATCACAGAATAGTAGGGGTTGGAAGGGACCTCTGTGGGTCATCTAGTCCAACCCCCCTGCCGAAGCAGGGTCACCTAGAGTAGGCTGCACAGGACCTTGTCCAGGCGGGTCTTGAATATCTCCAGAGAAGGAGACTCCACAACCTCCCTGGGCAGCCTGTTCCAGTGCTCCGTCACCCTCAGAGGGAAGAAGTTCTTCCTCATGTTCAGACGGAACTTCCTGTGCCTCAGTTTGTGCCCATTGCCCCTTGTCCTGTCACTGGGCACCACTGAAAAGAGCTTGGCCCCATCCTCGTGACACCCACCCTTCAGATATTTGTAGGCATTTATAAGGTCCCCTCGCAGCCTTCTCTTCTTCAGGCTGAACAAGCCCAGTTCCCTCAACCTCTCCTCGTAGGGGAGATGCTCCAGTCCCCTCACCATCCTTGTAGCCCTCCGCTGGACTCTCTCCAGTAGCTCTTCATCTTTCTTGAACTGGGGAGCCCAGAACTGGACACAGTACTCCAGATGAGGCCTCACTAGGGCAGTGTAGAGGGGAAGGAGAACCTCCCTCGTCCTGCTGGCCACACTCTTCTTGATGCACCCCAGGATCCCATTGGCTTTCTTGGCAGCCAGGGCACACTGCTGGCTCATGGTTAACCTGTCGTCCACCAGGACACCCAGGTCCCTCTCCGCAGAGCTGCTCTCCAGCAGGTCCACCCCAAGCCTGTACTGGTGCATGAGGTTGTTCCTCCCCAGGTGCAGGACCCTGCACTTGCCCTTGTTGAACCTCATCAGGTTCGTCTCTGCCCAGCTTTCCAGCCTATCCAGGTCACGCTGAATGGCAGCACAGCCTTCTGGTGTATCTACCACACCTCCCAGTTTGGTGTCGTCAGCAAACTTGCTGAGGGTACATTCTAACTCTTCATCCAGGTCTTTGATGAAGAAGTTAAACAAGACTGGGCCCAGTACTGACCCCTGGGGGACACCACTTGTCACCAGCCTCCAACTAGACTCAGCGCCGCTGATGACAACCCTCTGATACTTCTTGAGCTTTAGAACTTCCCTCTTTAGAACTTAGCCATCTGTCAAGTTCATTTAAATCATCTGCAGAATTACAAATTGCTGGTGAGGTTGGGGAGAGAGGAGAGAAACAAAGCAACACGTATGTGCCAAGTAATTGCCAAAGTACCATTCCTTTAGCGACCTGACTACAAACAAGGATGATAAAATCTTTAATAACAGAGGCATCAGGTAATCTAAGTACAGACACAGACAGTCTCATAAGGTAAACATGACACAGTATTGTTTAAAATTATCAGAATTATCTACCTTTTTTGAAACCACTAAAAAACCAGTGACTTGGTATGATTTCCTTCTTAGGATGAACACTCATCACATTTATGACACGCCGACTGGCATGTTTGAAGTGTACTTATGAACAGACCTAGGAGAAATCCCAAGTGCTGACTGATAAAGGATATAATGATTTGGACAAAAGTTACAAAGTGACAATTTCTTGCCATTGTTTAACCCCCCCTGAACTGACTTATGAAGAAAATTCCAGAAATCATCCAGTACCCAAGAGCAACACAATAAAACTGATGCAACATGAAGCTGTACTTTGGGACTCAGAAAATCCAAAGTCTCCAATTATCTTAAATTTGTCACTCCACAGCTTTTTCCCAACTATAAACTACAAGCAAATGGATAAATACAAAGTAACCACACCAACATGTCATCTATTCTGAGTAGACAGAGCATCCACATAACAATTTATGAAAATCAACATGAAAGTGTTAAGAATTATTAATGTTTTAATAAATGAATATAACCAGGTCACTTGTAACTTTGTGATAATGGAATTAAAACACAACAATATCAATAAACATAGATTTTTATATATAAAAGTGTCATTTATTGTAAGGAAACTTTAAATATAATCAACAATATTGAAAATATCGTGACTGGCATTTATGGCCTTGATTGTAGTTTACTGCCATACAAGTAATTTGTAGCGTTTTCCTTAATCACATCAAGCTAGTGCAAAATATAGGTAGCTTTTAGAGATTAAGCATACAGAATGACAAGAGTGTAGATTTTGGTTACCTGATATTTCCTTCTAGTATAACAGGCTTCTCTTTTTTCCATAAATCAAAAGTACAAAGGCAAGTTATCATCTGTGCAATTATTCACACCAGGTTTCAGCTTAAAAAAAATGGCATTTGTAAATTTTGCTCAGACTGTAATTTGTTAGGAACCTGACTTATAATTTATATCATACTGTATGATATAAATTATACATATTCTCATTTTATATTATCATAATTTCATATACAGGTATGATTATATAAATTGTCAGAACATATGACTAACCATAGGATAATAATTACATCAACATACACAAATATATGGCATTAGAAAAGTCATTATCTAAGAAGGAAAGATTTTATAATTCAGGTGTTTGAAACAGGGTGCAAGCAGCCTTCCTACCATTCTTGTAGTATGATTTTGGCAGAACTACTGCCAATCGTCATTACGTGCACTAGCTTTCCGTGTACATCAACAGATAGGTCAGTAAGCAGTATTAAAATTAGACTGTGCCTGGCATTTCTAGTCATAGACAGACCCTTGTAACCAATGAGCCCTGTGCTCCTAATTAAGAAGATATTCTCTCTCCTCAGTCTCAAAAGGTATCCCATGCTGTTATGGCTAAAGAGATATTATTTTATGATGACCTACAGGTTTTTGAAAGCAGGACACATTAGCTTTAACAATGACATACTTTCCAGACTTGTGCAAAGCTTTTGAATACTAATCGTTCAAATTAAAAATATTTTTGTACTTCCTAATAAGGATTTTTCAAGGACAAGCATAGTTTAGCATGGCTTTCGACATCAGTCACTTCAGTAGTTGAATCTGGTCTTTGACAGCTAAGATCAGACTGCAAGAAGAGAGATACACAGAGATCATCTGATTTGAAATAGGTAAAAGATTCAACAGATAAAAAAGGTGAGAGGTAAAAAAAATTAACTAGGTAACAAGCATAGATATAGAAGACAAAATGCATAAATATAAAACAAGGGAGAAGGAAAACAATATAGGTTATGTATGATTAGGTAGAACATGACAACGACCTCTGCCTTTGCTTTTAAAGCATTAAGGTTAATTTGTCAGCTGTCCTCACTCTAGACTGTACAGAATACACGTAACTAATAAAAAAATGCAGTTTATTGCAAAAATATACAAGTCCTCTAAATTGCATAAGATATTACAATGTCGTGCTGAAACATGACATTAAACAAAGAGGACTTTAAAACAAATTACAAAATGTTAAAAATCAGAGTTGGGTCATGAGCGTTACACAAAACGCATTGTCATGCTTTTGCTTACGATTAGTCTTGTGATTCACTACATCTGTGATAAATGCAACATAAAATCATGACAACTGTAATAGTCAGAAAGTAATATCTACTGTATATCTTCTGTATTAATACATATAAACACTTTGTGTGCACTAATACTTTCAACATATCACATTCAAACTAACAGTCTTTCCAGAAAGTTGTAACCTTTTTGAAGAACAGAAGCTGGTTGAACAAGTTCATTGCATGTGGGTTTTTTGAAATCTACTCTTTAAGGAAATGCTGTGTTAAAGGACTTGATTTTCAAAGGTGCTGTGCTACTGCGGGTTGTCTTAATGCCAGATGGAACCATCAATGCTAAGCACCTTCAAAAATCAAGCCCACAATTATTAAAGTCCCATTTTGTTTACTAGTATTTCCACTGTAATAAGTCAAAAAAAATACCCCCAACCCACTCTTAAAAATCACAGAAAATGCTTGGCATCTATAGGAAGCGAGACATTTTCTCAGTGGACTAACCACTACTGTGCTATATTCTCGTAACAGATCTTGTTGCTCCAATGTTTAGTTCATGCACTGGGATCGGCAATGTCCATGTTTGTTCCAAACAGAGCAACTAGCTGCTCTTCATAGTTTGCAATGTTTCTTTTCAGAATTTCCATACAAGGTCCCAAAAGCCTTTCAAATGCCTGCACGTCCATAACTAAGATACAAAGAGAGAGAAGGAGAAAGAATAGAACATGCTCGTCAGTTGCAGACACTAATCGTGGTGTTGATGACATTCCAATGTAAAATTTCAAGTGATGGCAGGACAGTTACTACTGAGACGCTTAGTTTGTTTGCACAGAAGAGAGCCACTTACCACAGCAAAACCAAGATCAATCAACACATTGCTGCCTTGAAACTTCACACATAAACTTAGAATTTGCTGTGTTTCTTATTTTGAAAATATTCTCACATTAAGAATTATGTCACCCAAGAGCTGCTGAAGAAGTCTGGAGGGCCCTGTATTCCTCCACAGAATACAGTTTTAAGACCCCTGACATTTCGAAAAACCGCCATCCTTTGCTGACGTGCTGGCTGTTATTTGGGGTCTAATTTAGCATATTTCTTTGCTATTTTTACTTGCCTCCACCTACAGTGGAAATTGTAATAAATACTTCTTTCCCAGCAAACGTACGAAAGTTGGAGACAGCAATTCACGTGCAATGTCAATGCGTAGCCAACCAGAGTATTTTCTTTATATGATCACATCATGTTATCCTCTACAGTTCCAGCCAGTAGGCCAGGGAGGAAACTTCGTACTTCAACCAGCTTCCAACCTGGTGGCCTATAGTTTCTTGGCTGCTGAGAAAAGTTCAAGATCTCTGCTAACTGGGAAGTGCCAGCAACCTTAGCGACTTGCCCATACTGGGTCACGACACTTTTCCTCACCATTGCCTCTTTTTCTTTCCTCTCGGTCATCTTTGGTCTTTATTGCCTGATCATCTCTGTGTGTTTGGAGGTAAGGATTTTTAAAAATAATACCTTTATAAGTAAGTGGCTTGGTAATCAAACTGTCATTCAAGAATGCCAAATCTGTCTTTGCAGTTTACAGTTTTCTCATAATTAGATACCAATATGTAGGAGCTAAACATTAGACCACGAAAAATAATGGCTGCGAAGGGTTCTCTATGAGCACAACTCCTATGGTCTTTGCTTTTCCTGTGCCTAAGGCTACAGTGTGACGGAATGATTAAATTAACAGCTGGTGAAGACAAAGGATTTGTTAAAGGTTAAGTCGTGGTGATGAAATGGGACAGGATTTTTACCACAGTTATTTCTTGGATGAGAGTCAGCCTACTGAGAAAAGAAATACTTCACCTTTCTGCGGAGTATTAGACATCTATCTGATAGCTATAAATGGTTTGCAGCAATACTCTCTGTACTGTCCTGAAACAATATTTACTTCCATGTGATCAGAGGAACGTTGGAGAATTTGTGTCTAATAGCAGTTATCAATTGCAAATAGTTTTTGCAGATAAGTAACGTAAATAGGAATGCACAGTAAAACATAATGTACTTAAACAGTCTTATTTGGGTAAATGTAATTAAATCTTATACTGTGGAGAAAGACAGAGTTCACAACAAGAACAAACAGATAAATTATATATCATCTTATATTAGATATAAAATATTATTGAACAATACCTAAACACTTGACAGTGCCAAGAGCAAAGGCAGAAGCGGCTCGTGGTTTGTTAGTTACAAGAGCAAGTTCTCCAAAATACTGTCCTCTCGAGCATCGAGCTATTTCAACTGCTCCATTCTCTTCTACATCTTGTTTACCCTGAAATATTAGGTAAAAAAAGAAAGAGAAAGGAAGAGACAGAATGAGAGAGAGATTTGCTGAACTCGGGATTGTATAAACAAAATTAGTAACACTGGTAGCACTACTATTTAACGCTTAGAATATATTAAGATTTAAAAAAAAAATAAAGTTCTGTGTTTTAGGTATGTTTACCTTCCTTGTCATTATAATCCTTACTTCTCCAGATTCCACAATGAAGAAAGAATCAGCCAAGTCACCCTGTTGAAGAAAAAAAACAGAGAGAGTAAAGGAAATGTGAAATTTCCTTTTCAGTTTCATGGTAACATTAAAATATTTGCAGCTAGTGCCTTGAAGCTCATCTTTTTGATACCTGTTGCAAAAGAAATCATTTCTAATGTGAAAACCATACTCCAGGAACATAATAATCAAATCAGGTATACAGAACTGACAGCAAGGACTTTTAATGAAAAGACATAGCTGATGGTGCCTTATACAAAATGCAGAGAAAATCCATGCTACAGAAGATTTTACTCCTGTTTCTCCACCTTTATATTCTTTCCAAATCATTTCCCTTACAGAGTTTCCAGTATAAAAAGTCTCCAAGGGCTGCCCGATATCCAATAATTATTTTGGGGTGAGACAAATTTCAGTTGCCTACCCTGAAGAGTTTACTTCTGCATTCTTCTTCAAAAGATTATCATATTGTAACAACAGAAACAAGGGAAGTCTTCAGCGCTCCTAATTGCAAGCAACCATTCTTTTATATAGTTTGAATTTCTAAGTATACTAAAAACACTGACTCCTTTTTTCACACTAACAAAGAGGGATGTTTTTCAAAGTACCTTAAGTGAAATACTAGCTTCTGAAACAAAATAATCTCTTAGATACAAGATTGTTTTTGGTTTGTTTGACAAAGAAAAACATAGTTTAAAAGTACGTATTGTCTATAGATAAAGTGATAATTGTTAGCTATTGGAAAAGAAAGACTAAAACTAGAAATAAACTGTACCTGAGCAATGATTTGTTCTCCGTCTTTGTACACTTTGGTGCCAATCACATCAACCACTTTTAAACGCTCAGATACCTTCATTTAAGAAAACAAAACACAACAAATATCAACATTATGACATTATATTTAGAAAGCCCTTTCATGTTTCTTTTCATGAATCTTTGCACAGAATAGTGTGTATTTATTTTCCTGTTTTGATAATCATTAAAAAAAGGAAGAACTGGCGAATAATGTTTCAGAGGGTGCATTATAGTCTTAACAGCTCAATATTTTGACACAGCTTCCATTTTTGTAAATCTATATATCTCCACTCTTCAAAAATTATTTTAAGAAAAGCATGCATGTAAAAAATATAGCTGTTAAATGAAAATATGTTGACATTCCCAAAGTTATTGTTTAATTATATTGGCTAATATATAGTAAAATTAAGCTTAAGAAAATGAAAGTAAAGGTAAAAAAAAATACAGCTTTCTTAAAAAATACAACATTAAGAATAGTTCTTTATCATGAAAATTTAGAAATATCAAAGATATGGTCTTTCTCCAAAACAAAACTATGCAAAATTTTATTACAGAGAAAATTTTCATTCCAAATTTAAACTCTGTAAAAGCAGAATCTTATCAGCTACCTCTGACACAGCCATGAAAATAACGCAATAAAAATCTTACTTCTAAAGATTTAAGGAATGGCAATGACTCAATAAAATTTTCATACATTCTTCTCTTTTTGGCATTGTTTTTTACAATGATCCTTCGGAACGTTACCCTGTCCTGTAAATGCAAAGACAGAAAGAGAGTTTATTAACAGGAAATATGTGTGTGGGAGAAAATACTTTAGAAAACGGCTGAATATGTTCAAACGACCCTATTTTAGTCACTCAATGTAGCCATCAAACTAGCTAGCTCGTCTCCTCATACAGTCAGTTGAGAAAGATTCCTCTAGAGGTCAACCAAGAGCTCCTAAAGTGAAGTGCCTGATTGATTCACGTTGTGAAAAGCTGCTCTGCCCTTCAGCAGAGAATACATACAGAGCTTCCGTACAGAGCGGAGAGAATTTACCTTAAACAGATTGGGTACACAATGGATGCCAAGTGGGTAATTTAAGATATTTAAGAAATCATCAATATCTAAATATTTAATTTACAAAGTTTGTTTGTTATCTTGAGGTCACATACATATTGATATGTATGCAAAGAGATTTTTATATTATTACACAAACAAACCAAAAACACACGGGTCTGGGACTTCAGTCACAGTCCACTTTCTACTATTTCAGCAGAACAAGACTCATTGTCACCCTAACCAGCCAACTGAACACTCCTCGGTGTCTGGCAATTCAAGTGAAGCAGACAGATGGCAAAACTACATGTATGCTGTTTTCTTCACTTCATATGACTGTGTCCTGGTGACAGAGAGGTGTGAAATGCTTTGCAAGCCCTCCCTGCTACAGGTGGGACTTGCTGGCCAATACAACCCAATCGTAGCCATTCCCATCGTGCCCTAAACTCTGCCATTGTCCCCAAAGTCATATGGATTAAGTTGGTGAAAAATCATGCGTTTTGCTTCAACAGGAGAACGTTATCTTGGGATCAGTCATTAGATTGACATATACCTCTTCAGGAAGATGGCTACCCCAGCCTTTTGGTAAATAGTATTATTGTTGTCAAAGATCCAGACAGTAAAACACTGATAAACAGCCTCATATTTGAATTTTACTCTGGAACCAAAAGCGTTTCCTATCAAGGTGTGGCAAAACATTGTATGTATGTGTCAAAGTAATCATCAAGTGATTTGCAATTTAGGAAATGATCATTAACATAGAATAAAACAAAATTATTTAAAGAAAAAAAAAATCAGTATTTTGTTGAGCCTCAGGTTTGCTTTTGTCGATTCTGGAGAAAGAGAGTATCGTGTCAACTGTTCTCAGAAGTTTTAAAACCAAATTTTCCAAAATTGTAATTCATTTTTTTGATGCTGATACAGTATATCGGTGCAATTCGTATAAAATATTTTAAACAAATGAATAATATATTAAAACAAGTATTTTACTTACCAAACCCCAG